>NC_092751.1:90203222-90871347 GCF_047496795.1 Chiloscyllium punctatum
TACAATGTGAAAGCAGGCCATTTGGCTCATTGAGTCCACATCGACCTTCCAAAGACTATCCCACTCCAACCCTGCATTTCCCATGGCTAATCCACCTAGCCGGCACATCCCTGGACAATTTCCCATGGCCAGTCCACCTAAACTGCATACCTTTGGATTGTCAGAGGAAACCAGGGCACCCAGAGGAAACCCGTGTAGACATCAAACTCCACACAGACAGTTGCCCAAGGGTGTCCCTGGCACTGTGAGGCAGCAGTGCTAACCACTGAGCCACCATGCCACCCTACTGGCTTTGTAAGCTTGTAACTTTCAGTGCTTTCGTTGTAACCTATGGATCTCTTGCAGGTCAGTAATTTTCCTTCAGCTAGTGATTGGCACTCGATTGTAAGCACAGAATTCCTTCTCTAGATCTCTCCATCTCTCTATTCCTATTTTAAGATGGCCCTTACCACTTTGACCAATCTTTTATCCTAATTTCTCCTTTTTTGACTCCACGTGAAATTTTGAATGAATATTGATCCTGCGAAGTACCTGGGACATTAAAGAGACATCAGAAATGTATGCTGTTGCATGGTTTACATCCTTCCTCCCTCGCCCAAAGAACATAGCAACAGACAAAGTGGGTTCCTCTCTCTACTCACCATGGTCCAGAAAATTGGAATAAGTGACACAAAGGGAGGAGGATGGATTTGCTTTATTCTCTGACAGCCTCATTCATTCACTTTCCTGTATTGACGTTGCGATGTTCCTCTCTCCTCTGACTCATTGCAGTTGGGAATTTCGTCTCGGGATGATGCGATGCCTATTGTTCTGGCAAAAAATATGGCCAGCCATCTTCCAGGTCTTGCTCGAACTATTGGTGCACCAATTGCAAGCTTCTTTGGTAAGAAATTTTCAATCATATTGACACTGAAAACAGAACTAAAGGTGCATCAATGGCAGGTTCACGGTAAAGTTCGAGGGAACTTTTGATCAGTTATCTGGGATAGCTGGCGTTATTTATATCTGAACCACCTATCTGATCCCTTGTCTGTCTATGTGTGTGTCTGTGTGTGTGTGTCTGTGTCTCTGTGTGTCTGTGTGTGTGCCCCAAACTGTGCCATCGGGCCTTCCAACGTCTCAGCTGTGATCCAGTTGGTTGCGCTCACACGTTTCAGGCACAGGGTTCTGGGTTCAAGCCTCACACTGCACTTAAGCACAGATATCAAAGCACATTGCACAGGGAGTGCAGCATTGCCTGAGGTGTTTATCCCTCTGCCACAAAAACTGATTTAGCTGGTGATTTTAGCATCGCTGTTTGTGGGAGTTTGCTGTGCACCGATTGCAATTTGACAGCAGTAACTGCATTTCAAAAGTGCTTCATTGACCGTGCGGTAGCCTGCATTTCCCAAGGCTACACATCCCTGGACACTCTGGGCAATATACCATGGCCAATCCACCTGGCCTACACATCCTTGGACACTATGGGCAATTTATCATGACCAATCCACCTAATCTACACATCCCTGGATACTATAGGCAATATACCACGGCCAATCCCCCTAACCTGCACATCTTTGGAGACTGTGGGAAGGAAGCGGAGCACTGGGAGGAAACCCTCACTGACATGAGAATGTGCAAACTCCTCTCGGACAGTTGTCTGAATATGAAATTGAATCTGTGTCCCTACTGCTGTAAGGCAGCAATGCTAACCACATGCCACTTCATACATGCACCTTCACAGTCATAGAGTCATACAGGATGGAAACAGACCTTTTTGGCCCAACCCATCCATGCCAACCAGGATTCCTTAACTGAACTAGTCCCATTTGCTTGCATTTTGTCCATATCCCTCTAACTATTTCCTCTCCCTGTACCTGTCCATATATCATATAAATGAAGGGACTGGGACATTCTGGTGAAGTTTGCCAATTATACAAAGTTAGGTGGACAGATAGGTTGCACTGAGGAGGTGGGGAGGCTGCAGAAAGACTTAGACATTCAAAAGAGTGGTCCAGGAAATGGCTGATGAAATTCAACTTGAGCAAATGTGAGGCCTTGCACTTTGGAAAAAAGAACACAGGCATGGACTATTTTCTAAACGGTGAGAAAATTCATAAAGCCAAAGTACAAAGGGATCTGGGAATGCTAGTCCAGGATTCTCTAAAGGTTAACTTGCAGGTTGAGTCCGTGGTTAAGAAAGCGAATGTAATGTTGTCATTTATCTCAAGAGGGTTGGAATATAAAAGCAGTGATGTGCTTCTGAGACTTTATAAAACTCTAGTTAAGCCACATTTAGAATACTGTGTCCAATTTTGGGTCCCACACCTCAGGAAGGACATACTGGCACTGGAGCGTGTCCAGCAGCGATTCACACGGATGATCCCTGGAATGGTAGGCCTAACAAATGGCTGAGGATCCTGGGATTGTATTCATTCGTGTATAGAAGGTTGAGGGGAGATTGAATAGAAACTTACAAGAGAACGCATGGCTTAGATGGGGTAGATGCTGAGAAGTTGTTTCCGCTAGACAGAGTTACTAGGACCCATGGGCACTGCCTTCGATTTAGAGGGGATCAATTTAGAGTGGAAATGAGGAAACATTTCTTCAGCTATAGAGTGGTGGGTTTGTAGATTAGATTAGATTAGATTACTTACAGTGTGGAAATAGGCCCTTCGGCCCAACAAGTCCACACCGACCCTCCAAAGGGCAACCCACTCAGACTCATTCCCCTACATTTACCCCTTCACCTAACACTACAGGCAATTTAGCTTGGCCACCTAATCTACACATCCCTGGATACTATAGGCAATATACCATGGCCAATCCCCCTAACCTGCACATCTTTGGACTGTGGGAGGAAACTGGAGCACCCAGAGGAAACCCACGCTGGCATGGGGAGAATGTGCAAACTCCACACAGACAGTTGCCCGAGGCAGGAACTGAACCCGGGTCTCTGGTGCTGTGTGGCAGCAGTGCTAACTACTGTGCCGCATTGGCATCAGACCACAATGGAAGACGAGACATTAAATGCCCTCAAGGCAGGGATTGATAATTTCTTGATCTCGCAAGGAATTAAGGGCTATGGGGTGAGTGCGGGTAAGTGGAGTTAAAATGCTCATCAGCCATGATTAAATTCGGTTGTCTGAATGGTCTTCCTTCCACTCCTATGTCTTATAGTCTTATAGTCTAAATATAATGTAGTCACCTTTACCACTTACCCTGGCATACCCTCTGTTTGAAAGCATTGCCCCTGAGGTCCACTCCAAATATTTTCCCTCTCAATCACCACAGTCGAATGTGATCGATTAAGACATGCGAGGAATTGAACCTGGAGTTGTATGATCTTTATCATTCCCTTCTGATGGCAGTCTCTTTATTATATTATTCTTAACCTGTAGTGTGGTTCAGCCTGTGTCTCCCATGCCTGAGAATCAGAGATTTGTGAGTCCCAAGACTGGAGTGGATAGTGGCAGCCCACTGCAGTACGGAGGGAGTGCTTCACTGTCGGAAGTGCCATATTTTGGATGAGACATTTAATCAAAGCTTCATCTGATCTCTCAGATTAACAAAACAGCCCCCACAGGTTTATCAGAACAATAATTGATTGTTGTGGAAGCTTGCTGTGCACAAATTGTTTGCCGCATTTCCTACCTTTACAATAGTTGATTCAATTTCTGAAAGTATTTGGTTATAAAATGCCCTTAGAAACATAGAAAATAGGTGCAGCCGTAGGCCATTCAGTCCTTTGAGCCTGCACCACCATTCAATATGATCATGGCTGATCGTGCAATCTCAGCATCCCACTCCTGCTTTCTCTCCATACCCTTGATCCCTTTAGCCACAAGGGCCATGTCCAGCTCCCTTTTGAATGTATCTAATGAACTGTCTCCAACAGCTTCCTGTGGGAGAGAATTCCGCAGGCTCACATCTCTCTGAGGGAAGGAATTCTTCCTCATCTCCGTCCTGAATGGCTTACCTCATCTACCCCATGTCACCCCTAGTTCTGGAATTCTCCAACATTGGGGACATTCTCCCCACATCTAGCCTGTCCAGTCCCATCAGGATTTTGTATCTTTTTATGTTTCTCCCCGATATTCTTCAAAATCCCAGCGAATACAAGTCCGGTCAATCCTTGGGTGTCGTGGGGTTTTAAATCCCAATATATAGATGTTCAGCCCTTGTCTAATTTAAATTTATTCCTGGCATTTTTCCTTCCAGTTTATAACTCTGAAAGAAGAAGCTTGGTTAAAATTGTAGTTTTGCACAGATGAATATTGTTTGAGCAAGGTAGTTGGCTGGGAATATCTCGGCTAAATTGTCATCCTGGCTCTATGCTGCTGCTATTATCATCAGATTGGATACAAGGGATTAACAAATGGCTTGGTGTGGAAGTATTGCTGAAGGATTGACAAGAGCCTGAGAGTGCATAGAGATTGATAAGGGAATCGTTCTGAAGATAATCCTCGTTATTTATTTGATTGCTGTAATTAGTCCGTGGAAATTGTTCCCTTTATCTTTTGAATGAGGCGACAAACCAAAACCCTATCTGCCCCGCACGACTGAATGGAGTCTAAAAGGGTCCCTGGGTGAGCTTTTTAATGAGCAGACCTACTAAAGGCTGAGGTCCTGGACAAATTGCCCTGCCTAATTTCTGTATCATTATTTACCCCATACTGTGACAACATTCTGTTGTAAACAAGTCATCAGGACCTTTTAGGCCTTTCTGATGAAATATTTTGAATAGGTTTATTTTATTGTAGCAATTACACCACATTCTATTTCCTTTGAGTAAATCCTTTAATTAAAAAAAATCAAAATACATCAATACTTTACCTGCCACGTACCAATTTATAGCACCTTTTTAATATTAAGGTTTACAGTTATATTGCACCACAGTGCCAGCTCGGCTCAAAGGTAGCGATCTTGCTGTTAAAATAGAAAGTTGAGAGTCCTGGTCCCACTCTAGGATTGCAGACTGCAGGCTCAGCAGATGTTTCTGTGCAGAACCGAGGGTGATGGATCAGATGAGGTGTGAAAATGATACCCCATCATACCTGCTCTTGTGGTAATAAGATCTTGCTCTGAGCTATTTGAACAACAGCAAGAATGTCTGCTGATGCCTTGACCAGCCTTTTGCCCCACAATAATCGGTCAAGCTTTTGTAACAAGGTCAACAACCTAGTGCTCGTAGAATGAGTTCCCTGATTGGGGCTGTTAACCTGATCCAATCAGGGAGCCCCGGCTGACAGTAGTGTCACATTGTCCCTATTCACAGGCTTTGCTTGTGAATGTTTCACTAGCCACATGAGTGCTCTCCTGGTGGCAGAAAATGTAGAATACAATTTTAGCACCATGGCATCGCTGTGTTGTGTCACGACGCAGACACACAGCCATGGCTGGTTTGGGAAAATGTAAGCACCACTGCTGGGCCCCCTTTGGGTGCAAAGGTAGTCTGGGGGAGTTCCAAAAAAAACACGGGAATGTCAAAGGTTCTACTCCCTCTGAGAGCTGGCTCTGAGGACCATTGTCAAGGGCTCTCCACATGTAAGGGTTGACCTGTGGATGGAATACCAGTCTCCGAGGAGTTATTTCAGTACTCGTTCTCTGTTCAAAGGACCTTGCTGTGTACAAATTAGTTCCCATGTTTCCCTTGCATAATGAGAGTCTGCACCACAGAGGAAAATGCAATTAACATGTTCCTTGGGTGTGTTTGGGGCATGAAGAAAGAGTTGCATTGATGTTGCACTTTTCACAACCTCCAGATTCCCAAAGCACTTTACAACCTATGAAGCACTTTCAAAGTGTTGTCACTGTTTTAGCGTAGATGTGCTGTGTTTAAAGCAAGTCCTTCTTGCCCAGACCAGAACATCCTCAAAAACTAATTTTTTAGAACTTGATGTCAGTTAGTCCAGGCAACTACTCATTGTATAGAGTCTAATATCCTTAAAAGACTTTGAACCCAGATGTGAGGTACATTGGATTATTGGACCTCCAACCTAAAGAGGCTGGAGAGCATCAATGGATAGCATTGGTCGAAGCCATGACAATGATTGTTATATTTTCTGCTTTATCAGATCAAGAAAGAAAGCAAAAGATCTAAACAGCTACTTATTTTTTGTTATCCAGTGCCTGATTCCCGCTGTAACATAGCCCTGTGTAACACAGTGCTTGAAGTTTTGGCTTGAGTATCATAAGCATGTGAGCAATCAACTGCCATGATTTATCTTTTTAGGAGTCAGGACGTTTTTTTCGAATCCTGCTGCCAACTGTTTGCAGTTCATCGGTGGTCCCGCTGTGATATTAGGCCTGGTTGCCATGGCGTCTGATGACCATGAGATCTATGCAGCTGTCAAGGTCCTGATTTCGGTTTTGAACAGCAGCACTCTGTGTGAAAAAGAGATGGGACGCATTAAAGGCTACAGGGTAAAGTGCCCCATTTAGAGATGATTAAAAGTATATTAGAAGCCAGAGTTTTGAAATGGTTTTCTGGAATTTTAATAAATGCAATTGAACCTTGAAATTTAAAAACTTTCGAGAGGTCAGTTGATGCTGGGTGTAAATATTGATTTTCTGAAACTGAAAGCATTGAATATATTTTGGAATCAGAAAGCATACTACACTGGAAGACAAGTCATTCTGTCACTTTGTCAACAAAATCCAAGTTTGCTGGTAAAATGAGCACTGGCTCAGATTAAAAAAGTAATTGTGTTATAAGTGATGATTGTGAGCTCAAGAATGTCATGGGTTATTGAGATGTTCTTATCAGTGACTTGGTTTTAATCTTGAAATTCTCAACTGTAACCAGTACAGGTAGGCAGTGCTACTTATATGTTCCATACCCTAAGTGATGTACTTATTGTAATGATACTAAGGGTCTCATCTGTCAGAAGGTTGAATTGTAATCATTCCTGCCATTAAAGTTCAATATAAAACCCATCCCAGGGGGTTCTATGAGCAGAGAGAAAGGGGGTTGCTGAGATCTTATAATTACCTATTACATTACAATGTGCCCTTTTTAATGTACATAATCATACCTTCAGTTATCATAGAATCCCTGCAGTATAAAGTCAGGCTATTCAGCCCACCAAGTCCACACTGACCCTCCGAATAGCATTCCACCCTGACCCATCCCCCATCCCCTCCCTGTAACACTTCCTTTTTTTTTGGTTTATTTATTCATTTGTAGGATGTGGACGTCACTGGCTGGGCCAGCATTTACTACCCATTCCTAGTTGCCCTTGGGAAGGTGAGCTGCCTTCTTGAATCGCTGCAGTCTACCTGCTGTGGGTTGACCCACAATGCCATTAGGGAGGGACTCCAGGATCTTCACCCAGCAACACTGAAGGAACAATGATATATTTCTAAGTCAGGATGTTGAATGGCTTTAGGGAACTTCAAGTTGGTGGTATTCTCATGTATCTGCTGTCCTGGTCCTTCTAGAAGGAAGTGATAATGGGTTTGGAAGGTGTTGTCTGAGGAACTTTGGAGAATTTCTGCAGTTCATCTTGGAGATAGTACATGCTGCTGCTACTGAGCGTCAGTGGTGGAGGGAGTAGATGTTGGTGGATGTGGTGCCAATTAAGCGGGCTGCTTTGTCCTGGATGGTGAGCCTCTTGAATGTTGTTAGAATTGTACTCATCCAGGCGAGTGGGGAGTATTTCATCACCCTCCTGACTTGTGGCCTATAGATGGTGGACAAGATTTTGGACTCAGGGAGTGAATTACTCACCATTTCCCCTGGCTAATCCACATAGTCTGCGCACTCCGAGACACTGTGAGCAATTTAGCATGACCAATCCACCTAACCTGCACATCTTTGGATTATGGGAGGAAACTGGAGCACTCGGAGGAAATCCACGCAGACATGGGGAGAATGTGCAAACTCCACACAGACAGTCACCTGAGGGTGGAATCAAACCGACGCCCCTGGTGCTGTGAGGCGGCAGGGCTGACCACTGAGTCACAGTGCCACCCCAAATTTAAGCTTGAAGAATTTGAAGACCCACTCACGTAATACTTAAGAGAACACAATGACGTTATACCTCTGCTGAGAAATGTTGAGGGAACTGAAAAACCTCCCTGATCGCAATGTTCCAAATTGGGAAAGTTGTAGCCTATCAGGAGAGAATGTTTCCACTCAGCTGCAGATCTGGCTACCCAATTATTAATTTGGTATAAGGCACAATTTATATTAAAAATAAAAGCCTGGTTTTAAAATTCTCATCCTTGCTTTCAAATGCTACCATGACCTGACTCCTTACCGTCTCCAGAATCTTTTCCAATCCTGTAAGATCTCTGTGCTCACCAAATTCTAGCCAATTGATTTTAATGGCTCCCTACTTCTTGGCTGTGCCTTCAGCCCTAGAGTTCCCTCTGCAAAGCCTTTATGCCTCCCTTTCCTCAAATTATCAACAAAAACCTCCCTTACCACCTTTGACGAAGGTCATACTGCCTTCTGCAATTCAATATTGTATATAGTTTACAATGTGCTTGCGATGCCCCTGGGGACATAATTTAATAGATTAGGGTGCCATGCAAATACCAGATGTCGTTGGAGCAAATTTTATTCCAAACTCAATTCATTTCACTGTGGAAGGGATAGAAGGCAATGGTGATTGAAGGAGTGGAAACATGGAACTACTACCAGCTCGTATATATCCAAAACAAGACATTTAACATCTGGATAGCGAGTATTGGTAACTAAGTGTTGTAATGCACACAGGGTTCCTGAAGCTCTTCAGCATTCCCAGCTACTAAGCCCCACTCCTCTCTCATTTATCTCCCAGCCCCCTAGTGCCCGCTCATCCTCCGCACCACCCCCCACCCCCAAATCCCTGATGAAGGGCTTCTGCCTGAAACGTCATCCCTCCTGCTCCTTGGATGCTGCCTGACCAGCTGCGCTTTTCCAGCACCACACTTTTTGAATCTGATCGAGCATCCTGTCTTTCTCCTAGGTTTCTGAAAGTGTTAGTGTGAAAATAAACATATATCTTCTCTCTACGATTTGTTTAATTCTAATCATGTAAATTTATAAATGCTGCTTGCTAACAATGTATCTCATGATTATTGGTATCACAAAATGGTCCACAGCATTTGAGATTTTGTTTGAGAAATTTTCTTGTCAAAATAAATCGGTGGATATTCAAATTATTTTTACCATAAAATTAAATCCCTCTAGAAACTGTAACAATTTGTTGAAATTGTGGATATTTCTACAAAACTTTGTTCACCTTCAAAGTTTTAAAGAATAAGTTATCCAGCAATTTTAATTCAAGCAACATTAAGCAGAAAGTTAGTGCTCAGAGGAGTTTTCAATTAACAGGTAATTTAAATTCAAAAGGCACTGTAAGAGTAAGCTTCACTTTTGTTGGCTTTTGTTTATATTGTAATGATTTTCCCCAGGTTGCGTATTAGTTTCTATTGCTGCCTGCCGTTGTAGGTTATAGTCATACAGCATGGAAACAGACCCTTTAGTCCAACCCATCCGTGCTGACCATGTTCCCACCTGCGCTTGGCCCATATCATTCCAAACATTTCTTATTTACATACTTATCTAAATGTCTTTTAAATGTTGTAACTATACCCACATCTATCACTTCCTCTGGAAGTTCATTCAACACACGAATCACACTCTGTGTGGGGGGAAAAGAAAATCGCTCCTCATGTCTTTTTTAAACCTTTCTACTCTCACCTTAAAAATGTACCCCCCAATCTTGAAATTCTCCACCCCTGGGAAAAGACACCTGCTATTCGTCTTATCTATACCCCTCATGATTTTTAAAATCTCTGTAAAGTCACCCCTCGACCTCCAGAGCTCTGGTGAAAAGGTCATAGCCTCTCCTTATTACTCAAACCCTCCATTCCCAGCAGCATCCTGTTGTTGTAAATAATACTCCAGTCTTTCTGTTCCATGTAGATTTTAGCGCTGCTGTTAAAAATGAAGGTGAAGTTGTTAAACGCCAGAATTTTTCAACTTATCCTGACCATCGTTGGAACTGCAGAGTTGGGCCAAGGAACCTCAACAATTCACAACGGCTGTGCTTTCAGTGACCTCCTCTGTGATTTTGAGGTAAATGTACTTTGAAAACATTCAAGTTTGTGATCAAGCATTTGGTAGACTGATCAATAGTGGGAGCTGTCATGACTGAGTTTGATGCTGCACTTACCCCGAGGACTGGGATGAGATTAAATTTCTTTGCCCAGGAAGTGAGGCACCTGTGGAATTCTTGACCACAGAAAGCTGTAGAGGTGAAAACCTTGAATGTTTCCCAAGACATTTGATCCACTTATTTGAGCTAAAGAGATCGAAGAGTAGGCAGGAACAGGACATGGAATTGAATGATCAGCCAAGATCACATGATACAGTCATAGAGATGCACAGCGTGGAAACAGACCCTTTGGTCCAATTCGTCCACGCCGACCAGATATCCCAACCTAATCTAGTCCCACCTGCCAGCACCCGGCCCATATCCCTCTAATCCCTCATATACCCATCCAAATGTCTTTTAAATGTTGTAATTGTACCAGCCTCCACCACTTCCTCTGGCAGCTCATTCCATACACATACCACCCTCTGCATGAAAAAGTTGCCCCTTAGGTCCCTTTTATATCTTTCTCCTCTCACCCTAAACCTATACCCTCTAGTTCTGGACTTCCCCAACCCCAGGGAAAAGTCCTTATCTATTTACCCTATCCATGCCCCTCATGATTTTATATTGAATGGTGCAGCAGGCCTGCAGGGCTGAATGGCCTACGCCTGCTATTTTCTATGTTCAGACTGTAAAGTGGGGTTTGGGTGGAATTTCTGGCTGAATTAATTGTTTTTAACTGCGGGGTACTGTAGAGTTGGAACTAGATTAGATTAGATTACTTAGATTACTTACAGTGTGGAAACAGGCCCTTCGGCCCAACAAGTCCACACCACCCCGCCGAAGCGTAACCCACCCATACCCCTACATCTACATCTACCCCTTACCTAACGCTACGGACAATTTAGCATGGCTAATTCACCTGCCCTGCACATCTTTGGACTGTGGGAGGAAACCGGAGCACCCGGAGGAAACCCACGCAGACACGGGGAGAATGTGCAAACTCCACACAGTCAGTCGCCTGAGGTGGGAATTGAACCCGGGTCCCTGGCGCTGTGAGGCAGCAGTGCTAACCACTGTGTGGGTTGGCCGTTGACCGTCTTGATTCCTTGCCCCACACGGAGTTCAGATTAAGGATTGGTAGTGACCTTTATTGCTTTTAGCTTCCTGTGAATTTAATGCAATTGTTGCAACAGTGTATGAAGGTCTGGGGTTATTCATGTCCACAGCACTTTTACATTGGCTTCTCACCAACATTAATGGCTTTCCTTTTATTTTGAAGATTTGGCGGAATTCTCCAGATTCACTTGATCTGCTGCTTTTCAACCATTTTCTGGAACTTCTCAAAAGCAGGTAATAGTTTGTATTACAGGAATCTTTGTGATCTCATTGCTAATTGGTTTAATTCGAGGACTTGAATTACCATCGGGGGATAATAGAGAACGCGAGTCTCGGATATTTCCGACGTGGGCAAATGATTAAATCTATTGTTTGATTTTGAACTTGAAAATATTGCCAATTGTATTTTTGATTCCTGTCAACTAGGGGAGACTTTATAGGAACGCTGACAGAATGTGAATGTTTTGCTAGAAATGTTACATTTGAATTTTTTTACCCCTTTTCTGCCTCATTTTGTAGTTCTTGCCTCTTTTCTTACCCCCTGTTCCTGTGAATCAAATTAGCGTGCCTCTGAAAAAACACTTATTGATGAAAATCCACAAAGGATTGTGTTTTTTCACCCTGCATGTTATTGTACAAATAATTATCTATGTTATTGCCTGTCTCCTACAGTGATAGACGTCACAATGCTGAGGTCATGCACAGACTTAAGTTGATACCAAGACTTGTCTTTCTACTGAATGACCCCAATAATACCAGGTCAAAGGTTCATGTCATATGCACCATCCTTGCAGAATTACTGAAAAGTTACTTCACCACAGCAGATCTCCTAAGGTAATATTGTGTGTGACATTTTACAAGATCCCATTGTAGATGCTACATTGCCAGTACGATGAAATTGGTCTCCTTTTCTTGTTGTTTTCCGTCAATTCCCAAGGGTAGATAAATACAACAAATGAACAACTATTTGCCAATGTGTGTGGGT
The DNA here is from genome assembly GCF_047496795.1 of Chiloscyllium punctatum. Classification (NCBI taxonomy): domain Eukaryota; kingdom Metazoa; phylum Chordata; class Chondrichthyes; order Orectolobiformes; family Hemiscylliidae; genus Chiloscyllium; species Chiloscyllium punctatum. The sequence continues at coordinate 90,215,397 of NC_092751.1, forward strand.
TCTGAAGAGGAATCACCACACTTGGCTTTAAATCATGTTAAAGGATTTTAACAATTATCTTATCCCTTCTGAGTGGAGAAATAAGGATATCTGGTATCTTTTAGGTTTCAAGGTTTCAACTTATGTTTCGAGTGGGATTCATTCTGATGAAGGGTCTCTCAAAGGATATTAAGCAATTTTCTCATTCAGTTGCTGACTCTTTTGTGCATTTATATTAAATGTGCCATAGCACTTGATTATAGAAAAGGACTAGCAATCCACAGGTCTCGCCTTCATAATCCCGCCATAGCAAATTAGGAAATTGAATTTCAACCAATCTGGCCATTTGTCAGTGGTTGTGCTTTTGCGAATTCACTGATATGAATCTTTTTGAGAAAGAGACACTGCTGACTCATCCCAGTCTGGCCAACATGTGACTCAAACTGTGTAGCTTGCTTTTACTTTCATAGAGTCATAGAATCATACAGCATGGACACAGACCCATAGGTCCAACCAGTCCATGCCGACCATAATCCCAATTAACCTGATTCCACCTGCCTGCTCCTGGCCCATATCCCTCTAAACCTTTCCTGTTCAAGTACTGATCCAAATGTCTTTTCAACGTTGAAACTGTGCCCACATCCACCCACTTCCTTAGGAAGTTCATTCCACTCCCAAATCATCCTCTGTGTAAAACGCTTGCCCCTCAAGTCTCTTTTTAAATCTCTCTCCCCTCTTGAAATCCCCCATCTTGGAGAAAAGGCAACTACCGTTAACCCTATCTGGCCCCCTCAGATTTTATAAACTTGTATAAGGTCACCTCTCGACCTCATACAGGGTATCTCAAGATTGGGAATGAATACCCAATGTCACATGACACTCCAAGAACAAATATATTTTTAAAATTAGATTATCTTTCAGTTATCTAGCATTTGTAGTTCCTTTACTTATGTTTTACTTTTGACTTTAAGTATGGACAGTGTGGCAACAACAGCCTGTATCAGGAAATGTAAAGAGATGACATAATTTCATGGCTGCCATTTGAAATGACTGACATAAATTATAATGAAATATTGTGGTATAATTGGAGACATATTTGAAGGTTAATTACTATTGAAATATTTAATATTTTCTGTTGAAGGATTGGATTATTCCTTACTTACACTTTGCCTCCAGCTTCTATGAATGAAAAATTAATTTCACTCGAAAGAGTTTCTGATACGTCGATAGATGGTGAGGTGTTTTAATTTATTTAAGACAATTATGTTCTGGATGCATTGCTCACAAATACTAAACCTTATCGGTCTTACTTTTAATTTCTTTTGTTATTTGAAGTCATACATCATGTACCTGGAAGGACAATATGGCTAAGAAACCAACTATTGAGGACACTGCTTGATGTGTGTTGGGGTCACCTTAATCAAAATTCTAAGTAGGTATTTTCTTGATCTCCTTTTCAATCGTACACAGTTTGCTTGTAAACTGAAACTAACAAATTATATTTCCATCAGAGATCAAGAGAAAATGTTTACTTCGTTGGGGCCTGACTGGTTCTTGCTTTTCGTGCAAGCTCATCTTCATCCAACCACCGTCATCCTGAGTACAAGACTATTGCTTCACTTCCTGTACAATCCAGCACTGTTGGTCAAGTTTAGAGATGGCATGCGATCAAATGCCTGGTTGGAGAATAGTACTGCAGAGTGCAGTATCCTAGTGGGTATGTTTTAATGTATGTAAGACTGGAGCTTTCACCTTCTGTCTACAAATCATATCTTTCATATATATTCCTTTTCTTTCACTCATTTTATGACTCGATAAATTTTGTCTCTGTCTGCTTTTGACACTTGAAACCTTTTTTTGTGTCTGCTTTCTTCAGAAGCTTTGCCTTGTCCTATCACTTTACATCCAGGCACAGGTATTACTCTGACGTGCCAGGTTTATGTAACTGGTCATTAGAGGTAGTTCACCTTTCAAAACAAAGGGCAAAATTAAAGACTGTCTGAACCTCAACTAGAGAGTCCCCTAACACAATTGATCTCTTGGAACCCGACGTGCCCCTCATTGAATTAGAGCCAGTCTCAATACCAGAAACTTGGCTGTTCGTGCTACATTCCCCAGAGAAGCCGTGACCCCCTACATTTTCCAAAACAGCATACTTGTTTGAAATGGATATAGCCACAGAACACACATGCAATAGGTACCTACCTCCCTTATCTTTCATGGAGTTAACCCATCTATGTGACTGTATCTGAGACATCCCCCCCCCCCTTCCTATAACTGCCATCCATCACATACTGTTGCTGTTGCAAATTCCTCATTGCTTCTAACTGTCTGTCCAACTGATCCATTCCATCTGATAAGATTCACTTCCAACAGCATTAATTGCAGATATAATCTGCAGTAACCCTTAAACTCTCTTTAATCTCCCACATTTGATAAGAAGCACATATCACTCTACTAAAGGCCATTTTTGCTCCTTCACAATCTACAAACCCAGAAAATAACACCATCTTATTCATCTACAAAACACTGCCCCAGGTTGGATTAATAGTTACAGCTTATATTTTAAACTAAATTAAGAGACATATCTCAAAAATATATAATCAAGAAAGAACCCACTCTACTCACTACTGCAGACTTTCTGTAGGCTACTTAAAACAATTAACCTATCTGATTCTGTGCTGTGAGTTTCACCCCAACCAGTTCCTCCAAGATCAGTTGTGAATTTCACTGTTTGTTAATTTTTCCAAACTCGCTCCGATGTCCAGTGATCCATGAATTCAAACAGCAAAGGCAGTACTGTGTAGGTTCACTCTGGTGTCAGTTTCTCTCTCTCTTTCTCTCTCTCTCTCTCCTGCACTGACCTCACGATGTGTTTCCTTTGTCTATTCTTCTCAGTTTTAAACTGCTGTTGTTTTGACTTTTTTTTCCCCCAAAGTACCAAAAACAATCCAACAGCATATAAAACAGTAATTGCTGCTCCTGGAATTCGAGGAAATCACCTCCAGCACCTAAAATACCTCAAAGAACGAGCAGCTCTTACAGCCAGAAATTTTTTCCATCCTCCATCTTGGATTACCCTTGAGCTGAGTATGCTGGCTAAATTTATAGGAGAAAGTAAGGTCTGCAGATGTTGGAGATCAGAGTTGAGAGTGTGTTGCTGGAAAAGCACAGCAGGTCAGGCAGCATCCGTTGAGCAGGAAAATCAACGTTTTTGGCTGTAGCCCTTATTCAGGAATTTATACACTCCCAACTCAAAGGGTCTGTCACCGTCTCAGTCTCAGTTTCTGCTCATTGTTAAAAATTATCTGGAACCCATGACCCCGCTTAAGACTGTGACTCCAATCTCAGCTTAGTGGCAACTACAAACGCAAACTAAATCTGAAGTATGTGAGGACTTCAGATGCTGAAGATCAGAGTCTAGAGTGCGGTGCTGGAAAAGCTCAGCCAGTCAGGCAGCATCCGAGGACCAGGAGAGTCAACGTTACAAGCATAAGCTCTTCGTCAGGAAACTTGGAGTTTATGCTCGAAATGTCAACTCTCCTGCTCCTCGGATGCTGCCTGACCAGCTGTGCTTTTCCAGCCCCTCAGTTTTTGGCAAACTAAATTGGGCCAAGTTAGGATTGTACAAAATAATGACTTTGACTTTCTTACCCAGCAGTTGGACACACTCAGTCCTAGCAGAGTGGGTGTTAATAGTCTTAAATAAATCTAATCATCTAACTTCCAGGAGTATTTGTTTCAGCACTTACTCGATAGTGACTCCCCTACACCCTGCTTCTCTCACCATGAGTCCAACATTGTAGTAATACTCAGTATAGTAATACTCAAAATTGGCTCTGACTGAGATTAGGTCACATTTGTTATTGAACAGAGGGTTTGTTTTCTCTCAACCTGTTCTGAAACTCGGTAGACAGGATATTTTTTAACCAATGGGGTCATTGAGCAAATCCTTGCTCCCTCAAAATGATGATCCTCGCATTGCAATTACAAGTAAACCTCACGCAAATAGCGGACACGTTTACAACGTCACACTGTATAAATCTAAGCCACATTTGTGTTGTAGGCAGCTGAGGAAGGTGTTGGAGACTTGCAGCATAGAGAGGTCATTCTAGCCAACATGCTATCTTCTTGAAAGTGAATTCTTGCTTCGACCTACATCTCCACATTTTCTCGATAAACTCAACAATATTGCTGTAGAATCTTAATGACACCAGTCATCCTGTCATCAGGATACAACATTTAATTTTGTTGCTTTATTGTAAATGCAAGCTGCGTTCAGCACCATACTGAAATGGCGATAAGTGTAATGTAGTACTTAGAATGCTGAAATGTACCCTGATCGCTTTCTCCTTTGTTACAGATAATATCAAAACTCGACCCCAGACCTGCAGCCAGACGCCGTATTTAGTTCCTGGATTTGAAATAATGCAGATGTTCTTGAGCCATCACGCTTCCATACCTGAGCTGTACCTACTCCTGGCTGCATTGGTTTTACAGAAACCACTTGAAGAGATGCCAGAGGATTCCAAGGTAGTGTCTCCCTAATTCTGTAAAATGTACGACGCTGCTTTTTTTGCGTTGCTTTAACTGCAGGATTGACTTGCTTTAATAACTTACCACACTTGCTGAAATGTAAATCATCGACACCCTATTTCGAGACAGGCTGAGCAAATAGCATTAATTTTATACTTAGGCAAGCACTCTATGGGAACATCATCACGTGAAGAGTCCCTTCAAAGCCACCCACCATCCTGACTTTGAAATATGTCATTGTTCCTTCATTGTCATTAGGTTAAAGTTTAATTTGGATAAATGAGAGATATTTCATTTTGGTAAAACAAACAAAGGCAGGGCTTGTACAATTAAAAGCGGGGCCTTGTGGAGTGTTATAGAACAGAGAGAGTTAGGGATTCAGGTATGTAACTTTGACATTTGTGTCACACACAGACAGGGTGGTGAAGAAGGCATTTAGCATGCTTGCCTTCATTGTTCAGATCTTTGAGTATAGGAGTTGGGACGTTATATTGAGTTTGTACAAAATGTTGGTGAAGCCTCTTCTGGAATATTGTGTCCAGTACTGGCCACACTGTTATAGGAAAAATATTATTAAACTGGAGAGGGTTCAAAAGAGATTTACCAGAATGTTGCCAGCAATGGAGGGTTTCAGTTATAAGGAGAGACTGGATAGCCTGTGACTTTTTTTTCACTGGAGCGTAGGAGGTTGTGGGTGACCTTATAGATGTTTATAAAATCATGCAGGATATAGATAAGGTTAATAGCAGGTGTCTTTTCCCTAGGATGAGGGATTTCAACACTCCGGGACATACTTTTATAGAGAAAGGGGAAAAAAAAAGACATGAGGCAATTTTATCATATGGAGTGTGGTTCATGTGTGGAGTGAACTTCCAGAGGAAGTGGTGGATGCGGGTATAGTTACAATGTTTAAAAGACATTTGGAGAATACATGATTAGGAAATGTTTGGAGGGACATAGACCAAGAACAGGCAGGTGCGACTAGTTTAGTTTGGGATTGTGATTGGCATGGACTGGTTGGACCAATAGGTCTGTTTCCGTGCTGTATGACTCTAAAATCCTGGAATTCCCTCCCTAAGTGCATTGTGCATGTACCTACAGCACATGGACTGCAGCAATTCAAGAAGGCTTCTCAAGGGCATCCAGGGATCGGTATTAATTGGTGTTCCATCCAGCAACGCTAAAGTTCTATGAGAGAATAACAAAAAAAGGTCCTGCACTGGAATTTCAGTCTAGGTCATGTCCACAAACCTCTGGAGTAAGGTTCAAATCTGTCACCCACTGATTCAGTGGTGAAAGGTCCAACACTGAACTGAAGTTGAAAATAAAATATGAGCTCTATTTGATAAGACTGCAAATAAAAGACTATTTCATCAGAAGAAATGTCCATCTGCTTGCAGTTCCTTTTAACCACTTGTTGCTTGCCAAAATCTTCCTTTTAATAAAAATGAAAGCTTCATGCTTTTGATGGTACAACAGGACTGTCATTCAGTCAATGGACTGTGACAGTATCACAAACCACACAGACGGTTTGTCAGTGCTGAAGGAATCTATGTTTCTGTTATCCCCTCCGATTGCCCAGTGGCAGAGTTGATTGCAAGTTTTGAAGATGTGTACTTTATTAAAACTACATTCTGTATACACTGAGGATATCAAATGCCCATAACAAACCTTCAATATCCGATTATGTAAGGATTTTTCTGAGGAGTTCTTTTATAATTATTGCAGCTATCGGCATGGCCACATAGCTGCTATTCTTATGCAAAGCCACCTGAAATTGGTATTTTGCCAATGGCTAATGTTATTTTAGTTGAGAGTGTGGTGCTGGAAAAGTACAGCGGGGTCAGGCAGCATCCGAGGACTGGGAGAATCAACGATTCAGGCAAGAGCCCTTCATCAGGAAAGATGAATATTCCTGATGAACGCGTCTTGCCTGAAAGGTCGACTGTCCTGCTCCTCGGATGCTGCCTGACCTGCTGTGCGTTTCCAGTACCACACTCTCGACTCTGATCTCTAGCATCTGAAGTCCTCACTTTCTCCTAATGTTATTTTAGCTCTAGTAAAATAGTAAATACAGCTACTTGCACTCGATTACCCATGCTAATGAAGGAATGGATTTTCTGAGCGTACTAATGTCTTGTGGTACTTTGTTAAGACATGCTGTGGTTTGATGGTCAGAGAGAGTTAAACAGTGTAGTGCTGGAAAAGCACAGCTGTTCAGGCAGCATCTGAGGAGCAGGAGAGTCAATGTTTCGAGCATAAGCTCTTCATCAGGAATGAGGGAGTGGCCTAAAGGGGTGGAGAGATAAATGGGAGAAGGGTGGGGCTTGTGGGGGAGGTGGCTGGGAATGCAATAGATCAATGAAGGTGGGGGTGAAGGTCATAGGTTGGAGAGAAGGGTGGAGTGGATAGGTGGGAAGGAAGATGGACAGGTAGGATAGTTCAGGAGGGCGGTGCCAAGTTGGAAGGTTGGATCAGATTAGATTAGATTAGATTCCCTACAGCCCAACAAGTCCACACCGACCTGCCGAAGAGTAACCCACCCAGACCCATTTCTCTCTGACTAATGCACCTAAAACAGTGGGTAATTTAGTATGGCCAATTCACCTGACCTGCACATCTTTGGACTGTGGGAGGAAACTGGAGCACCTGGAGGAAATCCACGCAGACACGGGGAGAATGTGCAAACTCCACACATTCTAGCCCAAGGCTGGAATTGAACCCGGGTCCCTGGCGCTGTGAAGCTGGTCCAGTGGTACTGTTAACAGATGCTGTTTATTTTGGCACCCCCTAAAACCAGGGTTATTGCCGTGGTGATATCCCATGCAGCGTGTCTGATGATGCAAGAGATTTTGGAGGCAGCTTGAGTCCGCACAACAAGAAAAGTCCTGCCAGCGTAGTTGAGGGCAATGGAGATGGGAATTGTGCTTGTAATTGAGTGTAAGAACAATGAGTGATAGCTGAAAGTCATAGAGTCATAGTCACAGAGATGTACAGCACGGAAACAGACCCTCCGGTCCAATTTGTCCATGCTGACCAGATATCCTAACCTTATCTAGTCCCATTTGCCAGCACTTGGCCCATATCCTTCTTACTCTTTCCTACTCATACACCCATCCAGGTGCCTTTCAAATGTTGCAATTGTACCAGCTTCCACCACTTCTTCCGGCACCTAATTCCATACATGTCCTATCCTCTGTGTGAAAAAGTTGCCCTTGGGTCTCTCTTATATCTTTCCCCTCTCACAGTAAACCGATGCCCTCTCTAGTTCTGGAGTCTCCCACCCCAGGGAAAAAGACTTTGCCTATTTACCCTATCCACGCCCCTCATGATTTTATAAACCTCTATAAGGTCGCCCCTCAGCCCCTGATGCACCAGGGGAAAGAGCCTCAGCCTATTCAGCCTCATGTAGAATAAGTGAGAGTGTTTAATTACTGAATGACTTGCATGAAGCAGAACAATAACATGTGATTCACAGCAGGATGGAACAAGGTGCATTTATGTTTTCTACACTAATGTGCATAATTATATAAGAAGATCTGATCAAGATGGACCAGTGGGTTAATTAATTGACAGCATGTAGCTTTATACATTTTTTTACAGCTACATGATCTCCATCACATCACTATCAGCGGAGATAAAATGTGACCACTGAAATTATATTGATTGATTCCAGTTTGGTATGGTATTTGTGAGGAATGGCTTTAGTGGCATCCCTGAATGTGGAATGTCAATATTGAATGAATATAGTTTACTGATTGTTAAGTTCCTAAATTGCTCATGATCCTTAATCGTGTTAACCTACCTGCTTGGAAAATGCTTGAATAGTATTTCTGGTCAAATTTCTGTTAAAATATGTGTCATGAAAATCCACTAAAACTGTCGATCCAATTGAGGGACAACTAAGGAGACAACGCAGAACATCCAGATCTCCTCTGTGCCATGACTGACTTTAAGATTAGATTAGATTACTTACAGTGTGAAAACAGGCCCTTCGGCCCAACAAGTCCACACCGCCCCACCGAAGCGCAACCCACCCATACCCCTACATCTACCCCTTACCTAACGCTACGGGCAATTTAGCATGGCCAATTCACCTGACCTGCACATCTTTGGACTGTGGGAGGAAACCGGAGCACCCGGAGGAAACCCACACAGACACAGGGAGAACGTGCAAACTCCACACAGTCAGTCGCCTGAGGTGGGAATTGAACCCGGGTCTCTGGCGCTGTGAGGCAGCAGTGCTAACCACCGTGCCGCCCACCAATTAACTTATTAATTATCACCAGCTAGAAACATCACTAAGGCTGTCAATTTTAAAAAGAAAAGTCAAATGCACAGAAGGTGGGGTGCACTAATTCTTAAAAAAACTGTTTTACAAATGACGACATGCATTTAGTCAATGAAAAATGGTCAGCTTTTTAAAGCATGAATTGTCTTTTCTAGATGGACCTTGACATGATGATTACTTGGCTTCTTGAGCAAGTGAAATCAAATCAGAGTGACAAGTCTGTTAAAATCCCGAATGGATTGTGTACTGAAGCTGCATTGGTTTTGCTGGATTTGGTGAAAGCTACATTAAGCAAGGTGAGGCAATGCACTTGATGCTGAAGTTTGCTTTCAAATATTGAACAGTGAAACACAACCAGTGCCTCTTAAATAGCACAATACCATAGAAACACATTCTATCTTCCTCTGCAACATCTCAAGTGGGCTGCCATTCAATACAACGCTTGTTGACAAGTTGCAGATCCTAGCATACGGGGAATGACCATAGACAGGCTGTTCCAATTGATAGTCGCAGTTGGACTTGCTTCTCAACAGTAGTGAAGCCTCGTAAACTTACTCCCAGGTCCTCTGTATATTGCTGTTACTGGTAAATTGCTGAGTCATGGTGTCATACAGTGTTGAAACAGACCCTTCAGTTCAACCAGTCCATGCCGACCATGTTCCCAAACTAAATAGTCCTGCGCTTGGCCCATATCCCTCCAAGCCTTTCCTGTGCATGTACTTATCCAAATGTCTTTTAAACGTTGTAACTGTACCTGCACCCAGCATTTCCTCTGGCAGTTCATCCCACACGCAAACTGCTCATTTAAAAAAAATGTTATCCCTCATGTCATTTTAAAGCTTTCTCCTCTCACCTTAAAAATATGCTGTCTAGTGTTGAACTGTCCCACCTGAGGGAAAAGGCCTTTGCTACTCACCTTATCCATGTCCCTCATGATTTTATAAACCTCTATAAGGTCACCCCTTAACCTCCTACGACCCAGTGGGAAAGGTCCCATCCCCTCCATGACAAAGGATTTGTCTGTGTGGAATTTCCCAAAAAACTTCAGGTCTTGGCCTTTGTGGAACATCTACAGGAGAATCCCTGGGTGATGGTCCGATACAGTGCAGTACGATCGTTATGAAATGATGTTTCTCAAAAAATTCACAAATGGATGGAGTAAAATATCTGAACTTGGGTAAAAGCTGACTGATGCTTATGTTCTGTTCTGTTGCCATCCTGTTTGAGTAACCATTCTTTGTATCTGAAGCTGGGCAGGCAGATATGGGTAACTTGTTTTTTTGCCCAGTTCAGCACACCAGAAGCAGTTACTTTAATAGCAGTGAGAGACAGAAAGCCAGGTGGGATTTTCCTTCCCTGTTCCAGGAGTGCTGAGCTTTTTGTGCATCAGTTACTGCTGATCACAGTTCAGCTGATTCTGTACTGGAAAGGACCCTGCACTGAAACCTTTGTCTGGTTGATCAGGGAGTTGGGTAGTATCTTTACCCATGAGGCTCTCTAGCTGGTTAATATAACCAAAACTGCTGAAAGTTATTTGTGATAAACTGGTAAATCATTTAGAGTATCAGCATTTCAATGTCGTTATCAATTAGCAATGTTAGAAAGATAAACCGCCTACCAGATATTTGAATTACAGATTGTTTGTTTTTTTTCCTTTCTCATCTTACGCTTTTCCACACTCTCCCTTTTTGCCAAGTCCTTTCAAGTCTGTTGCCAGGAAATATCATTTCATTGTTGTTGCCTTTTCCCATTGCCTATTTAGGGTACAGCGTGTTAAAGTGTATGAGCTAAAATTATGGTGTTCAAAGGCTAAACCTGATATTATTTTGAACCAAGTCGAGTGATCTGGTCAGATAAATAAGTAACTGAGTTCACTTCTAGTTTCACTTCTCATGGCATGAACGTTTTTTTGGGGAAACCAGAAGTGCTTCTCGAAATGGCAACTCTTTTTATGCCAACAGTAATGTCTAATTAACAACTCAAATATCTTTGGACAGATGAGAGTTTTACAAATTTGAATGAGGTAGTTCAAAGAAGTAGCTTTGTGCTTCAAGCATCCACAGAATATTTGCTTGTTTTTAATCTTGTTTATTGTGAATACATAATGTATGCAAATGATATTTGATAGTTGACCACCTCGAGGAATCTCTGCAAGGTTAGCTTTACTATCAAGTAGGGGCATAGTCATTCAACACAGAAATAGACCCATCGGTCCATCTTATCCATACTGACCAAGTTTTCCAACCTAAATTTGACCTATTTGCCTGTGTTTGGCCCACTTCCCTCTAAATGTTTCCTCATCATGTAGCTGTCCATACGTTGTAACAGAACCTGCATCCACCACTTCCTCTGGAGAGTTAACTGCTGAATGTATAGAGAACTCAGTGGATCAAAGGGCTAATGTTTATATGTCTCATAAGAAGAAAAGGACTGTTGGGCGAAGTTCACAGCACAGAATCAGATAAGTTAATTGTTGTTTTAAGTCTGTCCAAGAGAAAGGCTGCAGTAGTGAGTATAGTGGATTCTTTCTTGATTATGTTTTTGGAGATAAGTCTCTTGATTAAATTTAAAATATACGCCATAGCTATTAGTTTAGCCTGTGGCAGTGTTTGTAGAGGAATAAGATGGTGTTATTTTCTGGGTCTGTAGATTGTGAAGGAGCAAAAATGGCCTTTGCAGTGATATGTACTTCTTGTCAGATGTGGGAGTTTAAAGAGAGTTTAAGGGTTACTGTGGATTATATCTGCCATAAATGCTGTTGGATGCGAATCTTATCAGATCGAATGGATTGGTTGGAGAGACAGATAGAAGCGATGAGGAATTTGCAACAGCAACAGTATGTGATTGATGGCAGTTATAGGAAGGGGGGAATGTCTCTGATACAGTCACATAGATGGGTTAACTCCAGGAAGGGTAAGAGAGGTAGGCACCTAGGTCAGGAGTCTTTTGTTGATATACCAAATTCAAACAGGTATGCTGTTTTGGAAAATGTAGGGGGTGATGGATTCTCAGGGGAACGAAGCACGAACAGCCAAATTTCTGGTGTTGAGACTGGCTCTAATGCAACGCGGGGTACGTTGGCTTCCAAGAGATCAATTGTGTTAGGGGATTGTGTAGTTAGAGGTACAGACAGACGTTTCTGTGGCCAGCAGAGAAAAAGCAGAATGGTGTGTTGTTTCCTTGGTACCAGGATCAAGGATGTCTCCGAGAGGGTGCAGAATGTTCTCACGGGGGGAGAGGGGCCAGCAAGAGGTCATTGTCCACATTGGAACCAACGAGATTGGAAGGGAAATGGTTGAGACTGTGAAGGAAGATTACAGAGAGTTAGGCAGAAATTTAAAAAGGAGGTCCTCAAGGGTAGTAATATCTGGATTACTCCCAGTGCTACGAGCTAGTGAGGGCAGGAATAGGAGGATAGAGCAGATGAATGCATGACTGAGGAGCTGGTATATGGGAGAAGTATTCGCACTTTTAGATCATTGGAATCTCTTTTGGGATAGAAGTGACCTGTACAAGAAGGACGGATAGCACCTAAATTATAAAACCATAAGACCATAAGACATAGGAGTGGAAGTAAGGCCATTTGGCCCATCAAGTCCACTCCGCCATTCAATCATGGCTGATGGGCATTTCAACCCCACTTACCCGCATTCTCCCCGTAGCCCTTAATTCCCCGAGACAACAAGAATCTATCAATCTCTGCCTTGAAGACATTTAGTGTCCCGGCCACCACTGCACTCTGCGGCAATGAATTCCACAGGCCCACCACTCTCTGGCTGAAGAAATGTCTCCGCATTTCTGTTCTGAATTGACCCCCTCTAATTCTAAGGCTGTGTCCACGGGTCCTAGTCTCCTCACCTAACGGAAACAATTTCCTAGCGTCCACCCTTTCCAAGCCATGTATTATCTTGTACGTCTCTATTAAGTCTCCCCTTAATCATCTAAACTCCAATGAATACAATCCCAGGATCCTCAGCCGTTCCTCATATGTTAGACCTACCATTCCAGGGATTAGCCGTGTGAATCTCCGCTGGACACGTTCCAGTGCCAGTATGTCCTTCCTGAGGTGTGGGGACCAAAACTGGACACAGTACTCCAAATGGGGCCTAACCAGAGCTTTATAAAGTCTCAGTAGCACAACGGTGCTTTTATATTCCAACCCTCTTGAGCTAAGTGACAACATTGCATTCGCTTTCTTAATCACGGACTCAATCTGTATGTTGACCTTTAGAGAATCCTCGACTAGCACTCCCAGATCCCTTTGTACTTTGGCTTTACGAATTTTCTCACCGTTTAGAAAGTAGTCTGTGCTTTTATTCTTTTTGCCAAAGTGCAAGAGCTCGCATTTGTTCACGTTGAATTCCATCAGCCATTTCCTGGACCACTCTCTCAAACTGTCTAGATCCTTCTGTAGCCTCCCCACTTCCTCAGTACTACCTGCCTGTCCACCTAACTTTGTATCATCGGCAAACTTCGCTAGAATGCCCCCAGTCCCTTCATCCAGATCATTAATATATAATGCGAACAGCTGTGGCCCCAACACTCGTCACCGGCACCATTCTGAAAAAGAACCTTTTATCCCAACTCTCTGCCTTCTGTCAGACAGCCAATCCTCAATCCATCCCAGTAGCTCACCTTGAACACCATGGGCCCTCACCTTGCTCAGCAGCCTCCCGTGTGGCACCTTATCAAAGGCCTTTTGGAAGTCTAGATAGACCACATCCACTGGGTTTCCCTGGTCTAACCTACTTGTCACCTCTTCAAAGAATACCAACAGGTTTGTCAGGCATGACCTCCCCTTACTAAATCCATGTTGACTTGTTCTAATCAGACTCTGCTCTTTTAAGAATTTAGAAACCTCATCCTTAATGATGGATTCTAGAATTTTACCGACAACCGAGGTTAGGCTAATTGGCCTATAATTTTCCATCTTTTGTCTTGATCTTTTCTTGAACAATGGGGTTACAAAAGTGATCTTCCAATCATCCGGGACTTTCCCTGACTCCAGTGACTCTTGAAAGATCTCAACCAATGCCTCCGCTATTTCCTCAGCCACCTCTCTCAGAACTCTAGGATGTATCCCATCGGGGCCAGGAGATTTATCAATTTTAAGACATTTTAGCTTTTCTAGCACTATCTCTTTTGTAATGGCAACCATACTTAACTCAGCCCCCTGACTCCCTTTAATTGTTGGGATATTACTCATGTCTTCCACTGTGAAAACTGACGCAAAGTACTTGTTAAGTTCTACTGCTATTTCCTTATCTCCCATCACTAGGCTTCCAGCATCAGTTTGAAGTGGCCCAATGTCTACTTTTGCCTGTCATTTGTTTCTTATGTATTGAAAGAAACTTTTACTATCATTTCTAATATTACTGGCTAGCCTACTTTCATATTTGATCCTCTCCTTTCTTATTACTCTCTTTGTTATCCTCTGTTTGTTTTTGTAGCCTTCCCAATCTACTGATTTCCCACTGCTCTCGGCCACTTTATAGGATCTCTCTTTTCCTTTAATACATTTCCTGACTTCCTTTGTCAGCCATGGCTGTCTAATCCCTCCCTGGATAATCTTTCTTTTCTTGGGGATGAACTTCTGTACAGTGTCCTCAATTATACCCACAAACTCCTGCCATTTTTGCTCTACTGTCTTCCCCACGAGGCTCTGCTTCCAGTCTATTTTTGTCAGTTTCTCTCTCACGCCCTCATAATTACCTTTATTCAACTGTAACACCATTACATCTGATTTTGCCTTCTCTCTTTCAAACTCCAGACTGAACTCTACTATATTATGATCGCTGCTTCCTAAGGGTTCCCTTACTTTAAGATCTTTTATAAAGTCTGGTTCATTGCAAAGCACTAGGTCCAGAATAGCCTGCTCCCTTGTGGGCTCCATGACAAGCTGTTCCAAAAAGCCATCCTGTAAGCATTCCATGAATTCCCTTTCTTTGGATCCACTGGCAACATTATTTACCCAGTCCACCTGCATACTGAAGTCTCCCATGGTCACTGTGACCTTGCCTTTCTGACATGCCTTCTCTATTTCCCGGTACATGTTGCATCCCTGGTCCTGACCACTGTTAGGAGGTCTGTACACAACTCCCATTATGGTTTTTTTGCCTTTGTGGTTCCTCAATTGGAAAGGGACTAATATACTGGCAGGGAAATATGCTAGAACTTCTTGGGAGGATTTAAACTAGTAAGGTGGGGTGGGGGGGGTGGGTGGGCAGGGTAGGGGGGTGGGACCAGGGAGATAGTGAGGAAAGAGATCGATCTGAGATGGGTACAGCTGAGAACAGAAGTGAGTCAAACAGGCAGGGACAAGGTAGGACTAATAAATTAAACTGCTTTTATTTCAATGCAAGGGGCCTAACAGGGAAGGCAGGTGAACTCAGGGCATGGTTAGGAACATGGGACTGGGATATCACAGCAATTACAGAAACATGGCTCAGGGATGGGCAGGACTGGCAGCTTAATGTTCCAGGATACAAATGCTACAGGAAGGACAGAAAGAGAGGCAAGTGAGGAGGGGGAGTGGCATTTTTGATAAGGGATAGCATTACAGCTGTGCTGAGGGAGGATATTCCCAGAAATACATCCAGGGAAGTTATTTGGGTGGAACTGAGAAATAAGAAAGGGATGATCACCTTATTGGGATTGTATTATAGACCCCCCCAAGAGAGGGAAATTGAGAAACAAACTTGTAAGGAGATCTCAGCTATCTGTAAGAATAATAGGGTGGTTATGGTAGGGGATTTTAACTTTCCAAACATCGACTGGGATTGCCATAGTGTTAAAGGTTTAGATGGAGAGGAATTTCTTAAGTGTGTACAAGACAAGTTTCTGATTCAGTATGTGGATGTACTTAGGAGAGAGAGTGCAAAACTTGACCTACTCTTGGGAAATAAGGCAGGGCAGGTGACTGAGGTGTCAGTGGGGGAGCACTTTGGGGCCAGCGACCATAATTCTATTTGTTTTAAAATAGTGATGGAAAAGGATAAACCAGATCTAAAAGTTGAAGTTCTAAATTGGAGAAAGACCAATTTTGAAGGTATTAGGCAAGAACTTTCGAAAGCTGATTGGAGGCAGATGTTCACAGGTAAAGGGACGGCTGGAAAATGGGAAGCCTTCAGAAATGAGATAACAAGAATCCAGAGAAAGTATATTCCTGTCAGGGTGAAAGGGAAGGCTGGTAGGTATAGGGAATGCTGGATGACTGAAGAAATTGAGGGTTTAGTTAAGAAAGGAAGCATATGTCAGGTACAGACAGGATAGATCGAGTGAATCCTTAGAGTATAAAGAAAGTAGGAGTATACTTAAGAGGGAAATCAGGAGGGCAAAATGGAAACATGAGATAACATTGGCAAATAGAATTAAGGAGAATCCAAAAGGTATTTCCAAATACATTAAGGACAAAAGGGTAACTAGGGAGAGAATAGGGCCCCTCAAAGATCAGCAAGGCAGCCTTTGTGTGCAGCCACAGAAAATTGGGGCGATACTAAATGAATATTTTGCATAAGTATTTACTGGGGAAAAGGATATGGAAGATATAGACTGTAGGGAAATAGATGGTGACATCTTGCAAAATGTCCAGATTACAGAGGAGGATGTGCTGGATGTCTTGAAACGGTTTAAGGTGGATAAATCCCCAGGACCTGATCAGGTGTATCTGAGAACTCTTTGGGAAGCTAGGGAAGTGATTGCTGGGCCCCTTGCTGAGATATTTGTATCATCGATAGTCATAGGTGAGGTGCCGGAAGACTAGAGGTTGGCAAACATGGTGCCACTGTTTAAGAAGGGCGGTAAAGACAAACCAGGAAACTATAGACCAGTGAGCCTGACCTCAGTGGTGGGCAAAGTTGTTGGAGGGAATCCTGAGGGACAGTGTGTACATGTATTTGGAAAGGCAAGGACTGATTTGGGATAGTAAACATGGCTTTGTGCGTGGGAAATCATGCCTCACAAACTTGATTGAGTTTTTTGAAGAAGTAACAAAGAAGATTGATGAGGGCAGAGCAGTAGATGTGATCTATATGGACTTCAGTAAGGCGTTCGACAAGGTTCCCCATGGGAGACTGATTAGCAAGGTTAGAGGTCATGGAATACAGGGAGAACTAGCCATTTGGATACAGAACTGGCTGAAAGGTAGAAGACAGAGGGTGGTGGTGGAGGGTTGTTTTTCAGACTGGAGGCCTGTGACCTGTGGAATGCCACAAGGATCAGTGCTGGGCCCTCTACTTTTTGTCATTTACATAAATGATTTGGATGCGAGCATAAGTGGTACAGTTAGTAAGTTTGCAGATGACACCAAAATTGGAGGTGTAGTGGACAGTGAAGAGGGTTACCTCAGATTACAACAGGATCTGGACCAGATGGGCCAATGGGCTGAGAAGTGGCAGATGGAGTTTAATTCAGATAAATGTGAGGTACTGCATTTTGGAAAGCAAATCTTAGCAGGATTTATACACTTAATGGTAAGGTCCTAGGGAGTGTTGCTGAACAAAGGGACCTTGGAGTGCAGGTTCATAGCTCCTTGAAAGTGGAGTCGTGGGTAGATAGGATAGTGAAGAAGGCATTTGGTATGCTTTCCTTTATTGGTCAGAGTATTGAGTACAGGGGTTGGGAGGTCATGTTGCAGCTGTACAGGACATTGGTTAGGCCACTGTTGGAATTCTGTCTCCTTCCTATCAGAAAGATGTTGTGAAACTTGAAAGGGTTCAGAAAAGATTTACAAGGATGTTGCCAGGGTTGGAGGATCTGAGCTACAGGGAGAGGCTGAACAGGCTGGGGCTGTTTTCCCTGGAGCGTCAGAGGCTGAGGGGTGACCTTATAGAGGTTTAAAAAATTATGAGCGGCATGGATAGCATAAATAGACAAAGTCTTTTCCCTGGGGTCGGGGAGTCCAGAACTGGAGGGCATAGATTTAGTGTGAGAGGGAAAAGATATAAAAGAGACCTAAGGGGCAACTTTTTCACGCAGAGGGTGGTACGTGTATGGAATGAGCTGCCAGAGGATGTGGTGGAGGCTGGTACAATTGCAAGATTTAAGAGGCATTTGGATGGGTATATGAATAGGAAGGGTTTGGAGGGATATGGGCCGGGTGCTGGCAGGTGGGAATAGATTGGGTTGGGATATCTGGTCGGCATAGACGGGTTGGACCGAAGGGTCTGTTTCTATGCTGTACATCTCTATGGCTCTTTGACTTCAGAATGTATCAGTCATCTCCGGCAGTTAGAAACAAAAGCATATGCAATTCCAGAGGAATTAGTTAAGGAAGAGATTAAAAAGATCATAATCGTGATGAACCTATTTCTTTGGCAGATAATTAATACTTAATTCTCTTACAAGCATACTAAGTAATTTAGTCCTCCCTACTGTAGTGTGAGGCAGGTTTTATCCCACGTCTGTTTGTGAAGTTACAAAAATCTTTTGTAGATTCACAAGTATCATTTTTACGGAGGGTCATGGAGCTTTTTGGAGCTTTACCTCCATGACAAACCATACTTCCAATATTTCAGAAAGAGGTGCTGATTCTGTAAAATGCATGAGTTGCTGCTTGGGGTAAAATTACAACGTTTAAAAGACATTTGGACAAGCTCATGAATAGGAAAGGTTTGGAGGGAGATGGGCAGGAGCAGGCAGGTGAGACTAGTTTAGTTTGGGATTATGTTTGACGTGGACTAAGGGATGACTTTAGGGAGGTTTAAAAATCATGAGGAGCATGGATAGGGTAAATAGACAAGGTCTTTTCCTTGCAGTGCGGGAGTCCAGAACTAGAGGGCATAAGTTTAAGGTGAGAAGGGAAAGATTTAAAAGGAACCAAAGGGGCAACTTTTTCACACAGAGGTGTGTGCATGGAATGAGCTGCCAGCGGAAGTGATGGAGGCTGG
The DNA here is from genome assembly GCF_047496795.1 of Chiloscyllium punctatum. Taxonomy (NCBI): domain Eukaryota; kingdom Metazoa; phylum Chordata; class Chondrichthyes; order Orectolobiformes; family Hemiscylliidae; genus Chiloscyllium; species Chiloscyllium punctatum. Next base: position 90,234,090 of record NC_092751.1, read on the forward strand.
TACAACTTAAAGGGTAAATGAATAGGAGATCTGGTCAGTGTGAACAGGTTGGATGGATAGGCCTGTTTCTGTGATGCGTTTACTGGTTGGACTGTTTCTGTTCTGTATGACTATATGACATGTTGGAGCTTCTGAGAGGGAAATGCATTGTATAAGGTTTACATAATGTTAAAACTTGAAGAGTGCTCAGTAACATCTACAGCTGGAACTTTGTTTTTGGAATTAGAATTCCTACTGTGTGGAAACAAGCCCTTTGGCTCAACAAGTCCACACCACCCCTTCGAAGGGTTATCCCACCCAGACCCATTACCCTACATTTACCCCTGACTTATGCAGCTAAACTATATATCCCTGAACACTATGCGCAATTTAGCATGGCCAATTCACCTGACCTGCATATCTTTAGATTGTGGGAGGAAACCAGAGCAGCCGGAGGAAACCCATGCAGACACGGGGAGAACGTGCAAACTCCACATAGACAGTCACCCAAGGTTTGAATCAAATCTGGGTCCCTGGCGCTGTGAGGCAGCAGTGCTAACCACTGAGCCACCATGCCATCCCACAGGAGGCATGCAGAATGTTATACTTTAACAAATAACAAAGACCGGTGAATCATGCTGGCATGTACAAAGGTCAGCTGGCAAAGTCATTTTCGGGATTCCTCTCTCTGCCCAGATTGTGTTTAATTTCTTCACTAATCATGAGTGTCACTGGCAATGTTATTACCCATCCTTTAGTGCCCTTGAGACGGTGAGTCACTTCTCAAATACAACTCAGGTTATTTCAGAGGGCAATTAATTGTTATCCACATTGCTGTGGGCCAAGACGGTTGATATCCTAAAGAAAATCAGTCAACCTGATGGGATTTTGTGACAATCTAGTAGTCGCACAGTCACCATTGATGCTAAGTTTTCACTGCAGAGTTACTTAATTAACTGAATTTAATTCCTCAGTTGCTATAGTGAGATTTGAACTAATATTTCTGGATCATTACTCCAGGACTCTGGATTACCAGTCCCGTAACATAATCTTATATCTTCTATCCTTACGATTTACTCAATTTAGCAAATGCGATAGATGTTCTTGCATCTCAACAGTCATAGAGTCATAGAGATGTACAGCATGGAAACAGACCCTTTGGTCCAACCCGTCCATGCCGCCAGATATCCCAACCCAATCTAGTCCCACCTGCCAGCACCCGGCCCATATCCCTCCAAACCCTTCCTATTCATATACCCATCTAGATGCCTTTTTAAATGTTGCAATCGTACTAGCCTCAAATGCTATGACATCGTCAGGTTGGGTGGAGCAAATGCAACTTCAACTTTAGCTCTTTCAGAACCATTCTTTTATAAACATTCCATCTCCTCAAAGTCTGACTCGCTCGCTTTCAGATCTGCTTTTGTCAACCATCTCCTTCAAAAACCCATGATCTCTGTTGTCCGTGCACTGCAGACATTCTGCCCATTTGAAGCTTGTTCCCCTGTCATCTCCTCTTTAAATGCTTCTTATCAAAGTGCACAAAATTCTCCCAGGGCTGAGCAGGGTAGATGAAGGAAGCTTGTTTGACTCCCGTGGTTGAGGTGTCTACAGCATGGGGACACAGGCTCAGTATAAGGGGTTGATCATTCAAGACTAGGATGAGGAGGAATTCCTTCACTCAGAGGGTGATGAAAGTTTGGAATTTTCTAACCCGTAGTACAGTGGAAGTTCCGTTATTGAGTGTATTCAAGAGAAAATGTGATGTGGAGGAACCAGTGTTGGACTGTAGTGGACAAAGTTAAAAATCACACAACACCAGATTATAGTCCAACAGGTTTATTTGGAAGCACTAGCTCTTGAAAACGTATTTATATGCTAAAGAACCAAAATTAGCCAAACCATTCTAAAAGATGAAAGACTAAATCTAAGTTTGTTTTTATATTTCAGCTGCATTACACTGTAATCCTTTGCTATAAATTCTGTGTCTTATGACCCTGTTTTACAGTGACCTGATGAAGGAGCAGTGCTCTGAAAGCTAGTGCTTCCAAGTAAACCTGTTGGACTATAACCTGGGTTGTGATTTTTAATTTTGTCCAAGAGAAAATAGATACGCTTCTGGATATTAAAGACATCAAAGGATGTGGGAATAGTTCAGGGAAATGGTATTGAGGTAAATTGGTGGCATGGTGGTTCAGTGGTTATCACTGCTGCCTCGCAGCGCTAGAAACCCGGGTTCAATTCCAGCCTCGAGCAACTGTCTATGTGGAGTTTGCATGTTCTCCCCATGTCTGCGTTGGGTTTTCATCCGCGCGCTCTGGTTTCCTCCCACAGTCCAAAGCTGTGCAGGTTAGGTGAATTGGCCACACTAAATCGCCCTCACTGTTCAGGGATGTGCATTAGTCAGGGGTAAATATAGAGTAGGAGAATAGGTCAGGGTGGGTTACTCTTCGCAGGTCGGTGTGGGATTGTTGGGCTGAAGGGCCCTGTTTCCACACTGTAGGGATTCTAATTCTAAAAGATGATCAGCCATGGTGTATGTTAATGGTGGAGCAGGCTCAGGGGGCTGAATAGCCTGTTTCTTTTCCTATTCTTGAATGTTCCCAATATCCAATCTACAAGGTTAACGTTTTGAATGCTACTGATTTTTATATTTCAAGCATTGGTCACCCAATCTGTAGAGAAGTTCACTCAATTGCTGTTTTAAATTTATGTTTCACTCAAGTGAATCAATGCCCTCTTGTTCTATGTGTTTGGAGTGCCTGTCTTTGTCCCTGCACCAGTTAATATTTTTTTGCCCCTCAATAATTCCTCCATTTATCTTCCCTGTTGACTGTTGACCTGGGACATCTCTTGAATTGTCCTCTCTATTCTTTCCCTTAACTTCTCTCTTATTTGTGTTTGCCACAGCTCTTAGCTACAGTTTCGACTGCAATATTTCAGAAATATATTCAGCTGCTGTGCTGACCTGCTGCAAGATGCTTAAAGCTGATTGTTACACAAGTTCTAAGTTCTACTGAAGATGTATCCAGTTGGAAATTGGTCAATAATTGGCTTGTTTCTGTCCTTAGCCAATCTCTGTGGATACAGATAACTCGTGGGAGGTCACTTACCCTGGCAATGTGATGCATTTCTTTTGCCTGGTCTACTACATGATTCCAGATGAGCCTTTGTGGAGGTCACCAGAGTTTCTTCATAGCCTGGCAGCAGCTGGTTTCCCTATGGCTGGATCCCCCTGCTACACGGTACGTACTGTCAATGCAGTTTAGCCCCTTTGCTCCAACAAACTTTTTTGATGAGTTTTCTCACTCTGGCTTGAAAATATGTCAGATTAAACTTTGAAGCATTTCAATTTTCTGCAGCTGACTGGGATTAGCAAAGGGCTTTATCATAGAGATATAAATGGGCAAACATGACTGCTCAGTGATTAGCATTGCTGCCTCACAGCACCAGGGATCCAGGTTCGATTCCAGCCTGGGGCGACTGTCTGTGTGGAGTTTGCACATTCTCCCCGTGTCTGTGTGGGTGCTCGGGTTTCCTCCCACAGTCCAAAGATGTGTAAGCTAGGTGGATTGGCCATGCTGAATTACCCGTAGAGTTCAGGGATGTGCAGGCTAGGTGGATTAGCTGTGGGGTTACAGCGAGAGGACAGTGGACTGAGTCTGGGTGGAATGCTCTTTAGAGAATCAGTGTGGACTGGGTGGGCCAAATGGCCTCTTTCTGTACTGTAGGCAATTTTTATGGCTCAATGAAGATTACTTTGTCTCCCTGACACACAGGGAAGTTTCCTTTCCTCATGGCCTCTGAACTCAGGTGTACTTTCCTGATGGTTCAGGTTGGTCTCGAACAGCTGTTTGCCTAGTCCTTACCTCTCCCATCTCCTTAGTTCCTGCCTTCAGTGAGCCTTGTCCTTACATATTCATTAACAAATCCTAAATGCACCATACTGCAGGCTGTCCCCCCATCCATTGGGTCTCATTAAATGATGTAATTCAATATCAATTGATCCTGCTCAATTGTTATCACTGGGAAGGCAAATAGACATATGTTTGTCTGGACTTTAACCCAATAGGTGGTTCCTGTTGTGACTTTAGAGTTATTCATTAAAGTATTGAAGCAGACATGAATGTTATTTCTTGTTAAATCTTAACAAAAATTAGATTAATAACTAGCTTCAATATAGACAACCCAGGTAAGTTCCCTGGATAATTGCTGTGCCTCTGAACCAATCAACGAAGGGAACTCCAGAGACCAAATTTTAAATGAAGACATCTTCAACCTTTTAAAGCTTTATATATTAACTTTTAAAACATTTCTTTAAGTAAATGTAACTTTTTTTTGTCATTTACATAAATGATTTGGATGTGAGCATAAGAGGTACAGTCAGTAACTTTGCAGATAACACCAAAATTGGAGGTGTAGTGGACAGTGAAGAGGGTTGCCTCCAATTACAACAGGATCTGGACCAGATGGGCCTATGGGCTGAGAAGTGGCAGATGGAGTTTAATTCAGATAAATGTGAGGTGCTGCATTTTGGGAAAGCAAATCTTAGCATGACTTATACACTTAATGGTAAGGTCCTAGGGAGTGTTGCTGAACAAAGGGACCTTGGAGTGCAGGTTCATAGCTCCTTGAAAGTGGAGTCGTGGGTAGATAGGATAGTGAAGAAGGCGTTTGGTATGCTTTCCTTTATTGGTCAGAGTACTGAGTACAGGGGTTGGGAGGTCATGTTGCGGCTGTACAGGACATTGGTTAGGCCACTGTTGGAATATTGTGTGCAATTCTGGTCTCTTTCCTATCAGAAAGATGTTGTGAAACTTGAAAGGGTTCAGAAAAGATTTGTGAGGATGTTGCCAGTGTTGGAGGATCTGAGCTACAGGGAGAGGCTGAACAAGGCTGGGGCTGTTTTCCCTGGAGTGTCGAAGACTGAGGGGTGACCTTATAGAGGTTTACAAAATTATGAGGCACATGGATAGGATAAATAGACAAAGTCTTTTCCCTGGGGTCGGGGAGTCTAGAACTAGAGGGCATAGGTTTAGGATGAGAGGGGAAAGGTATAAAAAAGATATAAAAAGATATAAAGATATAAAAAAGATCTAAGGGGCAACTTTTTCATGCAGAGGGTGGTACATGTATGGAATGAGCTGCCAGATGATGTGGTGGAGACTGGTACATTTGCAAGATTTAAGAGGCATTTGGATGGGTATATGAATAGGAAGGGTTTGGAGGGATATGGGCTGGGTGCTGGCAGGTGGGACTAGATTGGGTTGGGATATCTGGTCGGCATGAACGGGTTGGACTGAAGGGTCCATTTCTGTGCTGTACATCTCTATGACTCTAAGTGTTTTACGCTCATTCAGATCATTTCACTGACCAGTGATTGTGAATCATCATGGATCGTGTACTGTGAATGATTAGTGACAACATTCTCATTTAGAGCCTTGGACTTTAGGGTTATGACTTAGGATAAGCCCCACTTGAGTTCCCAAAGTCTTATTAAAATCAAGGGCTCCAAGGTGGACTTTAGAAAGAACTAAATCCCCTTGTTTTGAATGAATAGAACGACCCCTGTCACACTTTGGGGCCAACTTTACATTTAGCTGTGTAGTTGAGATAGAATGTATTGATTTGCCTGTCAGTAAAATACCCATCTGAATCCTTCATTTCATTGATTTTCAGTAGAAAGTAAATTGATTATGTTGTCTACTGGGCAGGAATCTCTCACACCCATGTTCCATTACCCTCAATTATTTAGTTACATCTTGTTCTCGATTATATTTTTGGGTTTGCTGTGGTTTTCCCTTAAGCCGAAAGTTGGCTGGTTATAAACATATCGTTTTGCTTTTGACCCAGAAAAGATAGATTTTGTTCTGCTCTTGACAGCAATTTCAGAAAAATAAAACTCGAACTTCCATTGTCTCAACTTATTTCAAAATGAGCCTGTTACCAGTTATTGAGTTGTAGAGTCATAGAGATGTTCAGTACAGAAACAGATCCTTCAGTCCAACTCGTCCATGCTGACCAGACATCCTAAACAAAATCTAGTCCTATTTATTGTCAGCATTTGGTCCATATCCCTCTAAAACCCTTCCTATTTATATAGCCATCCAGATACCTTTTAAATGCTGTAATTGTACCAGCCTCCATCACTTCCTCTGGCAGCTCGTTCCATACAAGCACCACCTCTCCATGAAAATGTTGCCCCCTTAAATCCCTTTTATATCCTTCTCCTCTCACCTTAAACCTATATCCCCTAGTTCTGGACTCCCCTATCACTGGGAAAAGACCTCATCTGTTTACCCTATCCATGCCCTTCATGATTTTATAAACCTCTATAAGATCACCTCTAAGCCTCCGATGCTCCAGGGTGAATAGCCCTTGTCTATTCAGCCACCCCCAATAGCTCAAACCTTGCAAACCTGGCAATATCCTTGTAAATCGTTTCTTCACTCTTTCAACTTTCACATCATCCTTCCCAAAGCAGAAAGACCCAAAATTGAATGCAGTATTCCAAAAGTGGCCTAATCAATGTCCTGTACAGCCGCAACGTGACCTCCCAATTCCTATACTCAGTGCACTGAATAATAAAGGAAAGCATACCAAATGCCGCCTTCACTATCCTATCTACCTGCGACTCCACTTTCAAGGAGCTATGAACCTGCCCTGCAAGGTCTCTTTGTTCAGCAACACTTCCCAGGGCCTTACCATTCAGTGCATATGTTGTTATAGTATTTGCTGAGACATACCCAGTTTTAAGTCAGATTTAAAATGTCGGTAAATATTCATGAGGAGAGAGGGTGCTACAACAAAGTGAGCTTTGTTCTCGAGAATTCCCCTTTTGCTGTGTTTGTCCTGTACCTGTGTATCCATCATACCAGCACTCTCGTCTCTGAGTCACAAGGTTCTCGGTTCAAGACCTACTTGAGAAATTGAATGTAAAATTCAATGTTAACTCTCCCATGCTGTACTGAAGGAGTCCAGAATACCATTCTTCAGAGGTGATTCTAATGCAAGTTCCCGCAAACCTTTCCCTGCTCCCCACAGATATAAAAGGTCTTTTACCTCGACCTTTCAAGTTGATGTAAAAGAACCCATTCCATGATTTCAAAGAGGTTCAGAAGTTATCCATGGATTCTGGTCCCAATTGACATCTCAAAAATGGAGCATCTGGTCATCATCATCTTATGTGCGAATTGACTGCTACCTTTGTATTCTATATTATGACAGGAGCTACCCTTCAGGAATCCTTCATTGTCAATGAGACACTTTGAGACATCCGGTGGTTGTGAAAAGCACTGTTTCAATGGAAGTCTTTGTTCTCTTTTTCCATGTTTTCTAGCCTGATGGTGGAATCATGCCGCAAGAAAGTCTAACTTCAACACCTGGTCCCCAGCCTCAATTGTCAATGCACCCAGCGAGAAAGCAAGTTTCCGATTTTATACGCATCCTCCTTTTGTACAGCTTTATGAACATACCCGCCAACAAGCAGTTACATCCTATTGAGATTCTAGTCGAGGTCAGTTTCATTCAAATGTTACATTGAAAAGACAACTCAAGCTGTTACATTCCTGTTTCATATGCTGTTGTATTTCAGTTTGGACCTCAACACATTTGGCAGGAAATGACTGCTCACTATATTAACTAAGATGTTCAACGAAGTCTGATGATATCCATTTACATTTCTTCTAAAATTTTATTTCAAGAAACCAAGAAATGAGAAGCTACTTATAAGTTGAAACAAGAGTCATTATAAGCATCAATGACCTGCACAGAAATGCTATTGGGCTTGAAGTATATTTAGTTTAATATTAGAAATAAGTAAGCCAAGTTTCTTTTAGTTAACAAAGTAAAACCAATTTGTTACAATCAAAACTTATTCAGGTAAGGATGCAAAGATTATTAACAAAAGGTTTAGACTGTACAAATATATGTAAATGTCCTTCTTGATAACTAACACACGCACGCTAAATTCTGGGTAAGTGTAAAATTGTGCAGAGAGATGTCTTAAAACTTTGGCCAATTGATAATTAAGCTCAGAAGAAAATGAATTATTGGTGCTTTTCCATCAGTATTGATCTGTTGTGGCCTATGTTGTTTTGCACCTAAAAGCTATTGAAACTGGAGTGTTTTCCTGAATCAGTTATGGCTGACTGAAGTCTCTATTCTGGAGACTTCAAAATTTTGAATTCTTCACCACCACCAATGATATCGGGCAAAGTAGTGGTCTTTCAGCTCTCTCACTTTGAGAGAAGTTTTGGAGAAAGAGAGAGAGGGGGCAAAGGGCGGTTCTCATCCTGCAAGTTGTTGACTCTCCGGTTCAATATTCAGGAGCATTTCCACCCACAGACTGGATCATGTGACCTCTACCTGGAAGTATTGGAGACTGAATAAATGACTCCAGCCAAAAGTCCATCTCTTGGAAATGCAACATTGGCACACATAAAAGTCAGTGTCATTTTCTTTTCCCCAAAAAGTGACCTTTTCAAAATTTCATGATATAAATGAGTCTAGTCAGTGCTATTATAAATTAAAATTTGCATCTCACATCTTTGTAATACAGTCAGGTGGGAATAGATTATCAAGTGTCATTAGTTGAGGGCCAACACAAAGGAGGGATTTGGAAATGAGGAATTGCTCAGGCTAAGCACCAATTATGGACCCACTGTTCCTCATCTGGAAAATTCACGGTAGGAGTAGGACTTGTCTTTCTTAAGCTTACCCATTGTTCAATGAATTGAATGTTTCTCTTTTACAACCAGTAACTTATTTGTGCCCTATTTCCATACCCATAGAATGGATAGAATCCCTACAGTGTGGAAACAGGCACTTCAGCCCAACAAGACCCTCCAAAGAGTCAACCATCTAGACCCATTCCCTTACCCTGTTATCCTATATTTACCCCTGGTTAATGATTTACCCTACACATACCTGAACATTGTGGGCAATTTAGCATAGCCAATTCAGCTACTCTACACATCTTTGGATTGTGGGAGAATGTCCATGCAGACAATGGGAGAAAGTGCAAACTTCAAACAGATAGTCACCCGAGGCTGAAATCAAACTCCGGTCCCTGGCGCTGTGAGGCAGCAGTGCTATACCTGAGCCACCGTGCCGACCTTGCATGGTGTTTTAGTGATGATCGTTTTATGAATACTCCCTCGGACACAAGACCGGTTTATACTCAGTTTGATTAGGCGCTGTTAAGAGTTCTCTCCTAGACAGTGGCCAGGAGTATTGTCCAGATCTCCACACATCTCCCAGGGCTAAGGTGTTATCTGTGGCAGAATGGGAACAACATAACCCTTTCCATTCATGCAAGTAGGCCGACCCGAGTGCTGCTCTGAAAACAAATGTAGCTCACTGAGTTTATAACAGCCTGGAAATAGCAGAGTAAATACTTGTAAATTAGTTAATGCGTCCATTAATGTAATAAAAGAATGTGTTAAGAGAATGTTAAACAATTGCCTGTCATTAGCACTAACAGTGCATTACAGTAGCATTGTGAAAAACAAATGCATAAACTTGTATCAGTGTAATTATGCATTGGATGTAACTTCTATATTTATCAGTGTACGTTTTCTTTTCCTGCAGGTGTCACCAGAGAGAGCTACTGGTGAACAGAAGAAGAGTTTCCAAACTGAGATCCTACTTTTCGTCATGGGCATATTTCACATTATCAGTGAGGAGCAAACAGTAATGAAGGCTTTGGTCAGAGAAGGTCAGTCACACATCATTCTCATGCTTGGGACAAGTTGCCCAACAAAAGCAAACCTTTGGTGTCCAACACTTTGCTGTCTGTATCCTATTTTGTACCAAGTTCTATTTTGTGGGTGCCTCAGTGCTCACTGAACTACATTATTTCCTGGTCTGAGCAATTTCTCATCTCATTATTGTTTCCCAATCCCCCCTCCTCCTCCTCTCCTCTCTCTCTCTCTTCCCCCACCCCCCACCAAACCCTCACCCCTCCCTATGCCTGCAATATTCTTCAGATCTTAAAACCCCCCGAGAAACGTGTAATTCGGCTCTTCATCGATTCAGATTTCATAGACTGCAGCAATTTGTAATGACGGTGCCTCCAATGGTCTAGATTGTAAGCTTTCAAAGTCTGCAAAACCCCCTTCCTCTCTCCATCACTGCTCCTTTTGTTTCCCTCCCTTGTTAATTAGGTCAGAAAGCTACATGCAAGGCCACTGAGGGGAACTTGGCTATGATGTTTGAAAATATCACTTACTTCAGCCAAACATTTGTTGACAAGCTGTATGCTCGAATGTTTGATGTGAACCCTGAGAAGATTCTTCGTTTCTTAACTGAGCAGATTTGTACTGTGAGTAACTTTATCCCCTTCTCCAAATCAAGGAGCTTTGCCTTTGCAGAGTGAATTGGAAAGTGTGGTGCTGGAAAAGCACAGCAGGCCAGCCAGCATCCGAGGAGCAGGAGAGTAGACATTTCAGGCATAAGATCTTATGTCTGAAATGTCGCCTCTCCTGTTCCTTGGATGCTGCCTGACTCCCTGTTGTGCTTTTCCAGTACCACACTTTTCAATTCTGATCTGCAGTCCTCACTATGCCTTTTTTTCAGAGTGAATTGCATAATTTAAATCAATAGCTCTCCAGAGTGGAAAGTAAGCAGTCTTAACTGATGACCAGAAGTGGAAGAAATATTTTTAATAACCATTATTGCATTTTAAACAAGCATACCTACACTGAAATAAGATTTCCCCCCCAAATTAAAATGGTTTACCTCTGTATCTCTATCAGAATAATTCTATAACTAGCTTTCAAAAAAATTTGTCTTACTCTATTCTGTTTTATACTTCAGTCTATCTTCTTGACCAAAATGAACCAGGAAGCACTTGTAAATGTAAAACTAATGCAACCAAACAAATTGAGGAAATAGCACTAGAAAAGTATGCACCAGAAACCTGATTTATGCCCTGTAACTGCAATATTTTCAAGTTCTTTTTCCCTGTGTAGTTTAAGTATGAATCACACTGATCAGTACAGCAGAAGAAAACGCAGTCGGAAGTCACATGATATCTGGTTATCGTCCAACAGGATTATTTGAAATCACAAGCTTTCGGAGCGCTGTTCCGTCATCAGGGGAAGTCACTTCACTTGACAATGGAGCACCATTCAAAAAGCTTGTGATTTCAAATAAACCTGTTGGACTATAACCTGGTGTCGTGTGACTTCTGACTTTGTCCACTCCAGTCCAACCCCGGCATCTCCACATCATGAAAGAAAAAACTCAGTAGCATCTAAATTCTGATTTGATAACTTCTGTGGAAACTCCTAAGCACTTTAAGAGCTTGAAACTCTGAGTTCTTTTCTGAATCACAGACTATAGCCATTTGGCATCAGTTTCTACTTGATTCAGCATGACAGAATGAATTGCTACCCTGTTCTATATAAATGCATGGTGCTGTTACAGTATTTATTTAAACCTACTCCCTTGATTTCCCTCTCAATTCCTATTAAATAAACATTAACTAATCAGGAACCAGGTCACTTACAAGCCTCTAAAACTCCCACTTATCAAAGCTTCCCTCTGCTTTTAGTAACTTAACTTCCCAGTAATTCAGTCAGTGGCTTATTGCTGCCACTTGCTACAGCTTTAAATGGGAGTCTGTGTTTAAAGGACAGAGAATTTGTACTTATATGGCACCCTATTCAATCCACAGGACATCACAGTCAGTGGCTTGAAGTGCAATTACTTTTATGTAGATAAATGCACTACTGTAAGAAATAGAAAATATATAATTGATTTTTTTTTTGTCAGTGATAATTGAAGAAGGAACATTGAACAAGACAATCAGGACAACTTTAGGCTTTTTTAAATATCTAGTTAAATAGGCAGGTTAGCACTCAGCATAATGTTTCATCAATACAATGAGAATTCCCACAATGAGGCAATCCTTTGATTTTGTAATGGACTGGGGCTAATTTCAAAAATCCTCTGACTCAGAGTGCAGTCAACTGAGCTAACGTGTTTTTTTTTAAATTTAGCTCTCTACTTGCTCTACAGCTTTATGATTGGATCAACTTCTTTGGGCCTGATTTGCATTTCATGAGTAGATTCAACTGATAATAATTCACAAGTGGTCAACATACGAAGCCAACATGGAGTGGCTCAGTGGTTAGCACTGTTGCCTCTCAGCGCCAGGGACCTGGGTTTGAACCCAGCCTCTGGCAACTGTCTGTGTGGAGTTTGCACATTCTCCCCGTGTCTGCATGGGTCTTCTCCGGGTGCTCCGGTTTCCTCCCACAGTCCAAAGATGTGCAGGTTAGGTGAATTGGTCATGCTAAATTACCCATAGTGTTGAGGGATATGTAGGTTAGGTGCATTAGTTGGGGAAATGTAGAGTAATAAGGTAGGGGAATAGGTCTGGATGGGATACTCTTAAGAGGGTCGGTGTGGATTTGTTGGGCCTAGTGTGTGCAATAGATGAATGGGAGTGGGGATGGAGGTGATAAGTCAGAGGGGAGGGTGGAGTGGATAGGTGGGAAGGGAGATTGGCAGGTAGGACAGGTCATGAGGACAGTACTGAGCTGGAAGATTGGAACTGGGTTAAGGTGGGGGGAAGGGAAATGAGGAAACTATTCACCTATTGTACTCTTTGCTATCTTCTCCCCAGCTTCCCCCCCCATTTATCTCTCCACCTTGGAGGCTACCTGCCTCTATTCATGATGAAGGGCTTTTGCCCAAAAGCGTTGATTTTCCTGCTCCTTGGATGCTGCCTGACCTGCTGCGCTTTTCCAGCACCACTCTGATCTAAACTCTGGTTTCCAGCATCTGCAGGCCTCACTTTTGCCTCGTTGGGCCTAATGGCCTGTTTCTACACTGTTGGGATTCTATGAATCTTTGCAACATCAAAAATGGAGGAACCAGAGACCAGTGTTCGTTCCACTACAAATTGTTTGGCAAATTCTCGACTGGTTTCCCTTTTAAATTACCACCCAGTTCCTCTTTGAATTTACTGTTTCCCTTCGCTTCCACTGTCTCCTGCAAAATCACCAATTAAAATATAGATTGTAGAGCCGCTACAGTGTGGGAACAGGCCATTCAGACACTCAAGTCCATACTGACCCACTGAAGAAATCCCACCCCACTACCATATCCATGGCCAATCCACTTGACTTGCACACCTTTGGACTGTGGGAGGATACCGGAGCACCTGGAGGAAACCCATACAGACGGTCGCCCAAGGGTGGAATTGAACCCAGGTCCCTGGCGCTGTGAGGCAGCAGTGCTACCCACTGAGCAACCCTAAGACAGTTAACTCTGAAGTGCTTAAAGTACTTAAATTCTCTCTCGTTGAGTATTAGTCTGTAGAATTTATAATTTTGTTATAAGGGTTCTATTTAGTCTTGTCCTATTATAATTGACAACACCCCAATGAAATTTTCTTTAAAAGTTTGTTTTTCCAGTTTAAGTATTTCCAATTTCCAAAGATCATCTTCAGCATCAAATCCAAAGTATTAGTTCCTCTGGGTTGAACTCTCCCAGGATTAAAAACAGGGATGATTCAAATGATGTTTTCCCACTTGCTGAGAACCTGCATTTTCCCATGGCAATGTCATCAGTGCGGTGTAAATCAGATCATTGTTTGTAATGTGTGCTTCTACTGTATGGTGAAAGACAGTAAAGTTAACAAGGTGTATTAATTTAAACAAGAGATGCTTTGTTGTGTATTTGTCCTTGGTGGTTTAATCAAGGGTAATTAATCCATATTTACAAAATCTGTATATTGAGAAATCCAGTCAAATGAGCATTCTAAAGGAAAGCTGCTCTCTGGTATCAAGACACCATAACATATAATTTTCGTAACAAATATGTTTCGATTGAGTTATACACAAGAGTTTAATGTGCAACACCGAAGCATTGGTACGGTGGTAATTTATTGCTTTGGATTAAGAATTGGTTAGCTGACAGGAAACAGAGAATAGGATATATGGTTTTTTTTCAGAATGGAAAGGGATACCTAGTCAAGTACACAGGGATCAGTCGCTTGGTCCCAGCAATTCAGAATACAAACCAATGATTTAGATGAGGGAATTTAATATGTGAAGGTTTGCTGACAACTCAAAACTGGGAGGTGTTATGAGTGGTGACGAGGAAGTAAAAAGGCTTCAACATGATTTGAATGCATGGGTCATCATAATATGATAAATATGAAGTTAGCCATTTTGGCAGGAAGTACAGAATGGTAGAGTATCACATAAATGGCGGTCGACTGAAAAATGTTGTGTCCAAATGGATCTGGGTGTCTTTATTTATCATTCATTGGAAGTAAGTAGTTAGGAAGGCAACTGGCATATTGGCAAGAGAGATTGAGGGCAGGCGCAGGAATACCTCACTGCAGCTGGTGCAAAGCCCTGGTGAGATTGTAGCTGGAGTATTGAATGCAGGTTTGGTCTCCTTCTTTAAGAAGAGATATACTTGCCATACAGAGAATTGAACAAATGCTCATGAGTCTGATTCCTGGGATGGCAGATCATTCCTATGAAGAGAGATTGGGTCCACTGGGCCTATATTCTCTGGAGTTTCAAAGACTGAAGGGGCCTCTCATTGAAACATATAAAATTCTATTGGGCTGCGTGGACTAAAAGGAGGGCTGGGTGATCTAAAACAAGGGATCACGGTCCCTGGATATGGGGCAGATAATTCTGGACTAAGAGGAGGAGAATTTTTTTCACTCAGAAGGTGGCTATCCTTTACTGCATGTGGTGGTGGAGGCCAAGTTACTGAATATACTGAAGGAAGAAATAGATTTCAGGACACTAAAAGCGTATTGGGAGAAAGTGGGGATATGGTGGGAGATAAGGATTAGTCACAATGTTATAGAATGGTAGGGCAGCCTCAGTGGATCAAATGCTGCCATTTTTTATGTCCCTATTAGCATAACCATAAAATATTCCCTACAGGGAGCTATTATACACGCTATTGCCTTTGTATTTCTCTCCCCAATTTACTGTTGACCCTGTATCTGATTACGCTCTTGAATTTTCCTTCTTTCTCCCAGGTAATGGAGCAAGCCTATTCTCAGAAGGATCACGTTATGAGCAACCTTTACACCAGTTTGAACAGAGCCATTCTATATTGTCTGTCAAGGCCAAGGCAGTCTCCTTCTGACCTACTGATCTTGCTGAACACTCTTAGGTTCCTACAAGAACAATGGGACATCATTTTTGCAACATATAACTCCAGCTTAACTTTTACCATTTGTCTCATTCATTGCCTTTGTCAGATAAAAGCTGGAAGGTACAAAATCAATCAAATATCTCCACAGTTATAAGTATCCCTTCAAGGGGAAAACTCTGCTTGATTTAAATGCAACTTGTAACTTCATTTTGAGATACAGGAGAAAGTTGTATATATAATTGCCTTATTGTTGATGCCCTTATTCTTAATAGGTTACTTTGAACTGTAGTGGCTTTTCAATTTTATTTAGCAAATTCAACAAGTTAGCACATGGAAGATGACCTGAATGGCAGGTTGTTCTGTCCTTCGGTGGTCTCAGTTAAGGCTGAAAGTTTGTCCAGGATGACATCTTTGTCGTCTTCATGGAATTGCTTCACGGAATGTTCAAACTGGATTTTCCCCAGTTGGGGTCTTAATCCCAAGTCGGCCACATTTCTGGGTTAGGGTCATGGTAAGGGTGGTAGTGGGGCATTGATTGTGGTCAGAGCCAAAAAGTGTGGCACTGGAAAATCGACATTTTGGGTATTCCTGATGAAGGGCTTATGCCCGAAACATTGACTCTCCTGGTCCTCGGATGCTGCCTGACCTGCCATGCTTTTACAGCGCCACACTTTTTGACTGTGATCTCCAGCATCTGCAGTCCTTACTTTCTCCCATTAATTGTGGTCAGCCCATTAATGGTGACAGGAGGAGTTGTAAAAGACCATCATGATAACGCCATTGGTGTAGGGGTATCCCTCCTGATCTGGTGGTCTTTGGCCCAATTACTCTGTTGGCTCTGTGAGTGAAGGGAGTTACAGAAGAAAACCCATAATGTGTTAAATGCATTGCTATAGTGAAGACACACCATAGGCTCATGTTTTGGGATCCGTTAGCTCAATCAGCTGGTTCCCAATGCAGAGTGATGCCAACAGCGTGGGTTTCACTCCTGCACTGGCTGATGTTACCGTTAAGTTTCCACCTTCTCAACTTCCTCCCTTGACTGAGGCATGGTGACCTCAAGGTTAAACCACCATCTGTCTTTTCTCTCTCTATCTTTCTCTCTCTATATCTCTCTCTCTCTCTCTATCTCTTCTCTCCCCCCTTCCTCCCTATCTCTATCGATCTATCTGTCTCGCTGTCTCTCTATCTATCTATCCTCTTGCTTTCTATCTATAGCTATCACTCGTTCTCTATCTATCTATAGCTATCAGTCGTTCTCTATCTATCTATAGCTATCACTCTCTCTCTCTCTCTATCTATCCCTTCTCTCTCTATCTATCCCTTCTCTTTCTATCTATCGATTTATCTATCTGTCCCCTCTCTATCTATCTATTTCTCTATCTATAGCTGTCTCTCACGCTCTCTCTCTCTAATGAAAGAGATGTCAATGATCCGGTGGGACTATGGTGACTGTACAATGTTTTAGCGACTGGTCCATCTCTTGCAAGCGGTTGTAATCAGTCATCACTCATCTTGCTAGGAGAAAGTGGGTACTGCAGATGCTGGAGATCAGAGTCGAGAATGTGGTGCTGGAAAAGCACAGTCGGTCAGGCAGCGTCCGAGGAGCAGGAGAATCGACATTGTGGATTCCTGATGAAGGGTTTATCCCCAAAACGCCTCCTGCTCCTCTGATGCTGCCTGACCTGCTGTGCTTTTCCAGCACCACAGTCATCACTCATCCTGCCTCTGTTGAAAGCAGAGGTGACTGGGTTTGAGGCGTGTTGGCTCTCCTGTTTCAGATTTTCAAAATTCTAACTTCCTAAACATCATTTTTCAAAGGGCTGCATGGTGGCTTAGTGGTTAGCACTTCTGCCTCACAGCGCCAGGAACCTCACCTAGCCTTGGGTGACAGTCTGTGTGGAGCTTGCACATTCTCCCCATGTCTGTGTGGGTTTCCTCCAGCTGCTCTTGTTTCCGCCTACAATCCAAAGATGTGTTGGTTAGGTGGCTTGATGCTGTGTTAAATTACCCATAGTATTCAGGGATGAATAGGTTAGGTGCATTAGTTAAGGGTAAATATAGAATAATAGAGTAGGGGTCTGAATGGGTTACTTTTTGGAGGGAGTGAGGACTGCAGATGCTGGAGATCAGAGCTTTTTGGAGGGTCAGTATTGACTTGTTGGGCTAAAAGGCCTGTTTCCACACTGTAGGGATTCTATCTGATTCAGATCTATTGTTTTGCTTTTTTCGGGTGGGTCTTTGGTTAAAATTAGCATCAGGGTATTACAAACCAGTCCAATATTTTCAGTATCTGGAGAGGAGGAATGTGCAGGTGATTGGGAAGAGAGGAAGCGAAGGGGAGGACACATATTGCTCCTTAGGAGGGCTAGCATAGTCACAGTAGGTTGAATGGCCTTTTCCTCTGTGATGATTATACTATTCTATAAAACTAGCTCTCAGAAACAGGCTGAGAACGGTCAGACTTTAGTAATGGAGTATTTCTGCCTTTGACTTTGCACACATTCTTGTTCAGATGAGCTGCAAATATTCAACATGTGATTTGAACCAAACAGATGTCACTTGTGCAGCATGCTATGTTGAAAATGACCCCAATACCTAATTCGTGTCTGTTGCAACTACCAGATATTGACTCCGGTATATTTTCAAATTGTTACAACTGTGCCATTTCATAGCTACCCTGATGGATTTGGAGTGGGGACAAGCAACAAAAAAGCCTCTTGGATTTTACAGTCAGCATCCAACAGTGAAGATTATGATGGATCCTTTGAAGCAATGCATGCTGAAGAAGGTAATAATGACCTCTTCCAGGGTTCAAGGGGAAAACAAGTTCAGTTATTAATAGTATTAGTTTGAATCATAGAATCCCTATAGTATGGAAGCATTGAGTCCACACTGACCTCTGAAGAGCATCCCCCTCAGACTCATTCCCCTCCCCCTGTATTTACAGGACAGTAAGGAAGAGTTTACAGATACTAATAGTGATACTGAGCAGAAACTAATAGCCAAGTTCCATACTCATGAAGATGGCCTCAGCTGTGATCTTGGATTCATATCACGCTACATGTGACTCTACCACACTTCTCCATCTGTAAAATCTTTCTTCCTGTCCTGGTTTGACACCATCACTTTGATAACTTGTTATGATCTCTCTACCTTAATTAGTTTGTACAGCTTTGGATTATTTATTACTTTGGTTAGACCCTTGGCGTGCAATTCTTATGTTGACTGTGTTATTCCAGACATTTAGTTTGTCTCCAGCACCACTTTATTTTTAATTTTTTTTGTAATTATCTCTTTGCATCATTTAATTGGATTATAGGTTATCCCTTTGCTTGTTATCCAGCTATTGACACTTTACTCCCACCGTCTGACACCCTCAGTCACCTGCAGAGACTTATTATTTGACAGTCCGCTCACACCAGTTGTATGATCTTTTGATCTCTCTGCCTATAAACTGTGTCTGTGTGCTCTTCACTTCATCTGACAAAGGTGAAAACTTGTGATTTCAAATGAACCTGTTGGACTATAACCTGGTGTCGTGTGACTTCTGACTTGGTACAAGAAGTGTGTTACTTTGGGAATTCATATCTAGGGGACCAATGTCTCTCATACTCCATGCTTCATAGATTTTCACACCAATTCCCAATACCCTAAATCATAGTTTTGCATTTAGTTGACCTTGCAATGGGGAGTAAAGTATGTCTGTTGCAATGTGTAATACACAAGTGTTTTGTGATTGGAATTTCTGATGTCTCTTTTTTGGAAGCTCAAAAGGAATTAATGGATTCAGTCAACTGGGTGTGGAATCATCTCATGTTGCAGAGAAGACAGTTTCTGGAGGACATCTACAAGATTGACCTCTCAGTGAAACAGAAATCAAATGAGACTGTCGTGGACTTCTCTGAGGTCTCGCCATTGTGGGAGGAGTCTGCAACCAAGGCCTGGCATCAATATATAGGTTTGTATACTGAAGACTCCTCAGTGACTCCTCAGATACTGAAGCAGTCCATGTCCAACTGCAATAAGATCTGGATAATATCCAGGCTTGAGCTGACCAGTGTCAAGTAACAATTATGTCTCACAAATGTCAGGTTATGACCATCACCAGTAAGAGACAATCTAACCAATACCTGTTGACATTTGATGGTGTTACCATCACTGAATCCCCCACTGTCAACATCCTGGCAGTTATCATTGACCAGAAACTCAACTGGACCCACCACATAAACACAGTGACTACAAGAGCAGGTCAGAGGCAAGGAATAATGTGGCGAGTAACACACCTCCTGACCCCCTAAAGCCTGTCCACCATCTACAAGACACAAGTCATGATTGTGATGGAATGTTCCCCACTTGCCCCAGATGAGTACAGCCCCAACAACACACAACAAACTTGACACCATCCAAGACAAAGCAGCTCATTTGATTAGCACTACATCCACAAACATCTACTCCCTCTACTACTGACACTCAGTAGCAGCAACGTGTACCATTTACAAGATGCATTGCAGAAATTCACCAAAGATCCTCAGACCCAAAACCCATAACCACTTCCATCTAGGACGACAAGAGTAGCAGATTTATGGGAACACCACCACCTTCAAGTTTCCCTCCAAGCCATTCACCATCCTGACTTGGAAATATATTGCTGACCCTTCACTGTTGCTGGGTCAAAGTCCTGGAATTCCCTCCCTAAGGCATTGTAGGTCAAGCCACAGTAAATGGACTGGACCAGTTCGAGAAGGCAGTTCACCACCACCTTCTCAAGGGCAGCTAGAGACAGGCAATAAATGCTGGCCCAGCCAGTGATGCCAACATCCCACAAACGAATAAAATAAAAATCAGAAATAGCGTCTTAAATTGGAAATAATTTGTCAGGTTTACACCAAATCCAATTGATCAATATTTGTGTAACCAGGATTTCATAAATGCTTTACTTGCCTATGGCTGACCAGGGAAATTCATTGTAAGTATCGGTATATAACATATGCCATCTATTAGTGTGCCCGAAAGGGGAATCTGATAATCTTACTAGTTGTTAAGATTACTATTCTTATTTTAATTGACATGAAGGATATTGGGTTGTGCTGAATGGTGTGCCTTTCATTTTGAAGTACTCACCGGTGAAGTGGATCATGGTTAGGTGAAAAGTAAAGCTCCCTTCATCTTATCCCAAGGATGATGCAGAAGGGAAAGTGGAACTCCTGTCTGAATTGAATGTTTTTTTGACACAAAGGTCACCTTGTGGTCTTTCTTCGTGAGACTGCTTGTTCACTACTGGTGTAGCTCAGTTGTCTGGATGGTTGGTTTGCGAAGCAGTGTCATACCAACACCGTGGGTTCAATCCCTGCATTAGCTGAGGTTACTGTGAGGAACTCTCCTTCTCAATCTCTCCCCTGAGGCATGGTGACCCTCAAGTTAAACCACCACCGGCTGTCTCTCTAATGAGAGAGCAGCCCATGGTTTGGTAAGACTATGGTAACTTGACAGTCACCAGCATTATTTTGGTATTGAGCGACTAATAGATTGAACATCCTTTATCCAGGGTTAGCATTACTCTCTGCATGTGCCTTGCGCTCAACCCCTCCATTTGATTGTAATAATCAGCCTCGCTCAATGGAATTGTCATAGAATCCTTATAGTGTGGAAGGAGGCTATTTGGCCCATCAAGTCCACACCAATGCTTCAAAGAGCTAATCCACGTAGCCTGCACATCCCCGGACATTTTGCGAGATTTAGCATCGTTGATCCACCTCACCCACACATCTTTGGATTGTGGGAGGAAACCGGAGCACACGGAGGAAGCCCACCCAGACACAGGGAGAATGTGCAAACTCTACACAGACAGTCGCCTGAAAGTGGAATTGAATCCAGGTCCCTGGTGTTGTGAGGCAGCAGTGCTAACCACCATTGAGTGGCACCAGGAAGATGAGTAGCAAGGTCTTCCCAGCCTTGATTTCCTACCCCAGTGAGTGAGGCTGGAAAGACACATTGCTGATCTGAAGTGGGCCCTGTACCACACAAAGCAGTGTAGGGTCTCCTTGTGGAGAGAAAGCATGCATGTGTCTGGCTCTGATCGGTTCCCAAAATCCCAGGCATTCATTTCAAGTTTTGTGGCCAATTGCGCAATCCTTTTATAAGCCATACTACATTTTAATTTTACACCATTCTTTGCTCACCCAGCTTCAGAAAGGAAGAATTTGTCGAGTAAAGGTGTGCTGTCACAGCTCCAGCACAGTAAGTCTGAGTGGCTGCCAGAGAGCTTGTCAATGGCCATGCGTTCAGTCAGCAAACGGATGTTGAAAGAGGCCGACCGCCTGACTATGAAGGTAACTATTCAAAGTACCATTTTTCCAGACAGATCGAGGGAATCTAGACAGATCTAGACAGATCCCAGCCTCAGGGACCTGGGTTTGATTCCAGCCTTGGGTGAGTGTGTGGAGCTTACACATTCTCCCCGTGTCTGCATGGGTTTCCTCCAGGTGCTCCGGTTTTCCCCCACAGTGTAGGATAGCTTTGGCCATGCTAAATTTCCTGTAGTGCCGAGGAAGATGAACCATGGGAAATGCTGACTTACAAAGGATTTATGAGGAATGGCTGAGAGACTTGGGTCTGTTCTCATTGGAAAGAAGAAGGCTAAGAGGGGATTTGATAGAGACATACAAGATGATCAGAGGATTAGATAGTGAAGACTGTTTCCTAGGATGATGACGTCAGCTTGTACGAGGGGGCATAGCTACCAATTGAGGGGTGATAGATTTAAGACAGATGTCAGAGGCAAGTTCTTTACTCAGAGTGGTAAGGGCGTGGAATGTCCGGCCTGCCAATGTAGTTCACTAAGTCACATTAGGGAAATTTAAACAGTCCTTGGATAAGAACATGGATGATGATGGGATAGTGTAGGGGGATGGGTGCAACACAGGTCAGCGCAACATCAAGGGCCGAAGGGCCTTTTCTGTGCTGTACTGTTCTATGATCTATATAAAGCGATTAAAGTGGGATGCTCTTCGGAGGGTCAGTGTGGACTCGATGGGACACATGGCCTGCTTCCACACTGCGGAGATTTTATCATTGAACAGCACTGTCAGAATATAATGGGCCACACCAACATTTGGCTCTTGATTATTCGTTGTTTTAGTTGCTACATTAAGAGGCTGAAGATCTGGTCTCCAACTAGTTCCAACTGGAAAGCTGCAACAAAGCCAAGGTTCACTTCCCACTAATCTTTAGTAATTAATCATGTAGAAACAGTCATGTGGTCAAGTTTTAGGGTATTATGTACAATGTCCAGAGTGTTTCCGCCGAATAGTATTCAAAATATAAGGACTAGTGTTGAGGAAGGTGAAGCATTCATTTGAAAGCAAAAGAAGCTTTATATAGAAAACCAACACACAACAGACTTATTTTGAACATCACAAATTTTAAGAAAGCTTTGTATACTACTGTAATGAATATTTGGGCCTTTATAACATTTGCTATTGTGGTGAGATATGTAATCTTGATGGTAATTTTCCAGTATTTGTTTCATGGGTGACATGTTAACATCTGGATCTCTTAAGGAGCTGGGGAGCTGAAACGCAGAGAATGGATTTGAATGAGTTTGATCTGCCTTTTGCAAATGAATGGTTCTACAATTAGGCGAAAGTGAGGACTGCAGATGCTTTAGATTAGAGTCAAGAGTGTGGTGCTGGAAAAGCACAGCAGACCAGGCAGGATCCAAGGAGCAGGAGAATCGATGTTTCAGGCAAAAGTCCTTTATCAGGGCTTCATCGTTCCTGATGAAGGGCTTTTGCCTGAAATGTCGATTTTCCTGCTCCTTGGATGCTGCCTGGTCTGCTGTGCTTTTCCAGCACCACACTCTCTTGGTTCTACAATTGGTCTCAATGAGCTAGAGATGGGGAGGGCAATTGTACCCAGGATCTAAAACAGCTTTATTTACCTGTATTCATTCACCGGATATCGGCATCAGTGGCAAAGACAGCATTTACTGGTTGTCCCTAATGCCTGGAAGAGCTGCTGGCTTTGTTGAACCGCTGTGGCATTTGTGGTGTCGGTGACCCACAGTCCCAGGTGTTTGTGGTGTTGGTGACCCACAGTCCCAGGTGTTTGTGGTGTCGGTGACCCACAGTCCCAGGTGTTTGTGGTGACAGTGACCCACAGTCCCAGGCGTTTGTGGTGTCGGTGACCCCTCAGTCCCAGGTGTTTGTGGTGTCGGTGGCCCACAGTCCCAGGTGTTTGTGGTGTCGGTGACCCACAGTCCCAGGTGTTTGTGGTGACAGTGACCCACAGTCCCAGGTGTTTGTGGTGTTGGTGACCCACAGTCCCAGGTTTGTGGTGACGGTGACTCACAGTCCAGGTGTTTGTGGCATTCCTGACCCACAGTTCCAGGTGTTTGTGGTGATGGTGACCCACAGTCCCAGGCGTTTGTGGTGTCGGTGACCCACAGTCCCAGATTTGTGTGGTGTCTGTGACCCACAGTCCCAGGTGTTTGTGGTGACGGTGACCCACAGTCCCAGGTGTTTGTGGTGACGATGACCCACAGTCCCAGGCGTTTGTGGTGACGGTGACCCACAGTCCCAGATTTGTGTGGTGTCGGTGACCCACACTTCTCTTGGGAAGACAGGTCCGTGTTTTTAATGCAACGACAATGAAATAATGGCAATATAGTTCCAGTCAGGATTGCGGGCTTCTCATTACTGATGACATTCTAGATGCTAGAGGCTATTTTTTTTTTATTTCAAAAATATACTTTATTCATAAAAAGATTTGATGGTCTGTACATTTGATCATGCCATACATATGTCCACATTTCCAAACACAGATTCGAATTTATCAATGTCATTTACAATCCTGTGCATTTTTCAATCTTGTACATATATTTGGCTGAGGCATCAGCAGAGCCCAAAAAAAACATCTGTATGGGCCCCCTGTTCTTCTTTAGGCAGGCCGATCTTACACGGTGGTCTTTCCCCACCGCGCCTTGGCGGCAGCTGCCCCAAGCTTCAGCGCGTCCCTCAACACGTAGTCTTGGACCTTGGAATGTGCCAGTCTGCAACACTCGGTCGGGGTCAACTCCTTCAGCTGGAAGATCAACAGGTTTCGGACCGCCCAGAGAGCGTCCTTCACCGAGTTGATGATCCTCCAGGCGCAGTTAATGTTCGTCTCGGTGTGAGTCCCGGGGAACAAGCCGTAGAGTACGGAGTCCCGCGTCATGGCGCTGCTCGGGACGAACCTCGACAAGCACCACTGCATTCCTCTCCAGACTTCCTCTGCATAGGCACATTCCAGAAGGAGGTGTGTGACAGTCTCGTCCCCCCCGCAGCCACTTCGAGGGCAGCGTGCGGTGCGGCAGAGAGTCCGGGCGTGCATAAAGGGTCTCACAGGCAGAGCCCTTCCCACCACCAGCCAAGCCACGTCTTGGTGCTTGTTGGAAAGTTCTGGCGATGAGGCATTCTGCCAAATGGCTTTCTAGATGCTAGAGGCTATGGTCTTGGTAAAGAAACCCTGTACTGTGTATGATCTGTTCAAAGTCAGACAAGTATCACCCTTTTCCAACTCAATCCACTGTACGGTCATGTGCTCAATACCCTTGTCGGATGTCATGACTGTACTTCTGTACTGGATACTCTTTTGATTATGTGATTCAATGTGATTTGAAATCCTGGGAGTGCAAATATTATTGCACAAATCTAAATCTCAGCTGAGTGCCTGTGTCATTCAGCAGCAAGCATATGAATTAGTTGCAACTTTGCAAGAAATCTGGGCTTAGAGTTGTGAATTAAGTGACAATTTCCAGCCCTTGATGTTTTGGGGAAACTGTGCAGTTCGAAGTAATCTAGTGGAATGGAGGATTGTTAGAACATTGCAAATTCAGTCACAGGTATAAATGTATGCTGTGATGTCATACCAGAGAGTGTAGAGAATTTGCCCTAGGGTCTGTTTAATTATTTTTAAAAATTAATTTTGATTATTACAGCTGATTACACCTCAGCAAGCAGTGTAATTGATATTTGTTAATTTATCCCTTGGAACATTTTGTAGAACAAGCTTTTGCTGTTGAAGGTTAAAGACTCCTTTATTGGTTTTTCTCTAAATATCTCCACATCATTAGTTTTCCCAGCGAATATGTTACCATCTGGAAAATGCAGCTTTGAGACATAACTCATGCACGAATGCATGAAATTGGTGTTTCTGCAACTCCTGCTTTCATTCCTTGACAAAAGGACTGTAATTAAGTAAGTTGTGATCAGACAAAACATTATTCATTTTGTGATGTCCCTTAACATGTAGCCAACCGACAGTCTATCAAGTCTTTGATAAATGACTGCACTGTAACTCTATTTTCTACGTATTAAATGCCTTCATATACAAGAATATTCAAAGTGATCGGTCCTGAGGAGTCAAAAGTTTGATTTTTTTTTTACCAAAAGTTGATATTTTTTAATATAGAGTCATACAGCAAGTAAACAGACCCTTCAGTCCCTGTGGACCATAATCTCAGGCTAATCTAGTTCCACCTGCCTATGTTTGGCCCATATTCCACCAAAACGTAACGAAGAGGTGTTGGACTGGGGTGGACAAGATCGGAAATGTGGCACGGTGGCTCAGTGATGAGCACTGCTGGCTCTCGGTGCCAGGGACATGGGTTCGATTCCAGCCGACTGTACATGTGGAGTTTGCACATTCTCCCTGTGTCTGTGTGGGTGTGATCTGGTTTCCTCCCACAGTCCAAAGATGTGCAGGTTAGGTGAATTGACCATGCTAAATTGCCCATAGTGTACAGGGTTGTGTAGGTTAGGTGCATTAGTCAGGGATAAATATAGGGGAATGGGCCTGGGTGGGTTACTCTTCAGAGAGTCGGTGTCGACTTGTTGGGCCAAAGGGCCTGTTCCCACACTGTAGGGATTCTAATTCAATAAAAAAAGTCACACGACACCAGGTTATAGTCCAACAGGTTTATTTGAAATCATAAGCTTTCGGAGCATTGCTCCTTTGTCAGTCGTAATTGTACCCACATCCACCACTTCCTCTGGAAATTCTTTCCCCATACAAACCACTCTCTGTATATAAATAAAAATACCCCTCATGTTCTTTCTAAATCTTTATCCTCTAACCTTAAAGATATAATATAATACAAAAATATAATAGCATGCTGATCTTCTGTTGCTTTGTTAAGTCGAGCATTTGGAGCACAGTTGTGATATTCATCTGCCAACTTAACTTGATCCTTTTGAGGCCATTGCCTAGTATTTTCCAAACAGCAATGGACTAAATAGTTCACGCATTTACCTATAATTGAGCTCAGCATTTTCTTCTGGCTTTCTGTCCCTGTTTTTGTCAGCAGCCACTTGGACGCATGTCAAAGTTAAAAAGCAACTTGCTTTCTTTCTCTGTTCAGGTACCTGTCTATATTCAGCCTCTAAAACCCACCAATAGTGGTCCCAGCAGATGCCACAATTCAGATGTTAAACTTTGTCATGAATGTCAGTGCTCAGGTGGAATCTCAAACGAAATTTTAAAATGCTGACCTGACTCTTTACAAAGGTTCCCCCACCAAATGACAATTTCATTCTAAGGCCATTTTTCCTCTTATTTTCAAGTTTTTCTTTTTCCAATATTCATCCATTGTCTTTTTGAAAACCTTTCCAAGTACCATGCTGTGTATTGTATTCGCCCATTATTTACACATTTTTCAAATAGTTTCTCCCATTGGTAGTTACATTTAAGCTGCCAGTTACTGGCTCACCAACCATTACAAATAATTTATTCCATTATTTAGTTGAGCAAAGCCATTCATCACTTTCAGCTCCACCATGATCTTCTGTCCCTTTGTTTTAATGGTTGTTAGGTATTGCGGGCTTGAAGGGACATGGGTACTTGGTATAGAATTGTGAACAAAAGCAGAAAATGCTAGAAAAGCTCAGCAGGTCTGGCAAACATCTGAGGAGAGAAATCAGAGTTAACGTTTTGGGTCAAGTGAACCTTCCTCTGAATTGAAAGGTCATTGGACCCGCAATGTTAACTCCGATTTCTCTCCACCAGGTGCTGCCAGACCTGCTGAGCTCTTCCAGCAATTTCTGTTTCTGTTTTTAATTTACAGTTCTTTCAGTATAACATTGTGAAACTGGCTGCTTTATTCCTACATGATAACAGTGACCACACTTCAGAAGGATCTCATCAGTTGTGAGGCATTTTGGGCTATGCAGAGTTTGTGAAAGACACTCGATAAATGCAAGGTTTTCTGATCGCTGTGCTTATAAAGCAGAACAATTAATGCTATGGAGATCTGCACTTCGTGGAACTTGTGTTCCATCTGTAAATTTGGAATCAAAAGTTAATCTTACTAATGGTGACTCTGAAGCTATTGTCAATTGTTGCGAAAATCAACCAGATTCACTAACATCCCCTTAGAGAAGGAAGTCTGCCATCTATACCCAGTCAGGGCCACGTGTGACTCCAAGACCACAGGACAGCACAGTAACTCAGTGGCACTGCTGCCTCACAGCACCAGGGACCTGGGTTTGATTCCACACTGTCTGTGTGGAGTTTGCACATTCACCTAGTTCTGCGTGGGTTTCCTCCGGGTGCTCCGGTTTCCTCCCACAGTCCAAAGATGTGTAGGTGAGGGAGATTGGCCATGCTAAAGTGTCCATACTGCCCAGGGATGTTCAGGCTCAGTGAATTAGCCCTGGGAAATGCAGGGTCACAGGAATAGACTAGGAGGGTGGGTTCTGGGTGGGATGCTCTTCAGAGGGTGGGCTTCAGTGGGCTGGGTGGGCCAAATCTGCACTGTAGAGATTCCTAATGTGGTTGATTCTCAATCGCCCTCTGGAATGGCCTGAGAAGCCAGGCGTGATTAAGGATGGGTCGCAAATGTTGGCTTTACCTCTGACACCTGCATCCCATGAAAGAGTGAAGAAATGTGCAGTCCCGTTGAAAGAGAGAGTTCATTGTTTCACAGTTTAGTGTATCAATAATGAGAGAGGGGGCAGATACTTCTCGGTTTCTTTTGACCTGTAGTGAGACATTTAAAGTGCCTTTACAGGTATATTTTTGTAAAATGATATAAATATAAATCTGATTTGAAGATAATTAGCCGATAATCTTAATGGGAAAGACCTACTTCATTTCAGCACCTTAGTGTATTCCATTTCATCGCACCTTAGTATCATAGAGAATCACGTAATATTAGGAGCACGAGCAGAGAAAAAGGTGATACCTGAGAAGAGGGACACCTTTCCAATGCTTTTCAGCTTGAGTTCATTAGAACAGTTTTCAATAAGTTGACTACACTTCTACCAAACAGACCACACTTTTCCCCATACCCTTTGGTCCATTTATGCCTAAGAACTGTATCTGACTCCCACTTGAAAGCATTCAGTGTTTTGCTCTCAACCTCTTTCTGTGACTGAGAATTCCCAAGGCTCACCACTCTCTGGGTGAAGAAATTTCACCTCAATCCTACCCCATATCCTTAAACTGTGAAATCTGCCTCATCCCCGGATCTGACCAAATATGACTCCAGACCCACAAGCGATGTGGTTGACTCTTAACTGTCGTCTGAAATGGCTCAGGGAGGCAGTCAGTTCCAGGGCAACTAGGGTTTGGCAACAAGTGCTGGCCTTGATGTTGATGCCCACATTCCACAGAAGGTGAAATGGGAAAACGACCCTGAGTCATGCGAACATTGCCCGTGACTCGTCCGTCCAAGTTGCAAGCATCATTTGTACCTGACAGGTGCCATGCCATGGAAATCTGGCGCCAAGTTAAGTGGTCTCTTGGCTTGGCGCAAATTTCCATGTTCAGACTGAACAAGTGAACATTGTTTGGGAGATTAGGTCGAGGGATGAGAAACATCAGTTATTTGGGTAGTTTGGAGAGAGGCAAGTGCTGTTCTCGTCTTGAGTTTGAGTGAAAATTTGGTGGAGGCGAATCAAAATTGTGAGGGATCTGGGCAAGGCAGATGGAGAGAAACTGCTCCCCTTGTTGGAAGGATCCATGTCCAGCAGGGGCTGATATTTTAAACTGATCCGCAACAGAAGCAACAGCGACATAAGGGCATCCGTCTTATTCAGCAAGTGGTTAGGGTCTTTGGTGCATTGCCTGAGAATGCAGTGGAGGCAGGCTCAATCATGGTTGTCATGAACTGAAGAATTGAATCGTCAACTGATTATCTGGAGAGTGATATGTTTGCAGGGCTACAGGAGAAGGTGAGGGAATGAGACAAGCAGTGAGGCAGTACAGATATAACAGGCTGAATGATCAGGCTCCTTCTGCACTGTAACTACTCTGTTTGATTTAAATGGAAGCTAAATAAAGATGAAGTTTTTGAAGGATTTCTAAACATATGAAAATCCTTATCCTCGTGAAGACATTTTAATGTTCCACAAGTTAGTTTCTCAGGGACCAGTGAGCAGGTTTTGATTATAGTTATCATGTTCTTACATAATTATAAACTTATGTACCTCCATTCAACATCATCTACCTCTTTCAAGGTTTCGTTTTGCAGTAAGACGACTGGTCAGAGAGCAGAGGTTCTTGTTGCTTCATAGATTTCCCACTGACTGCAGTCTGAGGAGGAACACTGTTATAAGGTTTGATAGCGGCCTTACGTTTCAGTGTTGAATTACACACGTGTAGGTCCAGACATTGCTTTTAATATATATGGAGTATTGACGTTGAACACTGACATATTTGCTATCATTACTACCATAAAATCGAGGGTGCCAAAACAAGACTATAGCTGATAGTTCCAGACTGAAACGGTTTTAAAATAGTCTTTTTTTTGAAAGAAAGTCAAAATAGCAAAGCAAAGTATGACATTTAAATTCTAAAATCGATGTTTGGAGTATGTTTTTACAATGAGAATTGTTTGTTGTGTTGATAGTGACCGAATGAGGGGTATATTTCTCATTTGGAATGCTAAGAAGGAGGTTTGAAAGCAGAAAAGCATCCATTGCTTTCAGAATGGAATATCCTGATCTCTAATTCAAACATAAGGTTTATTTTGAAATTAGAAAGATGAGTACAGATCACCAACACTGAAAAGCATAACAGAAGAATAAGCCAGGCCTTAGAACTTAAGCCAATGGGAGAACTGTATGGAACATTTACTCCATTAATATATAAATGATCTATTCCATGAATATTTATCCAATGACATTAATATGTTAAATTACTGTTATGATCCTAGCTGATGGTAGCCAAGTCAAATTCCACTGTGAAACCTGGCTTGATGGACCATAACTTTTATACAGGGGAACCTCAATTATCCGGATTCGATTATCTAAATATCAGGTTATCTGACAGGATCACAAGATCCCGATGCTCGTCTAAACTATGTTAGCCGGCATTCGTTTACTGGAATTCGATTAACCGAAGTACTGCCTGCCCGTATCCTACGGATAATCAAAGTTTGTCTGTATTTGTAATTTGGTTACCGTGGCAGTCAGTTATTGAACATATTCACAAGAGGCTGTCAATATACTTGTAACAAAAGAGCATAAATATATTGCACAAAAAAAAGCTATGCCAGACAATTAGGGGAGATGTTACTCATACTTAACAAAAAGAGAGATTCAACACTTTTTTCTTTCCCCAATTTTACACACACATTCTTTTATACTCAACCCCAGTGAAGTGTTGTTTCTATCTTCACTCTCTAATTTCTTATTCAAATGACAAGGTTGCAAACACTTATTTTCAGTGTTTGTTCATTCACCAAACATGATTTTCTCTCTATTACTGTCTCTCCCCAAGACTCACAGATACAAGCTAACTCGCTGAATTGTAAGTAAAACCTTTGGGTTTTCCTGAGACTGTTTACTGCTTTAAATCGATTAAGACTTTTTTCCAACTGTGGATACCTGGGAGATTGTCAAAGCTAGAGTCGAGAATGTGGTGCTGGAAAAGCACAGCAGGTCAGGAAGCATCCGAGGATCAGGACAATCAACGTTTCGGGCATAAGCCCTTCACCAGGTATGAGGCTTGTGGGCTGGGGAGGAGGGTGCGAGGGGAGGTGTTGAGAGATTCACAAACCTCATTCCTGATGCAGGGCTTATGCCTGAAACGTCGACTCTCCTGCTCCTCGATGCTGCCTGACTTGCTGGCTTTCCCGCACCACACTCTCGACACTTGACTCTGATCTCCAGCATTTGCAGTCCTCACTTTCTCCAGATTGTCAAAGCTAAACTGCTCTTCTAGTATGGCTCTTTTCCTTCCAACGAAGCTAGTTGGCCTCTCTTTTTCTGTCTCCCTCTGGGTTGTAAATTTTAAGTTCGTGAACCTTCAGCCATTACTTCTCCAGGGAGCTTGTCTAGTCATTTAGCTTGAGTCGCATGATTTTTATGGAAACACTGTTTTGACACAATACTTAGAGGAAAAAAATGTTTCTATAAGACCAAAAGAGACAGGAATGGAAATTAGGCCATTTGGCCCATCGAGTCTGCTCCGCCATTCAATCGTGACTGAGAAGATTCTCAACCCCGTTCTCCTGTCTTGTCCCCATAATTTTTGATCCCCTTAACAATCAAGAACCCATTGATCTCTATCTTAAATACACTCAATGACCTGACTTCCACAGCTTTCTGTGGCAGTGAATTCCATAGATTCAAAGAAAGGTGACCTTCACAGAATTAAAAAAAAATCCTATTTACCTCTATTTCAGATTCCTGCAAATTCCCAAATGGTAATATCAATTAGAGATGTTCATTGCATTAAACCGGAATAATAGCCTGGGATCATGCATGTGCACCATGCTGACTCTGAAATATGAGCATGAAAAGTTTCTTTCTACTTCCTGCTGATTGTATTATGAGGTTGTACCCAGTTAAATTAATAGGAGCAGTTTAGTAATGGCGATAGGTGCTCCATTTTCCTCGCTTGGTGTTTCTGATCTGTGGATTCACCAGCATTAATGGAATTGAACTGAACAGTAATGAGCATCGTAAAAGCCATTTATGATAAATTAGTTCAACATTTATTTTTCCAATTAGTTACACAAATGACCAAACATTAATTTAGCTAACTGCCCTGAATTGTGCAAAAAGAGGCAGATTTTATGAGGAGGATCTGGATATCCCCACAGGGAACATTGAGCCCCTAGTGACTCTCAGACAGGACATCTGATAATGCGGTATATCCAGCCGAGTTCATGCAAGTATGTTCAATAGACAGATATCAAAACCGTTCATTAACCAAAGATCATTCTGCCCCAACATAACTTTGCCCCATCTCGTCTCTGTAAATTCCTCCAAATTGCAACCTGATGGAATTTTTTCAGTCTTCCTATTCCAGCCGTTTGTTCATCTCCATCACCAGTTATGTCTTCTGTAGTCAAAATCAAAACTCTGGAACTCCCTTTCCATCTCTACCTGTTTTGCTTTCTTTTTAAGACTCTTCTAAATATCTATTTTGTTGACAATGTCTTGATATTCTGTCCTAACATCTCCTTCTGTGGCATAGTGTCACCTTTTGTTTGAGAATGCACCTGTACAATATTTTACAACATTACAAGTACTATATAAATACAAACTGCTTTCTCTCATTCTTTGAATTCCCTGATAACTCATCTTTTTTTGATCCAAATTGATTTGAGTATGAGTGCACACCTAACCATCTTTTCCCAATCTGACTCATAGACACTGAATGTTTCTGTGTAGATTGGATTTAACTAAACAACATGTTTCTGGGCTGAATTTCAGTTTACATTTACATTTCCTTTGAAGCTATTTGAATTTAGGAAAGAAGGCAGTTACTGTCGTGCAACTCTTTTCTTTGCTATTTCTTCACAGGACGTGAATATCACTGCCTAGGCCATCATTTATTGCCCATCCCTAATTGCCCAGAGGGCAGTTAGGAGTGAACCGCATTGCTGTGGGTCTGGAGTCACACGTAGGCTGGACCAGTGGTGCTGGAAAAGCACAGCAGTTCAGGCAGCATCCAGGTAGCTTCGAAATCGACGTTTCGGGCAAAAGCCCTTCATCAGGAATCTCTCCACGCTTCAGGCTCACTGCCTTTATTCCTGATGAAGGGCTTTTGCCCGAAACGTCGATTTCGAAGCTACCTGGATGCTACCTGAACTGCTGTGCTTTTCCAGCACCACTAATCCAGAACCTGGTTTCCAGCATCTGCAGTCATTGTTTTTACCTTGTAGGCCGGACCAGGCCAGGATGACAGTTTCTTTCCCTGAAGACATTAGTGAACCAGTTTCCTTGACAGTCAACAATGGTTTCATAACCATCATTAGATTCTTAATTCTAGGTATTTATTGAATTCAAATTTCACCATCTGCCGTGGTGAGGTTTTAACCCGGGTCTCCAGAATATTTGCTGCGTTTTTGTATTAATAATCTCACACTAATGCCATTACGCCCATCACCTCTCCCTAACTCTTGTTGCGCATCTAGAATAAGCTCAAGTCTCCTTCTCCTTTAACAAAGGCTGAAAAGGAAACTACCATTAGAAGCCTAACAGCAATAATGACACCTACAAATGGAAAATGGTCGTTTATGCTGACTATCCAATGGTACAGCTGGAGAAATGTTTAACGTCCATACCTTGGAGTTCGAAGAGCTTTAAATCAAAAGCAAGTCACTGACCTGACTTGTCTAGTGGTAATGTCACTGGGTTGAAGCCCAGGCTAATATTTTGGGTATGTGGGTTCAAATCCCAGTACAGTCTCTCGTAGAATTTAAATTAATCTAGAATTGAAAGCTAGTTTCAGTCATGATGTTCATGTAAATTGTCATAGATTATTGTAAACTCCCATCTGATTTACAGATGTGCTTCAGGGGAGGAAATCTGCAGCCCTTTCTTGGTCTGGCCAATATCTGGCTCCAAACTCTCAACAATATGCTAGACTCATAACTGGCCTAACAACCTATTCAGTTCAAGAGCAGCTAGAGAAGGGTACTAAATAGTGGTCTTGCCAGCGATACCCACATCCCATGAAAGAATAAGTAGAAATGTTGTTCAGTGGGGCACTGAGGGAATACATCAATACTGGAGACGCTGTCATCCATTTGAGGCACAGAGTTTGATGGTAAATTGGTCAAACTTGTGCTTCGAACCAATTGGCAAGGTGGATGGGTGTGTGATGCAAATATAGAAACAGGAGTAGGCCATTCAACCCATCGAGCCTGTTCCACCATGCAATGAGATCATGGCTGATCTGTGGCCTAATTCCAAATACCTACCTTTGGCCCATATCCCTTTGCTTAACAAAAAAACGTATCTACCTCAGATTTAAAGCCTGAAGATTTCTTTGGGAGTGAAGAGGGGTATGATTGTCTATTTTAAGACTAGGAATTCTAGAAACGCATGAAATTCAAGACTAGCTACATAACAGCAGCTAGCCAAATGATTGTCCGAAGGGCAATCCCCATTGGATATTCCCCCAGTGGGGACCTGTTTTCCAGGTGAGAAATAAATGGACCTGGGTGAATATCCCACCACTACCCCAATCCTTCGTGTTAAGTTAATCTACAGTGTTTTGCTGAAATATCAAAGGCACTATTCCTAGGATCCCGAACAATACTGGTTTCTTGTTTCAGTAGCTGTTTGGAGTAACGTGCTATGTGCAAATTGCCTGACATACTTACCTCCATGATTGCAGAGCAACCCGCACTATGAATCATCATAAATCTCGAGATGCTTCAGCTCACGTGCGAAGGGGTGCTACAGAAGTGAATATTGCGTCCCACTCTTTTTCATTTCTGCCCTCAGTTCATTATCCAGTAAAACGCATCATTGATGCAGAAATGTTATGATGGCCAACATTGTCATGAATTTGTGCAAGTTAAGCGCAGCCCTGATATTCCAGTGCCCCCACAACAAAGAAGTCAGAAAGCCATTTTTGGTTTATTGCTAGTTAATACGGTGCGATTATAGTTTGGGATATTACAGCTGTTGTCATGAATTTTCCTGCTGGTTCACTTGTCTAACATTAGCAAACTCACTGACGCTGCACAGAAGACTGAATATACAACTCTTTCTGTGAATTTTGCCTGCAAAGTTAATGAATCATTTGCATAATACGTTTATCTGCGTATTACTGAGATAATTAACATCCCTGATTATCTAATTAAGTTCATTAAGTGTCTACCAACACAGCACCATGAAGTTGACATTATGTTCTACTGTCAATAACTGCACTGTTTTCTTGGGAAGTAATTAAAATGTAAATTAGCATGATGTTAATTGCACTTGGGGAGATTTTGAATTGAATATAAACTTCTATACGTTTATAGTGATGCTTAGATAGACTATATGGCACAAAGGTAGTCCATTTGGCCTGATTGGTCTATATTCCACTCACCCTCCTTCATCAAACACTAATGTCATTTCCTTCAATTCTTTTTCTCCCTTGTGTACCAATCAAGCTTTGCTTAAATACATTGTTATCCAGTCAGATTTTTATTATCTCTAATGCAATCTGACCACTTGGTGATTTTTGTTTTGTTTATTAATTCATTGGGTGCAGACTCCACTGGCTGACCTAACATTTATTGCCCCATCCCTAATATCCCTGGAGAAGATGGTGGTGAGCTGCCCTTCCTGAACTGCTTCAGTCCTTGCAGGTCACCCACAGTGCTGACAGGAATAGAGTTCAGGGTCTTGACCCTGCGACGCGGAAACAATGACGATATAGTTCCAAGTCGGGATGGTGGGTGGCTGGGAGGGGAATCTTTCAGCTGGTGGTGTTCCCATGCGTCAGCTGCCCTTGCCCTAGATTGTAGAGATCATGGGGGTTTTGGAAGTTGCATTTTGAAGATCCTTGTTGAAGGCACGCAACGCTGCGACTGTACATCCAGGGTGAAGGAAGTGAATGTTGAAGGTGGTGGATGGCGTTCCCGTCAAACAGGATGCATTATCCTGGATGGTGTCAAGCTTCTTGAGTGTTGTTGGAGCTACACTCATTCAGGCAAGTGGGGTGAATTCCATCACTCTCCTGATTTCTACCATGTAGATAGTAAACTTGCTTTGGAGAGTTACTCACTGCAGAATTCCTAACCTTTTGGTTTGCTGTTGTTGTCAGAGTATTGATGTTGGGAAGATGGTTCCATTGGTAGGAGACTAGGACCTAAGGACAGAGCCTTAAAGTAAAGGGAAGATCTTTTAGAACAGAGATAAGGAGAAACATCTTCAGCCAGAGAGCAATGAGTCTATGGAATTCATTGCCACAGGTCATTGAGCATATTTAAGACTGAGATAGATAGATAGGTTCTTGATTGCCAAGATGATCAAGGGTTATGGGGAAGAAGCGGGACAATGGGGATGAGAAACTTATCAGCCATGATTGAATGGTGGAGAAGACTGGATGGATTGAATGGCCTAATTTCCTATGTCTTATGGTCTAATGGGTATATCTCTCTTTATGGCTAGTCCACTTCAGATTTTGGCAACAATAATCTCTAGGATGAGTGAGGGTTTAACAATAGTAATGCCACACTGAATTCCACGTTAAAATGGTGAGATTCACTACTGATGGAGATTGTTATTGCTCTGCACTTGTTGGGCGTAGTCATTAATCACACTTATCAGGCTAAACTTGGATGTTGTAAAGATCTTAACACATATGGAGACAGGCTGCTTCATTATCTGAGGAGTCACCAATGGTGCTGAACATTATGACAATATCAGGGGATATCCTGTTACGATGGAAGTAAGGTGTTTGATGAAGCAGCAGACGATGGTTAGGTCTAGGATACTACCCTAAGGAATTCCTGGAGCTGAGATGATTGACCACTAACAGGGACAAAAATAACTTCCTTTCTGCTCGGTATGACACCAATTGCTGGAGAGTTCCCTGATCCCCCTTGATGCCAGAATCAGTCAAATGCTGCTTTAAGTGAAAAGAAATCACACTCGCCTCCCCTCTGGAGTTCAGCTCTTCTGTCCATAATTGGACCGAGACTGTAATTTTTTTTAGATTAGATTACTTACAGTGTAGAAACAGGCCCTTCGGCCCAACAAGTCCACACCCATTCCCCTACATCTGACACTGCGGGCAATTTAGCGTGGCCAATTCACCTAACCTGCACATTTTTGGACCGTGGGAGGGAACCAGAGCACCCGGAGGAAACCCACACAGACACGGGGAGATTGTGCAAACTCCACACAGTCAGTCACCTGAGGCAGGAACTGGTGCTGTGAGGCAGCAGTGCTAACCACTGTGCCACCGTGTCGCCCAATTCAAAAGTTGAGTAGACCTGGTATTTCCCAACCTGAGTGTCTTTGAGCAGTTTATTGCTAAGTAAGTGCCTCAAGAAAACACTGTTAATGATTGCCTTTGCTGATGGGGTAAAGATTTATAAAATTGGATTCACCTTGTTCGGTCAGGGCATACCTGGATAATTTTCCATGCTGTCGGATAGATGCCAATGTTGACAGTGGAGCAGCTTGGTTACAGCATTCCCAGTTCTAGAGCACAGTCATTCAATAATATTGCCAGAATGTTACCTTTGCCCATAACCTTTGCAGTATCCAGTGCCTTTAAAAGTTTCTTGATATCACATGGAGTGACTCGAATTGACTGAACACTGGCATCTGTGATGCTGGGGAGCACTGGAAGAAGGCGAGATGGATCATCCACTCAGCACTTCTGGCTGAAGAATTCTAAAAATGAGCCATAACAGACTCAAGAGTATTAACTCTGTGGTTCTCTCTGCACAGATGCTGCCAGACCTGCTAAACATCTCCACTGTTCTGTTTGTTTCAGATTTGCAGCATCCACAGAATATTGTCTTTTTGTGTCTGTGTGTCTGGAGTTGATGCTGTTAGGGGGGAGAAAGCTTGAGGGAGTTAATGCAATCCGGTTAAGAATGTAGACAACCATATAATAGTTATATTGCAAAAGGAGTCTATTCTTGTCATGTCTGTGTTACGTATTTCAGCTTTGTCATTGCTTTGTGATTATCGTCCATTGCTAGTTGCCCTGTGATGGTGGTTATGGTGGACATTGTCACTTGACCACTGCAGTCCTTGTAGTGATGACACTCCCAAAGTGATTTCAGGGCCACGTTTGACCCAGTACCAATGAGGACCTGGAGATCCATATCCAAGTCAGGATGTATGATGTGGAGGAAATAAGATGCTATTCCTGATGTTGCATTTAATCATCTGAAGAAAGTTAGCAAAGGATGGTCTATCAACGTAACCAAAGCAGTCGAAATGAATTTGAGTGGAGGTCAGTGGCATCAAATGAGCTACCTGTGATTGTAAATGGAACGGAGGATAAAGATGACATTTCTAAGGGTAGTTAAGTGCTGAGGAAGGAAATCCCTTTGTGAAAATAAATCACACACCCTAGCAAGGTAGGAAACCACAAGCAAGACAAGAACAGAAACAAATCAGCTTCAAAGCTGACATAGCTAGGTGAGAAGCAGTAAGGGCTCAGTAACCTCTCCAGCAACATTATGAAACTTTGCTTTGTCAGTAGCTACAGGTATACAGCACTTCAAGTGAATCTGCAATATGATCTCATAACACTTGCCTGGACACATTTTGAGCAAGTGTGCTCTGAATTGTGTTGCATGTTTTTTAAACATGTCAAGTTGAAACCACATAAGGGTGTGCTAAGTGTTTTGGCTGACAGTTATGAAGTGGGGCTACTGTCTAATTCTCATGCGTACTCTGAGGATGGCATACACTCCTTGGGAAAATCTTGTGCAATGTTTAACTTTCTCTTTGCAATATAAAAGTGAAGATACTTTACAGTCTTAGAAGAATAGAGACGTACAGCACGGAAACAGACCCTTTGGTCCGACTTGTCCATCCTAACCAGATATCCTAGTCTGATTTGCTCACATTTGGCCCATAACCCTCGCAATTAGATTAGATTACTTACAGTGTGGAAACAGGCCCTTCGGCCCAACAAGTCCACACCGCCCCGCCGAAAGCGCAACCCACCCATACCCCTACATTTACCCCTTATCTAACACTACGGGCAATTTAGCATGGCCAATTCACCTGACCTGCACATCTTTGGACTGTGGGAGGAAACCGGAGCACCCGGAGGAAACCCACACAGACACGGGGAGAATGTGCAAACTCCACACAGTCAGTCGCCTGAGGCGGGAATTGAACCCGGGTCTCTGGCGCTGTGAGGCAGCAGTGCTAACCACTGTGCCACCGTGCTGCCCAATCCTTCCTCTTCATAACCCATTCGGATGCATTTTAAATCTTGTAATTGTACCAGCCTCCAACAACTCCTCTGGCAGATCATTCCATACACACACCACCCTCTGTGTGAAAATGTTGTCCCTTCGGTCCCTTTTAAATCTTTCCCCTCTCGCCCTAAACCTATGCCCTCTCATTTTGGACTCCCCACTGCAGGGAAAAGACCTTGTCTATTTATCCTATCCATGCCTCTCATGATTTTATAAACCTCTATAACGTCACCCATCATCCTCTGCTGCACTGGGGAAAACAGCCCCAGTCTATTCAGCCTCTCCCTATAGCTCAAATCCTCCAACCCTGGCAACATTCTTGCAAATCTTTTCTGAATTTTTTTCAAGTTTCACAACATCCTTCCTATAGCAGGGAAACCAGAATTGCATGCAGTATCTTAACAGTGGCCTAACCAGTGTCCTGTTCAGCCACAACATGACCTCCCAACTCCTACACTCAATGCTCTGACCAATAAAGGAAAGCATATCAAACACCTTCTTCACTATCCTATTTATTTGCGACTCTACTTCCAAGGAACTCTGAACCTGCACTCCAAGGTCTCTTTGTTTGGCAACACTCCCCAGGACCTTACCATTAAGTGTATAAGTCCTGCTTTGATTTGCCTTTCCAAAATGCAGCACCTCATGTTTATCTAAATTAAACTGATAGTAAGAATAGGGCATTTTTAGAGCAGTATTGAAGCCACCATGAGAATTCTGGTAATAAATAATGATTGCTCAAAAGTCAATTTTAACAACAGTTAGGAAAGAGATGCAACTAATATAGAGGCACTATATAAGTGAGTATTGGTTGAATACAGAAGCACTACTGAGCTACCCACGGGATAATTCCCAGTGGTGTTACTTACGATAAGTGAAGATATGCTGTTTTACAATGACTGTTGTTTCAGAATGTGATAAAAATCCCTAGCCAGATCATAATGTACGTTTAAGTAGTCAAAATAGGAGCAGGAACTTCCTAAGAGAATGAAGCAGCAAGGTTCTGTGGTTTTGATCAAATAGCAGTAAACTTTACCATGTAACTTTTGGCCAATTCAGAATATGTGGAACCTCTGTTCTACCACCCAGAATGAACATACAGTTCATTTGGGTAATAAACATCAGTGACATTGTGGGTGATCAAGTCCCATTAAACTTCCCAAGCAATCACAATTTTTTGTTTCTGGTTTGGCTTTCAAACTCCCTCTCAGAAATCCCTCCATCATGGACTACCTCAATGACTGCTCTCTTTTAGATTCCTGGGTTGAAAGCTTCCTCGGACTCTGACACTACTCTGCAGTGCATCTTTACAAGTAGAGCTCCAGCTCTTCACCAACAACTAGCTCCACTGAGCAAGTCCTGCCCTGGGTTTTTTTCCTCAAGTTTCAATCCAGTTCAGCAACATCAATGGTATGTTACCTCAGCTGCTCCCAGGCTTCTTCTCAGCTCATCATGGCTTCAACCAACACAGACCTAGTGGCCTTCCCACTTTTCCAGCTACCCAGGATTACTTCTGAATCCGGACTCTGACACTTGGTGACCTACTGACTCCCAGAACTGTTCACTTATAACATCACGGAGCCATCTGACTCCTGTCTGAATCCACGCCACACAGTCCATTTAATTCGGCTGTTTCTCCAGCAGTAAAGCTCACCGCAGTACTTCTAATGTGGAGTCTCCGTTTCCCTCATTCTCACCTCCTCTCACCTGACTGTGCCTTGAACCCCTCTGCAGTATCCATCAAATTGTCTAATGTGACCTATTAAAAACCTTGCAATTAGCCCGTCCCTTATTACTGGGCCGAATTGTGTTGCTGCTCCCTGACGACAGTCTGAACTCTGCTTCATAAATGTTGCCAATCATAGACTGCTGGCTTACTCAGTACCAAAAGTGGGTATGAATGGAGTATTTCATGCCACTGTATGATCCCATGATTACAATGTGATAAGGATGTTTCTATTTTGACGGCCCTTTTCTCCTGGTGGAAAGGAACAAACCTTGAGAGAAACTGTCTTGAGCAGTGTTCAACCCATTAAACTTAAAGCTTTATATCTTTCCAGGCCAAAATCTGATCATCTGCTCCCTATGGGTTACAATGGTCTTGTTAGCTGGAATCCCTATAGTGCAGGAAGAGGCCGTTCAGCCTATTGAGTCTACAGTGACTCTCCAGACTATCCCACTCAGACCCATCTCCCTCCCCCATCCCTGTAACCCAGCATGGGGGTTTCACTGTAACCTAACCTGCACATCCTTGGACATTACTAGGCGATTTTTAGCATGGCCAATCCACCTAACCTGCACATCTTTGGACTAAAGATCTTCCCAGTGACCAGCTGGAGAAATCATTGTTTTTTTTCTGGATAGGGAAGACTTTATATCCATTAAAATAAAATCTCCAAAACAACAGCAATGATGCTATCGAGGTTGCTTCATTATCTGATGAGTGCTGAACATTGTGCAAACATTAATGAACATCGTAGCACTCATCTTGCGATGAAACGGTGGTCATTAATGAAGGAGTAGAGGATGGTTTGATTCAGGATGCTACCCTGAGGACCATGAGAGAAGGATCTGCCTTTGGGCAAAGCACATATAGCAAACCACATTGTGCATCAAAGATGCCCTGTTAATTAAAGCAGCGTAGGAGCATATGAAAGCTACTGAAGATTTTTATCACTGTGGAGACAGATCATGTAGAACCATAGAATCCCTACAGTGTGGAAGCAGGTCGTTTGGCCCATCAAGTCCACACTGACTCTCCAAATAGCATCTTACCCAGACCCACCCTATCCCTGCATTTAATCCACTTAGCATGCACATCCCTGGACACTATGGACAATTTAGCATGGCCAATTCACCTAACCAGCACATCTTTGGACTGTGGGAGGAAACCGGAGCACTGGGAGGAAACCCACGCAGACACTGGGAGACTGTGCAAACTCCACACAGACAGTCGGCCGAGAGTGGAATCAAGCTCATGCTGTGAGGCAACAGTGCTGACTACTAGGCCACCGTGCTACACACGAGGGTTTTCTTGTTGTACTCCCTGCATGGTGAGTCTCCCACCCTGGTGCTGGGATATACCAGTGTGGTGAGAAGAGGCCTGTGTGGCCTCAATTGCCAATGGGACAAGAAGGATGGATTTAATCAGGGAACACATTAGGTCCCCTGACTACTCCCCTTGGGCCTGATTAAATGCCCCAATGCCATCAGGTTGTAGGATGGGAGGACAGTACATTCTGCCATTAGCACAAACAGAACTGAACTGCATGAGGTTCATGAGTGGGATTATGTTCTCTTGGAGGCTGGGGCCATATGGAGTTGAGGTCTATGTATAAGGGATTGCAAGACTATTGGCTGAAATTGAGCTGTCTCTGCTTTGATGTACTGTGGAACTTCAATATTTCTTTCAATATTTTTCAACTTTGCAAATAGATAACAATGGAAGAGCCTTCTAGAATTATAGTCATGGAGTCATACAGCACAGAAACAGACTCTTCAGTCCAACCAGTCCAAACATAATTCCAAACTAAACTAGTCCCACCTGCTCGCTCCTGGTCCATATCCCTCCAAACCTTTCCTATTCATGTACTGATCTAAATGTCTTTTAAATGTTGTAATTGTACCCACATCTGCCACTTCCTCAGAAAGTTCATTCCACACGTGAACCAACCTCTGTATTTAAAAAAAGTTGCCACTCTTTTTTTTAAATCACTCTCCTCTCACCTCAATGCCGTGCCCCCAAGTCTTGAAATGCCCCACCCAAGGGAAAAGACACCTCCCATTAACTATATCTATACCCCTCATTATTTTATAAACTTTTGTATGACCGTTTCCACTTTAACTTTCCTGAAACACAAAAACATCCACAAGATATAGGAGCAGAAATTAGGCCATTTAGCTCATTGAGTCACGGCTGATACATTTCTCAACACCATTCTCCTACTTTCTCCCTGTAACCCTTGATCCCCTTGATACTGAAGAACCTATCTACCTCCATCTTAAATATATTCAATCACCTGGCCTCCACAGTCTTCTGT
This sequence comes from Chiloscyllium punctatum, assembly GCF_047496795.1. NCBI lineage: Eukaryota > Metazoa > Chordata > Chondrichthyes > Orectolobiformes > Hemiscylliidae > Chiloscyllium > Chiloscyllium punctatum. Next base: position 90,277,422 of record NC_092751.1, read on the forward strand.
GGTGATGAATTCCAACAATTCATTACTGTGTGGACAAAGATGTTTCTCTTCATCTGTTCCCTTTCCTCCAAGGCTCTGTCCTTAGGTCCTAGTCTCTCCTACCAGTGGAGTCATCTTCCTAACATCTGCTCTGTCCAGGCCATTCAATATTCTGTATGTTTCAATTGGATGCCCTTTATCGTTCTAAACCTCATTGAGTATAAACCAAGAGTCCCCAAACATTACTCATATGTTAAGCAGAAAAAAGTTGGGATTATACACTGTTTAGCAAGATAATATTGCTTTCTTCCGAGTGCATTACGAAGACATTAGTTTAAATTTAAAGCAGGAGATGCTCTGACATTATCAGTTTAGTGGCAGCAAACAAGTTATAATGATACTTCATCAGCAAAAATGACTGAATGGTTCAGTAACAAGGAATGACCTTGAATGACATTATCAACTTAGCCATACAGGCCTTTCCTTGGCCCAATGTTCATATTTGTTTGATGGGTTAATTCCATGAGAGTTTCAGTTAAGTAACAATAATGTTTTGTCAGTGCATTGCTGTGACTAAAAGCTTAATGATCCTGTAAACAAACAAAATATAATCACTGCCTTCATGTTGCGCAGGCATTTCCTGCTGTGCGCTGCTAATGACTATAACTGAACAGTGGGATATCTGGAGTTGGCCATTCTCCAGCAAGCATCTGTACTAACCATGTTCTGTGTTTCCACACAGCAGGGTGGATATAATTGTATTTGTGTCTGCTTTTACACTGATAGAAAACCACTGTACTAAAAAAAGAATGTATGTCAAAATTAGAACATAGTCAAGATTGTCACTTTTTTTTCTCACATGTCGCATTCTGATTTATATTGAGTGCAATGTTGTATTGCCAAACTTTTAGTTCTGCCTTTGTTTGGAAATACTTTTTATTTCATTTGTAATTGGAATGCTCCAATTGTTAAGAATGTTAAGAATGGAATGAAAAACAGGACTGTGATACACATTCAGTGTGATTGTTTTACATGTCCTATTTATAAGGAATTGGGTAAACGTGTATGTTGTGTAGTATGCGTTGTTGGACTGCTTTCTTGTTTAGTTGTTTTGATTTGTTATTGTTGCACGTACCTGCGTACAGTGAAAAGTTTTGTTTTGTGTGCAGAACAGGCAGATCGTGCCATACAGAGTGAGGAATACAATGTTGCAGCTGCAGAGAAGCTGCACCAAGGGTGAGATTAACATTAAATTAAAAATTTGAGGGGTCCATTCAGAAGTCTAATAACAGCAGGGAAGAAGCTGTCCTTGAATCTGTTATCCATGTGTTTAAGCTTTAGTACCTTCTGCTCGATGGATGAGGGTGGGAGGGGTTTTTGGTTCTATTGGCTGTCTTTCTGAGGCAGCAGGTTTAATTGTTCTTGTTAGATATGTGCCCCGTTGTTTAAAGTATCAGTTGTAGCAATGCAGAATCTGGCTTGTATTGAGACATCATACCTTTATGATTCCAGAATGTGTACAGGGATTTTTGAGTTTGTTGTTTAATTCCATGTAAGTACTCAGATACATAATGCATAATCAAGGGATTACAAACATACAGTGGTTCACTTCCATCTCTTGTATTAGTTCTGCTGTCAATTTTGACATTCTGTGCGTGCGAGCTTCCTAATTCATCAAATGTGCACAGAAGTGAAATCAGGGCAACAATTTGGAGATAGCAATATGCACTTACCTCAAATCAATGTTTCCTAATCACTCTGGATCGTGGTTTTATGTCCCTGTTCAATTCCCCAGTTACTGCCCCCTCAGCCCTCCAGGATCACTTTATTGCTATAAATATAAGTGACTTGATTAATACTTTCCAAATTATGGAGGATATGGATTAGTGAAATCCACACATGTCATTGTTTCTTAATCCTAGCACATCTTGCACACACTTAAATAATGTGTCGCACGCGAAGCATAAAGCTGTTTTATTTTATTGACTGCTAACTCCACAAGGACACGGAGGTATGTGAGTAATGTGAATTTGTTTCATGTTGGTTATATATCAAAAATACTAAACTAAGTTAAACCCTGTCAGTCCCTCAGCCCATTACTGAATTTGACAGAGAGAGCATTGTACTGTAGGTAAAAATGTTTGATTTCATTTACATTGAAAGCAAACACCCAGGGGAGGTTGGTGGATGGGGGAAGTATTTCGGTTATTCATGTCGGGAGCTGGATGCTACACTTGGAATCGCCCAAATTGTTGAATTGTATAATTTACCTATTCTGCAATTCTATGATTCCTTGTACACTAACCTACCTGGATTTGGAGATGCTGGTGTTGGACTGGGGTGTACAAAGTTAAAAATCACACAACACCAGGTTATAGTCCAACAGGTTTAATTGGAAGCACACTAGCTTTCGGAGCGCTGCTCCTTCATCAGGTGGTTGTGGAGGACACAATTGTAAGGCATAGAATTTATCGCCAAAATTTAATGTGATGTAACTGAAATTATACATTTAAAAATACCTTGATTGTCGGCTGAGTCTTTCATCTGTTCAAATGCCATGATAGTTTCACTTCTTTCATGTGTAAATCACAAAGCGTTTTTTTAAAAAGTTGCATTCTCAGGTAACTGTAACAATTGGTGTTAGCTAGACAGTATGTTGAAGGTGTTGGCCCCCTGTGTTCTCTGTCTATGCCATGATGTTTAGATTGATTCTAATCTAAAAAGTGAGATGACAGAGTTTCACATGCAGTTTTTGAGCAAAGTACAATGTAACTCTGCAAGTACAAATTCACCCCGGAGTCATTCTTGAAGTTTAGCCCTGTGCTGGTTCATTCATGAACACAGCATTTACAATATTATTGCAAGTCCAGAGATATTATGATGTACATATTAATATAATGACATGACATTCTTTGGGATAAGCATATGTAGATTCAGAGTGGGAAGAGGACTTCGGTTAGGTTAGGTGTGTGAGGTGTACTTCTAGCTGTCTCTCGGGTAGTGTTAAAGAAGGTAGATTTGATTCTTAGACTTTGGGGCATCTCAAAATGCTTTACAATGAAATGAAGTAGTGTTGTCTCTGTTGTGACATGGGCTGGTATAACAGCCTCGAATTAGGATCATAGACTCAGGACAAGGATTTGACCATGACATATGGAGATGAGAAATGTCTTTACTCTGAGGGCTGAGAGTATTTGGAATTCTCTTTGTTGCTGTAGGATGAATGCACAGTTGTTGAGTATATTCAAGACTGAAATCAATCTAATTTTGGAACCTTGAGTAGGTTCTCTGTATCCCACTCTGCAGTGGGGTCATGAGATGAGATTTTGGGAATATTACCTTCAATGGCTCTCTGGAGTAGGGAGTAGAGAGTAAATGCCATTGACTAGGAAGCCAATCTTAAAATCCTTTTTCTAAATTTGTTGGCGTGGCCAACTGAGCAGGTCTTTGAGGTCTGGTTGCTTCTGCCAAAACAGTGGAAAATTTCCTGCAGTTTAAACAACTTCCACCGTTCGGAGCTGCTTTCCATGAATTCCCAATGAGCTGCCAACTCCCGCACCCCACCAGAGGGGCAAAAAAAGGTGTCCTACCTTCCACCCAGCACCTGAAGCCTCCCCCACCACGCCCCACACCCCATCCCTGGGGTCACATGGCATCTGAGGCCGTTGCAATAAGGTCAGATCATGAAAAGGTTTGAAGACCGCGGTGTGAAGGGAATCATGGGTAACGAGGGACAGAGAAAGTTCATGGTCAGACATTAACCATGATCTTGTTGAACGATAGAGCAGATTTGAGGAGACTTGTCATCTCCTCCTGCTCCCATTCCTTTGGAAGTTGAAATGGAAAGCAGCTCAGCAAGTTCCGACTGCCATCTATATGGTAATGGCACAACAATCTTCACAAACTGGTGGAGGAATAAACATTAGTCAGGACACCATGAAGAGCTCTCTGACCCTCTCTCTGTTTTGCAATTATTGCCATGGGATCTTTTCTGTTGACTTGAGAGACCAAAAGCATTCTTGGATGAGTATCTCGGACAGAAGGTGGTACCTCTGGTACTCCTTTGGTACTGCACTGTAATAGATCAGCATTGATATAGTGTTCAAGCCTCAGGAGTGCTTGCCTGTAGACAAGGGTGACATTAACTGAACCAGTGCAAAATAAGAAAGGGCACCCAGTTTTGCATGGACCTCCAAAGAGAAGGCTCAGACCACATGATTATTTCCCGGTTTTCGGTAAGAGATTTTCATCCATTCACGTCAAGTTATGTTTTCCATGACTTGGAGGTGCCGATGTTGGACTGGCGTGTACAAAGTTAAAAATCACAAAACACCAGGTTATAGCCCAACAGGTATATTTGGAAGCACTAGCTTTCGGAGCGCTGCTCCTTCAGGTTGTTGTGGAGTTTAAGATCATGCTCACGGAATTTATAGCCAAAGGAGTCCTGTGTCATGGAGATCTGATACAGTAAACAATCTTAGATTAAAACTTTCATCTTTGAAAATGGGATATGCTGGTTTCTTTTCTTTGATATGTAAATCCTCGAACTTCTTTGAAATTACGTTCTCAAGTTAGCTCAGCTTTTTAAACAATAGATGTGGAGTCTGTCTGTGTCCCAATGCTGTGTCGGACTGACAAACCCTCTGTATAGTTTTAGAGTTTACAGACAAATGCCAACAACTGCATCTCTGATGTCCGTCCTACAACTCATCCGTTTCATCCTGGACTGCAACATTTTCACCTTTAACACCTAGTTCTTCATCCAGAGACACGGAACAGCTGTGGGACCAAATTTGCACCCCAATATGCCAACATTTTCATGCGCAAGTTCAGTCAAGACTTCTTTGCTGGAAAGGACCTCCAACCAACATTATTCACCAGGTACATTGATGACATTTTCTTCCTCTGGACCCATGGTGAGGAGTCACTGAAACAACTACACAGTAATATCAACCTGTTTCATCCCACCATTAAGCTCACCATGGACTCCTCTTGAGTATCTGTCTCACTCTTGGACATATGCATCTTCATCAAGGATGGGCACCTCAGCACCTTGCTGTACCGCAAATCCATGGATAACCTCAAGATGCTACACTTCTCTAGCTTCCACCTGAAACATATTAAAGCAGCTAACCCCTACAGACAAGCTCTCCATGTACACAGGACTTGTTCAGATAAGGAGGAATGTGAATGGACACTTGAAAGTACTCAAGAATTAACTCTTAAGAACAAGGTATGATGCTCAACTCATCGACCGCCAGTTCCGACGTGCCTCATAATGACCTCCTCAGGAGACAGACACAGGAGCCGAACAACTGCGCTATGTTCTTCGCAACCTGCAATACGTTATTGATGAGGATGAGCACCTCGCCAAGACCTTCCCCATGCCTCCACGTCTTGCCTTTAAACAACAACCAAACCTTAATCAGCTCATGATTTGGGAGCAAACTGCCCAGCCTTCAGGACAACAACACCCTATAACCCTGCCACATCAGCCTCTGCAAAACACGTCAGAGTATTGACACTGGTAACACCATTACACGTGGGGACATCTCCCACCGTATATGCGGTGAGTACTCATGTGATTTGACCAACATAGTCTATCTCATATGCTGCAGGCAAGGATGCCCTGAGACATGGTATGTTGGTGAGACCGAGCAGACGCTGTGACAATGGATGAACAGACACCGCATAACAATCATCAGGCAGGAGTGTTCTCTCCCAGTCAGGGAATAATTCAGTGGTCCAGGACATTTGGTCTCGAACCTTCGGTTGATCACCCTCCAAGGCGGACTTTGGGACAAGCAACAATGCAGAGTAGTTGAACAGAGGCTGATAGCAAAGTTTGGTATCCGTGGGGATGGCATCAACCAGGACCTTGGGTTCATGTCACACTATAGGTGACCTCACTGCACCTCTCTCTCTCTCTCTCTCTCTCTCTCTCTCTCTCTCTCTCTTTCTCTTTCTCTCTCTCTCTCTCTCTCTCTCTCTCTCTCACCTTTCCACACACAACCACTCTCTCGTATGTACACACATACACCCCCCGCACTCTCACCTACACATGCACACACTCGCGCACTCACACCCACACCCGTGTACTCAGTCTGTTGCTCCTACCTGCACACACATATAAAGTTATGGGGTGAATTTGATTTTGCAGAATTAGATTTTATTTTGCTCCAAAACTGTATGATTCCTTGTAAAACTATGCAGAGGGTTTGTCAGTCTGACATAGAACTGGGATACAGACAGACTTTGCACCCATTGTTTAAAAAGTTGAGAATGTCATTTCAAAGAAGTTCGAGGATTTACATATCAAAGAAAGGAAACCAGGATAATCCATTCTACAAGAAGAAAGTTTTGATCTAAGATTGTTCACTGTATCAGATCTCCATGACACTGGACTCCTTTGGCTATAAATTCCGTGAGCATGATCTTAAACTCCACAACCAACTAATGAAGGAGCAGCGTTCCAAAAGCTAGTGCTTCCAAGTAAACCTGTTGGACTATAACCTGGTGCTGTGTGATTTTTAGTTATGTTTTAAATTTGTTTTTTCTGGCTGGTTGACACAGCTTGTCCTGCTTCTGTCCCTGTGTAGGATTTCACCACTGCTATGGACGTGCAGAGGAAAACTGGACAAGAATTGTTTGCCAGTCTCCATAAAGAAAATTGCCAGGTAATGTTGCATGCTCTTTCGATTATACTGAATAATGTAACTGTACCCGGGTTTTGTGCTTTAGCTCCAGTCAATTTGATTGTGTCTGTGAACCCTCTGGGGATAGCTTCGTTCTCCAACACTGCAATGTACCCTTAAACCAACACCATTACCTCCTCCCATTCCTTTCTTTCATATCTTTTTCCTGAAAACCTTGCAATCAGTAATATTTAACACGAGTCAAGGTTAGAGCGGTGCTGGAAAAACACAGCACATCAGGCAATATCCGTGGAGCAGGAACATCGATGTTTTGGGCAAAAGCTCTTAACCAGGGCTTTTCCAGCATCACTCTAACCTTGACTCTAATCTCCAGCATCTGTAGTACCCACTTCTGCATAATGTTTAACACAGGGTCTTATTCTTCTTTGAGCCTGGACTCTGTTATCACCAGAATATTATATTTCCATATGTCAATCTATACTTGTAACTCCCCAGTCTTGTTTGCTATACTCCATGCATTGATGTACAGTAACCCTGATTTAGACATTTTTTTCTACCTTACACTGACTTCACATATTGACTTCCTCTTCCCTATCCCAGTCGTATCCAGAACTTCAGTTATTTTGTGCACTCTGGTATTTCCCTTTAATGTTCCCTCTTGGTTCGCACGCCCTTGCTGAGTTAATCTTTGCAACATCACTAGCTAAACAATCTACAAGGAAATCAGTCTCCACTGCAAACAAAATGAAAACCGGAGAAGTGAAGATGCTGGAAATCACAGAATTGTTTCAGCCCCAGCTCAGTTTAAATCCAACCTACCTGGCTCTTCTCTGTTCTCCAGAGCAAGTCCCAGTACCCCAGGAACTGAGAGCTCTCCCTCCTGTGCCATCTTTCCATTCATCTGCCTTAGAAAGAGCTGTGGATGGTGTGTATCAGAAACAAGAACGGAAAATGCTGGAAAAGCTCAGCAGGTCTAGCAGCATCTGTGGCAAGAAATCAGAGCCTAAGCTCAGTGCAAGCTGGAAGAACATCACCTCATTTTTCGCGTGGGTACCCTGCAGCTTTCTGGACTCAATATCGAGTTTAGTAACTTTTAGGGCTTGAGCTCTCCCATGTCCTTACCTCAACCCCCCCCCCCCCCCCCCCCACACACACACACATACCAGGCCTTCCTTGGATGCTGCCTGAACTGCTGTGCTCTTCCAGCACCACTAATCCAGAATCTGGTTCCCAGCATCTGCAGTCATTGTTTATACCTTGTTATCATATAGTCTGCTATTGTACGCAGCCCATTGTTAGCCACTAACAGTCCCCATTAAAGCTATTCACCCTCCTAGCTGGATCACTATCCACTCCTTTATCCAACTGCTCTTCTCCCTCTATGGGCTGTGTCCTCATCTCTCATTTACTCCTTACCCCCTTCCCCCACCCTATCTTCTGCATAGAAACCAACATTTTCCTGGCTACCATCAGTTCTTAGAAAGGGTCACTTGACCTGAAATGTTAACTGTGATTTCTCTCCACAGTTGCTGCCAGACCTGCTGAGCTTTTCCAGTAATTTCTGTTTTCATCTGCTTTAACCTCCTGTTCTGTCCTCACTTACAGCTGGCACGAGGAGTAACGCGGAGATTTTTACACTTGAGTATCTGCTCACGAATTTCCTACCTAGCTCCCTAAATTCTGATTGCAGGACCACATCCCCCTTCACACTGGTACCAATGTAGACTGCAATTTCTGTCTGCTCACCCTCCCCCAGGACTGTGCCCTGCAGCTACTCTGTGACATCCCTGACACTGGCACCAATGCGACAAGTTAATCTTGAAGCCATACCTGTAGCCACAGAAATGACTGTCCATTCCACTGACTGACTGAACCTCCAACCCTATTGTTCGCACTTCCGCCTCACCTTCTGCACAGTTGAACTGCTCATGATACCACGAACTTGGCGGTGACTAAACTTGAACTAATGCCTTCGTAAGCTTCAAGCAGACGCCGATTTATGTGCAGGATCCTAAGGGATGCCTGTGCTATGATACTTTGAATCACCCCTGAAACACTGAATGTACTCTGGGCATTCCTAGGGCTCATTCTTTTATTGAAAGTCTCAAGTATTCACCGCCTCTCAAAATTGTCAAAAGCATTTCTGTTAGCCAAGACTTTCTTATTACTGTCACCTATGACCTTTAGACATCCATCAACATTATGTTCTCCATTTGACTGACCGGACTGATTTCCCCATTTGTCCTAATGAACACTGAAGGAAAGGAATATTTCTCATGCTTCTGATGTTTATTTTTGAAGTGTTTATTTATCTGAAAAATTAACTCTCTCCAAAACTAGAAGTCTGTCTTAGATTGATGTTTTGGCATAGTCAAATAACTTAAATGCTAGCACAGCCTGCAGAATTTCCAAATAGAACTTCTCCAGTCTTCCATACAATCTACCAAATTCCATTCCGTACTCTTAGATTCCCTACAGTGTGGAAACAGGCCCTTTGGCCCAACAAGTCCACACCGACCCTCTGAAGTGTAACCCACCCAGACCCGTTTCCCTTTGACTAGTGCACCTAATACGACGGGCAATTCAGCATGGCCAAACCACCTGACCTGCACATCTTTGGACTGTGGGAGGAAACCGGAGCACCCGGAGGATACCCACACAGACACGGGGAGAATGTGCACACTCTGCACAGACATTCGCCTGAGGCAGGAATCGAACCCAAGTGCCTGGCACTTTAAGGCAGCAGTGCTAACCACTGAGCCAATGTGCCGCCCTAAGTGATGGTCTTCTAAGGGACTACCTTGTTGAAGTTTTATCCAGATCGCTCTTTGGTTAGAATAATGCTGTTTCACTCTTTGACAAACAGCGAACCATCATCTACAACAGGTACAGGAGCGCCCCCCGCATATCCGCGGGTGGTACGTTCCAAGACCTACCGCGGACGCCTGAAACCGGGGATAGTAGCGAACCCTATCATTTAAATGGGAAATTTACCTCTCCGGCAGCTCCCCCCGGAATTGTTTCTGGAATGTTCCATGTAATATTTTCGGATTGTGGTAAACTGCGGATAACTGAAACTAGGGAAACCAAATCTGAGGATTCAGGGGTTCTACTGTATGAAACACCAAAATCAAAGGCTAGTTAGACACATTCCAGGCAAATATTTTTCAAGTCAGAGTTTTATTTCAACTTGCACAACTGAAAATTCCAGTTACACCGATTAATTGTTTTTCATTTTTTTAACCAATAGTCAGGTTCTCACGTAATTATCACTGAATTAACTTATAACAACCACAGGTTCCCTACTTTGACAAGTGTATTGTTGGTCAACCTACCGCCCATGGACTGCAGTGGTTCAAGAAGGCAGCTGACCACCACCTTCTCAAGGGCAGCGTGGATAGGAACTAAATGCTGGTGATACCCATGTCTCACAAGTGAATTCAAATGAAATTTCAGATATCCCTGATAGCATTTTGCAGAATCTAAGCGTCAGTTTTTATTTATTCATTCACGGGATGAGAGCATCACTGGCTATGTCAGCATTTATTGCCTATCCCTAATTGCCCAGAGGGCAGTTAACAGTCAACTACATTGCTGTGGCTTTGGAGCTACATGTAGGCCAGACCAGGTAAGGGTGGCAGTTTCCTTTCTACAAGGACAATAGCGAACCAGATGGGTTTTTTTTTACAATTGACAATGGCTTCATGGTCATCATGAGACACTTAATCCCAGATTTTTAAAAATTGGATTCCAATTCCATCACCTGCCAGGGTAGGATTTGAAACCAGACCCCAGCTAGATTTTAGGATTAACAGTCTAGTGATGATACCACTAATCCATCGCCTTCCCTTATTTATGTGGAAACTTCAAGAGTTGAGATAGGAAGAAAATTACTGTGGACTGGAGTCTCTGTATTGGGAAGCCAATTGGAACTTAAACAGCAAAACAAAGTGAGGATCTATTTAAAGTGTTGTCTATGCCTGCAGAGCTTGGTAGTTCTCTTATTGCTGCAATCAGATAGGGTTCTGTTGTTGAACATATAACAACCACAGCCTTACGTGAACATTTGGCTCAAGACCAGATTAACCAATGTAAAAAACAAATACATGTTCTATCAAGCCAGGTTTAATTCTGGCATCTGAATTAGCTAGTAGTATCATCACCTCTGATCATTACAGTGTAAACAGAGGCATCAACCTGCCTAATCTAAGCTCCAAATTAAAAACAATCCAGGAAATGGTTCCTGAGCAATTCTCTATCGAACATAATACATTTTCCAGGTTTCCTGATTGCATTCACGGTGGCACAGTGGTTAGCACTGCTGCCTCACAGCACCAGAGACCCCGGTTCAATTCCCGCCTTAGGGAACTGTTTGTGTGGAGTTTGTATGTTTTCTGCGTGTATTTCGTCCGGGTGCTCTGGCTTCCTCCCACGGTCTAAAAATTTACGGGTTAGGTGAATTGGCCATGCTAAATTGCCTGTAGTGTTAGGTGAAGGGGTAAACGTAAGGGAATGGGTATGGATGGGATGCTCCTCAATGGGTTGGTGTGGACTTGTTGGGCCAAAGGGCCTGTTTCCACACTGTAAGTAATCTAATCTAATTACCATACAGAGCATAAGAAATAGGAGCAGGAGTAGTTGGTTTCTCATAATCTTTGACTCCGATATGTTCCAATACACTGCTTTATCAGTCCATAAGCTTCCTTAATCCTCAATAAATAGCCAGTCAAAAGCAACATTGAGGTGTCAGCTGGTGTTTTGTTGGTTGAACTCTGGCCTTTGAGTTAGAAGGTTGTATGGTCAAGTCCCACTGCAGAAACATGAGCACAGAATCTAGGCTGACTGTCTGCTGCAGTACTGTGGGAGTGCAGCACTGTTGGCGAGGTGGTCTTTCTCTTGAGCCTTTAAGGACCCACCTGCAGTTTCATGTGGATCTAAAAGATCCCACAGCACGTTTGAAGATGAGCTTTCTCCCCACTGCCCTGGCCAATGGTTTTCCTTCAACCTCCATCCCGAAAGTAGGTTATCCAACCAATGTTACTTGTTGGGGCTTGCTGTGTGCGAATTGGTTGCTTTGCTTCCCACATGTTGTCAGTGACGAGATTTCAGTTGTGCTTAGAGACCCTCTGAACTCCAAGTTCTTCTGTTTGTTCTTTGACTTTCAACATTGTGCACGCACAGCAGCTTTGAGAATTCTGAGAGAGACCAACGGCTTTCCTGGACTTGGTAGCATTTGTTCAATGTTTATGACATAACCCCAGCTCGATTATCCGTCCGACAGTGCGAGCTAGTGACCTGAAGTCTTTGTAATCCAGCACAACAAATACAACGCATCCTTTTCTTTTAGAAGAGAAAAGGAGAAAGTGTGTGTTTATAGGAACAATTGGATGGCCAGCTGTACACAGTGTAGGCACCATCTGTTGAGGCTTTTCATTTCTGTCCCCAGATGCAGCAGTGCATTCTGAACCAAACGTCGAAAGACTGGGCGAAGATGGAACAACAGCTGCTTCGAGAGAGAGGATTATGGGGTCCTTCATCAGGGTCACAGCAGGGTGCGTGGATACTGGACATGGCTGAGGGCCCCTGTCGAATGAGGAAGAAGATGCGACGAAACACCATTTGCATCAATTATGCTTATAATGCATGTCGAGAAAAGGAGGCCAAAAGTGAAGTAAGATTATATCTTTGGATAATGTATTGAATCTCCAAGCTGAAACCCAGGCCTCATTGTCTAAGCCAGTGAAGTGGCAAGACTATTAATGAAGGCAGCAAATTAATTCCATGTGATTGCAATATTAAGTTGTGTAGCAAACATGGCGTTTTTTTTCTGATAATTTCGATATCTGTGATGCTTAAGTGGAAAATACTAAATTGCAGAATAATTTCTAGGGTGTTAGAGATAGTACAATTAAGTTGAAATGCATGTTTCTACCCCTTTGCAAATAGTCAGCCGAAATGTGACACTTTATCCAAGAGATTCCTTCCTTTCTGGTTTAATTAGTAGTGAGGTCACAAATCTACATTGGAAATTAATTCTTAGTGCCTGAAAATATTAATACAAAGATAGAAATCCCTCTGTCGTGGACATCTCTGCTATTTGTGGGAGCTTGCTGTGTGTAAATTGGCCGACATGCCAATTTGTTTGGGGAAAAGTGGTTGTCAGTCTTTTACGTGGCTCACAGATATAGGAGTAGGAGTGGTACTTGGCTGTACCTATTTCCCTGTTATAGTCTGGATACTGAGAGTCCTGAATTCAGCAAATAATGTCCTGCACTGTATTTGTCTCTGAACTCAAATTTGGTGAGGGTCATATTTTATGAACTCCCAGCAACATCCCAAAGCCACCTTTCTGTGACTTATTTACATAACTGAGGGACTTGACGCCTGTTTTAAGCCACCAGACAGAGTTTGGTCTGAGATGAGGGGAAATTGAAGACTGCAGATGCTGGAGATTCAGAGTTGATAAAGCGTGGTGCTGGAAAAAGCACAGCAGCATCTGAGGCGCAAGAGAGTCGATGTTTTAGGCACAATCCTTCTTCAGGACAACGAGAGATGAGAGGAGTAGGAGGTGACCTGTTCCTTTCAGATCTCCTCAGTGGCTGTTGCAGTCGGACGGGGACCTCCCCCACACCCTATCTCCAACTTGACAAAGCTGTATCTGTAGAGTCACGAGGAGGTGGACTGTCACAATATCTAAAGTATCGCAATGGCCCTTCCTCCTAAGAACGTTCATGGATTGAAGGGTTTGAGTTATAAGGAGAGGTTGGATAGGCTTGGACTTTTTTTCACTAGAGCATAGGAGATTGTAGGTGACCTTTATAGATGTTTGTAAAATCAAGATGGGTATACATAAGGTGAATGGCAAGTGCTCTTTTCCCTGGTGTGGGAGGTTCAAGGCTAAGGGGTATATTTTTAAGGTGAAAGGAGAAAGATTATTAAAAAGCTCCAAGGAGTAATTTTATTTTAACACAGAGCATGGCTCGTGTGTGGAATGAACTGCCAGTAAAAATGGTGGACATAGATACAGTTATAACACTTAAAAGACATTTGGATAAATTCACGAATAGGAAATGTTTGGAAGGATATGGAACAAGTGCAGGCAAGTGGGACCAGTTTAGTTTGGGATTATGGCTGGTTTGGACCGGTTGGACTGAAGGGTCTGTTTCTGTGCTGTATGACTCTTTTGTTTAATTAGATGTAATGTATGGAGGAGGAAATCCACTGAGACTGGAATCACTGACTGATTATTCCAATTACACTGGAATTTTAAAAAACATATATTTTAAGTGATGTTAGATTTCTGTGAGGATTACTTTTTCCATTATAATTATCTGCTGGGATGTAATTTCTTTCAATTAACAGTGTACCCAAAATGAATTTCGGAATAGAATTTTCTGTATGGTCACAAAATGAAACTTGCCCCAGCCCCCGTATTTAATCAAGCTAAATATAAAGTGTAGACTACAACAGGCAGCCGATCTGATACCAACTATTTCACTCAAGATCAACCCACACACGGTTGCTTGCCAAACAACAATATGGCGTGCAGATTTAATAGCAATTTTCAAAAGAGATTAAAAGATTTGGAAGTGAAACATTTACTAAAGGGGATAAGGTAGACTTAGTGGGGCTAATCATGTAGCACTTTCAAAGAATTAGCACATAACTAATATGTCAAATGGCCTCCTTCTGTGCTACATGATTCTATGACTGGTCACTGGGTGAAAGAATGTAAGTTTCTGCTTTTTCGAGGCTGCTGTAAGAGATCATGGCAGCATGTGGAGAGAGAATGTCCCTCACATTTGGTATCAGGGCCCATCAGGGTTGATAAAGGATGTGTGGGCTGAGTTTGCAAAGGAGCTGGCAGCTGGAGGAAGTGGAAAGGCATTTCTGAGCTTAGACAATGCCAGGTGAGGTAAAAGTTCCCACAACCATGAGGTGATGTGGGAAGATATTACTCATTGGCCAGTTTTTAGAATGCAGAAAAGGCCCAAATCTCCAGATCAAGGAGACATTAGGAGAGGTACCTAAAGAGAACCTATAACATTTGGCTGGATATTTAAGCACGCCAAAAATAATGATAAACAAAGAACATTTTGCAGGAAATGTAAACATCACAGGCTTGTCCATTGCCTTCAATTGCTTTACCTGTACAATGTGCTGTGAAGACAGAAGCTGATGTTTAAAACATTTATTTTGTGCTTTCTGAAGTTAACCAATGCTATGTCACTTGTATTTTGCAATATTGTTTTCAGTTTGTTTTAAGTCAGGTTGTGGCATTTTCATAGTAACATTGAAGAGAGATGGTGGTGTAGTAGTAATGTCACTGGACAATAAGACAGATACCCAGGCTAATGCTTTGGAGACATGGATTTGAATTTTACCAAATAGTGAAATTTGAATTGAATAAAATTATGTTCTGTCATCACTGTCAATTGTCATAAAACAAAAAAAATCTGCTTGATTATTTCAAAGAAGGAAGTCTGCCATCCTGACCTGGTCTGGCCTACATGTGACTCCAGACTGACTCTTAACTGCTCTCTGGGTAGTTAGCAATGGGCAATAAATGCTGATCTAGCCAACGATGCAGGCACCCATTAATGATCTTTTAAAAATAATTTCTTCACTCTACATTTTGTTCCCACTTTGAAGGAATGTAAATGGACATTATCAGTTTCACATTTAAAACGCTTAGCTTTGAAAAGTTAACACATTTAAACAACTTCCTTCAGTCATTCTGAATGTCTGGTGTGAAAGATGGTTTGATCTTAAACCGAACGCTGTCAAATTTTTTCGGACTTTGGCAAACTGTTTCAACTCTGATTCCTTTTTGAAACATATTTCTGTATTTTACAATAATGGGGAGGTTTTAAGGAACATCAGATAAAAAACGCATATCTGAAATTCTTGAACTGACATTTACTCTCATTTCAGTCCAGCAAGAACCTTGCACTCAGTTTTGGAAATAAGGAGTTTTACATGAAGTTATGTTCTACTGACAAACACGTGGAAAACACTGATAAGCAAACTTACCCAGGTGAAAGTTTAACATTCCTGTTCCTAACCAAATCTAAATTTGTGTGTAGTGATTGTAACAAGGTCAGCCAGGTGGGCCTCACAGAATATGAGTTCCCTAATTGGGACTGTTAACCTGTTCCAACAGGGAGCTATGGCTGACAGATAAAAACACAAGTGTCAGAGGTTCTGTTCACTCTGAGAGCTGGCTCTGAGAAGCTGGATCAATGTCAAGTATTATTCATGTGTAAATAACAGGATATCGACCTGTGTGGAGGTATTTTGTTGTGCATCCCTTTACGCAACTTTTATGACGAGCCAATAATGATTCAACTCAGGGCACAAATTGCTGGGGTTTTCTGTTATTATGTGTGAAGGGCCATGAGACTCTTTGACACTGAAGGAGCTTTCAGAGTGTAGGTTATTCTTGCTGTGTGAGAGTTAGCTTTGTGGCTTTCTTCACTTTGAATTGACCAGAGAATGTACACGCAGGGTTGATGTTGAACTTGGCCGAGGACAACGTTGATGAGCGAGGCGTGGACTGCAATCAGCTGACGTTCTTCCCAGCCCTGATCGAAAGCATCCAATCGGAAGAATTCTTTGAGGACTGTGTGGAGAGACATGCCATTCTGCAGGCTTTAGACGAGAAAGAGAAGGTAAGGGATCTTGGCCAAAGTGCTCTAAGAAAGTTGAGATGTTGCAAAAATCATGATTTAAGCACATGTTGGCTTCCTTTTAGATTTGTGGAAGTATGTTCAATTTATTTCAGTAAAATTGTGGGTAAGGATGTAAAAGTCATGTGCTAAGGGCCACCCTCCATTCACCCTCCCAATAACTCAGCATCAAAAGCAAATTTAGAGTTGAAGTCATCCCAAAATGCTTCATAGCAGTCACATAACTGTGTAGATGTAGAATGTTAGTTAGTCCATCCACTCCATGCCAGATATTCTTTAGAAAAGCAAAACTGATGCCAACCTGAAGCAATAGATTCTGGGGAAGTCAGGGGATCCAGGCCCCAGACACACTTTCCAGGTGAAGGAGTGATTTACTTGCTCTTCACTCAATCCAGTCTACTGTATTCGCTGTTCACAGTATGGTTTAGTCTACGAAGGGAAGACAAAATGCAGACTGGGCAACTGCTTTGCAAAATACCTACGTCCTATCTGTACAAATGACCCTGAGCCTCTGGTTGCTTGTCTGCCACTTCAACACGTCACTGCGTTCCCTGGCCAACACCTCCATCTCAGGGTTGCTATCATGCTCCAGTAAAGCTCGAAGAGTCAAAAAGTATGGCGCTGGAAAAGCACAGCAGGGTCAGGCAGCATCTGAGGAGCAGGAGAGTTAATGTTTCAGGCATAAGCCCTATGAGGAGAAATTACTCCCCTCAAAGAGTTTCAAGTTTGTGAAATTCACTACTCCAGGTTGCAGTGGATGCTCGGACACCGATTAAATTTAAGAAGGAGATAGACAGGTGTTTAACTAGTAACTGCTATAGAGGGGTTATGGAGAGTAGACAGCAAAGTGGAGTTGAGACTGTGTTGAATCATAGAATTACAGAACCCCTGCAGTGTGGAAAAAGGCCCCTCGGCTCGACAAGTCCACACCGACCGTCTGGAGAGTAACCCACCCAGACCCATCCCCCTACCCTACGTTTACCCCTGACAAATGCACCTAACATAGACATCTTTGAACTCTATGGCTAATTTCCCTAACCTACAAATCTTTGGATTGTGGAAGAAAACTGGAGCACCCAAAGGAAACCTGCGCAGACACTGGGAGAATGTGCAATCTCCACACAGAGACTCACCCAAGGGTGGAGTTGAATCCGATCTCTGGCACTGTGAGGCAGCAGTGTCAACCACTGAGCCACTGTGAAATCTGCTCCTAGTTCCTGTGTTGCTAAGATGATCACTAAACCCAGTACAGAATCCAGGAGAACATTTTAGCTACATTCCCTGGGTGAAGTGCCAACAGAAACAGGCAAATAGTTTAGGGTGCATTTAAACACGAGGAATAAAGATGAAGGGCTTATGCCCAAGACGTCGATTCTCCTACTCCTCGGATGCCGCCTCACCTGCTGTGCTTTTCCAACACCACACTCTCGCCTTTGATCTCCACCATCTGCAGTGCTCACTTTTTCCAGTAAAGCTCAGCACAAGCTGGACAGTCAGCACTTCATTTTCCACTTGAGAGCTCTGCAGCCTTCTGGACATATCGAGTTCAATAACTTTAGGGCCCGAGCACCTTCTTCCATCTCCTTATCACAATCCCCACACACCAGGCCTTGTTATCCCATGAGATGTTACCCCAGCTACCCCATTCTCAGCCACTAACATTCCCCATTAGCGGTTATTGTCTCCCCTAGACTGACCTTTACCCTCTCCATTGTCTGTCTAACTGCTCTCTCTCTCTGGGCTCCAGCTCAACCTATCGTTTACTCCTCCCCCTCCCCCCACCCCATCTTCAGCATATACAGTCAACCAACTTTTTCCCAGTTGCAATCAGTTCTGAGGAAGGGTCACCGGACCCGAATCGTTGACTCTGCTTTCTCTCCATGGATGCTGCCAGAACTACAGAGTTTCTCCTGCAACTTCTGTTCTCGTTGCTGGGCAAGTTTGGTTGATGAGGCTTCTTTTACTTAAAAAAAAGGATGGGCTAAATCAGAAAGTTTTTCAGTTTAAGGTAACAATCCCAGTGTGTGGGACCCACAAGCCTGAAGATATGGGAAACCAATAGTTGTTGAGGGAAAGTGAATTCTAACATGGTGCTGGGGAACTGGGATCCGATTCTGGATCAACGACGCTGAAGAGAGTGGAACAGATTTTTCCAGAAAAGTGATGGGGGTGGCGCGGGGTGCGGGCGGGGTGGGAGTTGATGATGAACTTGAAGATTATGTAAAGGTTTGTCGGAGGATAGAGAGAAAAGACTTCCATTTGTGAACGTGTTGATTTTCCTGCTTCCCGGATGCTGCCTGACCTGCTGTGCTTTTCCAGCACCACTCTAATCTTGACTTGCACTTGTGAGGAGTCAACAACCAGACAGACTAAAAATTAAGTTGCAACTGTACAGGGCACTGGTGAGACTGCATCTGGAGTATTCCTGATGAAGAGCTTATGCCCAAAATGTCGATTCTCCTGCACCTCGAATGCTGCCTGACCTGGGTTTTCCTGTATTCTCGACTCTGGAGTATTGAGTACAGTTTTGGTTCCCCTTAGTGAGGAATGTAACTCCATTGGGCGCAGTTCAGAGAAGGTTCACTCGATTAATTCCAGAGATGAAAAGCTTCTCTTATGAGGACAGTTGTTCACTCGAGTTTAGAAGGATGAGAAGAGATCTAATTTAGGTATGCAAGATGCTAAAGGGGATTGACAAAACAGATACAGAGAGGATATTTCTCCTTTGTTCCTATTCTATATTGCCTCAATTAGGCTAAGGGGTGCCAGATTTAACGCAGATGAGGAGAAATTATTTCTCTCAAAGGGTCTTAAATTTGTGGAATTCACTACTTCAGATTTTAGCGGCTGCTCAGCCACTGATTAAATTTAAGGAGCAAATAGACAGGTGTTTAACTCGTAACAGATTGAAGGATTATGGAGAGCAGGTGCAGGAAAGTGGGAGTTGAGGCTGTGTTGAAATCAGCCATGATTGTATTAAATGGCGGAACAGGCTTGAAGGACTGGACTGTGTCCTTCTGCACCTAGTTCCTGTATTTGTAAGATGATCACTAAATCCAGTAGAGAATCCAGGAGAACATTTTAGCCACATTCTCTAAGTGAAGTGCCAACAGAAACAGGCAAATAGTACAGAGGTATTTAAACATGAGGAACAATGGTTACATGCTGTTAGGGTCGGATGTAGTAGGATAGGATGGAGGCTCATGTGGAGCATACTAACTAGTATAGACCTGTTGGGCTGAATGGCGTGTTTCTATGCTGTACCCTCAATCAAACTGGACGTGAGAAATAGGAGTGAATAGATTTAATGAGTTTGGAAAAGACACCCGGTGCCCCACCACAGCTGCAGCGGTTGGACAAATCACACCATTCATTCCCAGAGGGCACTGGAAATGGTCCCCAAAACCCAGAGTGCACTGGAAATGGTCCCAAAAACCCAGGGTGCACTGGAAATGGGTCCCGAAACCCAGGGTGCACTGGAAATGGTCCCCAAAACCCAGAGTGCACTGGAAATGGTCGCCAAAACCCAGGATGCACTTGAAATGGTCCCCAAAACCCAGAGAGCACTGGAAATGGTCGCCAAAACCCAGGGTGCACTGGAAACATGCCCTCACCAACCCCTCAGGATGCAGGAACTCTCTGACAGGAACCAGCAGCTTCAGGTAGGAAGAGCAGGAGAATTTTTTGTCAAAGAAAGTAAACTAAATTAGAACAGAAAAGATGGGAAGGAAAGCAGTTTTCACAAAGAGAAAGCTGTGCACTTACCATGTGGCTTGAGCAGAACAGTTACATCAACACTGCCCCCAAAAGTCCATGTTGCTTAACGTCTGCTTCCACAGGCTCTGCGACGTGATTTATATTCATTGCCCTTTGCCACTAGTATCTTATGTACCACATATGGTTGCTGTTTGTAAGTCTGGAGGATTTGCTGCTTCGGTCATGCTTTAGCTGGGAAGAAACAGGTGTGAGTAGGTAAAGCAAGTGAACTGGATAATACAATTAACACAGTAACTTGCACTGCACTTCGACTGCGGATCTGTTTATCTATTCAAAAAAAATTGGTAACACCCCAGATTGCCAAGTATATACCTTTTATAATATTTCAGCATTTACAATATTAAGATAAATAGATTAATTTGTAACCATATGAATATATAAAGACATGATATAGAATCATGTATCTAAGCCAGCTGCAGGGGACAGATGGGAGTACAGCATTATTCAGATTTGAGAGAAGCAAGGCAGTGTTCCTTGTAGACTGTGTGGTTGCGCACATATGCAGATATCTGTACATTACTGCAGCTTGCACTAAACAGGCTACCCATGATGAAGAAAACAAAAAAAGAGAAATTATTATAGATCTTTGTTTCCATAAACGTTTGAATTCACCAAATCATTCTTTCAGAAAGGGTTGGGTTGGGTTGTGCAAAACGATATTTCACAGAGAATACGGGAATATAATGGGACAATGGAAGATCAGCCACGATGTTGAATCGTGGAGCAGCCATGAGGGCCCAAATGGACTAATCCCACGCTTTTTTTTTGAATGTTCTCATTTAACATTGTGCCCTCTAACTGTGTACCAGATGGCACTGATGTGTAGGGATATTAAAGCATCTGTCAAGGGAAGCAATTAAGAATTAATTATTAATTATACTTCCACTGGTAGGATTGACCAGTTATGAGTAGATGACAGATATCATGAATTATGTGACAAGCCATTGTATTTTGATGGGTCTGATTCAGATAGAGCTAAAACATGTGTGGCGTGTTTTTGACTAGGGAAAATAATCCTAAATTAGAGATTAAATCCTAAAAGCAGCGTTGAGAATCTAAGAGGGTAGAGACTATGCTACACCCTTGGTTAGACAAGGAGACTTTTAAACATTGCAGTGATCTGGTTGCTTGGTTGCGAGTTGCCTTTTTTTTTTGAAGGTTTCACTTCACAGTCAATGGCCAGTTTCACTTGGTAGAGCAGTCCCTAAATGGAGCACACCTTGCAATGTTCTGGAGTGCACTTTCACTTCTTGATATCAAATTAAATAATGTTTTAGTTGAGAATTATAATAACAGACAGCGACATGGTTGCTTAGTGGTACTGCTGTCTCTCAGTGCCAGGACCCAAGTCCAATTCCAGCCTTGGGCGACGGTCTGTGTGAAGTTTGCATATTCTCCCCGTATCTGCATGAGTTTCCTCTGGGTGCTCCAGTCTCCCCTCACAATCCAAAGATGTGCAGATTAGGCAATTTAGCATGGCCAATCCACCCTAGAGTGTTCAGGGATGTGTGGGTTAGGTGCATTAGTCAGGGGTAAATGTAGGATAATAGGTAAGGGGAATGGGTCTGAAGGGGTTACTCTTTGGAGAGTCGGTGTGGAATTGTTGGGCCGAAGGACCTGTTTCCACACTGTAGGGGTTCTTAAAAATCGTTCTAATTCTTGATATGTTTACTGTCGACATAGGAACAGAGCAGACTGTTCAGTCCATCAAGCCTCTACCATTCAATATGATCAAGCAATTCAGTGCCCTTACTCATCCCATCCCCATAACACTGAACGCTGTGATGATGCATGTGTGATGCTATTTGTGAAGCCCTTTCACGTTAGAATACAAACTGGTTTATTTTACACACGGCATATGAATGGACCGAATTTGATTGGATTTTATGATTGTCATATATACCTGGGTACAGTGAAAAGTTTTGTTTTGAGTGCAGTACAGGCACATCATATGATACAAAGTTCATTAGGGTAATAGAACAGAGCAGGGGAATACAATGTGACAGCTGCGGAAAATTTGAGAGGTCCATTCAGAAGTCTAACAACAGCAGGAAAGAAGCTGTTCTTGAACCTGTGTGTGTGTTTAAGCTTTTGTTCAGCTTCTAGAAGGGGTTCATCTACTACTTGGGGGGGATAAAAACCCTCCCAGAATATTGTTAAAGTTCATGGCTTTTCTCTTGGTCTGGCCTAGATTTGCTGAAAACTTCACAGCTCCTGAACTAGCTTGGGCCATTGGGCCACAGCCTCTGAACAAGGGCTTAGCCATTTTGGACTGAAATGAGGAGAACTTTCTTCACTCAAGGTTGTGGACCTTTGGAATCCTTTTCCTCAAAGTACTGTGGATGCCCAGTCATTAAACCAGACCGCGGTGGATACAAGCAACGTTAATATAAGAACATTGCAAGTAGGAGTTGGCAATTCAGCCTCTTGAGCCTGCTCCGCCATTTAATACAATCATGGCTGATCTCACCACAGCCTCACTTGCCTCTTTTCTGCCCACTCTCTGTAACCTTTCAATCCATTACTAATGAAAAATCTGTCTGTCTCCTCCTCAAATTTATTCAGTGTCCTGGCATCCATTGCACTCTGGGATAGTAAATTCCACAGACACATGGCCCTTTAAGAGAAAGTAATTTCTCCTCATCTTTGTTTTAAATCTACCACCTCTTTTCCTAAAACTATGATCTCTCATTCTAGGTTGCTCTACAAGAAGAAACATCCACTCTATGTCTACTTTAATATCTTACTTGAAAGCAGAGTTGCAGGTAGACAGGATAGTGAAAGAAGGCATTTGGTATGCTTTCCTTTATTGGTCAGAGTATTGAGTACAGGAGTTGGGAGGTCATGTTGTAGCTGTACAGGACATTGGTTAGACCACTTTTGGAATATTGTTGTGCAATTCTGGTTTCCCTCCTATTGGAAGGATGTTGCGAAACTTGAAAGGGTTCAGAAAAGATTTGCAAGGGTGTTGCCAGGGTTGGAGGATTTGAGCCACAGGGAGAGGCTGAACAGGCTGGGGCTGTTTTCCCTGGAGCGATGGAGGCTGAGGGGTGACCTTATAGAGGTTTATAAAATCATGAGGAGCATGGGTAGGATAAATAGACAAGGTCTTTTCCCCTGGGGTGGGGAGTCTCAAAATAAAAGGCATAGGTTTACTGTGAGAGGGGAAAGACATAAAAAGGAACCAAAGGGGCAACTTTTTCACACAGAGGGTGGTGCATGTATGGAATGAGCTGCCAGAGGAGGTGGTGGAGGCTGGTACAATTACAGCCTTTAAAAGGCATTTGGATGGGTATATGAATAGGAAGGGTTTAGAGGGATATGGGCCAATTACTGGCAAATGGGAATAGATTAATTTAGGATATCTGGTCAGCATGGATGAGTTGGACCAAAGGGTCTGATTCCATGCTGTACATCTCTGTGACTCTATATACCACAATTATATCTCCTCTCATTCTTTTAAACTCGAGCAAATGTAGGCCTAATCTGCTCAATCTCTCCTCAGCTACAGAATACACGGTTAGTGCAGGAAGGTAGAACTAAGATCAGCCAAGATTGTATTAAATGGTGGATTATGCCCTAGAGGGTGAATACGAAAATGTATTGTAATTAGGAGTAGCAGCATGCCCCTTGCTCCTACATTCCCAAATGATCTACTCCTGCTCCACTTTCTTATGTTCTTCTCACTTCGCAGGAACCGAATATTGTCCCATGTTCCTAACTCAGTCTCGAGTCTCTTGATCTTCCTCGAGCTGTTTAGAAAGTTCTGTGCTGGACTTAGACAGCCTGAGATTCCACCACCACCCACTAAGATCATACCCTGCACTCCAATCAACTGCCAGTCTTATGTGCTTACCCTCGCTGTGAAAAGCTGCACACACAGGGGTGAATAAATTGTTCAGAAGTGAAAGTGCCTTCTTAAAGGCTGAACAAGAGAAGGCAGGAGGCAGAGGATGAAAATCCAGCTGGACAGTGATTGGACAATCATTGACCCACTGCGGGAAATGAGCTGATTATGAATTGGCTGGTAATAAATCTTAGCGGAATCACTCGGGAATCAGAAGTGAAGGATTTGCGGTTGATCCTGTTTGGGAAAAGTAATCAGGTCAAGAGGTTAAGCAGTAAGAAATAAAAACTTTGGTCCAGTCAATCAAATCATTAACTACCAGAGAAAACTCATTGTGTATCCAGTTGGATACCAATTCATTCTTATTCCAATGCACTTGGAAGAAAGTGACATTGTAGAGAAACTGGTCTCTAGGATTTGGCTCAACTGCTGTTCAGTGGGGGTATCAATTAGATTATGTGATGTAGCTGTGATTGATTTGACAAATTAAGAAAATCACTAGTCGACCTGAAAATTTAGCACTGGTGATGGAGGAAGTACATTTGGAGCCAGGAATCTTTGTGGCTCTGATACTTCAGACAGGCAGGCTTGGCTGGTAACAGTGGCTTTAAGGGGTACCTAGGTGCCTGACTTTCTCATTGTTTCTGAAGCAGAGGCCTTGTCAACTGCAGGGACCCTGAAAGGTAGACAAAGTTAAAAATCACACAACACCAGGTTATAGTCCAACAGGTTTATTTGGAAGTACTAGCTTTCGAAGCGCTGCTTCTTCATCAGATTGAGCAGCGTTCCGAAAGCTAGTGCTTCCAAATAAACCTGTTGGACTATAACCTGGTGTTGTGTGATTTTTTAACTTTTGTCCACCCCAGTCCATCACCGGCATCGCCACATCCTGAAAGGTCTCGCTGGTTGCAGTACTCCTAAAAGGTTGGCCTTGCCTGACCATAATGCACCTGAACAGCCTAGCTTAGACAGTGCCTGACTCCAATGATGCAGGCCTTACCTGTGTGCTCCTGTAGCCTGGGTGCTGTCTGGGTTAAATTTTTCAAACTGACTAAGAAATGCTGTAGTGCATAATGGGATTTTATATTGTGACAAGTAGTTTAGCAGGCAATACACAGTGTCAGTTTTGTGTTTCTACGCATTTTAATGGGGTGTTCTTTCACAGATCAACACTAAATACTCCCTCATTGTGGCTGACAATCACTTGCTGATGGAAGGTGTTCTGCTTTTTGGGATAAGACACTTCTATGTGTGTGAGAATTTCACACTGTCTGCTTCAGAAGATGTTTACTGTGTTCATCACCATCCTTCAAGGTAATGATTGATGTGTTTTAAAACTTAACCATTTATTCCATTTTACAGGCCATTTGTAACAGAGCCTATATTGCTGAATCCCAAGACCCCAAATGATTGCCCTGTATTACCACTCATGAGGCACCTTATTACATGAGGATTTTGATCTATTTATACAAAATCTCTCCCTGAGGTTCTGTTTTGGAGTATCTGACCTGAGTGTGGGTGAATGACAGATCACTAAAATTGGCCTCCATACTCTTTTTGGGTAAGGAGGGAAGAATTTCCACAGGAGCCACAGGGAGCACAGAAGTGCAGACACTTCACGAGAGTGAGATCTGTATAAGCTGCCCCTAGTGGCATTGCAGAGGATTGATTAAATGTCTCAAGTAAGTTGCAGCACATCTTCAAATGTTTCTCATTGTGTAAAGAACATCAAAACAACACAGCTTTACAGATCATAGAATCCCTACAGTATGAAAGCAGGCAATTCGGCCCATCAGGTCCACACTGATCCTCCAAACAGCATACCACCCAGATCACTACCCTATCTCTATAAGACCACATCTCCCATGGTCAATTCACCTATCCTGCACATCTTTGGAAAATGAGAGGAAACCCATGCAGACACTGGGAGAACGTACTATCTTCACACATATATTTGCCCGAGGATAGAATCTAACCTGGGTTCCTGGTGCTGTGAAGCAGCAGTGATAACCACTGAGCCACCCTGCCACCCAAGACTGAGGCGCGCACACCAGTAAAGTCCATCGCACAAAGGAATTTATTTCAGACAAATGTGAGGGGATGCATTTTGGAAGGTCAAGTACAGGTGGAAATTATACAGTGAATAGCAGAATCCTCCGGAACTATAGCGTGCAGGAGCACAGGCCAACATGTCAACATCGGCAGTGCAGGTAGATAAGGGAGTAAAAAAGGCCTATGGCATGCTTGCCTTCATTGGAAGGGGCATTGAGTATAAGAATAGGCAAATTATGCTGCAGCTTTATAAAACTTTAGTTCAGTCACTCTTGGAATATTGAGTATGGTTCTGGTCACCACACTGCATGAAATATGTGGATGCCTTGGAGACAGTACAGAAAAGGTTTACCAGGATGTTGCCTGGTATGGCAGATTTTAGCCATGAAGAAAGGTTGGATAGACTGGATTTATTTTCACTGGAAAGCAGTAGATTGAGGGGTGACCTGACAGAAGTTTATAAGATTGTGAATGGCATGGATAGAGTGGAAAGTATGAGGCTTTTTCCCAAGGTGGAGGGGTCAATTACTGGGGAACACAGGTTCAAGATGCGAGGTTGGGGGGTGGGGGGTGGTGGGGGGAGTTTAAACAAGATGTGCGAGGCAGGTTTTTCACACAAAGGGTGGTGAGTGCCTGGAATGCACTCCCAGAGAAGGTGGTAAAAGCAGACACAATAGCAGCATTCATGAAGCACCTGGACAAATACATGATTAGGAAGACAATAGAGGGATACGGATCCTGTAAGTGAAGCCAGTTTTAGTATGGAAGGGCAAAATGTGTCAGTGCAGGTTTGGAGGGCCAAAGGGCCTGTTCCTGGGCTGTAATGTTCTTTGGTCTCAACTCCCAACTCGGAAGGATTGATTTTTCTGCCTTTTATGAGTACTGTGAATTAAGTCTCTGCTAATGTCCTGAGTGGCAAATGGTTAATCATCAATGTGATGTTCTCCTGGCCCGTGTACTGATGGATCTTATGAGGTGTTCCCTTTGCTGTACCGTCCTTCCTGACAATCATCACCTTGTACTTGTTTTCCATTGTCTCTTGCCTGTGAGTCGACGGACTGACATGACCAAACAGTGTGGAGTTGATGGTGGTTACCCACTGTCTCTTAATGCTCCCTTATCTACCGCCAATCAAAACGAACATGCTTTGCATTTGGTGAGACTACCCAGCTCTCAGAGTCCGTTTTGTTTTATATTTATTCCCATGTGGCATTTATTCCCCATCCCTATTTGCCCTTGAGATGATGATATGAGTCTCCTCCTTTAACAGCTGCAGTTCATGTGGTACAAATACATTAACATTACTGTTAGGAAGGGAATTCCGAGACTTTGAGCCAGCGACAGGGAAGGGTGAGCGAATGTAGTTCCAAGTGGGGATGGTGAGTGGCCTGGAGAAGCCCTGCAGGTGATGGTGTTCCTATGTGCCTGTTACCATTGTCCTTCCAGTTATTAAGGATGACAGATTTGGAAAGGGCTGCCAAAGAAAGCCTGGTGAGTTACTGCAGTGCATGTTGTGTATTGTTCACATTAGTGCCACTGGGCATTGTGGTGGAAGGAGTGAACGTGTACAGTTACTGCATGAGGGCAGCGTCAGGTTAGTGTGCTCCTGATTGCAGTATGGAGCATTGAGGTAAGATGCTGCAAGGCTGTTGGATATGGGGTGCAGATCAAGTGGGCTGCCTTCCTATACCGGCTTCTCATCCCAGCAAATGGAAGGTACTCCAGCACACTCCGAACTTGTGCCTTGCAGATGGTGAATGGGTAGGAATGAGGAGGTGAGTTACTCATTACATGATTTCCAGCCTCTGACTTGTTCTTGTAGCTATAGTTGGAACAGTTAAGTCTAACAGCTTCTTTAACCAAACTCCACACCCTTAACAGGTTTAATTAGTCCAGGAAAAGTTCAGCCGTCCTTCAGTGGGTGAGTGAAGTTGACACATTCTAGCTCCTCATCAGGAATGTGGGAGTGGCCCAATGGGGCTGAGAGATAAACGGGGCGGGGCGGGTACTATAGGGAAAGTAGCTGGGAATGCGATAGGTAGATGAACCTGCATTCCCAACTACCTTCTCCCCTACCCCACCACTCACCTCTCAGCCCCCTTGGGCTACCCATTCATTCCTGATAAAGAGTTCATGCTCGAAACGTCAACTCTCCTGCTCCTCAGATGCTGTGCTTTTCCAGCACCACACACTCGACTCTGATCTCCAGCATCTGCAGTCCTCACTTTCTCCTACATTCTATCTCCTCCATCCACTTCAGAAAGGTAGCAGTTGGTAGCTATGGAAACCCCCATTGTGAGATGGTCCTTTAGGTTAGGTTGGATCAAAGGGCTCTGTTTCAAATTAAATATCCGAGTGTTTGTTGAGCTTTTGACAAATAACTGCTGTCCTGTTTTTGTATTGCAGTATTAATGATTCCTACATTTATGACCTGTGCAACAAGGAGACCAGTGGGAAACATCCGAAATGTTCCAGATATTCATACAATGAAGTTCGAGAAATCCATCATCTTCGATTCCTCCTTCAGGTAATGGATATGTTATTTCTAACTCATACAATAAATCACTGTGAGGTAATGCGACTTTACTTTCTTCTTTTATTCCTTTTATTGTATCTAAGATTTGTATCTAGGTACTTTAACCTAAGATAGCAACATGGGAGTAAACTTTTCACTATACTCCTGTACTTGAATGCACATGACAATAAAGCCTAATTCTATTGAGTTACACAGAACTTGCTGTTGGGAGAATTATATTTTGTGGTGGCTGTTTATGTGATGAGATTTATCCATGTACCACGTTGGGACAGTAAACATGTTGAATGCAAACATTACAAGAAAAGATTTCTTGTCTGTGGTCACAAATGTCAACATTGGCAAAAAGTCAGGGTTCCTAGCTTCCCACTCAGTTATGTTCTTCCTATTTAAAAAGCAAGAGGGTGTGGCCAAAAAAAAAATCAGATCATTGAAAGGACAATGGAAAGCAAAATTAGATACAGCTGGAGAAGCATCTTAATGAATGGTGTGGAAGTTGGGTTTTAAAATAGAGGCAGGGGGAGTTTGTCAGCTCCATTAAAGTTTTTGTTGAAATGGTCAGAAAGTCCTTCTGGAGCAGTGACCTAAATACATCATTGTTAAGAAAGCATGGGACTGCATTATAGAACTTGAGAGGACCTGTGTAGTGTTAAGGGAGAAGATGATTGTACTGATGAGTTTATGACAGGAAGAGTAAACAGAACAAGCAGTCATCATAGAATCCATACAGTGTATGGAAAGAGGTCATTTGGCCCCTTGAGCCTGCACTAACTCTCTGAAGAGCATCCCAGCTAGACTCGGCACCCTATCACCATAATCACACATTTCCCATCTAGCCTGCAGAACCCTACGGGGTAATTTATCATAACCAATCTACTTAACCCACACATTTTTGGACTTCATGTGAGAGTGCCAGTGGTCCCATATTTCAAGATTCCAAAAGGCTCTGACTTCTGTCAGTTGTACAACCTATATGCACAGACGTTTGAACAAATAAGTAATTCTTACAAAGGTTCAATATTTTTATAAGAAGCCTTGACTGCATTTTCCAAACTTTGGTGAGATTTGAATGCAGTATTCCAGCTGTGGTCTCACCAGTGTTGAACAGAAGTTCATCAGAACTTCTTGTTGTTAAAGGTTTGACTGAGCTTTCCACATTACCCATTAAGACTGAGCTGTGAACCCCTCACAAATGGCAGAAGTGCACCGAGACCTCTGATTCATCCCTAAGTCAAATTGAAACAGCTAAATGCTTGTTTGTCATTTTCAAGAGAGAGATTCACAGATTCAATCAGAAAAGTCTCAAATTTTACCCAGAAGCAAAATAATTTTCCCGTCTCTGTTCTCATTGCTGCTCAGCCAGAACTTTTAAAAATAATTAGTTGTGCGCTTGCTCTGTGGTTTTGTACTTCTTGTAGCCAAGTACGAAGGATTCGTTTTTGATTAAGGGACTTTCATTCCCTATAACAGGATAACTTTGACCCATCGTCTGTCAGGATTGCATTGTATTGAGTTCTCTTTTCTCCCGCTCCTACACATTCCGAGGCCACACTGGAGTTCCAGTTGTTATCACATTCTCGGATCATGTGAGAATTCCAGTCTGTTAGGTGTTAATTTCGTTGAGGGTAAATCATGTGAAAATACTTCCCAGAGCATTTTCATTGCAGAAGAGTTGGGGTTGGACAATGTGGGACCTTAAACTGAGATGCTGCATGTCACACGAGATGCCACCTTGGGAAGCTATCTCAAGGTTGATTAGATTCCCAAAATATGGAAACAGGCCGTTCGGCCCAGCAAGCCCACACCGACTCTCCAAAGAGTAACTCCCCCAGACCCATTCCCCTACCCTATATTTACCCATGACTAATGCACCTAACACTATGGGCAATTTAGCATGGCCAGTTCACCTGATCTTTAGATTGTGGGAGGAAACCCATGCAGACACGAGGAGAATGTGCAATTCCACACAGGCAGTCACCTGAGGCTGGAATTGAACGTGGGTCCCTGGTGCTGTGAAGCAGCGTTGCTAATCACTGAGCCACCATGCCACCCCAGCAAGCTTCTTACACAGTTGATTGCCAATTGATTTGATCAGAGACAATTATTAAATAGGCTGCATGGCCTTTCAGTGGCCAAAACTTCAACAATTGGCCTCTCCAGAGTGTGAGTTGGAATCAAGGGAACTTGGAGAAAGTGAGGACTGCAGATGCTGGAGATCAGAGCTGAAAAATGTGTTGCTGGAAAAGCGGAGCAGGTCAGGCAGCATCCAAGGAGCAGGAGAATTGATGTTTCGGGCATAAGCCTTTTCCATCAAGGGAACTTGACATTGATGTCAATTGGAGCACTCCTTCAAAAAAAAATTTGCCAGTCAAAGAAATATTCACCACTTAAAAGATTGCTGTCCATTTCATGGTAATTATTACTGAAGATGTGAAGAAGATGACAAACACAGCAGAAGACTTTAAGATTTTTGCAAAAAGTCAAACATGTTTTCTGGAATTTTCTTTGTAATTCACTTATTAAGAGTGAGTGCTGTGTCACTCTATCTTACAGGGCATATTATTTAAGTGAATGAGTGGGATCAGTAAGTGGTCACTGGCATTGTTTTAGTGGTACAGTGTCCTGGAGAAATGGGCAGAGGGCCAGAACAAGCTCTAGCAGGAGAGAAGGATCTACAGTGAGGTGGTATACTGTTGGGACAGGACATTGCACCTCATTTAGACCACTCCAAAGTATTCTATCTGGATGCATCACGGCTTAATACAGCTACTGCTCTGCCTAGGAATGTAAGAAACTACCAAGTTGTGAACACAGCTCAGTCCATCACACAAGCCAACTTCACATCCATTGACTCCATCTACACTTCTCACTGCCTCAGAAAGGCAGCCAACATCATCAAAGACCCCTCCCACCACAGTTATAATGTCTTCCAATCTCTTCTGTTAGGCAGAAGATACAAAAGCTTAAACACACGCACCAACAGGTTCAAGAGCCACGCTTCTTTCCCACTGTTATTAGACTTCTGAATGGACCTCTCCAATTTCAAATCTGATATTGATCTTGCTTTTTGTGCGCCATCTTTGCAACCATAACTTTGTATTCTTCGCTCTGGTCTTTTTATGGTATGATCTGCCTGTACTGGATGCAAAATAAAACTTTTCACTGTCCCTAAGGACGTGTGACAACATTAAATCAAATCAAATCAGAACCTCCAAACAACTGTGCATCTTCTCCCTTATCCATGAGTCACCCTGATATGTGCCACTGTGTGATTAGCCAATACCCTCTACACCAATGTTCCCTCTAAGCTGCCCTGATACTGCAGCACGTCAGTTTGTGTTTTTACCCCCCTCAAAAAAAATTGCCCGAGATCTCAGCAAGGCATAGACAAATCCCAAACCATTATTCAAAGGATATCAGAGGAGTTATGTAAGATGCTAATTAACATTTAAACCCTTAGCCTACTTCACTAGAGAAGTTTATTTGGTTAACATCAGATCGTCAATTCTGGGGACCAACTATAAAAATGTAACTGTTGATTTTCTGCATTATAATTGGGGCTGTACTTAAATTACCTCATGAGTTGTTTCTGAACTTTCACATATCATAATAGAATTAAAGGCACTGTGCAATTTTTCTGTTAATCATTCTGGAAGATTGTCTCAGTCAGATGTCATGGTGATATAAAATACAGACTATTGATCTTTGTCTCATTGGCTAACTTAATTTGAGAACAAATTTTAAAATGGCTGTAAAAGTCACCTGACCTGAGAATAGCCAAATTCAACAGGAATTTGCAAAGGGATATCTCAGGTCACATGGTCAAAACTATCTCACTCACACTGCAAAGGTTCTACAAAGACATTAACCAAAACATTGACATTCATGATCAGGAGACTTTCAAATGTCTCTGGGGATGATGTTTCTCAGTCAAAGGTATTGCCAGAATAAAGGCCATCCTCCAAACTCTATGGATTGAGCATCCCTCCCAGAGCAATACCATTGATAAAATCAAGAAGGAGAACTCATTGCAGAGTTCAATCTTCAAGCTGAGACCTTTTCTCTATCATAAGTTGGAATACTTCACAGAGACAGAACATATATGAACTTTCCGGACTATAATACACATTCTGGGATTGATTTCAGTTTTAAAAGACTCCTCTCCGAGAGAATAATCAACTGAGCTATGGCTATTACTAGAACTTCATAAACAAAATTCCAACATACAGTTATTTCAATTACAAACTTTTCTTTTCAAATCTGCTTCCATCCCCACCTCACATCTCATTTTGAACTTGTTCTGTTTATTTGCGTGCAGGTATGTGTATCACGCTGAAAGAGGCTGGGGTTCGACTTTTTAATACTGTTTCGATGTTATAACTGAGTGAAACTAACTCCTTAATTTTTATGCTTTTAAGCCTCTGTCTGGTGGGCTACTTCACAGTTTTACATAGGGTTGAACTGGAGAGCACACTCTCTTTAACCATTCTGTTATATTGTCAGGAGTTGCCTTGCAAGAGAGGCATTAATTCACCCATCCAGGCTTGATCTTCACACAGTGTTCAGCACGAGTGTGACATAATCTGCGGGTGAGCTGACTGACTCCCCCTGGGAAAGGCCTGGTTTATGGCACATTGGTCTCAGGATAGGCATGACACCTCTGCCAAGGGACCATAGAAAGAACAACATTTACGGGGGCTTGGACTCAGATTTCTGCCCATCCCCGAGCCACACAATTCCTAAGACCCAGGAATAAGGTGGTGAAAATAAGCCTCCCCTTTGTGGTTAAGTTGCCTGATATGAAGCACTCCCACAAGTATGCAAAGGCCATCTGATTGTTGCATTGCCTGACTTCAATGGTAAATTGGTCTCATTGCCCCTGAACTAAAGAGGTGCTTTTGAAGGATGGAATCATTGAATCCCTACAGTTGGAAACAGGTCATTGGGCCCAACAAGTCCACACCAACCCTCCAAAGAGTAACCCACCCAGACCCATTCCCCTACCCTATTATTCTACATTTACCCCTGAGTAATGCATAACCTACATATCCCTGAACACAGTGGGCAAATTAGCATGGCCAAGTCACCATACATGCACATCTTTTCCGTGGGACGAAACCAGAGCACCCAGAGGAAACCCACACACAGACAAAGGGACAACGTGCAAACTCCACACAGACAGGCGTCCGAGACTGAAACCGAACCTGGGGCAACAGTGCTCACCACTGAGCCACCATGCTGGACAGGAAATTTCTTGAATTTCGGCTTTCTTTGATCCTTGTCAGGTGACATTTGCTGGAAATTGGGGATCCACTGAGAATTATATTGGACTTCACTTTGATGGAGCCCAATCTTGAATGGTTCAGTTGCTTGACCACTTGAATGAGAATCACTAGCATGACATCTTTCCACAGGAGACAAAACTGTCGTCAAAAAGAGTTACAGGCACTCCCAGGAAGTTAAAGCACAGCAACCACTGGGCATTGTATCCCTTAACTTGGATTTAATATTTTATTCAAAGGTATGCAATTGCCACAGCGTTTCTGATGTTCTGATTGCTTACTCTCGCCCAATAGGACATTGGACTTGAAATCTTTTTAAAGAACGGATTTTCAAAGTTACTTATTTTCCATAAAAACGACAGGAAAAAGATCTTCAAGAAGTAAGTAATTGTAATGACTCTGCGTGGTCACCCATAAGACCATAAGACCATAAGACATAGGAGTGGAAGTAAGGCCATTCGGCCCATCGAGTCCACTCCGCCATTCAATCATGGCTGATGCGCATTTCAGCTCCACTTACCAGCGTTCTCCCCGTAGCCCTTAATTCCTCTAGACAACAAGAATCTATCAATCTCGGACTTCTTGTGCAGTTATTTCCATGGAATATCATATTAGTTTCTTCAGTGCTATCTCTTTTTACTCCTCAGGTTCTGCCATGCTATACCCTCCGTGAAAAAAAGCAAAAAAGATGGTCTTAAAAATGTTGGGTGAGTTTACACTTCGTTGAAATGGCTCGACTCTTCCGGATGGTCTGTCAATCTATTGAGCATTTGGGAATCAAAGTTGGAGAGAACCATTTGAGTGTTGTGGGGGAAAGTAGATAGGCAGTTGAAATATTGAGATATAGTACAATGGGAAGGGCAGTGCAGTGAGACGAAGTAAGGTTTACTGCAACAAAGAACCTGCACAGCCCACACACACACAAAAACAAATGGCGCTGTGATCATTCAAACGTGTTTTTTTTGTTTCAGACATCATAATTTATTGGACTTGTCTCTAAAATTGAACTAAGAGCTCTTGGGCTTTTGATTATCTTTCGGTTTGCTGAATCTGAGGTTGAGGTAATTTCCTCACGTCAGGAAACAGATGACTGAGGATTTAGACAAACTGTGTAGCCAGTGGCAAATTTGTACATCATCATCTTAAAGCAGAAACATTGCAAAGCTCTTCATTTGTGATCAGCGTTGTTATGTAGGTAAACACAACAGTGACCACACTTCAGTACTTCCTAGTGTCTTTCATGGCTTCATCATAATCAATTATCTAGAAGCAAGTCTGTCTTTAATGCAACGACCATTTTGTCTACATCAGTGTCCTACAAACAACATTAAGCCAAAGAGACAGTTAAAATTTTGTTTTTTTTTCTCCCTGTTGATGAAGGAATGAATGTTGACCAGGCCACCAGGAGATCTCATGCATTTCTTCAGAAAATGTTTTGAGCTCTTTGGTGTCCAGTCAAAATATTGCAATGGACAGATGGAGCTTCAACATCTTAATCTGAGGATTAGTATCCCTTTCACTGTAGCACTTCCTCAGTGCTGCGCTAAGTGTTTAGCCTGATAAATGGATGTTTTGCAGCCATTAGCAAAGGCAGAAAAGGGAATTGGCTTTTGTGGGATTATTGACCATTTCTTTAAAGTATTCACTTGGTGTGAAGCTGTTATCAAGCAGATTAATTACTGAGTCTCCTTCTCAGAGTTATTGCACTGTACTTGAAGTGAGTATTTGTAACCTTGAATGGATTGTTGGTTTGGATCCATTTGCAATATTCTACATAGCCTTGGTCGCTACATAGAAAAGGAGGTGCAACACATTAAAGAGATTTCAGAAAAGACATGAGGTTTGTGAGACAGGAGTACTTTGGTGTGTTCCATATTCATATTTACTGTTGTATTATAATGTTCAATGTGGGATTATCGGTGTAGCTGATCCTGTAGATGTTTGGCAAAAGAGGATATTAATTCAGAAAGGTCAGAAATTATAAAAGCTTAATTGTAAAACAAATTGACTGGGACTATATTCAGACCTCCAGCTATGTTTTTAGGGAATGATCCAGTTTAACCTTACAAAGGCAACTAAAGATTTAAAAATGTTGATAATTCCAAGAAAAAGAGAGTGAACAAGTAATGTTGTGCTGTCAAATACATTTGACAAAGTACCTAAAAGATTTGTTTGTAAAACCATGGATCCTGCACAGCTTGTTAAGCAACCTTCTCCATGTGTCCAAAATGTGCACATGCCCCCACAAATTCTCCTGCTGCTCGGATGCTGCCTGGCCAGCTGTGCTTTTCCAGCACCACACTTTTCGAACCATTCCTACTTTGGTCTCTGCCAGACAGACACGTTTCACTGGTATTATTTCAGTTAGTGGCTCTGCTTTTCTCTGAAGATTGACAGTTCCCGGACAAGTTTGAAGCCTGTGCAGTTAATAGGACTCCAGCGTCTGTGTGAAGGCAAACTGGATTGAGGGACAAAGAGCAGAGAGTTACAGCACACTGTGTTACTTTTGAACTGGAGAGAAGGATGGGAACCCATGATTGGTGAAAGGGCCACTGCCTTTTTGATATTGATGTACGTCTGGACTTGAGTTTGCAGGACATGCTTTCAGAATTTGCAAATGATAACACTCAGAAAGATAGAAAACCATCAGTACTGTAACAGAATGACAAAGGCAGGCTGGTGAAAGGTGCAGACTTGTGGCACGCAATGAAATTTAATGTAGAGATATGTTAAATGATAGATTTTATCAGGAAGCAGCAAATCTACATAATTGGTACAACTTTAAAAGGGTGCAGAAATATAGAGTGGAGTGTGTATGCAAGTCTTTCAACGTAGTTGAACGCGTGAGGAACATCGTTTATAAGTTGAACGAGTTAAGAAGATAGTTTAAAAGGTACATGGGCCACTCAGCTTTAGAAACAAAGGCACAGAAACTGGAACAAATGCTGGATTATTCTTTCCAGTCCCGGGCACCACACTTTAGGAAACATGCCAAGCTCGAGATGGTGCAGAGGAGAATTCCAAAAATGATACCAGGAAGGAGGCATTTCATATGGTTAGAGACCAGAGAACTGGGCTTGTCCTCCTTAGAGCAGAGGTGATTAAGGGAATATTCCATCAAGATGTTCTAATTAGAGTCATAGAGATGTACAGCATAGAAACAGACCCTTCGGTCCAACTCGTCCATGCCAACCAGATATCCCAACCCAATCTAGTCCCACCTGCCAGCACCTGGCCCATATCCCTCCAAACCCTTCCTATTCGTATACCCATCCAAATGCCTCTTAAATGTTGCAATTGTACCAGCCTCCACCACTTCATCTGGCAGCTCATTCCATACACGTACCACCCTCTGTGTGAAAAGGTTGCCCCTTAGGTCTCTTTTATATCTTTCCCCTCTCACCCTAAACCTTTGCCCCTCTAGTTCTGGACTACCCAACCCCAGGGAAAAGACTTTGCCTATTTATCCTATCCATGCCCCTCATAATTATGTAAACCTCTATAAGGTCACCCCTCAGCCTCTGACGCGGCAGGGGAAACAGCCCCAGCCTGTTCAGCCTCTCCCTGTAGCTCACATCCTCCAGTCCTGGCAGCATCCTTGTAAATCTTTTCTGCACCCTTTCAAGTTTCACAACATTTTTCCGATAGGAAGGAGACCCCAGAATTGCAATTCTTAGAGTTTTGCTGCAGTAAGTGCATAGAAACTGTGTTCACAGCTGGAGGCTTTAAGATAATTTAATATGGCACGAGAAGTTATAAAAAATTAAAAAGTCCTTTTGTTCTGATCAGAAATACATTTCCTGAAGAGGTTGTGTAAGCAGATTTAGAGAGAACTTTGAAAAAGAGAGTTGGCAAAATGTTTGGAAGGGTAGGGAAGTGGCAGAGCAATTGAACTGATTAAACAGATAGCTCTGACATGATGGACCTAAAGTCCTCCTTCTGCACTGTCTGGCTTTATTATGTTGAAGGATTGAGATTTAGTACTTTTCAATAATTAAAATTCCCATATTATTTTGAAAATTGCATATTCCCATCTATGGCTTCGTTCAGGTTAGTGAGCAGAATGATGGGATTGATTCAGCCTGAGGTTCTGACCATGAAACAAATGGCATCACATATCTCATTATACATCCTACCCAACATTCCACTCTGTCTACTGAATGTCAGGACCATTTTACATTTTTACTCATGACCCAATCCTACTCTGGAGAAGAGTGAGAACTGCAGATGCTGGAGGTCAATGTCAAAAAGTATGGTGCTGGAAAAGCACTTCAGGCTAGGCAGCATCCAACGAGCAGGAGAGTTGACTTTTCGAACATAAGCCCTTCATCATGAAGAGCTCATGCCCAGAACATTGATTCTCCCGCTCCTCAGATGCTGCCCGACCAGCTGTGCTTTTCCAGCCCCACACGTCTCGACTCAGATAGGCACGTTTCACTGGTATTATTTCAGATAATGGCTAGGCTTTTCTCTGAAGAATGAAAATGTATCTGAGAGCATGTTGAGGATTTGTCTACCTGGCATTGTTGCTTCTGACTGTACAAGCACCATCAGAGACCAGACTTCTCAAATAATGGCGAGGAGAAAGTGAGGACTGCAGATGCTGGAGATCAGAGCTGAAAATGTGTTGCTGGAAAAGCGCAGCAGGTCAGGCAGCATTCAAGGAACAGGAGAA
This sequence comes from Chiloscyllium punctatum, assembly GCF_047496795.1. Taxonomy (NCBI): domain Eukaryota; kingdom Metazoa; phylum Chordata; class Chondrichthyes; order Orectolobiformes; family Hemiscylliidae; genus Chiloscyllium; species Chiloscyllium punctatum. The sequence continues at coordinate 90,315,912 of NC_092751.1, forward strand.
TCGGTGTTTCGGGCATCCTGAAGAAGGGCTTATGCCCGAACCGTCGATTCTCCTGCTCCTTCGATGCTGCCTGACCTGCTGCGCTTTTCCAGCAACACATTTTCAGCTCAAATAATGGCGAACCAATCCGAGAGAGGAAGCAAATGGATTTCAGACCATAAGATGTAGCAGGTGAAGTAAAAGTACTTGGATGAGTGCTTGAAATGTCATAATATTCAAGACGATGGGCCATATGCTGGAAAGTGGGACTAAATGTAGAGTAGCATCTGAGGAACAAGAGAGATTACATTTTGGGCATAAGCCCTTGATCAGGAAGGGGGTGGGGGGGGAGGAGATGGCAAGAGGGCTGAGAAATAAATAGGAAGGTGGGGGTGGAGGCTAGGGTAGGTGGGAAGGAAGGCAGTGTGTAGGGGTGATTTACGCTGGACACATCCTAGTTTCTCTAGTAGAAACTGTTGGCAATAGGGGTGGATGCAGGTGGAGGGTGGTTGTGATAGGTCGGAGGGGAGGGTGGAGGTGGGAAGGAAGATGAAGAGGTAGGGCAGTTCAAGAGGGTGGTGACAAGCTGGAGGGTTGGGATCTTGGATGAGATGGGGAGATTTCCCAGCTACCTTTTCCCTCAGCCCCACCCTCCTAGTTATCTCTCAAATCCCCCGCCCCCAACCCCCACATTCCTGATGAAGGGCTTATACCCAAAACATTGACTCCTGCTCCTAGGATGCTGCCTGACTGGCTATGATTTTCCAGCACCACATTTTTGTCTCTGTCTCTCCAGCACCTGCAGTCCTCACTTCTCCCCTATATTTCGAGTAGTTTTGTCAGTGCAGGTTTGCTGAGCTGAAAGGCCTCTTCTGTATTGTATGATTCTAAGTGGCCCATTTAGCTACAGGCAGTGCATAGGAGTAATTTACACCAGAGACACCCTAGTTTCCCTAGTGAAAACTCTTGACAGCACTGTTTGGGATGATGGCAGCACACTGGTAATGAGACGCCCAGGTAAGTGCTATGAGGATATAGGTTCAAATCCAACAGGTGGCACTTAAATCCAGTTAATAAATCTGAAAACTAGTTTTAATAATGGAGAACGTGAGAAGTGTTATCAGACTATCTGGTTCATAAATTTCCTTTTGGGTTGGAACTCTGCTATCCTTACTACAGACCCACAGCAACGTGGCTGACTCTTAATCACTCTCTGGAAGGATCTAGAAGGTCACTCAGTTCAAGGGCAACAAATACTGGCCTTGCCAGTGACATCCACATCCCATTAAGAAAAACAAATCAGCAAGTTACCAAGGTTAAGATCACGTGAAGAGATAAAACAAATGACGCTGGTATTCCCTGGAGTAGGTTTACATTTAGGATTTTAGATTTTATTGTCACGTGTACTCATGTAGAGGAGTAGAGCGAGAAGCTCCTTGAAAGTGGAGTCGCAGGTAGATAGGATAGTGAAGAAGGCGTTTGGTATGCTTTCCTTTATTGGTCAGAGTATTGTGTACAGGAGTTGGGAGGTCATGTTGCGGCTGGACAGGACATTGGTTAGGCCACTGTTGGAACATTGCATGCAATTCTGCTCTCCTTCCTGTCGGAAGGATGTTGTGAAACTTGAAAGGGTTCAGAAAAGATTTACAAGGATGTTGCCAGGGTTGGAGGATTTGAGCTTTAGGGAGAGGTTGAATAGGATAGGGCTTTTTTCCCCAGAGCATTGGAGGCTGAGGGGTGACCTTATAGAGGTTTATAAAATCATGAGGGGGCATGGATAGGATAAATAGACAAAGTCTTTTCCCTGGGGTGGGGGAGTCCAGAACTAGAGGGCATAGATTTAGGGTGAGAGGGGAAAGATATAAAAGAGACCTAAGGGGCAACATTTTCACGCAGAGGGTGGTACGCGTATGGAATGAGCTGCCAGAGGAAGTGGTGGAGTACAATTACAACATCTAAAATGAATTTGGATGGGTATATGAATAGGAAGGGTTTGGAGGAATATGGGCTGGGTGCTGGCAGATGGGACTAGAATAGGTTAGGATGTCTGGTCGGCATGAACGAGTTGGACTCAAGGGTCTGTTTCCATGCTGTACATATCTATGTCTCTATGACTCTATGACATGGCGCCATTTGGATACTAAGGTAAAAGGAGTGATTTGATTGAGGTACATAGGATGTTGAAAAGAATTGATATGGTAGATCGATTTGTTTCTACTGGTGGCACATTGTAGGACAAGGAGAAATCATCTTAAAATCCACTTAAATGTTATTTCAGAACGTGAACATTTCTTGGAGTAAAAGGTGATCGAAGTGTAGAACACTCTCAAAAGACAGGTAGTACCAGTATGATCAATTATTTGAAATCGGAGGTTAATCAGACCTTCTTATATTAGCCAACAATAAGGGATCGTTGGATGGAGTTAAGACATGGATCAGCCATGATCTCATTGAATGGTGGAATAAGCTTGAGGGGCTGAATAGCCTGCTCCTATCCATTTGATGCTGTGCAACATTGACTATTTTGTTCTGTAAATAGCATGAATGCAATAAAAGGAACATTCGTACCAAGTGCACAGAAGAGAGTAGCTAGTCCTGAAACTTAAGGCAAGGGAGAGAGTTTATTTTGTTTTTGTTCAACCTTTTTAGTTTGGGATGACAGCAGAGATTCATGCAGCTTGTAAACTTTTATTCACTGATTCTCCAAGACGCCTCGTCTTGTTTCGCAACTGAGTTGGGTGCTATGAGACCACTGAAGTCGGGCTGTTCCTCCATCTCGGCTATGTTCTTCACCTTGCTCCATTTGTCTCTCTCCCGGAGACATTTCTTGAGACAGGGACGGCAGAGCATGTCTTTCCTGGCGAGGTAAATGTTCTCGACGCGATCGATGGTCTCTATAGGCTCCTCGGGTACCTGCGGAGTGGTGAACGGGTTCCGCAACACATTCAGTTTCTTCAGTTTCGGCAGCTTGGTGATTTTGTCCGGCATGTACGTGATCCGGTTGTCAAAGAGCCCCAGTTCCTTCAGCTCCTTCAGAGTGCCAATGGTGGTGGGAATCATTTCCACGGAGTTCAGGCCGAGGTTCAGGACCCGGAGGTTTTTCAGCTGCACCAGGTCCGTGGGCAAACCATCTGTTGTGAGCTTATTGTTCGACAGGTCAAGATAGTAAAGCAGCTCCAACTGGCAAAGGCTTTCAGGAATCCTCTCGATCTTGTTTGTGTGGAAGTCTAGGTAGCGCAGCTTTGGGAATTTGTTGATGAAGTCTGGAATCTTTTTGATCATGTTCCGGCTCAGATCGATTTCCTCAATATCCGTCAACTTCAGAATGCACTTGGGAAAGGTCGCGATACCCATGTTGCTTAAGTCTAAACGACGCTTCCCGTCCACGGTGATCTTCATGGAGTTTTTTGCCATTTTTAGAGTGACCTTTTTGCCCGCAGCGCCTCCTTTCCGTTTCGGCATTTTCTTGACCCTTTTAATATAAAAAAGAAGGCAATAAAAAGAAAATTAAACTTTGTCCATAATGACAGAAGCAAATAATTACATAGAATTACAATTTTTAAAAACTTGTTTATGGATCTCACTGGCTAGGCCAATATTTAGTCTCCATCTCTAGTTCCCCTTGATCTGGGGTCACATGCGTGGCACATGTAAGGACAACTGATCTCCTTCCTGAAAGGACTTGAGTGAACCATAGCATGTGGAACAGTACAGCACAGTACAGGCCCTTCAGCCCTTGATGTTATGCTGATCTTTTATCCTACTCTAAGATCAAACTAACTTAAATACCCTTCAGTGTACTATCATTCATGTGCCTATCCAAGAGCCCCTTGAATGTCCCTAATGTATCTGACTCCACTACCACCGCTAGCAGTGCATTCCATGCACCCACCACTCTGTGTGTAAAGAACTGACCTCTGACATCTCCCCTATACCTTCCTCCAATCACCTCAAAATTATGCCCCCTTGTGATAGACATTTCTGCTCTGGGAACAAGTCTCTGGCTATTTATGCCTCCCATTATCTTGTACACCTCTATCAAATCACCTCTCACCCTCCTTCGTTCCAATGAGAAATGTGCTAGCTCCCTCAACCTTCCTTCATAAGACATGCCCTCCAGTCCAGGCAGCATCCTGGTAAATCTCCTCTGCATCCTCTCAAAAGATTCCACATCTTTCCTATAATAAGGCGACCAAACCAGATGGGATTTTTAAGACCATCAACAGTGATCAGTTACCATGGGCAATATTATGTACCCTTTTTATTCTAGTTTTTAATTGAATTCAGATTTTGCTATCTGCCAAGGTAGGTTTCAAACCCATGTCCCCAGCACATTTGTTTGGAGTTTTGATTAACTACTCCATTAGCATTACCATTGCAGTATCACCTCCCCTGTTGCAGACCATTCAGCCCACTTGTCCAATAGTTGAGACCCACACAAGCTTCATCACACTCACTTAACCTTGCCTTACCAGCACATCATTCCATTCATTTCTACCTTACACATTCATCTATCCCCACCTGTGTTGTAAACTTATTACGGAACTTTTCACCATGTCCTGTCATCTTGACAGTATTAGAGCTGTGCAACCTGTTTACATATTAACTGAGACGAAAATAGATTTTCAGTGGTGAACGTTAATTCTCTCCAGTTTTTCCCAAGTGACTAACCACCTCGATATGTAAAACCGAACACTGTGGTCTGGATATTCCCATCCCAATACAGAGCCAAGTTCTTCAGGTGGGGATTTAAAAATGTCCTGAATCCAGGGCTTCCTAATAAGTCTAGGTCCTACCTTTTTACTGAATCACATTAAACACATTAAACTTTTACTATAAATTCTGTGTCCTATGATCCTGCCACGCTAGCTATCTGATGAAGGAGCAGCGCTCCGAAAGCTAGTGCTTCCAAATAAATCTCTTGGACTATAACCTGGTGTTGTGTGATTTTTAACTTTTTCCACCCCAGTCCAACACTGGCTCCTCCCCATCACATTAAACAGTAGCCAAAAAAGCAACACATGTTTGAGGGGACGGGGCAAGGGTTGTTGGGGGTGGGGGGGTGCATTGGGGAGGGATAGGGGTAGGGGTATGTGGTAGTGAGGTGCTTTGGGGTGGGTTGTAGCTTAGGGAAGCTTGGGGGTGAGTTGAAAACAAATCAAATGAAAATCCTGGACATTGCCAAAGCACATCATTTTAGCCCCTAGCTGCAAGATGTTTCTACTCAAACTGCTGGCCTTCAAAATGAAGGTGAGTAATTGTGATAGTAAGCAAGAAGGAATTACAATGCAGCAAGTGACCCCACACCCACACCCAGTCCTACAGGTTTTGCCAGTGAGATATAGGGCTCATACTCCTGCCTGGTGATGGACTGTAGCAATAGTCAGTCCCATTGCAGAGCGGTGCATTTTAATTCATAGAATCCTATACTCCAGAAAGAGGCTATTCAACCTATCTCTGTGACCCTGCATTTTCCATGGCTTGCAAATCCCTGGACATTACAGGGCAATTGAGCATGGTCAATCCAGTGAGCCTGCATATCTTTGGGCTGTGGGGGGGAAACCGGAGCACCCGGAGTAAACGGGGAAGAATGTGCAAACTCCACACAGACCGTCACCCAGGCCCTGAATTGAACCCGCGCCCCTGGTGCTGGGAGGCAGCAGAGCTAGCCACGGAGACCCCCCCCCCCCCCCCCCCCCCCCAACCTCCCCCACAGTCCCATGGTTCTTTGGAAGTAGGTAGGTCTTGGCGAATGGTGTTCCCGTGTTGTTCAATGGCATTCAGGGAATGGACAACAAATGCTGGCATTACCGACCATGCTGACACCCCACGGAAACGAATAAAGAGCGGAATACAATCCTGGCCACGTACTCCAGCTCCTTTACTGATTAAGATCAAGGTGAACAGTGCCAACTTGAGGCCTGTTTCAAGAAGCTGCCATTATTTCTGTTTACGCCAGCTCTGTGAGCAGAGGCTGGTGATGGATGCTGGCACCTTTTCCTTTCATCGCCTCCCCCAGGGGAGAGTCGCCATTGGAACCCTCTCACTGTCACCTTCAGAAGGTCATCCGTTAACCTAGGGAGCAGGCTGGTCACCGCTGCCCACATGGCAACAAGTAACCCCCCCCTCCTTCTACAACAAATAACCGCTTTTGTTTCCATGTGTTTTTGTTTTACTGAATAAAAAGGAAGGCAGACTGCCTGAGGAAATGATCACAGCCCGTGCATATTGTTATGAGACTCACTGCAGTTACTCAGCTTCCAAAGATCGGGCACAGCAGTTTAATCTGGGATTGGGAAAATCTGTCATGCACATTTGAACATCTTTGCTTTTCCTTCATGCAGTACAGGTTATGGAAATGGATTTAAGTCATTCAAACCCTATAACACATTGCCTGATGGCTCAGTGGTTAGCTCTGCTGCCTCACAGTAACAGAGTCCCAGGTTCAATTCCAGCCTTGGGCAATCATCTGTGTGGAGTTTGCACATTCTCACTGTGTTTGTGGGGTTTCCTCCAGGGGCTCCGGTTTCCTCCCACACGTTCAAATATGTGCAGGTCAGGTGAATTGACCATGCTAAATTCCCCATAGTGCTAGGTGCATTAGTCAGAGGGAAATGGATTTGGGTGGGTTACTCTTCGGAGGGTTGGTGTGGACTGGTTGGGCTGAAGGGTCTGTTTTCACACTGTAGGGAATCTAATCTAATCAAAAAAAAGACAGACCACAGTCTCTATTCCCTACCTTCTGTGAACTCTGCAGTTTTCACACAACTTTATTTCATTCACTTATGGGTTGTGGGTGTCACTGATTAGGTCGGCATTAATTGCCCATCCTTAATTACTCATAGGGCAGTTATGAACCAACCACATTATGGGGCAAGGATGTGTTTCCTACAAAGCATGGGTTTTCCCAATAATTGACAATGGTGTACTGGTCATTTGACCCTTATTTCCAGACTTTTATAAAATTCGAATTCCACCATCTGCTGTATTGAGATTCAAACCCAGGTCCTCAGAAATAATACCTGGTCTCTGGATTAACAGTCTAGCGATAATACGACAAGGTCATTGGCAGGTTTGGAAAAAGGTATTGCAGCTTATAGTTAAAGCATATTTAAAAACATTTCACAGCATCCAGCCATTGACAATATCATTGCAAATGGCCACTGGAATATGACAACGTGGACCTTGTCAAATATTTCCAACACTGAAACAGGCCATTCGGCCCTAATGGGTCCTTAATCCCCATTCAAGCCTGCTCCTGCCTGTCTTCACTTAACCTCATCAACATTTCTCTCTCTCTCTCTGTGTTTTGACATTGCTTCCTCAAGAAGAATATTCATCTCAGCTCCTCCACGTGTGGCTAAGGTGTCTTTCGTGTAACGTCACTTGATGTATATTAATTCCTCCCTGCTCACCTGTGCAGTATTCCTCTTTTTTTGTCTGAAGGCCAAAGATTTAAGTGGAAACATTGTACAACAGAGAGCGAAATTAAATGTTGTTTTCCCTTTAGCAATGTACAGGATTTACATTTGCTCTTACTCCCCGCACCCCTCCCCCTCCAAAAAAAAAATGGACTTGCTTAATATGTGTGTTGCCTGATTGGCACCGTTTAATGTGATTTAGCGAAAATAAATGACCGTGAGTTATTTGGGAGCCACTGGGAGCTGGAGGAGTTTCCAGCTGGTTACTCTGTAGCTGACTTTCACACGACAGCACTTAATTGTACTAAGCCAGATCACGGTGGTGATGAATGATTGTTTGGGAAGCAATATGGGTTTCTCTCATACACACCTTTCCATTAAAAAGGCTTCATTACAAGCCCTTCAGGGACTTTGGCTACTCATTAATCATATTCAACCATGTGCAGGAGAATGTGAGATAATAACTAATGCATCCAGCTAATTTCAATTATCTAGCTTAGAACGGAGAAGAAAAGAACAAAAAAAAGCACAGTGTAATAAGAGTCCACTTAATCCATCCATAAAAATCCATCAAAAGTACATTTGCTGCTTTTATTATGTGGTTGGGATGCTGAAAATGTGTTTGAAACGGGGACTGGAGTTCAGCTGTTGAGACTATTACTTGCTACTTAAACAGGTATCGATACTGGAGGTAACTTGTTCTGATTCACATCTGGAGACCAAGTTATACCTTTGCTACTGGATTGCCCTTTAGATAGATAAAACAAAAGGAACGAAGTTGCGTTTATGTAGCACCTTTCACAGCTTTAGAAAGTTACAATGTGCTTTTCAGCCCACAAGGTGCATTCATTTGGTATCGTAACTTAATAAATACGGCAATCAATTTGTGCAAAGCAAGCTCTCCTACAAGCAGATTACGAGCAGGTGATCTGTTTGTCATGATGCTGGCAAAAACATCCCTGATCGTTTTTGAAATGGTACCACATGATCTTTTGACTTCAGAATGGATTGAAGCAAATGGTGAGCGGCACGGTGGCTCAATGGTTAGCCCTGCTGCCATGCAGTGCCAGGGACCTGTGTTTGATTCCCACCTTGGGAGACTGTGCAAACTCCACACAGACAGTCTCCCCTTGTCTGCGAAGGTTTCCTCCGGGTGGTCTGGTTTCCTCCCACAATCCAAAAATGTACAGGTCGGGTGAGTTGGCCACGCTAAATTGTCCATAGTGTTAGGGGTAAATATAGGTTGGGGAATGGGTCTGTGTGGGTTACTCTATGGAGGGTCAGTGTGAACTTGTTGGGCCAAATGGCTTGGTTCCACACTGTAGGGAATCTAATCTAACCTGACCTGTTAAGGTTGTCATCTAGTAAGGTCTGGCAGGGAACCTGGCAACAAGTAATGGTTGTACGCTAATAAAGTGATAATTGGTAAGCCCTGACTAGGTGTATAGATGTGGGGAAGTCTCTTGTGGTGTCCCTACCTCTGAGCCAGTTTGAGTTCAAACCCCACCTCCTTCTGGAGGTACATCACAACAGATTGATTAAAAGATTATATTTTGGGGAATAAATAATTACTAGTATTGGAGCTTGTGGCTTGTGAGCTTTAACTAAAACTTTTAACTCGTAAAGTGAATGGCTGGACTCTGTCAGATCAGTATTTTAACATCTCCTATTTATAAGTAATTGCCATTTTTGTGTTGCGTGCTTCTAGTAGTGAATCAAAGGTTAGGAATTGTCAAAGATTACTGGGTTCCAGAGCATTTTCTTTGATAGATATCTATGTTTGGCTTTACAGTGGACAGTATCTCTGGGAGGAACATTTAATCCTAAATTCGAAATTGTTAATAAAATTGATCTTCTACCCAGTATCTTCCAGCCCCATCAGGATTTTCCCACCCTTGGACTGACTTTTATAAAGAAAGTCTTGAATCATATACCTAGATTTCAGAAATCTCTGACAAGAAATATTTTTGTAATAATCTCTCCAAGTCATTGTACTATGAATACAGTCAGAAAGTATTGGAGACAAACCGTGATTCCTGTCTCTCAGTGGGTGTGCAGTATGCCTTTAAGAGACCATGCTAATGATATCAACATTGCATCACAGCATGTGACCTGAAAGTATTAAGTTCTCAGGCTCCATCTTAACTGGGGTCACTTGAAGCATGACATGCTGATGGAAGTGTGTTCTTGATGTAACTGGATTGATTGGTGTTAGCCCAGACACTGAAATGCCTGTGAATTGTAATGCATGTATGTATGTATGTATCAGGAGCTGTAATGAATAAATGTTAAATCTTTCAGTTCCACATTACCCGTGCCTAGTTCTTATGTTACAGGAACTAACATAAACACAACTGCACCATGTACCATTTGGCTGCAGAAGGCAAAGTTCATTCCTTGGTGGCAGGTCCATTCCAGCACTGATCTGTGGAGGGTTAGCATTTCAGGCTGACCTGTCTTTGGGATTGCAAGGGTGTTGAAAATGAACTGCCTTTAAACTCATGCAGAAAAGGGGCAAGAAGATTGAGTAGAGGGCAGGAATGATCGAGGTCTGTTGGTCTAAGCTGGGAAATTGGTACAAAATTATGTGTGGGAACAGAAGATGTACCTGGCTGCTATCACTTTCCTTTAATATCAAATATAACTGCGATATCTTGGGTAGATTTGTTCCAACAAAGAGTAAGTCAAGGGCAAAAAGGAATGGGCAATTAATATTGGCCCATCCAGCAATGCCCAGCCCACAGGTGAAAAGAATAAATCCATTTGGTTGGTATTAGTCTATGCATGTAGGAGTGAATACTCATACAGTCTTTTAGGTGGAAGCTAGGCAATCGTGGAACAGGATCAAGGTCTATTGCATATTACTAAATGGCTAGTTACATTACATATAAGAGATACAATTATCTCTTATGAGACAGCAGGCTTAACTTAAGAGAAAGTACACATTGCTACTTTAACTCTGTGCAGCAAACACCAAAACCCAAAGCAGTCTACATATTCTGGTAAACTCATGTAGAACTAGTTAACTCTTCTTAGCAAGAGTCCTCTCTATCCTGATGGGAGGAGCTTATATGATGTGAGTTAACATAGAAACAATAGCAAATAGGAGCAGGAGAAGGCTATTCGACCCTTCAAGCCTCTTCTGCTATTCAATATCATCATGCTGATCATCCAACTCAATTTCTCCCCAATGTCCTTTATTTCTTTAGTCGTAAGAGCTATCTCTAATTTCTTCCTGAAAAGTTCAATATTTTAGCCTCGACTGCTTTCTGTGGCAAAGAATTGCACAGGCTCACCACTTTCTGGTTGAAGACATTTCTCATCACAGTCCTAATTAGCCTACCCATATCGTTAAACTGTGAGCCCTGGTTTCTTACTCCCTGGTCATCAGGAACATCCTTCTTCCATGCCCTGTTTCTCTCCTGTTCATTGTAATTCAGTGTTATTAGGGTGGGAATACCCTTTTGGGTTCACCTATTCCCTCTTCTGGACCTAGAGTCAACAGAGCCTTCGGTCCAACTGGTCCATGCCGATCGGATATCTCAACTCCATATACCCCCAGCACCTGCCAGCACCCAGTCCATATCCCTATTCATATACCCATCCAGCTTCCTTGTAAATGTTGTAATTGTACCAGCCTCCATCACTTCCTCTGGCAGCTCATTCCATACACACACCACCCTCTTTATGAAAAGGTTGCCCCTTAGGTCCCTTTTAAATCTTTCCCCTTTCACCGACACGCTCTAGTTCTGGACTCCCCCACTCCAGGGAAAAGACCTTGGCTCTTCACCCTATCCATGCCCTGCACAATTTAAAAACAAACCTCTACAAGGTCACCCCTCAGCCTCTAATGCTCCAGGGAAAACCGTCCCTGCCTATTCAGCCTCAAATCCTCCAACCCTGGCAGCATCCTTGTAAATCTTTTTTGAGCCTTTTCAAGCTTCAGAATGATTTTTCCTATAGCAGGGAGACCAGAATTTAACATAGAGTTGCAAGCTTCCCAGTCTTTATGAATATCCTTCCTCTGTTTACCCTGACAAGGCCTTTTAGAATTTTGTAGTCTTCTCTAAAATCTCCCCCTCCCCCACACCTTGTTCTAAACACCCTGTCAGGTAAATCTTTTGGGTACTTTCTTAGATGCCAGAAGAGAAGTGTGGATAATCTGGCAAAAGGGAGACTGCCCACATGGACTAGCAAGGTGAAGGGACAAAGATGAAGAGACCTCAAAAGATGCAGACGAACGTCCTAAACCTGAATTCAAAAGGACTCCTAATTCCAAACAGCAGTCTCTACTTCTGGTAACTCTGATTCTCTGTGACCAGAACCTTTGGTCGTACAGACATAATGAATGATGGCTCAGATTGAAAGCTACTACAGCGTCAGCGCTGAGGCCACGAAGCTGCAATGTGATTGGTAGAAAGCTGAGGTCTTTGACCTTGTGTTGAACATCACTAGAGCAGTGTACGAACCCAAGGACAATGGGGGCAGAGATTTAAATTGGAAAGTAGTATACAAAAGCAAAATAGTAGAGGTGCTGGAAATCTGATTTAAGAATGTAAAAAGTTGTTACAACCCATTAGCATATCAATCTAAAATGTTAACTTAGTCAATTCCATGGGGCGAAACAATAATTTGTTTTTGCAATTTCAAACATTAAAATGTATGCAAATCTAACTGGCCAATTCCTTTCTCTTCTTTTGTTTTTGTTTGTTTGATATTTCATTTTAATTGTCCCTCTTCTGTCTCTCATCTGACAAGTTTTAGTTCACACTTATGTCTGTCTAACTCCGCAGGCACCTTCCTGCAAATTGAATTGCTAATGGCTACAGTACAGACTTCAGCAATTGAAGAGCTGCCCCTTTTTACCATCATTGAATATCATTCCATACAGTTGTAAAGAGAAATGTAGGAACAGGCCATTCAGCCCCTTGTGCCCGATCCACCATTCAATTTGATCTATTCCTCAGTTTCACTTGCCCATCTTCATCTCGGTCTTGAATATTTTAAAAATCACACAACATCAGATTATCATCCAACAGGTTTATGTGCAAGTACAAACTTTCAGAGTGTTGCGCCTTCATCAGGTAATTAGTGGGGCAGGACACAGAATTTATAGCAAAAGACCTGTTGGACGATAACCTGGTATACAGTGATTTTTAACTTTGTCCACCCCAGTCGTACACCAGCACCTCCACATCTTGACTACTTTAATCATTGTTCCACCCTCTCCAAAATCTCAATGTTTTTGGGGCTGTTTCAGATATCCCCTTTGTACAAAGCAATGTTTGCTGAGATCACCATGAATGACCTCTCTCTCTCTCTCTCTTGTTTTATAGTTTAATCCCTTGCTTGAAATTCCTGGACGGAATTAAAAAAAACTCCTTCATCCAAGAAGGAGTTGCCAAAACCTAATCTCATGGAGTATATGCTGCTCAAGGACTGCTTTTAGTTTCTTGGTTAATGCAGTCAAGTCAGGGCGTGCGGAAATCTGCAGCAAATGTTAAGCGAATGTGCGGATCTTTTCCAGACACAGTTAACAGGGGACTCACCTGCTTCAACATGATGCCCACTAGGTGGCTGAGTATTCACATACTTAATCATTTGTGCTCTCCAGAACAATTCTTCCTCAATACTTAATTCCTTCGCTCTCACCCTCAATAACTCGAAATTTTTAAAGGAATTTCTTTGATCTCTCAGCTTTTCACTTGTTTCCACTGTTTCCTACAGGTTTTCAGGTTCACGAGGATCTGTATTTCCTATTAACCTTTTCACTTGAAAATGTAGCTTTTCTTTACCAGAGTTCTCTATCCTATTGAATTCCATATTTCTGTACATATTTAGCTCATGCGTTGCCAGGACCTGTGCCCTTTGTGATTCTTTCCCTTGTCACTTCTCTCTTTACTTTCTTGTCTTTATTTAGAGACCTTTTTTGAGTTTTGTTTTCCATTTCCTTTTTTTGAACAGAAGTGGTTTAATTATTTATCCTCCTTTGTCTCTCACATTCTCTTTGTCTCCATCCCCTCTCCTCTCCTTCACTCCTCATACCACCCCTCTCCTCTTCTCCATCTTTTATGCATAGCCACTTCTCCAACGCATCCCTCCCCTTCTACTCCTTCCCATCCCTCCCTTCTCCCCTTCCCTTCTCCTCTGCTTCCCACCTTTCTATCTCCTCCCCTCCCTTCCTCTCTCCTCCTCCCCTCCCTTTCTCTCTCCTCCTCACCCTCCTTCCCCTTTTCCTTCCCCCTTTTCCTTTCCCCTTCCATCCCTCCCCCACTCCTCCCTTCCCTTCCCCTCTCCTCCTCACCATCCCTCCTCTTCTCCTTCCCTCCCTTCCTCTTTCTTCCTTGAGCTTACTATTTTAACCTCTTTCTATTTTTTGCCACCCGACCAATTCTTATTGCTGCAATTTTTATCGCATGCACCTTTCTCTGATGTACATGTGGATAGAGGTTATATCAAGTGGAGTTTGTAATAAACTCAAAAACCATGGATGTTGGAAATACAAACTGATGAACCCATATGGGACCAAGGTGGTAGCAGGTAAACTGTTCAAATGGGGACATGTCTGTTCAGTGACGATCTCCCAGATTGGCAGAGAACCTGAACATTGGCACTGTAGCAGATTTCACTTTAGCTCATTTTCCAACTCCTAATTGGGCACAAAATGTCAGAAAATCTAAGCTGGAGACTCTTAAACCACTGGGGGAAGGCTAATATGATTTAGATTTTAACTTAAACACTGTATTTTCCTGGAAGAGTAAATGGCATTTATTTGCATCTTTATCATGGCAAGAGACTTTACAGGAGGGCGACAGAGGGGAAGGTATTGGGATAGGTATGAGTTAAGTTATAAGAAGACCTTTAAAGGAGAAAGAGTGTGCAGGACGAAGTTTGAACTAGGCAATTCCAAACGGTTGGGCTTTTCAGCTGCTTTTGTCCTGGCACTGAAGTGTCCATGTAACCTTCAAAAATACAGTTTATGTTTTTGTTAGTTGCATGTTTACACCATTTAACATCACAATTAACATCTGTGTGGGCCAAATCTGCGATGGCAGGTGGAGAAAGAGGTGGATGGGCTTCAAATACAAATGTATCGCCCCCCCCCCCCCCCCCCCACACACCCCCACTCCACTCAGTTCCAGTTGCCAGTAATTTTTTCACAACACTGAAAAGGGATAGAGGAATCACTTCAGACTTTGTAGGTTCAAGTTGTGGGACTAGGGCCTTTTAGATATCCTAGAGGTTTGATAGATACGCCCAGCTTCTGAGTGTTACGTAACTCATGTTACTTCAGAGGGGTCTGGACTAGTAGAACTGTACTATAGAGTTGGGAATCTTTTAATAGTGATGTTCAAATTCTGTTGCCAACTTCACATGTTTTGATATAATGCAAGTTAAATATATTTTTACCGGAATGATGGGGCTTTGTCCCAAAAAGGGTAAATGACAGCTAAGTTAATTACCATTGTTAAAGTCAGATGAATTGGAGTACATTTTCCAATGGATAAAGTGCTCATCTGCATTAAACAGTGGTTAGCACTGCTGTCTCACACTGGGTTCGATTCTAGCCATGGGCAACTGTCTGTGTGGAGTTTGAACATTCTCATCATGTCTGTGTGAGTTTCCTCTGGGTGCTCCAGTTTCCTCCCACAATACAAGGATGTGCAGGTTATGTAAATTGCCCATAATGTTCTGAAATCTGTAGGTTAAATACATGTGAAAGGGGAAAATGTAGAGTAATAGGGTAGGGGAATGGGTTGAGTGGGTTACTCTTCGGAGAGTCATTATGGACTTGTTGGACTGAAGGGCCTGTTTCCACACTATAGGGATTCTATGAATAATGTATGTTAGATTTCACTGTGTCATTTGTCTCTATGATTTAATATTCTAATTTATTTACGGCTCAGACAGCTGTTCCACTGTTTTAAAGTATGAACAGATGGCTGAGCTCTTCCAATGGTTTCAGAGGCTTAAAGCTAATTCACTCAAAAGCATTCTTTTGACAGTCATTTACAGTAAATTTTGTTTGTTATACAAGTTTGGCTGAGATAAAGTCCACAGATAGATTCAGCTCTTCGGGGATTGTTAGCTTAGTTGTTAAGCTGACTGAGAGCTTTATTTATAAGTCCTGATATTGTTAGGGTGACCTATTAAGAATATTGACCTTTTAATTTTTTTTTTCGTTATGAATGACTGTTTGTCCTGCTATTTTTATGAGCATCTTCAAAACCTCCAATGTCTATTATAGGGCTTGAGATTTGGTAGGTATTGGATAATGGGTGAGTGGGCTTGGTGAATGAGGAGGTATGCAGGGCAAAGGGGGGAGGCACATGTTGGTGAATGGGTAAGTGGAGGTGGACCATTTAACCTGCCTGCTTTAACATCTACTTCTGCCTTGCCGTGCTTTGGGTGCTGGGGTGTTGACTCCAGCCTATCCCAGATTCTATGGGGAAAAGATTCCAGGCAGCAATCACAGCCAAGCAGGAGGCAGGGTGTTGGGAAATGACCTGATTCCAGACTTCCACATCAAAAGGGGAAAATCCAGCCCTGTATCTTTTATTTTCAATGAGATGGTTGGCATGTGATACTGCGGACTGTCTCAACCGCACCAAGATATGTATACTGCAACAGTACGTGATTCAGAAAACAGTTAAAATTTACTCTATGAACTGCTACAGAAATATTCTGGCCTTCCCAATGATTTGATCTTTCACTGTGCATCCAAAAGCAAAACCAGAAACAAGACTGAGTTGAGATGCAGTTGCCATATATTGGATTCTCCACAACAGAGAATGAGAAAGTTATCCCCCATTTCAGCATGGTCTGAAAATGACACATTGTGGGGGGAGGAGTATAAAACAAATTTAAGGTGCTTACACTGTCTAGTGGTCTGACACTGGAGAAATCTTGACATGTTGGAGCTGAGCCCTACAGTTTGACCTTCAAATCCTCAGCGTGCACTGAGATTGCTGATCTCAGCTGACCATCGATATTAGTATTTCGTTTGATTTTGGAAGCCTGGGTGAGATGAGCCCAGGATCTTCGCTAAGTGACAACACAGCAGTCGATTCGGGAAGTTTGCATACATACGGGGTGTTTGTGAAGGACCCTGTGACTGTAAAGCTTGACATCTCTCACTGTCAAGGCTTGCGTAAGTAATGACGTGAATGAGGAAGGCAAAGACAGCAACGGAAATATTAGTCGAGCAGAGAGTCAAGAGGTTCAGCTCAGAGAAAGGAGAGGAAGTAAATGAATAATTGGATTGTTAAAGTACAGCGAGTTCCAGACTGGTGGAGTCATCTCCATGACATTGGAACAACCTTTCAGATGTCATCACAATGATCTCATTGTGCACACAAGTTCAGAGAACCGAACACAGCACTGAATGACAATGACCCCCTCAGACAATTGTGACAAATCACAAGAGTGAAGGTAGTTTATGAACATCCTTTACCCCCTCCACTCAGGACTGTGTCGTAACTTCCTCTGAGTCACCACACCAACACCATTCTCTTCAGGTACATCACCAACATACCTTGATTTCTTGAACTTCGTGAACTTGAAGTAATTTTTCTGATTTAGTGATAGAGGGGTAAAGGGGCAATGTTTAGTGATAGAGGGGTAAAGGGATAATGTTTAATGTCTGTGGGGTAATGACCTTGGAAAAAATCAGCAACGTCATATTTAACAGGTATTATGACAAAAGTGCAATGATGCATAGTAACAGGAAAGGTACTCGTCCTTAGCTGTTGTAAAGTGTATCTTTTGTAGATACAGGGATATTTCTGCTGTCTAACACACTCCATATATCACATTGGTCTTTATTACAAGGCTATTGGATGAGAAAAATGAAAAGTCATTGTGACATTTGCAAGACTGTTTTGACACCATGACTTGAACACTGAACGTAGTTTGGTCTCCATGTTCATGGAATGATACACTAACACTGAAGGAACTACAGAGAAGATACACTTGATGGATCGTTAGGGTTTTAGGCTTGTCCAATGATGAGGGGCTGTACAGATTGAGCCTATCCTCGCGTTTAGAAGAATAAGTGGTCACCTCCTTAAAATATTGAAGATTCCAAAGTGGCTTGACAGGTTAAACACTGAGAAGATAAGTTACCCCGACCATGGAAATCCAGAACATGGAGGTACAGAGTCAGGATAGAAGATCAATCATTTCAGACAGAGTTGAGGACTGATTTCTTCAACCAGAGGGTTAGATTAGATTCCCCACAATGTGGAAAAAGGCCATTTGGCCCAACAATCCACATCAACCGACCCAGACCCATTTCCCTCTGACTAATGCCCCTAACACTATGGGCCGTTTAGCATGGCCAGTCCACCTGACCTGCACATCTTTTGGACTGTGGGAGGAAACTGGAGCATCTGGAGGAAACCCATGCGGACACAGGGAGAATGTGCAAACTCCACACAGACAATTGCCTGAGGCTGGAATTGAACCTGGGTTCCTGTGATGTGCAGTGCTAACCACTGAGTCACTGTGCCGCCCCTATGACTCCCTTTTGTCTCTCCTCTTCTCCCCGCCTCAGAGGAGCCCTGCCTGAAACACGATATCTATGTGTTTATCTCAAAGTCCCTGAAACGCCTCTATAGTATCTGCCTCCACCACCAAACCAGGCAGCACATTCCAGACGTCTACCATTCCCTGTGTAAAAAACATGCCCCTCACATTCCTTTGAATGTTCCCCTCTCGCCTTAAATGCGTGCCCCGTAGTGAATCTTTGGAATATCCAGAGGGCTGTACCTCCTCCAATATAGACTATATTCAAAAGTAGAAATGACGGGTGTTTGGTGTTTGAGAGAATTGAAGGATTTTGGGGAATGGCTGAGAAAATTGAGGTCAGTCAGTTGAAATTGTATTGAATGGTGAATGATAAATCAACTGTGATTGTTCTAAATGGTAGAGCAGGCTCGATAGGCCACTTTGTTATGTTCTTGTATTCTTAGAGTATCACTGCTGAAATGATGAGTTTAAGAGTTAGGCAGGCAATAGTCTTGGTTCTTATTTCAATTTGACTGAACTGTCCATTCTGTTCAGTTTAAAATGAAAGTTAATGGCCTGTGGAGCTGGAAGTTACTGAGACACCTGAACGAGGTTGGTTTTGAGGGCAATGAATTAGTTATGTATTGTATTAGAGACTGCGGTTATTGACATTGAACAAGTGATTTGTGTTTTTTTTTCTAATCTGACACTTACATAATTCTCCTTAACATCCCACAATGTAATTTGTGTTCTAATTGATTCTACTTCTTAAGGAGTAGGCCATTCAGCCCTTCAACCCTGCTTTACCATTCAGGAAGATCATGATTGATTTGATATGGTCTTGACTCCCCACTGTCCTGGCTGCTCCCCTATAACTTTTGACTCTCATCAATCGAAAGTTTTTCTCATTTAGCCTGAAATATATTCAATAAACCAGCATCTCCTATTCTCTGAGGAAGAGAATTCCAAATACCTTCTAGAGAAGAAATTCCTCCTCATCCTCGTCTTGAACAGGAGACCCCTAATTTGAAACTTTGCCACTTACTCTAGATACGGCCATGAGAGGCAAGATTCTTTCAGCATCTACCCAGACAAGCCCTCTCAGAATCTCACATGTTTCCAGTTCCTCATTAATTCTTCAAAACTCCTTTGAGCATAAAGGAGAATTGAGTTAAATGGAATTTATTGTCACGTGCACCGAGGCACAGTGAAAAGCTTTGTCTTGCAAGCAATACAGGCAGATCACAGACTTAAGTAGCATAGATCAGTAAATAATAGGTAAACAGCGGCAAAAACAAAAACACAGGTACAGGCGAATGTGAAGAGTTTGTGAGTCCATTCAGTATTCTAACAACAGTAAGGTAGAAACTGTTTTGAAACTGGCTGGTGCGTGTGTTCAGGCTACTGTACCTTCTCCCCGATGGCAGAGTTGTCATGACGGAATGGATCTTTGAGAATGCTGGTGGCCTTTCCTTGATAGCGGGCCTGGTAGATGGATTCTTTCGATGGGAGGTTGGCCTTTGTGATTGTCCGGGCCGAGTTCACCACTCTCTGTAAGTGTAACATGAGGAGTCCAAGAAAGCTTGTTGTGGATGACCACTCCCAGGACCTTGACACTCTCCACTTGTTCCACCTCTGTGCTGTTAATGTGTAGGGGGGGCATGAGTAACATCCCACCAAAAGTCAGTAATGAGTTCCTTGGTTTTGCCAGCATTGAGAGCTAGGTTGTTCTCAGTGCACCATTTTTCCAGGTCTTCCACCTCCCGTTTGTAGTCTGTTTCATCACCATCTGAGATTCGACCGACTATGGTGGTGTCATCAGCAAATTTGTAAATGGCATTAGTCTGGTATTTGGTGACACAGTCATGGGTATACAGTGAGTACAGTAGGGGGCTGAGCACACATCCCTGGGAGGCTCCAGTGTTGAGTGTTAGTGAGGATGAAATATTATCCCTAATCTTCACTGATTGTGGCCTGTGGGTCAGGACACTGAGGATTCAATTGCAGAGAGTGGGGCTTAGTCCGAGATCACTAAGTTTAGTAGTCAGTCTTGATGGGATAATAGTGTTGAAGGCTGAACTGTAGTCAGTGAGTAGGATTCTTACATAGCTGTTCTTGGTGTCAAGATGTTCTCGGGAGGAGTGAAGGGCAAGTAATATGGCATCTGAAGTGGATCTGTTGGTCCAATAGGCAAATTGGAGTGGGTCAAGAGTAATGGGGAGACTGGAGTTGATTACTGCCATGACCAGCCTTTCAAAGCACTTCATGACCATCAAAGTTCAGGCCATGGGTGGTAGTCATTGAGACATGCTGCATGAGCCTTCTTAGGCACAGGGATGATGTTGACCCTCTTGAAACAGGCAGGGAGAGTGGCCTGCTGCAGGGAGAGGGTGAAGATGTTCGAGAAGACCTCTGCCAGTTGATCTGCGCATGCTCTGAGTGCACGGCCTGGTACTCCGTCTGGTCCCATCACTTTCCTTGGATTCACATGAAGGAAAACTGATCTGACCTCTGATGCAGTGAATATTGGGATAGGTTCGTCAGGACTTGTCAGAATAGGTGTTACCTCTCTGCCAAATTTCTGCTCAAAGCGAGCAAGAAAGCATTGAGACAATCTGGGAGGGATGTGTCATTGTCTGTTATCTTGCACTGTCTCTTTTTAGAACCTGTGATTTCATTCAGTCCTTGCCGTAGTCGCCAGGTGTCTGTCTGGGTCTCTAGTTTGGATCGGTATTGGTCCTTGGCTGTCTAATGGCTCTGTGAAGGTGAGGACTGCAGACGCTGGACAGTTAGAGTCGACAAAGCGTGGTGTGGAAAAGCACAGCAGGTCAGGCCGCATCCAAGGAACAAGAGAGTTGCCATTTCAGGTCGGACCCTTACTCAGGGCTGGGCAGTCCTGCCCACAACATCAACTCCCTCGCTCCTCGGATGCTGCCTGACCTGCTGTGCTTTTTCCAACGCCACACTTTATTGATTCCTTTGAGTATAATCTCAACCTGCTCGGCACGGTGGCACAGTGCTGCTGCCTCACAGCGCCAGAGACCTGGGTTCAATTCCCGCCTCAGGTGACTGACTGTGTGGAGTTTGCATGTTCTCCCTGTGTCTGTGTGGGTTTCCTCCCACAGTCCAAAGATGTGCAGGTCAGGTGAATTGGCCATGCTAAATTGCCCGTAGTGTTAGGTAAGGGGTAAATTTAGGGGTATGGGTGGGTTGTGCGTCGGTGTGGACATGTTGGGCCGAAGGGCCTGTTTCCACACTGTAATCTAACCTAATCTAATCTAATCTAAAAAAAACCTTTTGTCGAAGACCATCTCAGGCATCAACGTGCTTTAATTGACCTGCGGCAGGAAGGGGGAAACACATTACTCTGTCATTTCTCTACTCATCCCAGAGCTGAAGCCCTTGTCTCCCTGTCAGGTGGGAATGCAGTTCCGGGGTATTTCCAAGCGAAGTTCATTCTGGGCTCATCCTTCCCAGGATTTAGCAGGTATTGACGTTGGGATGGGATAGGAGGAAGGCACTCAGGACGGAGCTGCACAGTGTCACACCAGAACGGGGAAGTGAAAGTTTGAGTTTGGAATAGAGCTGAGAGTGAGGGCGTGTTCCCTTCTCACTGACCACCCTGTACTTTACCTAGGAATACTTGATGCTGTGCAGCATGTAATGTTCTGCAGGATTTGATGAGAACAAAAATTAAAATAAAAACAACAGCTGTCAGTTTGATATGAAGATATGTCTAGAAATAGAGCGTTGGAACACAACTGATTGGTAATTCCCTCTGTTGACCTTTTTAGCTGACAACGACTCAAGGCTCACATACAGAGCTCTTGCTCAGCATTAATTTGACATGAGACAATCCATCTGAGAAAGCAGACATACGGAATGACATGTAAATGAAATTTTGAGGGAGATAATGTGATAAGAGGATTAATTCAGCGTGGGCTAAGAGATTAGGCGAATTTGACAGCATCATGTGAATAGGGCCAGTGAGAACATTTAAGTTATTTGTTTTCAATGGCAGTCGGAGCTCTCTTCCTAAATATGATTCAGGGACCTTATTCGGAAGATTTTTTCCTGCCTTTCCTTGGAAATTCCTCAAGGTGAAAGCCTCTGCAGGCTTTCCACTTGATTCGGTTTTGCTAAGCTTGGTAACTCTCAAAACATTTCTGGCAGTCCTTCATAACTGACAGGGCAAATACCCGCCTCACTCCAGTCTCCTGCTCTCACATTGATCCTGCCATCAGGACTGATTTCACCAAGGTCGTCATTACTCCTGCCATGTAAGGGAGGTGTCGATAGGATTAGGTAAAGTATGGTCAAGAAGAGGCTCATATTGGAGCAGAAACACTGGCATGGATCAGCTGGACCATATAGAAATGTAAAAAATAGGAACAGGAGGCCATTCAGCCCTTCAAGCTTGCTGTGGCATTCAATATGGTCATTGCTTACTATCTAACTTGTCTTACTTTCTCCCCATAATGTTTGATCCCTTTAGCCCTAAGAACTGAGTCTGACTCCGTCTTGAGCATATTCTGTTTTGGTCTCAACTGTTTTCTGTGGCAGAGGATTCCACAGGCTCACCACTCTTTGGATGAAGAAATTTCTCATCATCTCATTCCTTTATAGCCATTCGCATATCCTCAGACTGTGACCCCTGGTTCTGTACTCCCCAGTCATCAGGAACATCTGGCTTCCATACCCTGTTGTTCTCCTGTTCATTATAATTCAGTGTTATAAAGTTGTGGGTTCACCTGATTGCCTCTTTTACTGTCCCACTTCCTTAAAATCTGTTCAAAGCTCTACATTTTTAACTGAAGCAGCGATGGGAGTGGTATTTGAACCTAAACATTTCGAACACACAATGGATTATCAATCCATTGCCTTAACCTCTTGGCCATATGCTCCTGTTGGAGTGAAGGGCAAGGCTGGTAAGACTAGGAAACACTGGATGGATAAAGATCTAGAGATTCTGCTCAAGAAGAAGTAAGAGTCATGTATTAGATATAGACAATTGGGATCAAATGAATCTCTTGAAGAGTATAAAGGGTGTAGGAGCATTCTGAAGAGGGAAATTAGGAGGGCAAAAAGGGGACATGAGGTAGCCTTGGCAGATAAGATTAGATTAGATTAGATTCCTTACAATGTGAAAACAGGCCCTTCAGCCCAACAAGTCCACACTGACCCTCCAAAGAGTAACCCACCCAGACCCATTTCCCTCTGACTAATGCACCTAACGCTATGGGCAATTTAGCATGGCCAATTCACCTGACCTGCACATTTTTAGACTGTGGGAGGAAACCGGAGCACCCGGAGGATACCCACACAGACATGGGGGGGAACGTGCAAACTCCACACAGACAGTCGCCCGAGGCTGGAATTGTACCCGGGTCCCTGGCGCTGTGAGGCAGCAGTGCTAACCAGTGAGCCACTGTACCACCCCACGGATAAGATTAAGGATAACCCAAGAGATTCCACAAATATATTAAGAGCAAAGAGTAACCAGTGAGCGAATAAGGCCCAGATTAAAGATCAACAAGGTTGTCTACGTTTTTGAACCTCAGGAAATGGGAGAGATACTTAAATGAATATTTTACGCCAGTTTTTACTGTGGGAAAGAAATGAAGATGAGAGATTTTGGGGAAATAAATACTGATGTTTTGTAAACAGTTCACATCACAGAAGAGCAAGTGCTGAATGTCTTAGAAAACATAAAGGTAGATAAATCTCCAGGATCTGATCAAAGAGTATCCCAGGAAGCTTTGGGAAGTTAGGGAAAACACTGTGGGGCCCCTGGCATTTGTGAGGTGCCAGCGGACTGGAGAGTGGCTAATGTTGTGCCTCTATTTAAGAAAGCATGTAAGGAGAGGCCTGGGAACTGTAGGCCTGCGAGTCTGATATCTTATGGGGGTATGTTTTTACAGGTAATTCTGAAAGATAGGACTTCCATGCATTTGGAGAAGCAAGGACTGGTTAAGGATAGCCAGCGTGGCTTTGCGTGAGAGAATTCATCTTGCAAACTTGATTGAGCTTTTTTTGAGGGCAGAGCAGTAGTAAAGCCTTTGACATTGTTCCACATGGTAGACTATTTGGTACTTAGATCACATGGGATTCAGGCAGAGCTGCCAATTGGTTACAAATTTGGCTCAAGGATAGGAGACAGAAGGTGTTGATGGAAGGTTATAATTTTGGACTGGAAACCTGTGACCAGTGGGTGTTCCACAGGGATCGGTCTTGGGTCCACTTTTGTTTGTCATTTTATGTAAATTATGCGGATGAGAATTTAAGAGGCCTGTTGTGTAAAGTTCTGTTATAGGAAGGATATTATTAAGCTGGAGAGGGTTCAGACAAGATTTACCACGATGTTGCTGGGATTGGAGGGTTTGAGTTATAAGGAGAGGCTGGATAGGCTGGGACTTTCACTGGAGGGTAGGAAGGTTGAGGGGAATTGGTGACCTTTATAGATGTTTATCAAACCATGAGTGGCATAGATAAAATAAATAGTAAGGTTCTTTTCCCTAATATGGAGGAGTTCAAAACTAGGGAGTATATTTTTCAGGTGAGAGAAGAAAGATTTATAAAGGGTATGAGGGGCGACTTGTTTCTGCAAAGTGGTTTGTGTATGGAATGAACTGCAAGAAGAAGTGGTGGATTCAGGTACAGTTACAACATTTAAGAGACGTGGGTAAGATAAGAAAGGTTTTGAAGGATATGGGCCAAATGCAAGCAGTTGGGACAAATTTGGTTTGGTTACATGGTTGGCATGGACAAGTTGGACTGAAGGAACTCTTTCTGTGCTGCATGACTGCATGACTCCATCTCATCTCTTAAGTTCTAAATTTTTCTTATGGGGAGGCAATGGCCCGTTGGTATTAATGCTGGACTGTTAATCCAGAGACCCAGGTGATGTTCTGAGAACTTGGGTGTGAATCCTGCCAAACTAGATGGTGGGATTTGAATTCAAGAAAAATCTGGAATTAATCATTTCACGATGACTATGAATCCATAGTCGATTGGACAAACCCATCTGGTCAACGAATGTCCTTTAGGGAAGGAAACTGCCATCCTTACCTAATGTGACTCCAGACCCACAGGAAAGTGGCTGACACTTAAACTTTCAATTTTTACTCAAGATAAGTGCAAATAGATCATTTTTTTTAGTGAATAATCATGAACCAAAAAGAGTTTATTTTTGTTTTGAGGTAAATTCTACAATAAAGGAACAGCCTTGATGTACTTTGTAAAGTTCTGAGTTGTGCTGTCTTTACACCATACTGTTACATACCTAAACTATTATATACCAAAAATGGAGCCACACATATCACAGTGAGGCTATGTAGACCATGTATAATCCAGTGTCAGCTGTGGTTTGATGGTGGTTTGATCTGTCTTTCAGATTGTGGCCTCAAATTCTGCTCCGAGGGCTGTGCGTTCCTAAGGTCAACTCTGACAATGCCTAACACCATAAATCCCCTCAGGTAGACCTTCAGTAGTAGTTTGGTGAATACCCATTCTTGGGTATTTGGGATACCAACTCAGTTTCTGTTCTGATCTTGGAGACAGTGAAAGTAGCATTTTTCTAAAGGCTTTTCTCCACCTTCCTCTTCTTTAGTGGGCGGCACGGTGGCACAGTGGTTAGCACTGTTGCCTCACAGCGCCAGAGATCCGGGTTCAATTCCCGCCTCAGGCGACTAACTGTGTGGAGTTTGCACGTTCTCCCCGTGTCTGTGTGGGTTTCCTCCGGGTACTCCGGTTTCCTCCCACAGTCCAAAGATGTGCAGGTCAGGTGAATTGGCCATGCTAAATTGCCTGTAGTGTTAGGTAAGGGGTAAATGTAGGGGTATGGGTGGGTTGCACTTCGGCGGGGCAGTGTGGACTTGTTGGGCCGAAGGGCCTGTTTCCACACTGTAAGTAATCTAATCTAATCTTTAACTCTTTGGGTGCGAAGTAGCAAATCAAATGTGACCATAAGCTGCCCATGGGTGAAGAACTCACTGAACCCTTTGCTGCTACAGTGCTCCCTGAACTTGCAGGCCCTGTGTTTTGGCCATGTCAAGTTGCATACTTTCCTGCCTATCATTGACTGCCTGTTACTTTGGATAGATGGGATGTCCAGGCAGCGGAATCAGTTTAACTCAGTTGGCTGGATTGTGGCTTTGCAGAGCAGTGTGATGCCAACAATGTGGGTTCAATTCCCATCACCAGTTTGAGGTTGCCTTCTCAACCTCTTCCCTCACCTGAGATTTGGGTGGCCCTCAGGTTAATTCACCATAGTTGCTTCTCTCACGCAGAAGAGAGCAGCCCCTATGGTCTGGTAAGACTATGACGACACAACAACCCAGGCTACGCTATTGCTCAACAGGAACCGAGCATTCCTCCATTGTCATGGCTGACTGGGTAAAAACAGCAAGGCACCAGCGTTTGCTGCTGAGGGTGGTCCCATAGACTAGCTGATGGGAGGAGTAGGAGGTAAACTCGCAGCAGGTTGGATTCATAACACAGGAACATTCTTGCAAGCAGAGAGGTACCTTTTTGCTAAGTTAGAGGTTGAGTTGTGCTGTTGAAGAGTGTGGTGCTGGAAAAGAACAGTCGGTCAGGCAGCATCCAATGAGCAGGAGAGTCAACGTTTCAGACATAATGAGGGCTTATGCCCGAAACATCAACTCTCCTTCTCCTCAGATGCTGCCTGACTGGCTGTGCTTTTCCAACACCACTCTCTTGGACTCTGATCCCCATCATCTGTAGTTCTCACTTTCTCCTCATTGAGTTATGCTGAATTATTTAGACAATAGGTGCAGGAGTAGGCCATTCTGCCCTTCGAGCCAGCATCACCATTCATTATGATCATGGCTGGTCATCCTCAATCAGTATCAGTATTTAGATTGCAAGATTCATTTTTCACCATGAGGTGAAGCTAGAAGTACAGATCAGTTCATCACGAATGTTAGATTCCTTCTTTGATAATTACGGGATTTAAAAATGACTAACAGTGGAAGGATGCTGAACCCATGCATCTATCCTGGAATTATTGAACCATACAATACAGAAGAGGCCCTTTGGCCCTTTGAGTCTGTACTGATGAAAATACACTAAATCCACACTCGTCCCACTTTCCCACATGACCTTGAATATTAGGGCACTTCAAATACTTGTCTAACTACTTTTTAAAGGTTGCCAAATTTCCTGCCTCAACTACCCTCCCAGGCAGTGCATTCCAAATCCCACCAGGTTCTTTTCAAAAAGATGTCTTGCTGGAAAACAGCCTCTTCCCAAGGTGTTTCATTCCCAAGTATCTTTGGTTTTCCATCTTGCTTTCACTCCCTTAACATGCTGCTTGTAACCTACCTTACTGGCCAGTGTTTGGTCACTTGTCCCCTTCTTTAGCTTTGTGTCAGTAGTTTTACTACATGAAAAGCACTACATAATAATCTTGGATGCACAACATCAAAATTTAGTCACTTCATGGGTTGAAATCTCAAGAGAAAGGGAAGAAGATAGACTGGTAGTTACATGGCAGAATATAATTCATCGCACCATCTGTCTTCTGTCCAATAAACCTCCCCTAATAGAATAATGAACATTGGGGGCTTCCTTTAATGGAATGATCTTGCATTTATTCAGCACCTTTCACATCTCCAGGATCTGATTTTACAACCTATGAAGTATTTATGAAGTGGAGTACCCCCCACTACCTAGGGTGGACAATTGATCTCTCATAAAAACTGAAAGAACTGGGAATGCTGTAAATCACATCAAAATTGGTCCTTCATGTTTCACTCTAATTACACTTTAATAGAGGTCTCTGTACAATTCAGTTCAACTCAGCACGTAACCACGGAAGCAATGGGACAGAAATCTGAGCCATCCCATTTGAATCGAGTCTGCCTGACAAGAATTGTCCCTGGGTTTCTCAGGCCGGCTCATTCACCATCACGGCCTTGCCAGGGGCTGAGTCAAGTTGTCGTCAATCAACACTTCGCAGGATGAGGTGCTTTCTGGAGACCTTCGCTGTGTGTTGAAAGTTCAATTTTGGAATTTGTTTGTGTAAAGATTGCATTAATATTAATTTTAGTGACCAATGAGCAATGTTTATGTTAGTTGAAGTAAAGCAACTTTAACACATTTTCAGCCACATCACCACAAGGAATGCCAAGGGAAGGTGAGCATCAGGTCAAAACTGTTTCATGTTTAATTATTACATTTGGACACACATCTCACGATTAGAGTGGTTTCTACGTTTCTGGCAAAATTCCTTCATCAGGAAGGGCTGATGAATGGCTTTTGCCCAAAATGTTGATTTTCCTGCTCCTCGGATGCTGCCTGACCTGCTGTGCTTTTCCAGCACCACACTAATCTCCAGCGTCTGCGTACCCACTTCTGCCTACACATCTCAAGTAGCTCACTGGTCAAAAGACTGTTGCAGGATTCATGACCTGAGCTTATACTAACGTCTGTGCTATGACCGTCGAAAGTACAGGAAAAGACAATTAATCGAATTATGTTCAGTCTGACTTAGAGCATGATATGAAAAGGTAGATTGACAAGGAGCAGAAAACGACTTCAATTCTTAGTGTAATTTGCAAGATCTTGCTGAAGAGGATTTTGTCAAATTCTTATGAACTCTAAAAGTACAAGACTCTATCTATCCTCACCCACCTTTAATTCTGCAAATCAAACACCATGTCGGAGTAGTCAGTAGGAACTCTGCACTGCAGTGTCTTCATCAGCACTCTGACCTGTGCTGCCCAGGGCTGCCTGCTGCTATTGTGTGGGCTCCTTCCATCTCTCTTGCTTTGAATAATGAATTACGTCTTTAGTGAGGTTTGTAAGCTGATCCCAGTGGACAACAGATCAAAGAATTAACCATCAGTTTTGTTCGGTTAAAGCTCCAAGTGTGTAGAGCAGCAGTTGGGGAAATCTCTGGAATTGAAAGAGCTGTCAAACATTTGCAAGAGAAATCCAAAGAAAAGCAATTCCTGCTTGCAGCTGAGCTTTCCTTCTATTCCGTGTTTAACTTGGTTGCTAAGCAGCATGGGCCTATGAGCCTTGCTGATAATTAGCATAGTGTTTAACCTGAGTAGCAAACAACACTTAGTTTCAAGGTGTACAACCATTTTGCAAAGATCCTGTTCCCTTTCAGACCTACCTTTGAAATCTGAAAGGTAGAAACTCAAGTTTACTTTGTAAACACCACTGATATATTATTTATGTAATGGAAATCTTAAACCATTGCCTGACCTGCCAAATCATTAAAATAGGGCCTAGGCTTTTCAGCCAATCCGGTCAATTTAATTCAAGTTGACAAGTAAATAAGAGTTTAAAGTCACCACATATTTTAATCTTTGTGGCGACAACGCTACATGCAGGATGAGTTTTTTCACTGGATCAAACGCCTTATCATCAGTGATGTCCTTTGCAGGGATTTATTCTTCCCAGAAAGCATTGCAAAGGGAACATGGTTACATTCTTTAGCTTTTTGAGTTTGCCTAAGTGTCCCAATAAAAAGCCTCGCTGGCTGAGGTCATCGATGGCATGCAAAAACAAAAATCAAAAGATGAGTGTTGTAAAGGCAAAGGAGACAGGGAATATGGAAGGAGGAAGGGAGAGAGGATGCTGGGATTTGTTTATTGGAGTTGGCAGCATCCTACCTGCAGATTTGACAGGAGAGAATTTTCCATTAAGCAAGGTTAGGATCAACTCAGTACAACGTCGCCAACTCCTGTGTGATGTGCAGCCTGCAGGGATACTGTCCCTCAGCTAAAAACATAGGTGAATGCATCTCTCAACTGATTGAACTTGGTATGTGTTCCTCGATGGAATGCTTCTCCTGCTTTCCCCAATCCACCCATCATTTGATCTTCCCCATCACATCCTTTAGAATTAGGAACAGGGGTCAGAATACTCTTCCCCAACCACAAACAAACTCTCGGTCTCTTCTTCAGATTTTCTCGGTAGTTACTCCGCACACAGTCACCCAAGGGTGGAATCGAACCTGGGTCCCTAGTGCTGTGAGGCAGTAGTGCTAACCACTGAGCCACCGTGCTGGCCTTTTCATTGTAGCTCAGATCTCCACTTAAGATTTAAATTTAGTAGTTGTCACAGTGTTCATTACAATAACACCCATTATGTTTATTTCCCTCCATATAGTAGCTCCTGAATGCTGTCTTAATTTTGAGATTCCACATTGATTTGCAAGGAATTCATGAGCTCAATAATTTCCAGTTTTTTTTTCTGATAACCATGTAGCTGAATATTCCCTCTTTCTAGCTTTGAAACAGTTCAATCTGTTTTGCAAACTCCCTCTCCTCTCACACCATCTTGCTTCCATCCTCCCTCTCCCTTGTCGCAGTGTGACCTCTTTTCTTCTCCTTATCTCCTTGAAGCCTTCTCCCCCTCTCATCTGACCATGGAAATCCTATCTCTCTCTCTCTCTTGCCCCCAACTTGCCCACCAGCTCCACCCAATATCCCTCCTGACCTACTCTCTTGTGACTCCCCTGACAACTGGGCCGAGGGTAGCACAGCAGCTCAGTGGTTAGCACTGCTGCCTCACAGCGCCAGGGACCCGGGTTTGATTTCAGCCTCTGGCAACTGTCTGTGTGGAGTTTGCACATTTTCCCCGTATCTGTGTGGATTTCCTCCGGGTGCTCCGGTTTCCTCCCACAGTCCAAAGATGTGCAGGTCAGGTGAATTGGCCATGCTAAATTGTCCATAGTGTTCAGGGATATGTAAGTTAGGTGCATTAGTCAGGGGAAAATGTATGGCAATAGGGGAATGGGTCTGGGTGGGTTACTCTTCAGAGGATTGGTGTGGACTTGTTGGGCTGAAGGGCCTGTTTCAACACTGTGGGAATTCTGTCTAACTCATGCCCGTCAGGTCCCGTGACTCCTTCCATGCTACGTACCTCCTCCACATCACAGCGCTGGGTTTCATCCTATGTTTGCTGCTGATGGGTTTCCTACAGGGATAGAACCAGCCCTGTGATTGGAGGTGAGGCTGGCTACGCAATGAGTAGAAGGTGTTTTTCTCAAATCACCCTTATTATATTTTTACACCACTTTAACTCTAGTCTCTCTCATTCCTTTTTTTAAATGAAAGTTTCTCTCTATCTACTCTATCCAGACTGCTTACAAATTTGAAAACGTCTATAAAGTCTCTCCACTGGCGTCTCTCCAAGGAGAACAGTCCCAACTTCTTCAAACTATCCTCATCAGTGAAGTTTCTCCTTCCTGGAACTGTTCTTGTAAATCGCTTCTGTCCTGTTTCTTCAAAGGGTTCACATCTTTCGAATAATGTGGCCCCCTATAGCTGTACCATCAGCTCAGGTATAACAAGTATCTTGTTCAGAATCTCCCCCCTTCTCTTGGGGACCACCCCCATTAATAAAACTAAGAGTATTGTATGTCTGCCTGTCCTGCCACCGTCAATAATCTGTGCACATATACACTCTGGTCCCTCTGCTCCTCCACCCCATTTAGATTCTGTCCATTCAACCTGTGGTGACATCTTGATTGAGTTTTTGTTTGAGGGCGCATTTGCCTCTGCTCCTGTGTAATCCAATTCTATTGCAGGGTCAATGAAGCCAGGTCCCCCAGACCCTTTTGATTAGAATCATAGCATCCCCATGGTGTGTAAGTAGGCCATTTGGCCAATCGAGTCAACACTGACCCTCTGAAGAGTGACCCGCCTAGCCTCTACATCCCTGAGCACCTCTAGCAATTTAGCATGGCTAATCCAACTGACCTGCACATCTTTGGACTGTGGGAGGAAACCAGGAGCATCAGAGGAAACCCACACAGAATGTGCAAACTCAACACAGATCGTAACCTGAGGGTGGAATCGAACCAGGGTCCCTGGCGCTGTGAGGCAGCAGTGCTAAGCGCTGTGCCGCCTAATGGATATCACCTTTCCCCCTGGCCCTAGAAATCTACGCTCTGCAATACAAACCTCTGTACTTCATTTCGGCAAAATACGACAAATTATTTGTAATGTTTAGTGAACTTATTTCAAATTATAGACCGGATTTTGGCTGATTTTCTTAGGTGGCTGTGCCTTCTCTAAACTTGAAATTTTTCTCCCCAAACCCTCTCTGCTTCTTTATCTCTCCCTTTACCTCGAGATGTTCCTTAAAACCTATATCTTTGACCAGGTTTTAGGTCTAATATCACCAATTATGCTCCTGTGAAACTCCTTAAGACATTGCATTATGTTAACTGTGCTATACTAGTACATGTTGTTGGTTAATTTTCTATATGGTCCCATTGGTGGATCAATGGGTTGAGTTTCTCCTTTCACCAGTGCGAATGAGAAGGGAGCACAGAGCTGGGTTTTAATCTATGCTTCCAACATTAGTACATAGAGGTAAAGCATGTCCAGTTAAGATTGTAAAGTAAAATGGAAGTGAAGTTCCCTTCAGTCATTTTAGCTAAAAAAAACACACAAGGATTGTTCACTTTGTACTCGTACAACTGAAATTGTTGTCAGGATAAATGTAACCACCCAGGTGACTGTGAAATCAGCTCACGCTGTTTACATGTTGCTAACTTTCACATATAACACAAGCCTAAAAGGATATGCAGTCAAGGCTACATGCCTCTATTCCAGGCATTTGTGTCAGGTTTGATTTGTACTCAGGTGCTGGAGCAAGTCAAGCATTAACGCTGGACCAAGTGAATTTGGCTTATTGAATAAATGTCTGAAAACAGTGTGGGTCCTGTGGTTGTTGATGGGAGAATGATGGGAATCAGCCCAACAATGGATTGTATGGATGTAGATAGAGTCATAGAGATGTATAGCACAGAAAGAGACCCTTTGGTCCAACCCGTCCATGCCGACCAGATATCCCAACCCAATCTAGTCCCACCTGCCAGCTCCTGGCCCATATCCCTCCAAACCCCTCCTCTTCATATATCCATCCAAATGCCTTTTAAATGTTACAATTATACCAGCCTCCACCAAGTTCTCTGGCAACTCATTCCATACACGTACTACTCTCTGTGTGAAAAAGTTGTCGTTTAGGTCTTTCCCCTCTCAACTTGACTAAATAGAGTCATAAAGAAAGAGAGATGTACAGCACAGAAATAGACCCTTTGGTCCAACTTGTCCATGCCAGCCACAAATCTTGAATTAATCTAATCCATTTGCCAGCACTTGGCCAATATCTCTCTAAACCTTGCCCATTCATGATGTTGGTCAACAATCAAAGTAGTTGAAACACTATCCAGTCTAGCAGAAGGCACTTGTGGGTGGCACGGTGGCATGTGGGCAGCACGGTGGCACAGTGGTTAGTACTGCTGCCTCACAGCGCCAGAGACCCGGG
The DNA here is from genome assembly GCF_047496795.1 of Chiloscyllium punctatum. Taxonomy (NCBI): domain Eukaryota; kingdom Metazoa; phylum Chordata; class Chondrichthyes; order Orectolobiformes; family Hemiscylliidae; genus Chiloscyllium; species Chiloscyllium punctatum. Next base: position 90,349,136 of record NC_092751.1, read on the forward strand.
TTCAGTTCCCGCCTCAGGCGACTGACTGTGTGGAGTTTGCACGCTCTCCCCGTGTCTGCGTGGGTTTCCTCCGGGTGCTCCAGTTTCCTCCCACAGTCCAAAGATGTGCAGGTCAGGTGAATTGGCCATGCTAAATTACCCGTAGTGTTAGGTAGGGGTAGATGTAGGGGTATGGGTGGGTTGCGCTTCAGCGGGGCGGTGTGGACTTGTTGGGCTGAAGGGCCTGTTTCCACACTGTAAGTAATCTAATCTAATCTAATCTAATCTAAGAGTTGCTGGGGCTGTCTGAGACTTCCAGAGAGGAGGGAGACAATTAGAGCTGGAGGGAGGGGCAAGTGGAGAAATTCCATTCTTTTTGAGAGTGGCCTTTAAGCCCCTGTTGCATAAATAGCCAAAAGTACCAATTAACAATGACAGCATTGATCTTAACAAAATACTTGATTGCTAGTGGAGGCACAGTGATTAGCACAGTGCCAAAGACCTGGATTTGGTTCCACCCTTTGGGGGTTGTCTGCGTGGAGTTTGCACATTCTCCCAGTGTCTGCGTGGGTTTCCACAGAATGCTCCGATTTTCTCCCACAGTAGTCCAAAGATGTGCAGGTTGGTGGTATCAGCCACGCTAAATTGCCCATACTGTCCAGGGATGTGCAGGTTAGGTGAATTGACCACAGTAAAACCCCCATGTGAGGTTACAGAAATGGGTTGGGGGGCGTGAATTTTGGTGGGATGCTCTTCAGAGGACCAATACAGACTCAATGGGCTAAATGGCCTCTTCCTACACTGTAGGGATTCAATGATTCTTGGCTGTTTGTTAAAAGTCTCAAAGAAAACCAGACTAAATCTTAAACTTAAAGTGAAAATCTAGAATGACATATGCAAGGCAATAATAAAAATACATACAAGGGGTGTATTGCATTTATGTCCCTGAGTACATGCCGGTGACTTTAAAGGTGGCAATTGTTTTGGTGTATAGTTATTAGCCTCTTGACATTAGCTACTGTGAATCAGTTGTGAACTGGTTGTTATGGTGTGTTTCATCCTGCAGACTTAGATGGAAATAGTTGCTAGTTAAACAAAAACACACAGTAACTCCCACTTAATTCCTGAACCAATGATGTGTTCCCTAAAAGCTATTTAATAATAGCTTGCTGTTCTTCACACACATACGTTCATTGTTTGCTGTACATCGCCCTTTCACACAGCGTGGAGAAGAGCAGGAACAGTTTTCAATTTTTCTGTTTAAACTATTATGTTTAAACAAAGAAAAGAACACCTTCGTCCTGCGGGGATTTGCTGTCTCTGCTTGGATTCCTGGATGTCACATGATCTCTTGCCTTCACTTGCCCCCAAGCCAATCCTATCCTGTGACTTCCTCCATAGCGTCATACAGCAGGGAAAACAAGCCCTTCGGTCCAGCCAGTCCATGCCAACCATAACCCTAAACTAAACCAGTTCCACCTGCTTGCTCCCAGCCCATATCCCTCCAAACCGTTCCTATTCATGTACTTATCCAAATGTATTTTAAACATTGCAATTGTGCCCATATCCACCATTTTCTCAGGAAACTCATTTCACACACAAACCACCCTCTCTATGAAACATTTGTCCCTCATGTCTTTTTAAAATCTCTCTCCTCTCATCTTAAAAATATATCCCCTAGTCCCCCATCCTCAGAAATTAACTCCCATTAATGTTATCTATACCCCTCATGATTTTATGAACCTTCATAAGGTAATCTCTCAGCCTCCTACACTCCAGTGGAAAAAAAAGGTCCCATTGCACTTAGTCTGTGAGAAAAATTAATGAGCAGAAAAATCAGTTTGATTATCTTCTGGTTGGAGACTAATGCCCAACTCTGGAGCCATTGTTCAGAAAGGGTGTTACATTCTTAGAGAGGATAAAGGGGGTTGTCTTTTAACTGAGTTATCCCATGGTTCACATGGAGAGGTTAAAAAATGCTGGGATTGTTCTCTTTAGGAAAAAGGATCTGAAGGTGTGACTTATGAGACATTTTCAAAAATATGAGGAGCTTTGATAGTGAAGGTAAGGGAAAACAGCAAGTTCAGCTCCATTGTGGAGTACGTTGCCTGAATTTCATCTTGCAGAGATGACCCAACATTCATCTGAATCACTGAGGATAACTTGTTTCTATCAACATTATCCCATCGCTTCATAATTTTAAACATCTCAGAGAAGAAAATAGACCTAATTATTCAACATGTGGTTGCATTAAGTAATTGAATACTGTAGAGCAGAGTATAATTGTTAAGAATTAGATTCCATCACCAAATGAAGGCATGTATCAAATCTGTTTATTGCATCTATCCAGATATACAGAATGGGCCTGATTTTCACTTCCTGAAAATCAACTTGCTAACATTGAGTTAAAATAAAGCTTATTCATGTCTTTAAGAGAACAAAAAAGAAATTGCCCTGTTCTTTTCCACTGGGAGGCAAGTGAATTTTTGTCATTCCTTACCAATCCTAAAACTCTTCAATTTATTAGGAAAAAGTTAAGGTCTTTGCAGGTTACGATGGCTCAGTAGTTAGCACTGTTGCCTCACAGCGGCTGGGACCCAGGTTTGATTCCACCCTCAGACGATTGAGGGAGTGCAGAGTTTGCATGTTCTCCCTGTAACTGCGTGGGTTTCCTTTAGGTGCTCTGATTTTCTTCCACAGTCCAAAGATGTGCAGGTCAGGGTGGATTGGCTATGGTAAGTTGCCCATAGTGTCCAGGGATATGCAGGCTAGGTGTATTGCATTTATGTCACTGAGCACGTTGCCGTGACTTTAACAGTGACAGTTGTTTTCTTTTGTGTATAGTTATTAGCTTCTTGACATTAGCCATGCAGGGTTTCAGGAATAAGCAGGGTCTGGGTGGGATGCTCTTCAGGGAGACAGTGTGGAATCGATGGGCCAAGTGGCAAATATAGATTCTATAATAGCTGTCAAAATCTGGGTCATTGCTAATTCATAATGTTATTGTGTTATTGTTGGCATGGTACAGAGCAACAGTGTATTTCCTTCAAAACAACAGGTGCCAACCAGTTCTCCATCAGAGCCTATTATTTCACTTCCTTGGCTACCTGGTTTCACAGTAAGGTTCCATCGTCAGTGAAATAGATTTGTAAATTTTGAATCAGCAAAGACTTCAACAACAGAGAATAGATCAGTTTAGGCTATCTCTTTGACATGGACGGGTTGGATCGAATGGTCTGTTTCCGTTCTGGACACCTTTATGATTCTGTAACTCTAGAACAGCATCAGCTCATTTGTACCCTGACACATTAAACTCTAAAAGATTGATCAACTTTTGACATTTTATTATTCCTAGCTGCAGAAACCTGCAAGCTGTTTATAAGCAAACAAAAACCAGGGCTTTACTTATTTGAGATTAAGCCAAATGTCAATCCTTCATCTCTGTCTGTCTGCCACTAAGGTAACTTGGTATACTTTATGATGTTGGTCACAAAGTGTTGAAAGTTAAATTAAATCTTTGCACTTTATCTGTGAAATGATTGCATAGAGACTGGTATCTTGCTACCAAGTCACTCTTTATTTATGTGTGCACTGTACATGGGCAGTGACCAGCCCCGAGACTGAGGGAATTTCCTGTTTTTTAAAAAAATTTTATTAAACAGTACAAATTACAAACAAACAAGAGGTTAACGTTAACAGCTGTAAACAAGAAACAGCAACTTACAGGGGAAAGGGACAGCAAGCCAGACCCCAAACCCCAGCGTACAACCAGTTCTCAGGGAAACGAAGATGAACCTTGAATCCCACCTTACATTATCAAAAAAGAAACCGTAAACACAATCACATACAAACAGTCTGTTAAAATGAACAATAAAACACAAACACCCCTGGCAACCCAGCAAACCACCCGTCCTTCCCACCTTAGCCACTCAAAGACAGCCCGGCCTTATGCCCTTTACGGATCTCGGTCCATCTTGACACTCCTTCCAGCCACTTCTAGGACAGCCCCTTCTGTTTAATCTCCTGTTTATATCTGTCAGCTAGGTTTCCCTGATTGGACCAGTTTATCCACCTCAATCAAGGATCTCATAGTCAATGAGATGTACTTCGTCCTCATTCCAATCACTACAATCTGTAAATATAAAAATAATTAAGGATCATAAGGTCACTGTACTTGGATGCAAGATCATCTATGACAGTTGCTTTTGTTCCATGTGAACAATTGTTAACCCTCAGGGACATCTCTAAAGACCTCGGTTAAGAATGTAGATGACAGCAAAATACTGTGGATGCTAGAAATCTGAAACAAATGCAGAGAATTGTGGGGAAACTCAACAAGGTTTGGCAGCGTCTGTGGAAAGAGAAAGAGTTAAGGTTTCAAGTATGATCTCTTCTGAAGAAGAGTCACACTAGAGTTGAAACATTAACGCTGTTTCTCTCCAAAGATGCTGCCAGACCTGCTGCTTTTCCCTAGCATTCTCTGGTTAAGAATGCATTTGCCAAACAGCTGTCTTATTCTGAACAGCAGAAGTTAAGGTGTTTGCAGGTTATGATAGCTCAGTGGTTAGCACTGCTGCCTCACAGCGCCAGGGACCCAGGTTTGTTTGCATGTGGACTTGTATGAACCGAATATCCTGCGATAGCAGTACACACAGTAATCCCATTGCATTGCCATTACATTACTACCATTAAGAGAGCTGTGTGTAAGTTTGATTTCTATTTTTATAATGATCTATTAATAAAGATTCTCCTGTTGATTTTCCCCTTACACAGAAAAACAATGGGTGAGAAAGCAGTTACACAGAAATGGCAGGTAAGATGCACTTTGTCTCACCTTGGTAGGGCTAGCTGTTGAGAATGTTGCCTGAGTTTGCTTTTCAGGCATTTGACTTAACCTGGTGTACAATCCGACTCTTCCATACCTACAATACCGACAATGGGACACACCACTATAGATGAAATTGGGTCATTTACTGATTAAGTTCTTCCACCTGATGTTCCAAATGGTGGGTAATTGAGCATGTTTTTTTCCTGGTTTTGGAATTCCAAAGAGCCTGACTCCTCGTGAAAAATAGTCCAATTCTAGTCTGTGCTTAAATTTTGAGCTTTCGTGTTCACCGTTAAAAGGTGTAGATGGGCCTGTAGGAGCCAGTTTTCCTGAACAGTCTTGCCCACTCGCATTGTACTCAACACCTTAAACCTCTCAAGGGAGCTCTTTAGTTGAACCCACAAAACTGGTGGATTTGTCATTTTAGTGAATAGAGCACAGTCCATCAGAGCGCTAGCATGCTTATCAACTCTGGACTGATCTAAGACTGACACTCCCAAGTCGCTTTGTGCCAAATACCAAACCCTAAACAGATGTGTAGCATTCTGAGAGGGCTAGACTGGGTAGAGGCTGAGAGACTCTTAGTCCTCTGACTGGACTGTCGAAAATTAAAGGTTTTCATCTCAAGTTCAAAAGCTGGAAGGTTTTTGGGCTGAAATGAGGAGAAATTTCTTTGCTGAAGGCGATGTGAACCTTTGGAAGAATTCTTTATCTCAGAGAACTGTGTATGTTCAGTTATTAAGAATATTCAAGAATAAAATCATTGACCAGTAAAAGAATTGAGATACAGGGTTAGGATGGGAAACTGAAATTGATGCAGAAATTCAGCTGTGATCTGAAAGAATGGGAGAGTGAGTTTGCACGTGGCCCTTTTTCTTATGCTTTTATGTCCTTGTGCCTAGCTATGGATATGTTTTATGAATTTTGGTTTTCTGCACTGCAGTTTCAATGCAACAATGTGATATAGCCATTGTGCTGGTCATTTCTACAGGGGTCGATCTCTTGTATTGACACTGGTGGCTTCCTCATCTGACATTGCACACGACAGTTATCAGGAGAGTCAGATATTTAAAACTAGTTAACATTAGCATAGCACCTTTTGGATGAAACTCAAACCACCAATCCATTACAAAATACTGTCTACAGTCCACCAAACGTTTGCGGTGGCTTGTAATTAATATAGCAACTGCAATAAAGTGTTAATTGTTGGAGTTTTTTGATGTGACTTTTTTCCATCTGTGGTAGAAAAGAGAGATCAGCAACTTTGAGTATCTCATGTACCTGAACACTTTGGCAGGGCGAACCTATAATGATCTGATGCAGTACCCAGTATTCCCCTGGATACTTGCTGATTACGACTCTGAGGTAGGTGATCAATTGTGCAAGGACAGAACTTGTATGTATTTGTTTATTTATCATAAGCTTTCATGTTCTCGGGACACACTTATATGTACATACGTACATACCAGGAATTACTTTAGGAATTTAAGTCACTTATTATGTAGGCAAACACAGCAGCCAGATTAGATGTGGGAAGATCCCAGAAGCATCTAATGGTATCAGTGATCCATTGGCTTCCTGCTGGATGATGGTACATTCTTGCCCGTAACTACCGTGTCACGTCACAAACAAATACAAATCTTGCTTTTGTTATGGGGGTATGTTTGTAACTTCCTATTTGAAGTCAATGTAAATTCAGTCTGATTTCATTTGTGTACATACAAATTCCAGGTATTATGTCACTTAAATGTAAGTACATTAGGATAATCCTCATAATGTAAGTTATGCTGCCATTTATCCAGACTCAACTGCTCCTTGAATGCTCTCCTAGCTGACTTCACACTCCCCATAAACTGAAGTCATTCAAAGTCTTACATTTTCCACATGTTACGCTGCCTCCATGTTCACTTACCTGTAAAGCATGCATGTGGAGATCTTCAAGAATCGATAGTCCTTCTTAATTGCTTCCTTTCATCTCTGCAAACTGTCCCTATTTCTTTAGGAACCCATAATGACCTCCTTAATCCATCCACCCAATCCCAAAGGCCATATTTTTCCTCAGACACCATGTTACAAATCTATCCACCAATTGCAGATGGCGCACCCCCTTCAACATCCTTCAACAGTGCAGAATATTCAGCACTCACTAAGATGTTAGGAGGTTTATAACGCGCTGCTGCTGCTGCTTTTCCACTTCAGCTATAAGTGAGAATTCTGCCCCGTTTATGTTATCATCATACACATGTGATACCATATACTTTTGCCTTCAATCTTATTGCTCAGGTTATCTGTCTCCATAAAGATTTTAAACTGCTTTAATAAGGCCATCACTCCCCACATCCTTTGTCTCAGCGTAAATAGTAACTGTTTGTTTCTCCTTGTAACATGTATGGCAGAACAGAGTTAACACTTCAGTTCTGAAGAAGGGTGTTTGCACTTGAAAAGCTGCCAGACGTACTGAGTTTCTCCAGCAATTTTTGCTTTGGTTTGTTTCACATCTTGGGCATCCGCATTTCTTTGTTTTATTAATGCTTTAATTGTTGTCTCTGTACTCCAAGCAACACAGCTTCAATGTATAAGGTGTTATAATAATATATATTACTTGTTTAACACTAGAGATGGCAACAGTTGAAACCTTTCGTAAGTGTGTGTTTGTGTGTGGGTGTGTGTAAGTGTGTGTATGGGGGTATGTTTGTGGGGGTGTGGGTGTGGGTGTGTCTGTGTGTGCGTGGGTATGGGTGTATCTGTGTGTGCGTGGGTATGGGTGTGTGTGTGTGTGTGTCTGGGGGGGTGTGTGTCTGTGTATTTGTATGTGTGGGTGTGTCCTTGTGTGTGTTTCTGTGTGTCTGTGTGTATGTGTATGTGTGGGTGTGTGTGTGTGTGTGGGTGTGTCTGTGTGTGGGTGTGTCTGTGTGTGGGTGTGTCTGTGTGTGGGTGTGTCCGTGTGTGTGTGTGTTTGTGTGTGTGTTTTTACACCTCCTTCAATGAATTACAAGTATTCCAGTTCACTCAACGTTGATCTATTTGGCTCTTGAATGTTCAAACACCCTTAACATTCTTTTTATCATCATGTTTGTCTTATACTCCCAGGAGTTGGATCTGACTAATGCAAAGACATTCCGAGATCTCTCGAAGCCCATGGGAGCGCAGACTGAGGACCGGAAAGAAAAATTTGTCCAGCGGTATTTTGAAGTTGAAAATGATGGTTAGTATTTTCTCAGGAAATTGGAGGGAGTAACGTGTGAGAAGAAAGAACTGACCAATAGTTGAAAATGTTACAAGGGTCTGATGAGGTATATGTCGGTAAAGCTAGCAGTGGACTCAGGAGTGAGGGGATCTGATTTTAAAATGAGAGCTTATGTTCTTTGGAGAAGAATATATTTCCACACCAAGGATAGCAAACAACTGGAGTTCTCTCTATATATACTGGAAGTCACTAAGGACTAAGGTTGTTTTATTTCTGTTTGTGGCGGGTCGAGGGATGTGGAGCTATATATGAGTAAAGTATGCTGCAATCAACATCTACATGAATGATAGAATAAACTTGAAGGGCTGAATGGCCTGCCTTTGTTTCTAATATTCCCCAGGAATAGAAGACTGCCTGGCCTTGAATCAGCTGTGTTGTTTGTAAATCAGTTCACACTGACCTTGCTGGTATTTTGGAATTTGATTTTTTTTTTTGTTCATTCTGTCATTAGCATTCATTTAGAACATTACTCCTCATCCCGCACACCTTTCTTTCAGTTCCCCACCAGTGCTTCAGACTGTTCTCCCTCCGTTGATGGATAGGTTGGACGGCACAACTCCCAAACTCCTCTGTGACCTCCAGCAAGGGCTGAGATTTCCTCTTGTTGCACATTCACAGATCTGGGTATCTCTGGCTCAGCCAGCATTTCTTGTCTTATCGCAGTTGCCATTGAGAGGCTTTTGTGATTGGCACAGCAATTTTTTGCCCATTAGAGAATTGCACTCGAGAAGTTGGTCTTGAGCTGCCTCTTGAACAGGAATAGTCCATTTGCTGTAGATACACCCACAATGCTTTTAGGGCAAAGGTTCCAAACAAATTTAAAGTATTCACTTTTCACGGGTTTGTCTAGCCAGTAATTAAACAGGCTTGCAATGCCCGGATGCTGTCCAACCTGCTGTGCTTTTCCAGCACCACACTTTTCGATTCTGACTCTCCAACATCTGCAGTCCTCATTTTCTCCATGGCCACTCTATTGACAGATTATTACAGCAATAAGAGTTTGGGAACAATAATGTCTTCTGAACCAAATGTCTAATATCCAATGCCACATAGCAGGGTCGTAGCTGACACATCCCTTCCCGAACCTTTGGTTGTTGTAATACATGTTGTTGCTTTGACTGGTTGGTGAACATAGTACAGCTAGCGAATCGAACATAGGGTTAGCCTGCCCTGTACAGCCCTCGATTACACTGGACTGTCTACTTCCCTATTAGCCATTGCCATTCAGTGCTACAAGTTACAAACAAGTGCTGTCTTATCCAAATTGGATTTTGGAAGTAAACTGATTGTAGGTGATCTGTGTTTAGAGATTTAAGTCATGATAGATCACAAAACAGAATTACAGATTTGTAATAGTGCAGAAGAAGGCCATTTGACCTATTATCTCTGTACTGGCTCTCCAAATAAGCATTGGGACTTAGTGCCATTTTTCTGCATTTTCTCCAGATCCCTGCACAATATTTCAAATCAATCTGCTCCTTTTGAATGACTCAACTGAACCTGCCTTGCAAGCAATACATGTCAGGCCCCAACCACCCTCTGTATGAAGTAGCTTCTTGCATAATGTTTGCTTCTTTGTATTTCCACTGATATGCAAGTTTTCTTTTTGTATTCATTCATGGGATGTGGGATTTGATGACTGGGCCAGTATTTATTACTCATTGGACTGTTTTAGTATCTGAGGAGTTATGTGTGGTGCTGAACATTATGCAACCAGCAGCAAACATCCCCGCTTCTGACTTTGTGATAGAGGGAACGTCACTGATGTTTGGACCTAGGTCAGTCCCCTGAGGACCTCCCCTGAGCTGACCAGAAATGATCACGACCACCTTCCTTTATGTCAGATATGACTGAGAGGTTTCCCCCAGTTCCCATTGACTCGAGACTGAATTGGTCATTTTTCCAAATTGTCCAAAATGAGTGCAGAGCGAAAAGCTTTGACAATGTTTGGCTTTTTTTTCCCCAGTTCTGTAAAACCAAATGACTTAAATGGCAAGTCAAGCATCAAAGTGGGCTTAACACTTCAGATCAGAAAAGGCAGCTATTACAGATGAACAACTCATGTTTAAGAACATGAAGATGAGGGGAAGAGTTATTAGAAGATACTAATAAGATAAACTGGAGAAACAATGCTTGGTGTGAGATCCAGTGTCTGCAAGAGAAACTGAGAACTGAAAATAAAAGAGAGCATGAAAGCTCTGATGAAGCCCCATTCTTTGAGCCAGAATATGATGGAAGCAAAAAGCATGAGACCCTCCCTGAGCTGTATATCTGGAGGGAGATCTCCATTCTAAACAGCAGCCCATCATGCACTCCCTGTCCCTGCTCCTTACTATAAACCGTTCATCATTAACATTCATTCCTGATGGGAAATCAATGCTCTAGTATTTTAACGACAGTTAACAGGACGTTTTGCTAAAAATATACAAGGCACTAGTCAGACCTAAAGTACAGTGAACAATTATGTTTCCTGTATCTAAATATCTGGCATTAAGAATCTACCGATGACCATGAAACTATTGTTGTAACATTGAAAACACAGCTGTCAATTTGTATCTAGCAAAGCCCCCTCAAACGGAAATGTGACAATCTGTTCCCGGTGTTGTCCAAGACAGCTGCCGCGCTCATCTTTGCAATACCGCTGCGTATCTGCTTGAGAGATGGTCATCTCACTCAAAACATGGCACCTCCGACTGCGGATTGATCCCTCAGAACTTCAGCAAAGGTGCCTCACTAGATTCTTTTCGCCGAATCTCTGGCGGTCAGTCTAACACCGAGGGACCTCAAGCCAAGTGTGTGACCCATTGACGTAACACACGCACAGTCTTGACTTAGATTGTGTGAAGACTTTGTAAACAAATCCATTTCATGTAACCTAATATTGCCCATTCCATCTGCTTTTCATAACCCCATTGAGTCGCCTTTTTTAATGTTTCCATATATTTTGAATATTGCAAATGAAGAGAAGTAAAATGTAGCAATATTAAGGGCATATCTAGAATAATAACCGTACAACTCGATGCAACAAATTTAATTGGCTTGAATTTATTCCCACATATCTTCCTCAGGCATTCAATGTTCCAACAAATTAAATCAGAGAGAAAAGAAGCGTTATAACACTCACTGAAATTCTAGATGAGTCTGCAGTTGTGTGTTTTTTTTTGCTTGCAATCTATAATCTGGGTATTTGTGAAGACTGTGCTGTAAATCTATTCTCTCAACTCTTTCCTTCTGATGTGTGTTGTTTCTCTGTCAGCTTGGTCATCAGGGAGCTCCACAAGCCTCCCAGATTTATGCTTAACGATTGTTCCCTTAAATACTTGAATATATGTTCTTGAGACTGCAGTACAGGATATTCAGATGGAATAATGGTGACTGCTGCTTTGTCATGGGTAAACAATCTATTCTTATAGTATTCCTGCAGTTTGATTGACATTTGAGTTGTCTGTAAGCCACCCACTCACCTCCCTGCTCAATTTTCCCATCAGAGATTCCGTTTAACTTTTCCTGTAGCCTATTTTCTCAGTTGGTAATTCCCATCATCCAGGTTGTACAGGTCCTATTCTCAACCAGGTGTATCGATGTCATCCTCAGTCTCGTTATACAGTAACCTCTTCAGTCTGGAAATCTGTTGTTTGGAAACACCAGTTGTCCAGAAATGTTATTGAACAAATAATGTCAATCCACGGCATTGGCATTATTTTAGTGCAGTATTGTTGGGAGCAAAAAAAGAATGGAAAATGGATAAGCCACAGAAATTGTCTTCCTGCTTTATAATGTTTTATCATTGTGTATGTCTCAGATAAATATTAATATCGATCGTACTGTTCCATTTACACACTTGTGGTTAGGCTTTCTGTGTCTCGGAGAAATATTTATATTGATAGTGTTTTTCTTGGGGTTAGGCATTCTGGTGTAATTCTACAATCCAGAAAAAAACAAATTTCCTAAGCATTCCGGCCCAGCGAGGATATCGGTGATTTTGTTGTACTCTGATGTTGATGGGTCTGGCACAAGTGGCATTGGAGAACCGGCCCAGCGGTGAAAGGTGGTGCCTGAGGATTGGCAACTTCACCACTGGTTGGTTCTGGTGTAGACAGCAGTGAGGCAGTGGAGGAGGGATGGTGGCACAAGCGTTGCTGATGATGATGAGCTGGTTCACGACCAATGGACTCTCTTTAAGCTATACCTTTTTAAAACCGTTCAAAATGGCGTTGGATCGTGGTGACAGTGGGAAAGCTTTTCACTGTATTTTACTGTTTTTCTCACTGTATGATACACATGACATTTTTAAAAAGTTATATAGATTTCATTCTCACCTGTGTGCAGATCTTTAGATTAGATTAGATTACTTACAGTGTGGAAACAGGCCCTTCGGCCCAACAAGTCCACACCGCCCCGCCGAAGCGTAACCCACCCATACATCTACATTTACCCCTTACCTAACACTATGGGCAATTTAGCATGGCCAATTCACCTGGCCTGCACATCTTTGGAGTGTGGGAGGAAACCGGAGCACCCGGAGGAAACCCACGCAGACACGGGGAGAACGTGCAAACTCCACACAGTCAGTCGCCTGAGGCGGGAATTGAACCACTGTGCCACCGTGCCGCCCACCGTGCCGTCTTATCCCATCTGCTCAGCATTCCAAGTTGTTTGAGCTCTGATTTATCTCTGTCTCAGCTCATTTGAACACCTGAACTTCATGCTATTTGATATGCTTTCCCAATAACAATAAATTAACACAAATACAAAAGTGAAATCCTGCAGATGTTGTAAATATCAAATAATTTACTATAATACAATGAAGGATATGTAGGTTAGTTTGATCCTAGAGTAGGATAAAAGGTCGGCACAACACTGGGGGCCAGAGGGCCTGTATTGTACTGTTCTATGTTCTTAAAATCAGGAAGTTCTGGAAAATATTCATTAGGTCTGTGGAGATGGAAAAGGAGCGACTGTTTGACCTCATTGATCAGGCTTACCTCTTCATCTCGGTCTTGATCTTTCAATTGACCTCGTGTACACAGCATTTTAGAAGGAGTATCAATTCCAGATTTCTCCTTCCAATTCTCCAAGGAGTCCTTACATAGCACCTTCCAAACCCATGACCACTTCCATCTAGAAGGACAAGAGTATTAGAGATATGAGATGCACACCGCCCCCCCCCCCCCCCCCACCCCCTCACCCCATCCCCACACAGATGGCTCAGTGGTTAGCACTGCTGCCTCACCGAGGGGTTCGATTCCACCCTTGGGTGACTGTCTGTGTGGAGTTTGCACGTTCTCCCCATGTCTCCGTGGGTTTCCTCCAGGTGCTCTGGTTTCTTCCCACAGTCCAAAGATGTGCAGGACAGGTGGAAATTGTCCTGTAGTGTCCAGGGATGTGTAGGCCAGGTGAGATAGCTGAGAGAAATGCAGGGTTTTGGGTATTGAATGAGATGCTCTTCAGAGGGACTCAATGGGCTGAGGGGATTGTATGATTCTCACCTGCACCATCTTACCAGACACCATCCTAAATGGGAACTATGTTGCTGCTCCTTCTGCATTGCTGGTCCCAAATCCTAGACCTCCCTCCCTCCCTAGCTATATCAGTGGTGCACCTACACCACAAAGAATGGACCTCATCTGCACTTTCTCACAAGTAATTAGGAATGGGCAACAAAATGAAGGTTTAACCAGAAATACACACAGCCAATGAAAGTTTTTTTTAAAGAGTAGAGGTAAAGCAGACTGGTAGAGTTCAAGTAAAGCTCAACCATGACCTTGTTGAAAGATGGAATGGGTTCATAGAACTACTCAATGATTTTCCTGTATCCTATCCCCAACACCAACTGTTCCCAGTCCAAAAAGAGCTCCAATTCTGCTTGTAGAGTTTTAATTTCTTTAGTCATATCTTTCTGACCAAGTGAAATTGTTTGATCTCTTCCAGGGGACTTAACTGCACGGTGTCACTACTGCACTCACTACTCTTCAGCGATAATTGTTGCTTCGTATCTTGTCCGAATGGAGCCCTTTACCCAGACTTTCTGCTCCCTCCAGGTACAGTATCCATGTTTCGTCAGCTTTAGAAACAGGTCTCTCTAAGGGTCATTCCGAACGGCTCCATCCAGTTCAGCAATGTCCGTTAGGGAAGGAAATCTGCCTCCTTCCCTGGTCAGGCCTTCATGTGACTCCAGCCACACAGCAGTGTGGTGGTCCTTTCACTGCCCTTTGGAGGTGACCCACAAGCCACTCCAGTTGGGCAATTGTGATGTCACATCCTGTGAAAGAATGGTTTAAAAAAAAGGAGCTGAGCTCTTGGGTCAGGTTCTTGTGGCGCGCAGTGGTAATGTTGTTGCCTCTGGGTCAGAAGGTGCAGGTTCGAAGCCTGCTTTCCCCAGTCATTGTGACAGAACACATCTGAATGGGTAGTTTAAAAATACCTCCAACCTGGGATGTGCACTGATCTGTAAATTGCTGTCTGAACTTTAAAGTGTTTGTAATTTGATTAATTGGTTGTGCTGATAGTTCGGTGGTGTTTTTTTAAAATAATGAAACAGAAGAGCTGGGCTCATTGAAAATAAAGGGCTGGTTCTTGCCAAGTGAATGGATGGCTTTTGGACAGTGGAAAGCAGGTTTTATGTTAAACAACTGATTCACAATAAAATCCCTGTCACTCTCTGACAGACTTATGCTGCATAATTCAAAAATGCACGTTGATCTGTTAAACCTGTGCTGCAGAGTGCATAAATGTCTTAACTTTCTCAGGCTCTGCTCTGAGGCTGTTTCTAGACGGTTAGTTAGAGGGTCAAGGCAGACAGTACTTGTTTTTCCTAGTGTGATGTTGAAACATAAAGGGGTGGTCCTGGTTTCTGTAGCTTGTGGTGTTCTCTCGGATACCCCTATTCTGAAATATCCATTCTTCATGTGTGTGAGAGAAAATGAGGACTGCAGGTGCTGGAGAGTCAGAACGGAAAAGTGTGGCGCTGGAAAAGCACAGCAGGTCAGGCAGCATCCGAAGAGCAGGAGCCCTTCCTGAGGAAGAGCTTATGCCTGAATTGTCATCTCTCCTGCTCCTCCAACGCTGCCTTACCTGCTGTGCTTTTCCAGCAACATTCTTTTTGACTCTTCATATATGTAACTTGAGTCAAATGGCATGAATGACAACACCTCCAACATGTACCAATCCCTCAGTTGACTGTGCCAGACGCTAAGAGGCCCTAACGAGGCCTGAGGACAGGAATCATGTGGAGAGGTTTCCTAAATCTGACATTGTTTCTCCTTGAGCTCATTACGGTGGTGTGTTATATGATCTTGGTATTTAAACTGTTGTTGGAAAGGGTGAACAATAAGTTGTGGCCCAGCCAGTGATGCCAAATCTCGTGATTGAATGCAAAATAAGCAGCTTTTATTATTAATTCCTACTCAATGTGGGCATTGCTGGCAAGACCAGAATTTGTTGCCCATTGGTAATCACTGAAGAATTTGCCAGAGGGTGTTAAGATTCAACAACAATGCTGTGGATCTGCACTCATGTGGGGTCAGACCAGATATGGATGACAGATTTCCTTCCCTGTAGGAGGTTAGTCAACCAGATGGGTTTTTAACGATGATTGCTGATCATTTCACAGTCTCCATTATGTTAGCTAGCTCCCATTCCAACTATTTTCATTAATAATTTCATTCATAATTCTAAATCCCATCAACTACCACAGTGGGATTTCTACCCATATCCCCAACATGTTAGCCCGGGCCTCTTGATGACTAGCCTGGTGACATTTCCGCTATGTCACCATCTCTACTCAGCTTGTGGTTAGACCGCTTTGAAGGGAGATGGTTTAAAAAAATTGATACAAAGGACAGTGAGAAATCAGAATTCTCTAACCCAAAAGGCTGGAGATGGTGGCTGAATTGGGAGGTCTGAAGTCTGAGATTGATAGGTCTTTGCTTGGTCATAGTAGCAAGGGATATGTAACAAAGGCAGCCGTTTGGAGTTGATGAACGAATCATCGAATTGAACCCAGCTCCCCATGCGCTATGAGGCAGCGGTGCTAACCACTGAGCCACCATACCACCCTCAGGCATGATCTTCATGAATGACAGAGCAGGAATGATTTGTTTCTGTGTCCCTGAGCATTGTGCTGCAATGTCAGTCTAGATAATGTGCTGAACTCTCCATAGTGGGCCCTGAAAGGTAGGCCTTCAGACCCAGACAATCTCTGAGACAATTGCTATCTCTGAGCCATTCAGCTTAGATATTCGGAGCTCACCTACAGTCATCAAATAACTACACATGGAAAGCTTCTATTTGGTTTTAGGTATAACGGTCAGAAAGTTTACTTTATTTTTCTTAACGGGCTAAGGGGACCTGTTCTTCCTCAGCCTGAAAAGCACATTTGAATCAAAGTCAATTATTCTTCATGACTGCAGCTGACACCTCTCCAAATGTAATAATCTGAAAACAGCAATATTTTATGAAAAGTTTTTAAAACAGTTAACTATATGCAAAGTACACAGAAAAGCGATTAGAAAAATTTGAAGTTTTCTGACCTAAGACAATAGAATGTAAAAATAATAAATTGTTGTCGATTTTATTAGAGAAATGTGATGCATATTTGATGGCTGCAAACGAAATCTCACAGTAAAGAGATTAGCTGATACATAAAGCATTAGGCCACTGCAGATCCTATTTTTTATTCAAGTAATATCTGTAACCCAATTTGTCGAACTAACAACATTTTGCATGTATATTTCTTTTCTTTATTTGATATCAGTAATGCTTTTATCAGCTATTATTGTCTTTCCCAAGAGACTGCTGTCACTACCTGAACCAAAAGTTGCATTAATGAAATGTATCAATCATCGCGTGCTTCCGGATGGGAAGACGGCTACTCTGCTTCAGAACCTGATCTTTAAAACAAAACAGAGACCAGGCTCTGTACAGCCAGGGATCTTCCCATGCCCTTCTCCCTGGACTATGCTTGAGCTAGTTTCCTTTGAGTGACCTCTGTCAAATCTCAGGAGCTTCTCAACAATAATCAGTCGAGCTTCATGACTGCCCTCTGCTTAGAATCGCCGCACTTTTCAGGATGGGAGGAGGCCATTCAGCCCATTGTCTCGCAAAAAGCCATCCAATTCCATCCCACTTCCCAGCTTTTGCCGTGTAGCCCTGTAGGTGATGGCACGCTCAGTGAATTCCCAAGTAACATAGAGTCGTACAGCACAGATACTGACCCTTCAGTCCTGGTGAAGAGCCTATGCTCGAAACATCGACTCTCCTGCCCCTCTGATGCTGCCTGACTGGCTGTGCTTTTCCAGTACTGCACTTTTTGACTCCGATCTCCAGCGTCTGCAGTCCTCGCTTTCTAACCAGTCCATACCGACCAAACTAAACTAGTCCTGCGCTAGGCCCACATCCGAATGTTTCTTATTCATGTACTTACCTGTATGTCTTTTAAACTTTGTAACTGCCCCTGCATCCAATACGTCCTCTGGAAGTTTGTTTCACACATGAATCACTCTGTGTTTTAAAAAAAAACCTGTCCCTCATGTCTTTTTAAAATCTTTCTCCTCTCACCTTTAAAACAATTGACCCCTAATTTTTGAAATCCCTCACCCTAGGGAAAAAAAACATCTACCATTCACCTTATCTATATCCCTCATTGTTTTACAAACCTCTGTGAGATCACCTCCCAACCTCCTCTGCTCCAGTGAAAAATGTTTAAAATGTATCCGAACTCCCTTTCAAGCAGTGCCTTCCAGTTTCCGACGAGCCTCAGGGTGAAAAGCTCTCCTCTTGAGTGCCCTAAATCTGTGCCTTGTAGCCAGGGACCTCTCAAATGCACAGATAGACCCTTCCCATTCACTCTGTATGGAGACCCCTCATCATTTAATGTGCCTCTATTCAGTCTCCCCTCCGCCTCCACTGGTTCAAAGAAAATAACTGAGGCTTTCCCATTGTTAGAAACAAGATTCAATAAAATTTAGACGAGACCACCAAAGCTGGAAACAAGACAATTTATTCTACAGTCTTGCAAGAAAGGACCCCAATTGCAGAGAGCAATTGAAGTGATGATTACTCAAACTATTACACAGATATACTTTTGAGCTACGTGAGGTCACCTCTTCCAATCCCTACATTACCCAATCTCTCTTACTATTTCGCCTCCGCCCATATATGCTCCATGCCCATTGCCCCCTTCTTTCCAAGTTGGCAATTTTCCCCCTTGCACGTGCTGTCATAAGGTTAAACTCTTATCTCGATGTTCCCTTTGTAACTTCTTTCATTGTCCATAGGTACATTCCATTCTTGTACGTACATCTTAACAATGTATCTTTTTTGTGCTTCGCTTATATGTTTCAGTAATCTTAGCTTTTTGCTGAAACTGTTGTTTTGAACATTATGGTAAAAGGAATTATTTTCTTTAATAAATCTACATTAAAGTTAGTGCTTAATTATCCATAATTATGCACTGAAAAGTAGAGATATTCTTCCCTAAATACCTGCAGAGTTAATAGTTCTGCTGTACCCCTTTTCTGTATGCTTTTCCTATATCTGCAAAAACAACACTTTCCCCATTTCTAACACCATCTTTTGTACAATTCTCCTGTCTGGGAGCAACTTGCAAAGTTCCTCTGTACAACCACACCTTTCCTGTTGTGCACTGACCAGCCTAATGCATGCCTTCATTTCAACAGGGTTAGAATACAGAGAAGGAAAGGATATATATCATTCTGATCAGACTGTATTTGGAATATTTTTTAGATTACTTAGGGTGTGCAAACAGGCCCTTCAGCCCAACAAGTCCACACCGACCCTCCGAAGCGCAACCCACCCAGACCCATTCCCCTACATTTACCCCTTCACCTAACACTATGGGCAATTTAACTTGGCCAATTCACCCAACCTGCACATTTTTGGACTACGGGAGGAAACCGGAGCACCCGGAGGAAACCCACGCAGACACGGGGAGAATGTGCAAACTCCACACAGAGAGTCGCCTGAGACAGGAATTGAACCCAGGTCTCTGTGAGGCAGCAGTGCTAACCACTGTGCCACCGTGCCGCCCACTAATATTGTGAGAAGTTTTGGGCCCCGTATCTAAGGAGGGATTTATTGGCATTGGAAGTTGTACAAAAATGATCACAGGGATGAAGGACTTGTCATATGAGGAACGGTTGAGGACTCTGGGTCTGCAGTCAGTGGAGTTTACAATGATTGTGTGTGTGTTGGGGGGGGCGGGGGTTGGATTCTGATTGAAACTTACAGGATTACTGAGAGGTCTGGATAGAGTGGATATGGGGAAGATATTTCCACAGCCTCAGAATGAAAGGATGACTCTTCAGAACTGAGATGAGAAGGAATTTCTTCAGCCATAGGGTACTGAATCTGTGAGACTCATTGCTGCAGGTTGTGGAGGCCAAGTCATTGTGTGTAATTAAGACAAGAGATGGATGGGTTCTTGATTAGTAAGGAGATCAACCGAAGAAAAGGCTAAAGAATGGGGTTGAGATACATCTCCGCCATGGTGGAATGGCCATGATTGGCCATTGGACTTGATGGGCTGAATGGCCGAATTCTGCTGCCATATCTTATGGTTTAATGTTTTGTACAGTCCAACATTCCCAGATTTGAAATTCGTCAACCTCAGCTCATAAAAGCAAATATCCCATTTTAAAACTGCACGTATCTAGGCTTTGAGTGAAGGTAGTGGGTCGAGAGTGTGGTGCTGGAAAAGCACAGCAGGTCAGGCAGCATCCGAGGAGCAGGAGAATCGACGTTCCGGGCATAAGCCTTTCATAAGGAATGATGAATGGTGAAGGGCTTATGCCTGAAACGTCGATTCTTCTGCTCCTCAGATGCTGCCTGACCTGCTGTGCTTTCCCAGCACCACACTCTCAACTCTGATCTCCAGTATCTGTAGTCCTCACTATCTCCTATTTGAGTGAAAGTAGAATTGGGCTCAGCTTCAAACCTCAAAGTCAAATATCCAGCTGTGACTCCAGGTATGACTTTCGTAAGCAGAGCTCTCACCCAGACAAGGGTCTGCAAGACTACTTGTAGATCCAAAATTCGACAAAAGCCAACCTCTCGGGGAGAAAGTGAGAATGAACTGAGGGGGAGAAAAAGGGCAAGCTACTTCATTTTTATAAGTTTTTAAAAAATATTTCACTCCTGTGGCTTTTACTCTGCAGTATTCGTATCTGTTGGTAATTGTTCTGCTTTGCACAGAAATATGAACCAAAGACATAAATACGTTTGGGCTGTGCGAATTATTCTTTCTCCCCTTCTTTTGATGTTTTCAAATAATTGATTAAACTCCATTGTCCTACAGCACTACCGAGGCATTGTTGCAGTATTAAGTTCAGAGAACTTACAATGTTGTTTGTATGGGGTTGGTATGCGATTATTAAACTTTAATAAAAACATTTCTTCTTAAAAAGAAGTACCCATAGACGTTAAAAAAAATCCAGCTATTAAAACCATTAATCACAGCGTGTATGTGTGGGTTGCCAATTCATGGTATCAGCTTCACTGACACTTCATGATTAGATTTCATGTCTCTAGTGCAGTGTTGGTGTCAGCTGCATATCAATTCATCGTGGAGCAGATATATCTGCATTCAAAAGTTAGTTTGGAAAAGTGTCACAAATTGTGTCAGGTTGTCTTGTTGGAGTTAACATCAGGTATAACTCTGCTCTTAAAATGCTCTCTATTTTTATTTCAGGCTAAAATATCCAATTTGGCTCTTTAAATAAAAGACCCCTTCTCTTCAGTGCTGAGTCTTGACTGAAGGTCTGTGTTTACCTTGCCATAGTGTTCACCTGCCTGAGTCGGGCGGTTTATTTTTGTATGTGTTAATCCTCATCTTGCCCACTAGATGGGGCACCATGCAGACGTTCAGTCTTTGCATGACTGGAGAATGGGTCATTTCAATTCTGCAGAAATCTCGTTCCTCTCTGTACCTGTTTATGAAGGCAAGTGGATTGAGGACGTGAGAAAAGAGAGGAAGATGTGAGGGAGGCAAGATAAAACTAACGAGACAGAAAAGGGAAAAGGGAGGAAGGAAGATAAACTTGGCGATGGGCAATAAACTAGCACACTAACAATCAGATCAAATGGACTTAGAGGAGAGAACAGGGATGAGAGCAAGACAGTGAGAGAGGGACAGTGAGAATTCCACAGTTGCCGCTGCTGTTGAATTCTTCCTGTTGCACCTCCACGGATGCTTCCAAGTTCTGGGCAGATTGGAAGCTCTGCAGTCTGATTGTGGCAGAGTTTTCACTTCCTGTGTCTGAATGCATTGGATGATTGGGATGCAGCAGCTACACGAAGGTGCCCCCTTCTCAGCAAGGAAGAAGAATCCCACAGTTAAGTATCGCCTGCATTTTCAGAGCTCCTGTGCCATCACTGTTGAATAATTAGGGATGTAGATTGAGCCGTAGCTGGCAGTATAACACAAGAAACTAGCAGGTGGTTTGACCGAAAAGGAGTATGGTCAGGGGTAGACACCTGTCCTGGTTTACAACTGCAAGACTGGAAGAGAACTAGCTTCAGCAAGTCCCCAGAGAGTGTTACGAGGTACAGGATGGAACCTTTAATTCCTTATCAATGTGGTGTCATTAGCATACTCTATGCAAACTCAGATAGATCCCATAAGCTCTAGGTTTAGTCATTGTGTGCCTGGAATTTGCAGATGGTATTCATCAGTTGGTCTCTTGTCACTTAGGTTATAGAGTCATGGAAACATAGGTACAGCACAGAAACAGACCCTTCGGTCCAACCCGTCCATGCCGACCCGATATGCTAACCTAACCTAGTCCCACCTGTCAGCACTGAGCCCATATCCCTCTAAACCCCATTCGTATACCCATCCAAATGTCTTTTAAACGTTGTAATTGTGCTAGCCACCACCACTTCCTCTGGCAGCTCATTCCATACACGTACCACCCTCTGCGTGAAAATGTTGCCCCTTAAGTCTCTTTTATATCTTTCCCCTCTCACCCTACACCTATGCCCTCTAGTTCTGGACTCCCCCACCCCAGGGAAGGGACTTTGTCTATTTACCCTATCCATGCCCCCTCATGATTTTATAAACTTCTATAAGGTCACCCCTCAGCCTCCAAAGCTCCAGCGAAAACAGCCCCAGCCCATTCAACTTCTCCCCATAGCTCAAATCCTCCAACCCTGGCAACATCCTTGTAAATCTTTTCTGAACCCTTTCAAGTTTCAGAACATCCTTCTGATAGGAAGGAGACCAGAACTGCAAAACTCCAAAAGGGCCTAACCAATATCCTGTATAATTGCAACATGACCTGATCAACAGAGGAAAGCATACAAAATGCCTTCTTCACTATCCTATCTACCTGCGACTCCACTTGCAAGGAGTTATGAACCTGCACTCCAAGGTCTCTTTGTTCAGCAACACTCCCTAGGACCTTACCATTAAGTATATACGTCCTGCTAAGATATGCTTTCCCAGAAATGTTGGTTATGTTCAGCACCAAGATTTTTGTCTTTGTGTGTTCTGCCGTAAGAGACAGAGTGACCACAATTCAAAATGATACGATTCAGGGTGACTGTATTACTAACGGATTGAAAATAAGTCTAAACTTTTCCAAATTTCGTCAGTGCCCCCTCTGTAAAATTGCATTCCCAAAATGTTGTCTGAGAAAGTAACTTTCACAGCATGGTGGCTCAGTAGTTAGCAATGCTGCCTCACAGCGCCAGGGACCCGGGTTTGATTCCCTCCTCGGGCGACTGTCTGTGTGGAGTTTGCACATTTCCCCCATGTCTGTGTGAGTTTCATCCAGAGGTTCTGGTTTCCTCCCACAGACCAAAGATGTGCAGGTTAAGTGGATTGGCCAGGCTAAATTACCTTGTAGTGCCCAGGGGTATATAAGCTAGGTGGCTTAGTCATGGGAAATGCAGGTTATAGGGCTTGGCTGGGGGCTAGCCTCTTCAGAGGGTTGGTGTGGACTTAATGGGCCTAATGGCCTGTTTCCGTATTGTTGGAATTCTATGAAATAGTTGCAATTGGGAATAAAGTGTCACAGTGTTTAAGGAATAACATGACGGTAATTGATGTGGAAGTGCTGGTGTTGGACTGGGGTGTACAAAGTTAAAAATTACACATCACCAGGTTATAGTCCAACAGGTTTATTTGGAAGCACAAGCTTTCGGAGCGACACTCCCTCATCAGGTGTCAACCACTTAATGAAGAAGCAGTGCTCTGAAAGCTAGTGCTTCTAAATAAACTATTGGACTATAATGTGGTGTTGTGTGATTTTTAACCATGACATTAAGTGTGTAGTTTCCTTAACTGTGCCTGTCATGACCAAGCTGCAAACCAAAAAGGAATAGAAGACAAAGGATTGTAGGATCGGTAAATTAGTCCAGATTAAATGGTGTTCCCCGAACACGTTCCTCCTGTGATCTCACCTAGAGGTTGAGGATTGCCGTGAGCCCCAATCGGGAGCTGTGAGGGTGGGGCTGGAGGGCGAGAACTGTAGAAAGGGAGGACGGGGATTGTGAAAGGGCATGAGAGAGCGCGGGGACCTGTGGAATGGGAGCACGGCTGCCTCACCTCAGCACTGCATAGCAGCCATTCCTGCCCTTGAGCTCCCAACTCCGAAACCTTAGCTCGGGATCCCAGTTGGGCCGTTGACCCCCCAACCCTACCCAACTCCCGTTGAGGAATCCTCGCTGTATATTTTCTTTTATCAACGATGCTAAACGGTGTGGAATAAAAAGCTGTAATCTAGAGAGGTGCAATGTACAATGAAGGATTTAAAGCTGGCAATATGTTCCTTCCAATGAGACAGCTATGAGTCTAACAGGCTAGCAAAATCATCGCAGAGTGAGCTTTCCAAATCTTCCTGAGCAGTGGGCATGGAGAATTAAAGAGAAATAGTAAAAAGCAAAGACTGCCTGAAGGAGCTGCAGGAAGACAATAAAATGTAATAAAACTTGGCTTAGGAGGAGCTGGATGTTGCTGGTAAAATTTAATAAAAATGGCCCTGAGGTGTTAAAGAAAAGCTCCAATATAATAAAAAGCGAATGGGAAAGTTACAATCTACCATCAACGGCAAACAGAGAAAAGACCTGGAAAAGTATTAGCAATAGATTAGAATGGAATTTGATATTCACATCTTAACAGTAGCATTGGGAAGATTAATGGCGAAAGAGGAATGGGGTAATCACTTCTCGTGACATTGACCTAGTTGTGGTCACAAAGCAGACACTGTTGTCTAATTACTTGATTTTGTTTAACAGATGGTGGGTTTATCGCTGTTAAACTGCACAATAGTGCAGCACTATTGTATTTATTGAGTGCAAAAGTCAAGTCACAGCGCCACCATCTGTGAGTTCCAGTCTTGCCTTCCCTCACAGCAGCATCTCCCGAATGCAGCATCCCATAATCCTCTTGGGTCACCTGTCCCCCAGTTTTTGTCTGAACCCTGAAAGCTCTGACCATTGCCAGCTCTGCACCCCCCCCCCCCCCCCACCCCCCACCTCCACTGCCCTGTGTGAAGGATGTTTCACCCTGGTCTCGGAGTCCAGAACCAGTGATCACAGACTCAGGACCTGGGATGGGCCATTTTGAATTGAGAGGAGGACACCATTTTTTTTGGTCAACTTGTGGAATTCACCACCACAGAAGATTGTGGTGGCACGATCAAGAAAAGGATTGATACACTTTTAGATTTTAAAAGCATCAAGAGTTATGGGGAGAAAGTGGGACTTTGGTATTGAGACAGAAGATCAGCCACAGTCATATTGAATGACAGAGCCGGCTCAAAGGGCCAAATGGCCTACTTATGCCCCTTTTTCATTCTATGCTTCTAACCGTCACCTTTTCTTTCTGGAAATCTATATGTCGTGAAAGCTCTGATATATACTGGATTCCAAGAGCCCAATCTTGACACTGGACATGTTGGGACCCCAAATCTCCATGGCAATGGAGGAACCGGGCCTGAAGGAGGGTAAATCCTCTCTTCTTGCAGCGAAATGAAGGGATTGTTATGGGGTTCAGCAAGGTCCAGATGTCAAAGCTGGTCTCCATGGTCTTGTAACAATGTACAATTATAATTTTTGTTACCAAAATCATCAGATCAGAAAAAAATCAAATAATGTAAATTGTGGTTTATCATGAGACTGGAGTATCTTGTTACACTGCCCTCTCTGGTTGGGAGGAGTAATCAAAGTTGGTTCAATAATGGCTACCTGAACATTTGTTAGTACAACATACAATAGAGACCTCTGTGATTAGACAATCCACTCTTAGCCAATGGCAGAAGGCCCCACTCACCACGGCAACAGCGGCAAATAGCACACAGGGCTGTGGCCTCACGGTGGCTCAGTGGTTAGCACTGTTGCCGCACAATGCCAGAGACCTGGGTTCGATTCCACTCTCGGGCAACTGTGTCGTGTTTCCACATTCTCCCCGTGTCTGAGTGGGTTTCCTCCAGCAGTCCAAAGATGTGCAGGTTGGGTGGATTTGCTATGCTAAATTACCCACAGTGTTCAGAGATGTTCAGGCTAGGTGGAATAGCCATAGGAAATGTGGGGTTATGCAAATAGGGTCGGGATGTGGATCTGGGTTGGGATGCTTTTTGGAGGGTTTGGATTCAATGGGCTGAATATGCTCCTTCCACACTGTAGGGATTCTATGATCATCAACATCAATTTACAGGAACTAAATGAATGCAGGACAAATTTGAATGGGTCTGATCATCTGACAGTGTATGTAGTGACTCCGCGGTCAAATGAGAGTTGAGATCTGAACAACAATGTATACTCTTATCCTTCTGTGGCCTCATCACGGTTCACAAATCCCTTCCTTACTCTGTAACCTAAGCTACAGCCCTCTGAGATGTCTGGATGGCTCCAAATCTAGCCCTCTGTGCATCAAGTTTAATTCTTCCACCATTTGAAACTGGGCCTCCAACTGCTGCCTGACCTGCTGCGCTTTTCCAGCAACACGTTTTTCAACTCCAACTGTTTGTCCCAAGCACTGAAACTTTAAACCTCCCATTTCTCTACCTCCCCCTTCCTCCTTGAATAAGTTTCTGGTCATTTGCCTTGGTAACTCCTTAAGTGGGGCTCAGCGTCCAACTTTTGACAATGCGCCAGCGCAGCACATTTTGGAGAGTGCGACTGAGTTACAAGAAACACAAATCGAAGGGGTTCAGTGGTCATCCAGCTGGATCTTGAACCTGCCAGCCAAAAGTCAAGAATTAAAACAGAACAGGTTTTTTTTGCTAAGTGGAAATAGTGAGAGAGAATGTAACTTGTTTCTCGTTTCTGTTCATTTTTGGCAGAATAGCAATGAAACATTTCTCCAGAGAATCATATCCAAACGTCAGAGTTTGTGAATGTTTAGGAGTGCTGAACAGGCTGGGCCCTTTTCCTTACAGGAAAGGGAAGACTGGAGGGATAACTGAATGGAATATTTTAAGATAATGGAAGAGTTTTATGGGGTATTCATGGGGGAAAAATGTTTCCACTTATGGGGATATCCTAAAGAAGGGATCAAGAGAAATACCTCTACCCAACAAATATATAAATGTTGGAACATGATGCCGCAACATGTTATTGAAGCAGAGTGAATGACTTCTATTTATGTAACACCTTTAATGTCATAATCAGAAGTGTGGTGGAATAGTTGCCTGGGTGGGTGCAGGTCCAACAATGCTTAAGAAGCTTGGCACCATCTAGGACAAAGCAGCCCATTTGATTGGCACTACATCCACAAACATCCACTCCCTCTACCACCAACACTCAATAGCAGCAGTGTATACTATCTACAAGATGCGCTGCAGAAATTCACTAAAGATTCTTACAAAGTACCTTCCAGACCCATGGCTATTTCTGTCTAGAAGGTCAAGCATAGCAGATACACAGGACGTTGTATGGAAAAGAACAATTGGGCTGGCACTGCCGACATCTTTGTGACATTCTTTCTCTAATGACTGACTTCTAGACCTCTGCTGTAGGCACGTGGAGGAATGCTCATCCTAATGAAGCCCTCTTTAGTATTGTTTTACTGGCAAAGCAACAAAACAAAACATGACAAAAGAGGTTATACAAGTGAACAGGGCAGTTGGAATCAAGTGATTATGCAATGAAACCTCAATGCATTCTAACAGAGTTGGCAACGGTCAACAAAGAGGGAATCTTTCAGTTCACAAGAAGATTCGGAGAAGATGATTGACAATTCCATATTGCTTTAATAGTGGACATGAATGAGAACATTGAATAGGGTTGTGGGGGTGGGGAGCGGGGAGGGTTGCAAAAGACTGACAATTTGGAGAATAGTTTAAAGTGTTATTATTAAGGATGTTGAATGTTCGCAGGGGGGATGTTTCGACGTGGCGGACAGGATGTTCTTCAGCATCAAGAAAGAGTGGGAGTCATCCTCCAGAGACAACATGAGCGATGTCAGAGAGCTGATCCCAGAGTTCTTCTACCTGCCTGATTTCCTGCTTAACCATAATGGCCTCGAATTTGGTATGTGAGAGAAAATTGAGAAACCGTTGCAACAACAGCACTCCAACAAATGCAGGGGTTTCACAATATCCTTCCTAACGAAGGGTGATCAGAATTATATGCAGTGTTCTGAAAGTGATCTGTACAGCCACAACATGACATCCCAACTCCTGTACTCAGTGCTCTGACCAGTGAAAGCAAGTGTGAAAGCAAATGCCTTCTTTACCACCCTGTCTTCCAGTTTCAAGGAGCTATATACCTACACCCCTGCACTTATGGTATGGTTACAATGGGGCATGGATGTTACCCACAAATTCATATTCTTTTCTCACATCCTATGTAGTATTTAACGTGTACATTATTAACCAGACACACGCAAAGGTCGCAGAAAGCATTTCCAGAAGACCTGAACCCCAGTTTCATTTGGATCATTGCAATTAGTTGTGAATCCCTTGCATGGCATCGGGAAGATGTTTGGCCAGTTGCCAAGCTAAGGGGTGAACAGTGTGACGCTGGAAAAGCACAGCATGTCAGGCAGCATCCAAGGACCAGGAGAATCAACTTTTGGGACATAAGCTCTTTATTAGGAATGTGGAGAGGTAAATAGGAGGGTGGGGGTGGGGGAGAGGTAGCTGGGAAGGCGATAGGTGGATGCAGGTGGCGGGTGGGGGGGGGTGGAGCGGATAGGTGGGAAGGAAGATGGACAGAGAGGACAGAGTGTGCCATGTTGTAGGGTTAGATCTGGGATAAGGTGGAGGGATGGAAGATTTGGAAACATGATGCCATGTGGTTGGAGGATTCCAAGGCTGAAGATGAGGTGGTTCTTCCTGCAGGCATCAGATGGTTTGGATTTGTTGATGGAGGAGGCCCAGGACTTGGATGTTCTTGCTGAAGTCGGAGGGGAGTCGGCCTGAGGGCCTCCAACTCGATGACACCCTCTTGAACTGGCCAACCTGTCCACCTTCCTTCCCACCTAGCTGCTCCACCCTCCTCTCCAACCTATCACCATCCTCGGATGCTGCCAGACCTGCTGTGCTTTTTCACCTGAGCTAAGGGGGAATAACAGTGTAACATTGTGTATTTGCCTCCATGTACTGTTGGGTGCCAATCCCTGCTTTTTAATTAAATCCCCACAGTGCACATTGGGAGCTGTGCTCAGTTCCTGGGATATTTACCATTTTGCACGTATGATTTTCAGGGTGGGCACAGTGTGTGGAGGGTGGTGCCAAGCCCAGTGTGCCAGATTGCTCAGAATCAAAACCAATCATACTGAACGTACATAGCTTTGCAAAATTGGCACAAAGTCAACACTAAAAATTGGGACACAATGAACTCTTCTGTCATCCATAAAAAATTTTGTAGCAGAATATGTGATTTTCAATATTGATTGTGCATATTTCCTACCACGTTTTGGTGTTGCCACTGAGTCAGCTTTGTATCAAAGATTCCATATTATGAGTTAGGGCCTACTGAAAAACACTGACTGGCAATAGGGGTGCTGAGATTTCAGAGCTCAGTTTGATTTGATTGGTTAATTTTTCATCGATATTCAATCGCCAATTTATAGCCGTAGAGTTGTACAGCTTGGAAACAGACCCTTCAGATCTATTTGGCAAAATTGACCAGGTTTCCTAAACTGAACTCATCCCATTTGCCAGCACTTGGCCCATTTCTCTCCAAACCCTTCCTATTCATATACCCATCCGAATGCGTTTTGAATGTTGTAATTGTACCAGCCTCCATCTCCTGCTCTGGCAGCTCATTCCATACATTCATCACACTCTGGGTGAGCAAATTGCCTGTTAGATCCCTTTTGAATCTTTCCTGTCTCACTATAAACCTATACCCTCTAGTTTTGGACTCAGCCACCCTGGGGAAGAAACCTTTGCTATTCACCTTATCTATGCCCATCATGACTTTATAAGCCTCTGCAAGGTCACCTCTCAATTTGCCATGCATGAATTCCTATCCTGAAAGGATCTGGTTCAGAAACACCAACTTGATGTGCTTATCCCATTAGAAGTTACCTCTCCTTAAAAATAGTACATTGTGGAATCAGATCCAGATAGTAATTCTGCCTTTTCGTGGATCTGAAGCAGGGTTTGTGTATCGGTGACTGTTTACAGGACCCATGATAATGCTGTTATTACAAGGAGGATGGATGGTTTGTACAGTGTACAATGGTCTCAACATCCTCTCAGCTGGACCAAAGGGCTAGAACTGGGGCTTCCTGCTATCTAAGGGATAGATTCACAGAGGTGCATTGGAGACTATTCAGCATCGTGTCATATCCACAGTTCAGTGAGATTATGATTGATCTTTAACTGAGTGCCATATATCCTTACCTTTGCTCTAAAATTCTTAAAGCCTTTGTAAAACAAAAACCTATGAATCTCAGACTTAAAATTAGGAATAAACTTAATGTCACTTACTGTTTCTAGATAAGCTCCAAATGTTTACAATCCTCAGTGTGCAGAAGTGTTTCCGAGCTGAAGAGCTGGGCTCTATTCTCAGCTACATTTTCTATTGGTACACTTCCAAACCAGAGGTAATAGTTTTTTTTTAAATTCATTTTTGGGATGTCGACGTCTCTGGCTAGACATGCATTGACTGTTCTTCTCGGATTGACCTGAAGAAGGCGGTGGTGAGCTGCCTTCTTGAACCGCTGCAGTCCTCAGCATGTTGTTGCAGAGGGAGTTTGAGTATTTTGACCCAGCAACTGCAAATGAACAGCAATTTTTTTTTCCCCAGTCAGGTGGTGTGTGGCTCAGAGGGGGAATTGTAGGTGACAGTGTTCCCATGAATCTCTTGCCCTTGGCCTTCCAGATGGTAAAGGTCACGGGTTTGGAAGGTGCTTTCAGAGGAGCCTTGCTGAGATATCTGAGATATTCCAGTGTATCTGGTAGAGGGCACACGCATTGCTGTCACTGTGCGTTGGTGCTGAAGGGACTGGATGTTAAAGTTGGTGAATAAGGCACCTTTTGATCAGGCTGCTTTGTCCTGGGTGGTGTTGAAGTTCTTGCATGTTGTTGCAATTGCACCCAGTAGGCAAATGGGGAGTATTCCATCACATTCCTGACTTGTGCCATGTAGATAGAGGATAGGCTTTGGGGAGTCAAGAAATGAATTACTCACTGCAGAATCTTTGGCTTTTGATTTACTCTATTAGCCAGAATATTTACATGGCCAGTCCAGTTCAGTTTCTGGTCAATGGCATGTTTGTTTGGGAATCAGTGGTGATTACTTCCTTGAATGTCAAGGGTGATGGCGGGATTCTTTCGTTGGGAATGACCTTTGCTTGGCAGTTGTGTGGTGCGAATAGGACATGCTACTCTTAAGCCCAAGCCTAAGTATTGTCCAGGTCCTTGCAGTATTTTGACTTGGCCTGCTTTTGTATCTGACGAGTCACGAATTGTACAATAGTTGGTGAACATCCCTACTTCTGACTTTATGAAGGAAAGTCATCAATGAAGCAGCCCAAGATGGTTGGGCCTAGAACAGTACCCTGAGGAACTACTGTAGAGATGTTCTGGAGTTAAGTTGACTGACGGCCAACAACCAGGAGCATCTTCCTTTATGCTGTCTAACCTAACAACAGTACTCACTCTCAGTTGTTTATTTTGGTGTGTGGACTTCCAATGCTTGTGTGTGGCATCTGCTGTTAAAACTGGAGAAGGAACACCTCATCTTCCACCACAGGAGCCTACAACCACATTGAATTCACTAGTTACCAAATCTCCCCCCCCCATCCCAGATCCAACCCTCCGACTTGGCACCACCCTCTTGACCTGACCTACCTGTCCATCTTCCTTCCCATCTATCCGCTCCACCATCCCCACCGACTGATCACAATCACCTCCGACCTTTGCCTCCCTATCGCCATCCCAACTACCTTTCCCCTAGCCCCATCCCACTCTATTTATTTCTCAGCCCCCTTCCCTCTCCCCAGTCCTGATGAAGGGCTTAAGCCCGAAACATTGACTCTGTTGCTTTTCTGACGCTGCCTGACCTGCTTTGCTTTTCCAGCTCCACACTTTATCGACTCGGACTTCTCCAGCATCTGCAGTCCTCCCTATCTCCCACTGACTGTTAAAACCTGAAGTCAATGTATTAGCACGCCAATCATGCTTGGAACCGTGGAGGAATCTCAAAGGGACTGTGCACCCCAGCATAGAGGAAACGTTCCTATCAATGCCGCTAATATCTTGTACCCTCATGCAACTTTTTAACTTTGAGAGAATACAAAGTAATCTCTCTTCAGAGTTTAACTCTTGAAGTCCAAGGAGGATCCTGATAAATGTATGTGACACTCTCTCAAGGTCAGTGTAGCCTTGTCAAGAACAGCCCGCTGTACTATAGATATGGTCTACACAGGGTTTGTATAGCAGTGACAGCTCCTCTAAACCAGTCCTCTGGACATTAACGTCAGCAATCCATTAGCATTTTTGATCATTTTCCACACCTGGCCATAATATTTTAATGATCAATGCATATAGATGTGTACCTAGGGGAGGTAATGGCCTAGTGGTATTATTCCTCTTCATCAAGAGAATGTTCTGGAAACTTGGATTTGAATCCTGTCATGGCACATGGTGAAATCTGAATTGAATAAAAATCTGGAATTAAGAGTCTAATGATGACCATGAATCAATTGTCAATTGTCAGGAAAAACCCATCTTATTCGTTAATATGCTTTAGGGAAGGAAATTGCCATCCTTACCTGGTCTGGCCTAGATGTGACTCTGAACTGCCCTCTGGGCAATAAATGCTGGCTCAATGCCCTCTTCCTGTGAATGAATTAAAAAAAAAGTATAGACCTCCAAATCTGTTTGGAGCTGCTTCTAGTGTTTAACTATTTGTTAATTTAGATACAAAGTGTATACGTGTTTGCCCATATTAATAAGACCCAGCATTCTAACTGTGTGCCAATATATTTGCAGGTTCCATGCAGGATGGGACTACCCTCGGTGATGTGATCCTTCCTCCTTGGGCTAAAGGTGATGCTCAAGAATTTATCCGACTGCATCGGATGGTACGTACTTATTACCAGACTGGCTGTTCTCCCCTTTTATTGACTGTATTCCTTCTCTGGGATGTGTGTCCTTACCAGGCCGGACTGTAGCTACATTTTCCAATGTCTAGCCTTCAGGACATAACCAACGCTGCACTGTGGGATCTTGGACTCATGTCAAATTAAAGTTACAACAGTTAGAAAGTACATGAAATGGAATGCAAATGGAATGGGTCAAACCGACAGGCTTTAGAACTGAGAAATGTGTGTTTTCAACCTTAAAGATTAGTTGCAATGGAAAGTATAAAGGCACTTCAAGGGGGACACTAGATAAACACATGAAGGAGAAAGGAAGAGAAGGTTGCTGGGACTCTGAAATAAAAACAGAAAAGGCAATGAAGAGAAAATAAAGCAAGGTAACATTTCGAATCACTGATTATGAGAACGTTATGCAGATGGAGTCAGGTGAAGAGAGGGTGAAGGAGGCTCTGGTGATGCATAAACACCAACATTAACACATTAGGTTGAATGGTCTGTTACTGGTGCACATTCCATACAACTATTTTGTAATTTATAAATGCTTAAAGTGACTACTTTCATCGTAATCAAGCAATAATTGCTTTAGACAACTCAGTCGAATTATTACAGTTTCTCATTGTCGCAGCGGGAAAACGGGAAGGTGATTTGGTTGGGCCAGGGAATACTGAATTCCCTAGAGCTCTTAGTAATGCTGGGGTTAAATGGACCTGGTCTTGCCCATGAAGAGAATGCAGTTTTAAGTGGTGATTAATAATCTCCACTCTCACCTTTGCAAATGCTAATCCGTTAATTGTTCGTCTAAATGGATCAATTTAATGTCTCATTATTTACTAACTACCAGCTTGGCCTGTAGAAATGTCAGACTTATGTGCTATAAGCTAGTCCTAATTTGTCTTATTATTGTAATTATAAATCACTCAGGAGCAACAGCCAATTGGATTGTGCTGACTGATCCAGTTACACATCTGATACAGTTTAGCATTGAGACGTTGGAGTATTTTTTTGAGGATGAATTTATTTTTGCATTTGGCTCAGACTTTCTGCATGCCAGCAATGGTAAGCTTTACATCATAGCTTGTGTGTTGAGTGTGGCGGTGGTGAAGTGGGTTGGGTGTTAGAAAATAGCCACACCACATATTGCATCGGAGAATCTTACAGCACAAGCAACAGAGGCTGTTTGGCCCATTGTGTCCGTGCTGGATTTCTGAAAAAACCATCAGCTGAGTCCCATACCCTTGCTCCATCCCACAATCCTGCCAATTTTCACCCATGAAGTATTTACGTTTTCTTTTTAAAGCTACTATCGAATCTGCCTTCACCTGCGAATTTTTGCCTGTTAAAGTTTTTATATCCATATTTTTGTTTTTGAAGCTACTATTGAATCTGCCTTTAAAAACAAAAAGAACTCTGGATGTTGTAAATCAGAAACAAGAACCGGAGTTGCTGGAAAAGCTCAACAGATCTGACACCATCTGTGAAGCGCAATCAGAGTTAACATTTCAGGTCACCGGTGACCCTTAGAACAGTTCTGAGGAAGGGTCACCGGACCTGAAACGTTAATTCTGATTTCTCCCCACAGATGCTGTCAGACCTGCTGAGCTTTTCCAGCAACTTCTGTTTTCATTTGTGATCGACTCTACCTTTACCTGTGAGTTTCTCCCTGTGAAATATTTATCTATTGTTTGTTTTTAAAGCCAATATTTTACCCGCCTTTCAGGCAACGCATTCCAGATTACAATAACCCGTTTTGTAAATTCAAAACATACATCTTTTCTGGTTGTTTTTTCCCATTGGCCTTCCAACTACTGATCATCTTCCTTTCAGCAGAAATGGTTTTGAAATTTGACGTGCATTTTTTAAGGAATGTTTTTCCAAAACAATTATTGCAAAAGCAATGTTAGGGGAGGACAATGACATGGTAGGGTGGTTCAGTGGTTAGCACTGCTGCCTCACAGTGCCAGAGACCTGGGTTCGATTCCAGCCTCGGGCTTCTGTCTGTGTGGAGTTTGCATGCTCTCCCCATGTCTGTGTGGGTTTCCTCCGGGTGCTCCGGTTTCTCCCACAAAGATGTGTGGATTAGATGGATTGGCCATGCTAAATTGCCCACAGTGTCCAGGCTGAGTGGATTAGCCATGGGAGATGCAGGGTTACAGGGATAGGGTAGTGGTCTATGTGGTATGCTCTTTGGAGGGTCGGTGTGGACTCGATGGGCAGAATGGCCTGCTTCCACACTGTAGGGATTCTAATGATAAGGTTACTGGATGATTTAGGCTAGTGCTCAATTATTGATGTGGAAGGAATGGATTTCAGTTCATCGTCTACTGTCACCAATACTGATAAAGCAAAGAACTGTGGATGCTGAAAGTCTGAAACAAAAACAGAAATTGCTGGAGAAACTCAGTGGGTCTGACAACATCTGTTGGAAGAAGGCACAGTTAATGTGTCGGGTCCAGTAGGGATATGTCAGTTTACAAAGCAAAAGATCTGGTGGCATGATAGAGCAACAGCTTCAGTACCCAGTGTGGGAGAGGTAAGGACAGAGTGTACAAAAAGCTGCAGATTGGTCAAAGGGGAAGCAAATTATAAAAAGGCAAAATGCGCAACATTTGGAGAAAAACAAAGAAATGAACAGCAAAGATAGAGGTGAATGGATATGATCTAATGGCCATTATTGAGGCGTGGTTACAAGGAGGTCAAAGCTGGAATCTAAATATTCAAGCATATGTGACGTTTTGGAAGGATTGGCAGGAAGGAAGGGTGATGGGGTAACTTTTTAGCATAAGACAGAAAAAGTAACTCAGCAAAAACTGATTTAGATCAGAACATGTAGAATCCATAAGGAATGTAGGTAAGAAATAACAAGAGGAAGAAGACACTTATGGGAGTGATGTATAGGCCCTTGTCTGTAGCTGTACTGTCAACAGAGAATAAAACAGGAGGCAAATGAGGATGTATACAAAAGGCAGTACATTAGTCATAAGTGACTTTAATCTTCATGTAGATTGAGAAAAGCAAATTGGCAAAGATGATCACCTCTGGAAACAGGTCCAACATGTCCACACCGACCCTCCGAATAGTAACCCACCCAGGCCCATTCTCCTACATTTACCCCTGAAGAATACACCTAACTTACACATCCCTGAACACTATGGGGCAACTTAGCACAGCCAATTCACCTGGCCTGCACATCTTTGGACTGTGAGGAGGAAACCGGAGCACCTGGAGGAAACCCACACAGACATGGGGAGAATGTGCAAACTCCACACAGACAGTCGCCCGAGGCTGGAATCGAACTTGGGTCTCTGGTACCGTGAGGCAGTGGTGCTAACCACTGAGCCACTGTGGTGGATGGGAGCATTCATAGAATGTATTTGGCAGTTTCCTCAGTTGTCATGTTGTAGCTTGAGTTGGGGATCAGGCCATTTTTGATCTGGTAATGCGTAATGATTTAATAAATGATCTCCAAGTAAAAAGTCTCCTTGAAAACAGTGACATTACAAAGTAGAATTTAGAATTGCAATGTAGGTGTTGAGAGTGACAAACTTGGAAACAACTATGCCAAACTTAAATAAGGGTGCAGGCAGTGCCTGGATTGTGACTGGATTCTGTTTGTGAGTCAATTTGAACGCAAGTCAAAACACAAAGGAAGACAGCGTAAAGCAGCTGTTGGTAAGGATAGATGTTCTTATGTCAGATATTTAAAATTACACCCTGCATGGGATTGTGTTTGTAAGTATGAGCATTCATAAATCAGAGACCTCCTGTAATTACATACGGCAGAGGTTGCTGGAGTGGACTGGGTAGAGGGGCTTAGCTGAAAAGATATTTAAGAGACAAGGGGAGGTGTTTAAGGAAACAGTTGATGACTCACAGCAGAACTATTTCCTAAGGAACACAATGGACTCTATGATGGGGATAAACCAGTCATGGTTAACCAAGGAAGCTAGCGATACTATCAATTTGGAAAAACAAATACCGAAAGATTAGTGGTAAGCCAAAGGATTGGGAAAGCTCTAAAAACCAGCAAAGCTGACCAAAACAAGCAGAGAGAAGAAAAACTTTGACAAAGATGGTAAACAAAACCTTGAAATATATCAAAAAGAAGAAAATAAGTCAAAGTGAACATAGACACCTTACAAAACAAGGCTGGGAAAATATTAATGGGGAGCCAGGAAATGGCAGATGAGTTGACATCAGTCTTTATTATAGAAGAAAGTAATAGACTGCCAAAAGGAATAAATAATCAAGAATCTGGAGGGGGGTGGTAAAATCCATTGAATAACTTGCATTGCTTCTAAAGGCTAATAAGTCCCCTGGACCTGATGGGTTGTATCCTAGGATATTAAAGACAACTACAGGTCAGTTAGCTCAATGGCTGTTATTGGGGGAGAAGTTGCAGCCTATTCTAAAGGATGTAATAGCAGAGCATTTACAAATATACACAATAGTCAAGCAGAGTCAGTACGGCTTCATGAAGAGAACGTTATGCCTGACAATTTGACAAACTTTCTTTGATGAGGTTACAGTTAGGATAGTTTAATGGAAACCAGTTTGAATTTTCAAACGACATTCAATAAGGTACCACACAGTCAGCTACTTAATAAGGTAAGAGCCCATGATTTTGGGTACAGTGTGTGAGCATGGATAGAGGGCTGGCTAAGTGGTGCTATTAAGGAGTATTTCTAGGATAGCAACCTGTCACTAGTGGAGTGCCACAGTGACCAGTGTTGGGGAGACCATTATTTCCAATATATATGCAGGACTTGAATGAGGAAAGTGAATGTTCTGTAGCCAAGTTTGTGGATGACATAAAAATATGGGAAGGCAAGTGCTGAAATGACGCAAAGAGTTAGCA
The DNA here is from genome assembly GCF_047496795.1 of Chiloscyllium punctatum. Taxonomy (NCBI): domain Eukaryota; kingdom Metazoa; phylum Chordata; class Chondrichthyes; order Orectolobiformes; family Hemiscylliidae; genus Chiloscyllium; species Chiloscyllium punctatum. The sequence continues at coordinate 90,386,568 of NC_092751.1, forward strand.
AAGGGATATAGACAGATTAAATGAGTGGGCAAAAGCTGGTAGATGGGAGGTAGCATCGGAAAATATGCAGTTGTGCTCTTTGGCAGGAGGAATGGAAGAGCTTGATATTATTTAAATGGAGAGAGACTGCAGAAAGCTGAAGCACACAGGAATTTGGGATTCCTCATGCATGAATCACAAAAATCTAGGAAGTCCAGCAGGTAATAGAGAAGGCAGATGGAATGTTGGACTTTATTGAAAAGGGATTGGGTATAAAAATAGGGAACTATACAAGGTGCAAGTTAGATCTCATCTGGAGTAACATGAACAGTTTTGGTTTTTGTAAGAAAAGATGTATTGACATTGGAGGCAGTCCAGATAAGTTCATTAGTTTGTTTCTGGAAATGAAGGGAGATCCTCATGAGGAGAGTTGAGTAGGTTGGGTCTGTACTCATTGGAGTTTGAAAATACGAGTCCCTTTTTGAAATATTTAAGAATTTTGCGGACTTGACAGGATGGGTGTGGAGAGATTTGTGTCCCTATGTGGAAGAGTCTGGGATCAGAGGGCAAATGTCAGAGTAAGGGGTCACCCATTTGAGACAGAAGGAAGAGGAATCTTTTCTCTCAGAGGGTAATGAGTCTGTGGAATTCTTTACCAGTGGTAGCTGCCGAGACTGCATTTAGAAGAATATTTAAGGCTAAGAGATTCTGATTTTTAATCAGTAAAGGAATCAAAGGTTATGGGGAAAGTGTATTTGAGGATTATCCAATCAGCCATGATCTTATTGAATGGCAGAGCAGACTCAATGAGCCAAATAGCGTACTTCTACTTTGACATCTTATAGCCTTCTCGCAATCCATCGGTCTCGGCTGTGAGTGGTTCTTGTTCAAATCCCACCATGACAATTGGTTGAATTCAGTTGTTAAATTCAATTAAGAATGTTTTTTATTCATTCGCAGGATGTGGGCTTCTCTGGCTAGGCCAGCATTTATTGTCCATCCCTAATTGCCCAGAGGGCAGTTAACAGTCAACCACATTGCTGTGGGTCTGGAGTCACATGTAGGCCAGACCCAGGTAAGGATGGTAGTTTGTTTCCCTAAAGGACATTAGTGAACCAGATGGCTTTTTCCCCAACAATCGTTTCATGATCATTATAAGACTCATAATTCCACGTTTCTGTTGAATTCAGTTCCACTATCTGTCATGGCAGGATTTAAACCCAGGTTTCTATATAAAAAAAAATTAATTTTAATTAAATTTGAACATTGACTGGATCTCTGCACAAGCAGTCTAGCGATAATACCACTAGGCCATCGCTTCCCTTTATAAAAAAAATAATCTTGGCAATGGTGAGGTGAAACATTGATTGCTTAAAAGTTTATCTGGTTTGCTAATGGCTTGTAGGGAAGGAAATCTGCTGTCCTTACCTGGTCTGGCCCATGTGTGGCTCCAGACACAACAATGCCCTCTGAAATAGCCTGAACTAGCCACTCATTACTAGGGCAAACAAAAATGGGCAATAAATGCTGTCCTTCTTGACAATAAGCAGACTTCATGAACAAATAAGCAAAATAAATATTAAACAGATATGAAGCATGTACCTCATCTCCCTGTGACTGTGTGTTTAATTTCTATGAAAGGTGGAACTGCTAAAGCTACAGAGTTAAAGGGAGCTCAGTTGTCTACACTTTTGAAATTCATACAATACTTCAGTTGTTGTGCAGCACCATTCCTGCACGATATCCTTTCTCCTGGTGGCCTCATTATGGCTGTTAATTATACTTTTATGTTTGGCACTTGTTCAATTCAAAACATCCAGCTTATCTTGGCCAAAATTACAGCCTTATTGGGATGTTATTTTTACCCCTCTGATTTCTCTTTCTTGTTTTCATCTCTGAAAGGCAGCGTCTCACTCTGCAATCTGTTTCCATGGGTACTGGCAGCTCTCCAGTACTCCAATTATACAACCATTCTCTTTGTCTAGACAGTAGTAACAGCAGGACATTCAACTACTGGAGTGTCATAACGGAGCCCAACCTGGTTAGCATAAATTGTTTCCTACATGATGACAGTGAATGTACTTTTTTCTGAATAAAAGGCTTCATTGGCTAAAGTGCTTTGAGGTCTTGAATTCATGAAAGGTGTATGTGAAATGTAAATCTCACTTCAAATACAATTCCATCATTAGCAATAAAGCATTACTTTTCAACTGTTCAGCTTGGAGATGGTTCAAATGGCTCTGCTGCCTCTCCTTATGTAGATGGTTACCCATATAAAAGAACTGCTGGAGTTGATCATATAACCTCACAAACCCGCACTAGCATCTGACACAATCACGGATGATCCTAGACCATAACAGCAGAAGTAGGCCATTTAAGCCCATCAAGCCAGGCCCATTCTTCTAATACAATCATAGATGGCCTTTGTCCAAAATTCCATCTTCGTGCTTATTCCTTATATCACTTGAGAGCGGAAGAAATAAAAAAATTATATACTTTTTTTACTCTTTCATGGGATGATGACATGACTGACTAGGCCAGTATCCATTGCCCATCCCAAATTACACAGAGGACAGTTAAGAGTCAACCACGTTGCTGTGGGTCATGAGTTACATGCAGAGCAGACCAGATCAAGATGGCAGTTTCTTTCCCTATAGAATGCTAGTGAGCCAGATGGGTTTTGCTTGAATATGGTTTCACGGTCATTATCAGAATCGTAATTCCAGATTGTGTTTCTTTTTATTGAACTCAAATTCCACCATCTGCCATGATGGGATTCAAACCCAGGCCCCGGGGACATTCCTGGGTCTTTGGATTAACAGTCCAGCGCTAATACCACTAGGCCATCACCTCCCCCTAAAAACGGAGCATCCACAACCCTCTGGGATAGAGAATTCTGAAGGATTGCAATCATTTGAGAAGAAGTTTTTGCCTCATTTTACTCCTTAATCTGAGGCTCAGCCTTTGTGTTCTAGGTTCCACCGGCAGGGGGAAACTATTTCCCAGTATCAACCCTGTCGAGCTCCTTCAGGGTCTTGTATGTTTCAAGGAGAATATAGATCCAATGTACTCCATATCTCATTAGAGGACAACCCACTCATCTCAGGAACCAATCTAGTAAATCTTCTCCATCGCTGCCAATGCAATTATATCCTTCCTCAGACATGAAGACCGAGCCATGTGCATTTCTTCAGGCGTTGTCTCAAAAGGTTCTGCAAAATTGCAGCAACATTTCCTCATTCTTCCAATCCTCTTGCAATAAAGGCCAATATATCATTTGCCTGTCCAATTGCATGCTGTACTGACATGCCAATTTTCTGCACTCTCCACCGAAGTTTCTCTGAACTTTAAAATTTACAGACTTCATGCCTTTTAAATACTAATCTGTCTTTTTATTCTTATCAAAAGAATACGATAATTGAAAGGTGTTTTTGAAATGCAAATCTCCCTTCAAATAGAGATTGTTCTGCTACAGCAAGCAAATTTGCTATAACATGATTGACAAATTGGGGACACTGTTTCTTTCGTAGGAACTTTTAAAACATGTTTTGGTTATAATGCGATTCCAGCCCCATTAGTTTAAATGGTGCTGCTATTATGTGATTTTCTTGTAACACGAGGTTACACGAGAATGAAACTACCCGTATTATAGCAGAACCGAGTGTACAATACTATCAAGAGCTATAATCGTGATTTTTCAACGAACCAGATTGGAGGTGGTTCAAATCCCTCTGTTGCTTCTCTAATTTGGTAAATAACTGAGGACTTCCCCGCAAATTACTCCATCTGCCTTGTTCTTAACTGCCCATTTAACCCGACTATACATATTGTGTTACATCTTTTGCGTCCCCAAGTTACATTTAAATCAACTCTCGGATAATCCAGCACAAATCTGCGCTGCAAATGTAAAGAGCTCATTGGCTCAACTGACCCATTGTTAGACGTGTTAGATGGTGACTCCTTGAGTACTTTGGAACCGAAGCCTGCCTTGGGTCAATCCCTGGAGACACTGAGGGGTGCAAAATTGTGGGCAGTCCAGGTTTTCGTAGGAAAACAACATGGGTGCTCTCTTTATAAAGGCAAATTACTCAAAATGTCATTGGGGATTATTGTAGACATGAAAGAAATATTGATTCAAATGGAAGAGAAAACCAGAGTAATAGCACTCCATGATGGATTTGCTCAATTTGCAATCATTACTTGGACATATCAGAACATCTAGACTCAAGCTACAGGGAGAATGCTAGTGTTGTTTAATCTCAGCCTGCAAACTGGAATTTCCTGTGTTCTTTTTAAGTAGGCTACTCAGAGTTATCATTCACCTTTCAGTCAATATTAACCATACAAAATGAACGTTATGGAAGCTATTTGATCCCTCTGCTGTTGCACAAAGAGACTTTGAACTTCTGTTTGTTGTGTAGCGTAGGAACAACACGCACATGTTTGTTTGCAGCTGAAATTACTGTAACAATAGGTTCCTTGCTAAAGGGACTTAATGTCTGGAGTGTCAAAATTCCACCACCAAAATTCCATGCTTTTCCAAGTAACGTTCCAGCCGTGTAGGAGATCCGTGCTTCTCCAATTCTGGGCTAAGTAGGTTCCTAATTTTGATGGTTCCACCTTCTTTTCGGAGGATTAAGCTTCACTTTCCTTCCTAAACCTCTCCACCCCTCTACCTTGTTTTAGAAACTTCTTAAAACTTACCTTTTGTGACCATTTTTTCCCCCACTATCCCCTTGTCTGTTTAGTTACATTAGAGGTATCATGCAACATGTTAGTGGGAAGTTAGGTTTCATGGCTACAATCTTGAGTTGGGTTTGGATAGATGCAAAAAAAAAGGCAGTGCGATACCCCTCCTTTTAGGTTTATTAAGGACTCTTAACTGCACCAGATATTAACAACACTTGCTTTTTTCTATTCATTTTGTGGGCGTTGCTGGCTGGGCCAACATTTATTGCCCCAACCTAGTTGCCTTTGAGAAGGTGGTGGTAAACTGCCTTCTTGAAAACCATTTTTATATTAGATTATTTACGGTCTGGAAACAGGCCCTTCCGCCCAACAAGTCCACACCAACCCTCCGAAGAGCGACCCTCCGAAGAGCAACCCACCCAGACCCATTCCCCTACATTTACCCCTTCACCTAACACTATGGGCAATTTAGCATGGCCAATTCACCTAACCTGCACATCTTTGGACTGTGGGAGGAAACCGGAGCACCCAGAGGAAACCCACGCAGACACGGGGAGAATGTGCAAACTCCACACAGACAGTTGCCCGAGAGGGAATTGAACCCGGGTCTCTGGCGATGTGAGGCTCAGAAGGCAACTGAGAGTCAACCACGTTACTGTGGGTCTGGAGTCACATGTAGGCCAGACCAGATGAGGATGGTAAATTGACTTGCCTGAATGAAATGGTTTCATGGTCACCAGTACGTTCTTATTTTTTATTGGATTCAAATTCTACCATCTACTGTGGTGGGATTTGAACCTGGGTCCCAGAACATTATCTGCGTCTCTGGATTAATAGTCCAGCGATAATACCACTAGGGCATCACCTTCCCATTGCCTTCTTGAATGCAGTGGTCAGCTGTTGGCCCTTAGACAACCGTAATGAAACTATTGATCAGACATGAGCTTTACCTTCAGGCTCAGTAATATTCTCCTATAATGTCTGTTCCTGGGACATCATAATTAAAAAGGAAGAAAAGAACATGCACTTATTTGAAGCTTTCATATCTGGTAAATTTACATTACAATCAAAGTCATGAAGAAACATGGCAGACAATTTGGGTTGACTAACAGGTCATTTGTTTCAAAGATGCCAGTTGAGATATAAACATTGGCTAGAACACCAGGAGAACAATCATCCTTTTCCTCATAAAGAATATTATTAAACTGGAGAAAGCTCAAAAGAGAATTACCAAGATATTGCCAGGAATGTCATGCTATAAAGAGAGACAGGGTATGCTGAGATTCTTTTCACTGGAGCGTAGGATGTTGAGGGGTGATCTTGCAGAGGTTTACAAAAACATGAGGGGTATGGCTAAGGTGAACGGCAGGTGTCTTTTCCATAGGGTGGGGAATTGCAAGACTAAGGGGCATATTTTTATAATGAGAGGAGAAAGATTTTAAAAAGACATGAGGGCCAATTATTTTACACAGAGAGTGGTTTGTCTGTGGAATGAACAACCAGAGGAAGTGATGAATGTGAAAAATATTTGAATAAGTACATGAAAAGCAAAGAACGTTCCCGTTTCGAATGGTCAGTTGGTAAAATTCACTTGAGAATGTAACATTTAAAAAAGTTTTGTGACTTACATATAAAAGAACTGAAACCAACATGTTCATTCTAAAAGATGAGAGACTTAACAAACAATCCAGGTCTTTTTCAATATATAATTTCAGTTACATCACACTGTAAAGTTTGGCTATAAATTCAGTGTCTTACAATCTTATTCTCTACAACCACCCGATGAAGGAGCAGCTCTCTGAAAGCTAGTGCTTCCAAATAAACCTGTTGGACTATAACCTGATGTTGTGTGATTTTAACTATGAACAACAAATATTTATAAGGATATGGGCCAAGCGCAGGCAGAGTTTAGTTTCAGATTATAATTAACATGGACTAGATGGACTGAAGGGTCTCTTTCCATGCTGTATGACTCGTTGACTTTCCTTTCATCTGAATAGGCAGACTGGGCATAAGTCTAAAATCTCATCATTATTTTAATTTGCAAATGAAACACTCCATCAATCAAACTACCAAATAGCCAGCTAAGTACTTGGGAAAGAGCTGAATTAATGACTCTATAATGCCGACTTCACCCAAAACCATATAAAGCACTGCTTATGTAATATTACAAACACCTAATTTTGGAATATGTATGAGTCCCTAAGGATAACAGAACTTTTAGGAACAACTTTTCAGAAATGAGCAAACAAACAAGGCAGTTTGAAATTACGTCGCTGGCATTAATAAAGTGAAAATGAAGGCTCAATTAAAATAGAGTGACAATTAAAGACTAAATAGATACTTTCTTGTCTCTTTTCTCCTTGTAGGCTCTGGAAAGTGATTGTGTCTCTGCTCATCTCCATCACTGGATAGACTTGATATTTGGATACAAGCAGCAAGGATCAGCAGCAGTCGAAGCTATTAATGTTTTCCATCCTTACTTCTATGACGACCAGATTGATCTCCGTAGCATCAAAGACCCTTTGAAAAAGACTACCGTCATGGGTTTTGTCAGTAACTTTGGGCAGATCCCTAAACAGGTACAGGTTTAAAAAGTCTTTTGATTTCTAAATTTTAACTGACCTTTTGTTCACTTCAAAAAAAAGAGAGAAACTAAATGATATGCAACAGATATTCATTCCAACTGGCCATTATGTAAAAACATTGCATTCACAGGCACATCAATGTCTGGGATAATATTAAACATTACAGCTGAGGAGCATGCTTTTAGTATAATGTGACATGCTTCAAATGATCCCAGGGTGAGGTGGAGTATAAGAGCTTTGTACCCTCAGGTCACATGGTATGACATAGTGTTGATATCCTGAGTATTTCTGATAGAGGAAGATTTACTTTGAGACATAGCTCACCCAATAATGTGGAAAAAAAGAATTTGCCAGAAAACAAAGAGACGTTGACCAGGAATCATCTTGGGGTTTCTCATGCTTCATTGCTGGGACGTTATCGGATTGTATCAGAAATCCTATTTTCGCACATCAGGTGGGAGTTTTTTGCCACAATTCTGTCAAAGTTACAATGGTGAAGCAGCAACAGCTCTGAAGAAATTCGTAATCATTCTGCTAATCAGGAGTGTGTTGATAAGTAAGTGCTGGAAGACACAAACATCTTGGGAATTGTTTTGTTATAGCCTTTATGTCAGACAACTTCTTTCTCATGGGATCGAGAGTTATCCAGGAGAATGTCCAAGAATGACTTTAAACACAGTTAGCCATAGAGTGGGATAGAAGGAAATAAATGTAATTTGAAGTAAGGCTGTAAAATTGTCTAATAATGGGTTGACTACCCAATATCAAGGAGCCTAGCAAAACTGGAATGAATGGGAATCGGAGGCAAACACTCCGCTGATGGAGTTATACCTGGCACAGAGGAAGATGGTCGTGGTTGTTGGAGGTCAGTCATCTCAGCTCCAGGACAACTCTGCAGGAGTTCCTCAGGGTAGTGTCCAAGGCCCAACCATCTTCAGCTGCTTCATCAATGACCTTCCCTCCATCATAAGGTCAGAAGTGGGGATGTTCGCCGATGATTGCACAGTGTTCAGCACCATTTGTGACTCCTCAGTTACTGAAGCAGTCCAAGTTCAAGTACAACAAAATCTGGACAATATCCAGGCTTGGGCTGATGATTAGCATGTAATATTCACGCCACACAAAGGACAGTCTATGACCATCACCAGAAAGAGACAATCCAACAACTGCCCCTTGACATTTAACAGTGTTACCATCACAAATCTTCCAATATCAACATCCTGGGGATCACCATTGACTGGAATCTCAACTAGATTCACCAGAGAAACACAATGGCTATGAAAGCAGGTCTCAGGCCTAGAATACTGTGGTGAGTAACTCACCTCCTGACTCCCCAAAACTTGTCCACCATCTACAAGGCACAAGTCAGGAGTGTGATGGAATACTCCCCTCTTGCCTGGATGGGTGGAGCTCCAGCAACACTCAAGAAGCAGCCCTCTTGATTGGCACCACATCAGCAAGTTTCCATTCCCTACACCACCAACACTCATTAGCAGCAGTGTGTACTATATACAAGATGCACATCAGATGCTCACCAAAGATCCTCAGATAGCACTTTCCAAGTCCATGACCACTTCCATCTAGAAGGACAAAGCAGTAGATATATGGGAACACCTTCACCTACAAGTTCCCCTCCAAGCCACTCACCAGCCTGACTTGGAAATATACCGCTGTTCTTCACTGTTGCTGTGTCAAAATCCTGGAATTCTCTCCCTAAAGGCATTGTGGGTCAACCTACAGCAGATGGGCTACAGCGGTGCAAGAAGGCAACTCATCACCACCTTCACAAGGGAAACTCGAGATGGGCAATAAATGCTGGCCCAGCCAACAAAAATGAATTTTCAAAAATCAATAGAATGACACATTAAGGGAATTGTATCATGGCTGGTCAATCTGATATCACTGCTTGCTATCTATTTCCAACCAAATCCGCACCCTTTTCTCACGCAGTATAAATTGTTGTTCCCTTGGAGATTTGGTATTCTTGTGATTCTGTCCTGATGACCCCAAGATTTGACAGCGAATCTTCCTTTTTTTCAGCAATACTAAATTTTAAATTGTATCCAAAATTCCCAACTGGCTATCGAAAAGCTATTCCACACTGAAACGGTGAGGTTTGACAGGAGGTGGATAATTCTGACTTAATCATCAACACTGTGGGTTGTCAATAATCTTTCAATTGGAGCCTCACATTTCCATGTATCTTGTGAACTCCCCACCACCTTCTCAAGGGAACATAGGGATGGGCAACAAATGCTGGTCTTACTGTGATTTTTGTTTTAAAAAAGCTGCAACTAAGGTTGGGGCCTTGGGGATGCGAGAGTTGTGATGCACTGAAGGAGAGCAGACCCCAGAGCTTCCATTACCACTGTGCTGCCCATATGCTATTTTTGAGGTGACCAGGTTAAACACCTTGTGGAGCTGAGGGAATTAAGGAGCTTATTACGGCTTTTCACCCACGTTGACTAGAATGTTCCTGCCAATAGATGGGCCTCTCACAATGGGTATGTATCCTTCAACAACCACTGTATGGCAGTTACAGCCTTCGTTATATCAAATTATTCTGTCTGGTCTGCAGAAGGAATATCCATATGTTCTGTCTCGGTCTCGGTCTCGGTCTTGATCTCGGTCTCGGTCTCGGTCTCTCTCTCTCTCACTGTAACTCTTACTCTCTGTCTCTCTCTCTCTGTCTCTCTCATCCCTGATTAAGGGCTTTTGCCCAAAACATCGATTTTTCTGCTCCTCAGATGCTGCCTGACCTGCTGTGCTTTTCCAGCACCACTCTAATCTTGACTCTAATCTCCAGCATCTGCAGTCCTCACTTTTGCCTGTCTCTCTCTTTGTCTCTCTGTCTGTCATCCGTTTTTCTCTCTCTCTTGCTCCCCCAAACCCTTGAAAAGATTTTAAAGTTGTCTCCTAGCTGCTTATTGGGTCAGAATCCAGTGGCAGATCCTGCAAAGCCAAAATTGCAGTTTTCTACACCACCCCCCAACCCAACACCCACATCATCTTCCCCTCTTGCCCGATCCAACATGGGGTGGCCAATACATAGCAAGTAGGTAGACAGGGAAGAGTTGAGGCAATGATTATGTCAGGAATGATCTTATCAAATGGTGGGACAGGCTTGAGGGGCCAAATGGCATACTCCTGTTCCTCATTCAGATGATGTCATTTACATCACAGCTCTTGGGTTATTGCAATGAGAATCCAATGCTGTACCAGGACAGGAAGTACAGTGGAGGAGTTTCATAATCCTGAGGAGCTAAGGGCCTTTTTTTAGGACAAGAGTAACGGGAGCATTTAACCAGATTGTGTCTATCCAGAGATTTGGACATGTATATTTGAGGAGAAAGTGAAGACTGCAGATGCTGGAGATCAGAGTCGAGAGTGTGATGCTGGGAAAGCACAGCAGGTCAGGCAGCATCCGAGGAGCAGGAGAATCGACATTTTGGGCATAAGCCCTTCAATGTACAGTGGAGGTTTTGGCTAATTGCTTACAAGTCATTGCCAGAGTATGATGTGGAGATGCCGATGTTGGACTAGGGTGTACAACATTAAAAATCACACAACACCAGGTTATAGTCCGACGGGTTTATTTGGATGTACTAGCTTTCGGAGCGCTGTTCCTTCATTGGGTAGCTACCTGATGAAGGAGCAGCACTCCAAAAGCTTGTACTTCCAAATATACCTGTTGGACTATAGCCTGGTGTTGTGGGATTTTTCACACTGTCAAAGTAGTCAGTGGGAGTGACAGGGAGTTATTTCTGAGACTTCATCTCCATTCCACATGACATCAGTTAAGTAGTAAGGCCAGCAGTGTGAATGTAGCTCATGCTTTGTAAGATAAGGAGATTCATGGCGGCTTTCTTTTCCAGCTGTTCACTAAAGCCCATCCTGCGCGGAATGCCCAAGGAAAGCACTCTTCGGGAAAGGAGTCTGCTGCCTCTTCTCCTGCTGCCCTGCCCTTCTTCTACCACTCGCAGAATCTCAAACCCTCTAGTGTAAAAGGTATTTAAAATACAGACCTGTGAGTCTTGTTATGTCTGTCTTTGCTAATGTTGGACATTGTCAGAAGCAAAAATCAATCAGGGCACAATTGATTGCAAATAATGGCTCCATTCAACCTCAACCCCTCAAAGGAGTGATTTTAACTGATTTCATGTTAACTTTTAGACAAATAAACATGATTCAATAAGTATTTCCCACACATAGTGGCTTGGTAGGCCACCCTTCATAGATTGCTTGAGTGATGTTATCTTGCTCTGAGTCTCTAATTGGGAAGACCTTCACTTGCCTATTCAGACCAAGAGTAATGGGGGTCTTCGATATGTCCTTGTGTTGGCTGCTAGTTGGGAAGGAAGAAATGGATCAGGAACCCCACTGTAATTATGACCCAGCAACTCTATTTGTTTATGCTGCGATGCCTTAGCACCAGGCATGTTGCATTCATTGTCCAGGCTACTGAATGCAGAATGACCCCCTGGAGAACTATCACGTTAAAGCACACCCAACCTGGATCAGCGCTGTCAGGAACTTATGGTAGGGAAAGGGGAAAACCGAAGAGTGTGGGGAGTATGTCACCCATTGAGCAAGAGAGGGTTGTGTAGAGACAAAGAAAACATGGAATCGTTATTAGATGTAAAAGAGAGGATTTCTATCTTTATTCTATTTCAATGATGTCATTACCTTTCCTCTGGTCTGGTCCCCTCAAGAAGGACCCAATGATTGCCAAGAAGGCAGGTGAGAATTTGACCGATGGGCGCAGTGATTTGAGCCAAGTGTTAGGGAGAAAGTTGTTCCCTTGATATCTGTTCCCAGCTGCCGTCCTCCCAGTTTGGATTGGGGGGGAATCTAGTCCATGTCTCCCCAGTACCAAAACACACTGGGCACAGTGTTCTGACTCTCCTCAATAATCTGCTGTGATCACTGTAAAACAGAAAAACTTGCATTTATGTAGCATTTTTCATGACCACTAGATGTTTCAAAGTACTTTACAGTTAGGGAAGTGCATTAGCTGTTGTATTGCATGATTATATATTTTATCAAATTGCATTTGAGTATGGCACTGTAATGTGGCAACTGTAAACTTTTCACAGTACTCGTTTGAGTACAGATGACAATAAACCTAATTCAATTCAATTAAAGCTAATTCAATTGCACAGTGGCCCAGTGGTTAGCATTATTGCCTTACAGCGCCAGGGACTCTGGTTCGATTCCAGCCTTGGGCAACTGTCTGTGTGGAGTCTTGCAAATGCTCCCAGTGTCTGCACGGGAATCCTCCAGGTTTCCTCCCACAGTCCAAACATATCCAAGTCAGGTGAATTAGCCATGGGAAAATTGCCCATAGTGTTTAGGGATGTTTAGGTTCGGTGCATTAGTCGGGGGAAATGTAGAGTAATAGGGTAGGGGAATGGGTCTAGGTGGGTTACTCTTTGGAGCATTGGTGTGGAGTTGATGGGCCAAATGGCCTGTTTCCACACTGTAGGGATTCTATGAACTGAATAATGGATGTTAACTGGGGATTCACTATAGAGAAGAAACTGAATAGAATTGGTTAGGAGACACAGGATTGTAATATGCATCATTGTGAATTAATGTATGTACGGTTCAATCCACTTCCATCCTTCACCATATGGAATACAACACCTTATTCCTCTCCCATAAATTTTTCCTCAACCCATTTCACACAGAGCTACTGAAAGGAGCTGTTGGACACATTGTACACACTGAGAAGGGTGTTCTTGCTGTGGAGAAGAATAAATTACTGATTCCACCAGATTGGAGCAGAATGTTTTGCTGGGGATATGATGACTTCAGCTGTTCTCTGGGGAACTATGGTGCTGAGAAGGTATGTGATATTGTAACTAGCTCAAAGTCAGGATTGGTCAACTGTTCTTCTCTATCTCTCAAGCGGTTATATTACTCACTAAGATAATTAAGAATCAACTACTAAAACCGAATTATTCCGATATTATCTCATTGCTAGTTTTCAGATTTTGTTGTGTGCAAGTTTGCTGCCATATTTCTTAAACCAACAGCTATTCTTCAAACAGTGCTTTAATGACTATTAAATGCTTTTGGATGTCCCAAGATGCATAAGACCATAAGAAATGGAAACAGGAGTAGGCTGTTCGTCCCCTCAAGCCTGCTCAGCCTTTCACTAAGATAAAGGCTGACCTGACATTCCTTCCGTCCACTTTCCTGCCCTTTCCCGGTAACCCTTGATTCCCTGACTGACCAGGGATCCTTCTATCTCAGCATAAAATCCACACAAGAACACTGCCCCCACAGCTCTCTGTGACAAGAGCTCCAAAGACTCTCAACCCTCTGAGAGAAGAAATTCCTCCTCATCTCAGTCTTAAATTGGCGTCCCTTTATTCAGACAGTGCCCTCTGGTCCTGGACTCTCCCAGGAGGAGAAACATCCTCTCAGCATTTCTCCTGTCAAGTCCCTTAGAAATCCTAAGATTATGAACAACCATGTATAAATGTAAGCGTTTATTCAAGGAATACTGAATCAGATTTGCAGGTTAATTGCAGATAGTTAACTAGTGTTTATGCAAACGTTCAGTAGGTATAAATTAACACTATAGTGTCTTTTCACAAGATAATAGTGCAGATTGATGCCTAGTAATGTTGGAATGGTTTTGCTGCATGGGCTTTCAGTAATGTACTGTAAATCATGCATAAAGAACAAACCTGAATCACCTTCATTACTAAATGCAGTAGCCAATTAATGCACAACAATGTCCCACAAATAACAGCCAGAACATCACGTTTGGCAGTGTTAGTTAAGATAACAAAGATATAAAAGATTTACATGTATGTTGCCAGGTTTGGAGGGTTTGAGCAATGGGGGAGGTTGAATAGGCTGGGGATATTGGAGGCTGAAAGGTGACCTTACAAAGGTTTATAATATGATGAGGGATGCGGATAGGGTGAATAGCCAAGGTCTTTTCCCCAGCATAGGGGAGTCCAAAACTAGAGAGCATAGGTTTAAGGTGAGAGGGGGGAAGATTTTCCTTATTACTTTGTGGGATGTGGGTGTTTGTTGCTCATCCCTATTTGTCCAGGGGGTAGTTACGAATCAACCACATTGCTATGGGTCTGGGGTCACACATAGGCTAGACCAGGTAAGGATGGCAGCTTTTAAAAAAAACTAAGGAGCAACTTTTTCACGCAGAGGGTGGTGCGTGTGTGGAATGAGGAGCGAGAGGACGTGGTGGGAGGCTGGTACAATTACAACCTTTAAAAGGCATCTGGATGGGTATATGAACAGGAAGGGTTTGGAGGGATATGGGCCAAGTGCTGGCAAATGGGACTAGATTAATTGAGGATATCTGGTTGGCATCGATGAAGGGTCTGTTTCCATTGGCCTTAACACCAGGGAGAGGTCCCCTTGCTCTCCTTTAAATAGTTTTATGGGCCGAATTTCATTAATTTGAGTAGATGGCCTTGGTTTACGGTGTCAGCCGGAGGATGGCATTGTAGAGTCTGCATCTCCCCTTCAGGGTGGCACAGTGTGATTGGCAGAAGGTTGAAGAACAGGTGAACTGAATTGTGAAACTGAGCGAGAAAGGGGATTGCATTCCATGTCGGGAGGAAACAGCATCCGGGTTAATGGCACCACTTCAGTCATTTGTCCAACACGAAGTGATACAATGTCATTGAGGACCAACTGAATTGTGTTACATGTTAATAAAAATGGCTACCTTATTTCCGCTGCAGAGTCTAACTGTATTTGAATGCCTGTCGGACTGGGGGCAATGCCTGTGTGCTGTGTCTCCAAACGCAACAACTGTTGTCACTGGAGGGACAAGCAGTGTTGTCTGTGTGTGGGAAATCTCAGTCAACAAAGACAAAGCCAAAAGCATGATATTTAAGGAGGTACGTGGCTGTTGTTTTCTATCAGTCTGCATCTGTTGTCTTTTTTTTAGGCTGCATCCACCCAGTGCTTTGTCACCTGAGACCAACTTGCTTCCTTGTTTGGATGCAGTTTACTGGCTGAAGTATCACTGGAATGTGTTGGCTATTATTTAGGATTTAGTGGTTCACACAGAACAGCCATTTGTAGCCTAGGCCAGTGTAGGTTCCAGGCCGGCTACTGATTGCAGACTGGCTAGAACTGCCTTACAATGCACCAATGCTTTCTGTGTCATAAGCTCTGGAGGATGCGGTCTCTGAATAAAGAGCAGCTAGTTGGTAAAAATGGTAATTTGAACAAATTAACCACTGTCTGAACACTGCAAAAAAAGTGACTATCAGCAAACGCAGGAACCACCCTCGCAATATCCCTTCAGAGGTAGTTGCACCCAAAACCCCAGCTTATACTTAGTCTTTGAATCGTCTTGATTTCAATTTTTGCTTTCATAGGGTTACAATCAACTCGGAGAAAGTGAGGATGACAGATGCTGGAGATCAGGGTTGAAGAGTGTGGTGCTGGAAAAGCACAGCAGGTCAGGCAGCATCCGAGGAGCAGGAGAATCAAAGTTTCAGGCAAAAGCTCTTCATCAGAAATGAGGGGGTGGCATCCCTTTGTTCCTGATGAACAGCTTATGCTCGAAACGTCATCTCTCCGGCTCCTTGGATGCTGCCTGACCTGCTGTGCTTTTCCAGCACCATACTTTTTGACTAATTGAACCAGAACCATCCTGTCCTTTACTGCCCTTTACGTAATCTGCCTTTTTGTTCCATTACACAAATCAGACAGTCAGGCCACATTTCTCCCTGCTGCCTTGTTGGTTGACCTTTGTTTCCTGCTTGGCCATGCTGTGACATACCAACGAGCAGAAACTATGCTGCACCATGATAAATACTTGAGCCACATCAGCAGTTAGAGGCTAGGAATCCTGCAGTGAAGAACTCAGCTGCTGTCCCTGTCAAAGCTTTCTCCGCCACCTCCAAGACACAGTGGCCTTGTCTAGATGGTGCAGCCTGACAACCCTTGAAAAGATTGACACCGTCCACCATCTTCAACATCCAGTTCCTTTGCTGACACACAGTGGGAGCAATGTGTACCATTTACACAGCACACTGCGGTGATTCAACAAGCCTGCTTAGATAGCAACCTCCAAACTAAAAGGACATGGGCAGCAGATACATGGGTATATGATTAGATTAGATTAGATTACTTACAGTGTGGAAACAGGCCCTTCAACCCAACAAGTCCATACCGCCCCGCCGAAGCGCAACCCACCCATACCCCTACATTTACCCCTTACCTAACACTACGGGCAATTTAGCATGGCCAATTCACCTGACCTGCACATCTTTGGACTGTGGGAGGAAACCGGAGCACCCGGAGGAAACCCACGCAGACACAGGGAGAACGTGCAAACTCCACATCACCACACTTACACATTCCCCTCTAAGTCACAAGCTGTTCCTTCACCATTAATAGATCAAGACCCTGCAATTCCCTTCCTGACAGGATTGTTGATGTCTGAAAACAAAAAAAGCGGGTCAGGCAGCAACCATGGAGAGAGAGAGAGAGCAAGATAACACTTCGAGTATAGATAATGCTACATTGGAGCTGAGTCATCCAGACTCGTAATGTTAGCTTGCTCTCTCTCCATGGATGCTACCCGACCTGTTGTGATTCCCAGCATTATTTGTTTTCAATACAGATTCCTTCCAGCATCTGCAGTAATTTGCTTCAACCAGGATTGTGGATGTCCCTGAATCCCAAGGACCGCAGCAGTTTTAAGACAGGTCACTAACACCTCCTCTAGCGTAATTAGGGCTGGGCAATAAATACAGGCCTTGAATTCTGCCCAAGGTCAGTCTGAGCCTGGGAGAATTGTGCCTCTGAAATTGATGCCATGCAGAATACTGTCTGAAAGAGCTATGAGGTCTACTACTCCAAATAAAATACTGACTGAAATTTATCTTTAATTTATGTTTAAATCACTTCTCTCTCTACGTCTTTTTTCCTATCCTGCTCCCTCCATTTCTCTCTCTCTCTCTCTCTCTCTAGCTCGCACCACACACATCAAACTTGAGTAGGCTTTACTATCCCATCATATGGGTGATATAAACCAAGTGTACTCAACCTGTTACTGAAAATTAAACGATCAGTGAGGCAATCTCACAAAACTCATTCAGCTTTACGGTTTGTGATCAATGAAGACAACAACTAGTATTCCTTGAGTCCAGTTGTAATTCCTGTCTGAAACCCATGGTTTCCTGTATTACTTTCCACACAAATAGCCCCAGTTATCCTTAATTAACAAATAAAGTTCTGGAAGCCACAAGCCTGGGTCTCTTACACTTTTTCTGATGCCAATGTAATTATAATCCTATTAGAAAGATGTAGGGCTTTTTCAGGAATTCAGTAATGAGTGGAAAAGTGAAAAAAAACTAACATCAGGAAATTAACTTTTTAATAAAACTAATTGTTGTAGTTCAGTTCTTTTTGAAATCAAACATATGTTAAACATTGCTGTGTCCCTTTCATTTGGTAGGTATAGTTTAGCTGTGTAATCTCTGATGTGTTCTTAATTGATTTGCAACAGAAGGATTAAGCAGATTTATATTTGTACTAATCTTCATTGTGAATAAGATGAATAATAGAAGATCTTCTTGAAGTGTATTAAGTATTAATGGCATAAACAACAGAATCCCAGATTAACATTTGCTTGAATTTAGAAATGTTCTTTGATGCAACTAGACTTAGGTTAGCAACAAGTAAATGCAAAACAAATCATTTAGTAAGAGTGATGTGTTTTGGTGACAATGGACATGTTTGCAATGTGGTTGACTAGTGTAATTAGGACATTGGAATACTGTAAGTGTCAGCTTAGCTTAGTGTAGTATTTTCTGTACGCCAAAAGACTGGTCCCGCTCCCAGTGAAGGAATCGCTAAAAAAAGATTTCACTTCTTGTAACTTTTGCTTTCATGCAAATCAGAGCCAACGTAAGCATGAATTAAAGGTAAATTTCAGTCAGTACGTGTACATTTTAATTGGAGTAGTAGCTACAACAAAGATAGACCTCACTGATTATTGAGGCAGTATTCTGTATGGCATCAATTTGAGAGAGAGTTTTTCCATGCTCAGACGGACCTTGGGTAGAACTCTAGTCCCTTATCTTTAAAGACTGAGTCTATTTCTCACTGCAGCAGTGTCTGCATAAACAGCTTTATGTCCATCCAATTTTGAACACAATGGTGTTCCCAGCTTTTATCATGATGTAGAGATACTGATGTTAGTCTGGACTGGATTAATTTTGACGTCACATGATACCAGGTTATCATCCAAGAGGTTTAATTTGAAATCAGACTTTTTTTCGGAGCGCTGCTCCTTCCTCAGGTGAACCTGCTGAAGGAGCAGCCCTTTGAAAGTTTGTGATTTCAAATAAAGCTGTTGGACTATAACCTGGTGTCATGTGACTTCCAGCTTTTACCACTTATGGTAGCATGTATCCAGCCGAAATGCCTTGGCTTTGCATGATTATAACAATCCTGGGCATCCTATTACTTTGGAAGAGAAAGAAAGTGTGATAGAAATTTGATGCATTGTTCCTGACCATTTGCGAATCTAGCTCTCTGACCCACCTGCCCAACTGCTAATTCTTTCAAGTATTTTCCTTTCATCTTTCCAACTATTCACTTTCCTCTTTGCGTGCCATCTTTTTGAATAGGAACTTCCTTCCAGTCGGTACTGCTTCCAGATCAAGGGTAGCCAGGACACAGTGGAGTTGCATTTATTGTCCAATGATCCTTTACAAGTGATAGCAACTCTCAAAATTCCTTCAAAATTTCTAAAAATGAATTTTTTTTGTACACAACATATTTATAAATTTGGTATGCTCTCTCTCTCTCTCTCTCTCTCTAATACTCTCTTTTCTGACACCAGCATGGTGTGGTTTCCTACTCTTGCATTCATTTCCTGCCCTGTTGGAAAGTATCAAAGATTGAAATCACTCAATAGTTATTTATTTTTTGCCCCAGGTACTTCGCGGACATCTAGAAGCAGTCACTTGTCTTGCGGTGTCTTTAACTTACAATGTGATTGTGAGTGGATCTCGTGATAGGACATGCATCATCTGGGACTTTAACACACTGACATACGTCAATCAGCTTCAGCAACATGAAGCAACAGTTTCTGCTGTCTCCATTAACGACTTAACTGTAAGTTCCATCTTTCCATCTCTTGTCTGTTTGCTCAAAATATGTAAGAACATTTAAGCGACTGCTGGACATGCACATGTATAGCATTGAGCTGAGGGTTACGTAGGTTAAGTTATTATATTTTACATTAGGATTAAACCTTAGCACAACATTGTGGGCCAAATGGCCTGTTCCGTGCTGTCCTTTTCTATGTTCTATGTTCTATTAACAGAATGAGCTGAAGAAACTCAGTGAGTCTGGCAAGAGTGTTGGAGAGACACAGAGTTAGCATTTTGACTCTGTTGTGAGTTTTGTTTTGGAGAGACACAGAGTTAGCATTTTGACTCTGTTGTGAGTTTTGTTCAGACCTGACAGCGGGTTGGAAAATCATGTTGCTGACTAAGGAGGTAGAGGATTGAATAGAACAGGATGCACAGAGTAAAAGACAAGGAATTGGTAATGGTGGTGAAGGAGGGCTGGAGATTTGAAATGAGTGCACATGAAGGTGTGAAAAAGAGGAAATGAGCCACAGACACTCTGCAGAGAACAAAGCCAACAAGATATGGCTGAGGGAGGTGAGAAAAATGCTCTGAAGTTGTGGAATTCAATACTGAGTCTAAAGGCAATAAAGTTACTATGTGAAAAATGAGGTGTTGTTCCTTCAGTTTGCATTGTGCATCATTAGAATACTGTAGTCGGTGCCGGATGAAAAGGTCAGCATGGGAGCAGGATGGTTTATTGAAATGGCAAACAACTAGAAGATGCGAGTCATTCTTCTAGACCGAGGGGAAGTGTTCCGCAAAGCAGTCACCCAGTTTGTGTCCTGTCTCGCCAATGTAAAGGTGAACTTTCAGATATACATTTTACTTGTTTGCATAAAGGATGAATTTGCTAGAAGTAGTTCTCAGCAGAGGTCACAAGGTGAGAGTACACAGAATGAGGGAGAATCTGATGCTTCGTTAACAACTAAATTAGTGTGAGCAATGTTTGTGTAAGGATGTAATATTTTAAGCCTTAAATATTAATTTGCAAACAATCAAAGCACCTTTTTCACTGAATGAAACAAGAAACAAGTTTGTGTCCAGTTCTCAATTGAGAATCGCAATGGAATGATATGAGAATCTGAAACTAAATTTCAGTGCCTGGGATTTCTGGAGATCCTAGCTTCCATCTTGGTGTCTGCTTGATGACTGCTTTAATCTCTTGTAACTTGGAAAGAATTGGATAAATTTGCCGAATTCAACTTTGTAAGTGGCCTGCTACTTCGCAACTCCATTCTCCTGGAAGAGTAAGAAGAAGTATTCTCCTCCAGTCTCGCAAAGTGGACTCTGTGCTCTTTCTAATGTTGGTATTTCTCCTGTTTCAATATGCTCTTTGTTTGTGGGTCGTGAATATACACATGGTGTTTGAAATCAAGTAGCTAAAAACAATGACTGCAGATGCTGGAAACCAGATTCTGGATTAGCGGTGCTGGAAGAGCACAGCAGTTCAGGCAGCATCTGAGGAGCACTAAAATCACATTCAGTGTGATTTGTAAGTCCATTGCATAAAAGGAAATGCATCATCTCCAAACTTAACACACTGACTTACGGCAGCCAGCTTCTGGGTCATGAAGCAACAATTTCTGCTGTTTCTGTCAACAAATTCAGCTCATTTTCAGGATTGCCTCTCCTGATTCTATCTCCGATGTACCGGCCCTTTGTAAATGGTTTTCCGACTGGAGGAGTTGCAATCAGTGAATTTACTGTTTGCCCTGAAACTGCCAGGATCAACTTTGTTGGAACAAGAGTGGAATAACTCTTTAAGAAGACTGGGGATAAGAGCTCCAATAGGCGGTATCCAGAAGAGGCTGATTGGGAATATAGTGAGGAAGACATTGAGGTGCAGCTCCCTTGGGGCTGGATCCACACTATATGAACATCCAATGAGCTGAAGCCAAAGAAGTAGCAGATCTTGCTGTTTGCATGATATATCTAATTGCATGGTATAATATTGCTGGAAGTACTATTTTTGATAACATAAAACTATTTTGCCCTCTTCCGATGTGAGAGGAGTGTGGTTGTCTAGTTTGTATATTGTTTTATTGCCACGGGTGCCATTTGTAGCTGGGTAATTTCCTCAACTCCAAATTATACTGTAATAAAAATGTATGATATTGCAGTGAGTATAATCTTTTGCAATTTTAAAATGTTTGGAGCTGGCTCAGGTTTATTACTGTGTTTGTAGTTTCAGTGATAGAAATGGTCTCGCTGTGTCTTTTGTTTTTTTAAAGAATTATCGGGATGATCTTGCTTCATTTGAAACTCACCCAGGATTGACATGTTTATAAGTGACCAACAATCTATTTCTTTAACCGGTTAGATTTAATAATTGAGGAAGAAACAGGAGAACAATGGAGAAAAGGGGACAATTCAAATACAATAAGAGAAATAAAAAAAGGGCAGAAAATTGTGGATAAACACTTTATTGTATCCATCTAAATTGCAGTCTACAATAACCAATGGAAAAAAGGAATAAACTTCACAATCTATCATTGTGACTGTTCCATATCCTGAAAGCAAATTCCATTTCTCTCTGATGGACTTTTCCTCCCTCGAGCGCATGTGCCAGAAAAATGGTAGGGTCACTATCATTGCTCTAACTTGCACTGCCACAAGGGAGTATTGCAGGTGCACAATCCTTTATCCAAAATGCTCAGGACCAGCTGATTTTTGGAATTCAGAATTTTTTGAATTTCAGAGTAAGTGACAGTTTGATGGATGACATTTAAAAAAATCTTACCAAATAGCAGACACACCGTGAGTGAAACGGGCCCTGAAACAGAACTGAAGTTTGCCAATGCTGAGCCACGCCTCCATCACATCCGAGTGACACACATCGAGTGGGTGTGGAGTTGGGTTAACTGTTTGCACACCAAACAACCTTGTCAATGAAAAAAAAACTTCATGATAAAACCTTCAGATTTCTGAGCTTTTCGGAATATGGGATTTCGGATAAAGGGTTGTCTACCTGTACTTTGAAATCTGACAAATTTACAGCACAGGAAGTGGCTATTAGCTGATATGGGTTTACTTCCAACTGGCTGTTTTACATAATGTGGCAACATTGACATTATCTGCTGGATTCAGTGATGATAACACCATTGTATGTGATAGAGGCACAGGTTAGATTGTCTCTTATTGATGACTGTCATTGCCTTGCATTATCTTATCTACGTTCAACCTGTCCCCACACCCTGTAAGAAGTTTTTAAGTTTCAATTAGATCAACTCATTCTTCAAAATTCGAGAGAACACAGGCTCAATTTCCTCAATCTCTCCTCATAAGACAATCCCACCATCCCAAGGTGAATGTCCATTGCATTCCTTTTTATAGCAAGTACATTCTTCTTTGGAAAAAGGAGACCTAAACTGTGCATAACCGCACCAAGGCTTTATGCAGTTGAAGCAAGATATCTCCGCACCTGTAACAGAGGAATACTATGGATAGTGGAAATCTTGAATTATTTTTATCTCTATTCTTGTACTTCCATTCCCTTGTAGTGAAGGCCAGTGTACCATTTGCCTTCCTTACTGATTGTCACACCCACATGTGTCTCATGAACAAGGATATTTGAGTCCTTTTGAACACCAACGCTTACCAGCCTCTCACCATTTAAGAATTATTCTTCCTTTCTGTTTTTCTACCAAAGTGGATAACTTCATACTGATTTACATTATGTCCTATCTGCCATGTTCCTGCCCATTCACTTCGCCTGTCCAGGTTCCATGAAGCCTCCCAGCACCCGCCTCACAACCTTCATTTGGTCACCAGAATATTTAAAATCTTACAATTGGTTTCCACATCCAAATCATTTATACAGATTGTGAACAGGTACTGTCATGATCCTGACCATTCAGTTACCTGACTGCAGCAACCTGAGAAGGATCTATTTTTCTAACTCTCCGCTTTCTCTAATTTTGTTTACCAGGCTCTTGTTTGGAACCTCATCAAAAGCCCCTTAAGCATCCAAATATAACACACCTACTGGCTCTCCTTTATCCATATTAAAATTAACATCTTCAAAAAACCTCCAAGACTCTCAAACATTATTTCCTCTCTATAAATCCATATCAACTCCTCCAATTTTACCATTATTTTCTAAGTGCTAATTCCCACATCTTTTTTAATGGGTTTCAATATTTTCTGTGACATCAGACTAAATAGGTCTTTAGTTCTCCACTGTCTTTCTCCTTCCCATCTTAAATAGTAGGGTTACATTTGCTACTTCCCAATCTGCAAAAACCTTTCCAGACTCTATAAAATTTTGAAGGGTAATTACCAACATTTGCAGTGTCACTATAAACACATCCTTCAATAGTCTGCACTCATAGAATCTCTACAGTGTGGAAACAGGCCGTTTGACTGATCCAATCCACTCCAACCTTCTGAAGTGCATCCCACCTAGACCCACCCAATCCCTGTAACCCTGCACTTACCATGGCTCGTTCAGCTAGCCTGCACACTATGGGCAATTTATCATAGCCAATCCACCTAACATGTACATCTTTGGACTGTGGATGGAAACCCACGCAGAAAATGTGCAAACTCCACACAGACTGTCACTCGAGACTGGAATCGAACCCGGGTGTCTGGTGCTGTTAGGCAGCAGTTCTAACCACTGATCCATTTTACAGTAAAAGTTTCTCATTATTATTGCCTCATTGTAATTTTCAGTTGCTACGAGTAGTTACTCCATCAGCAGGCGCAATTATTTTGAAATCCAAATTCCAAAAATGATACTATCAAAGGGAGGTGATGGCCCAGTGGTACTATCACTGGACTATTAATCCAGCAACCCAGATAATGTTCTGTGGACCCAGGTTTGAATCCTGCCATGGAAGATGGTGGTATTTGAGACGTAATAGAGACGTACAAGATAATACATGGCTTGGAAAGGGTGGACACTAGGAAATTGTTTCCGTTAGGTGAGGAGACTAGGACCCATGGACACAGCCTTAAAATTAGAGGGGGTCAATTCAGAACAGAAATGCGGAGACATTTCTTCAGCCAGAGAGTGGTGGGCCTGTGGAATTAATTGCTGCAGAGTGCAGTGGAGGCCGGGACGCTATATGTCTTCAAGGAAGAGATTGATAGATTCTTGTTGTCTCGAGGAATTAAGGGCTATGGGGAGAATGCGGGTAAGTGGAGTTGAAATGCCCATCAGCCGTGATTGAATGGCGGAGTGGACTCAATGGGCCGAATGGCCTACTTCCACTCCTATGTCTTATGGTGTCATGGTATTTGAATTCTGTTAAAACCTGGAATAAAGAGTCTAACAATGACCACAAATTCATTGTTGGAAAAAAACCCATCTGGTTCACTTTCATCCTTTTAAGGAAAGGAACTGTCCTCCTGACCTAGATATGACTCCAGACCCACAGCAATGTGATTGACTCTTAACTGGCCTCTGGGCAAATAGAGAATGGCAATAAATGCTGGGCCAGCCCTCATCCCATAAATGATTTTTTAAAAACTATTTAAAGTAAATTCTGATTTATTATTGTCACATGTACCTAAGTACGGTGAAAAGTTTTGTTTTGTGTGCAGTACAGGCAAATCATACCATACAAAGTGCATTAGGGTAATGGAACAGAGCGAGGAATACAATGTTACAGCTGAAGAGAAGGTACAAAGAGCGAGCTCAATATTAAATTTGAAATTTGAAAGGCCTATTCAGGTGTCTAATAAGAGCGGGGAAGAAGCTGTTCGCCTTTCATTGTATACCTTTCATCACGCAACTGCCCAATTTTAGTCTCCATTGATATCTAAACGTAATATTAGACAGGTAAAAAAAAATCAATGTTCTACTTGATCTGGTGCATTTCCCACCCACTAAGTTTGTTTAACTTTACTCCCTTAGTGTCGTTCATGAGGTTTTATTTCTACAGTCTACAATATTTTGTCAATAGCCTTGTAAGTATTTCTTTTTATAGCATTTGTCCAATTTCTTCCTAAAAGCTACTGTTGGATCTGCCTCCCTCTCAGGCCGTGCATTTCAGATCACAAGAACTCACAGTGTGCAAAGTTCGCTGTTACGTACACACCCAAAACCTCACATCATTTTCAAAGTCTGCACCCAAGCTCTCCTGAACTCTGTCTTTACAGGGATGTGGGTGCACCTTGGGGATAAGGTCAGTCTTTGTTCATACCTCATGGTTGGGCATTCACTGGTTAGGCTTCATCCTTAAGGTTGACTGAGGCTTTGTGGGGAACTGGGGACTGATAGTTGCTGGTTTGTAGAATCTGGTAGAGCTGCTAATTCCCATTGAGCTGGTGCGTTGTACCAAGAGTCGCACATTCGGGATGGAGGAGTGAAATTTGAGAATGTTCCTGCTCCCTATGTAACCATGTATGTGGGTGTTCAGTCAGCTCACTGATTTCCATTCTGTTACTTCAGGGTGACATTGCCACTTGTGCAGGGACCTTCCTCTACCTGTGGACAATCAATGGGCAGCCGATTGTAAGTGTCAACACGGCCTCGGACCCGACAGAGGAGATTCTGTGCTGCTGCTTCACTGAGGCCCACGAATGGGACTTGCACAATGTTGTCGTGACAGGGTGTGCTAACGGCATTGTGCGGGTAAGTGTCACCAGCAGCGGGTAAAGAACAGGCGCCTTTTTGCTCCACACGACTTAGTGTCAAGGGTCAAGTGAGCCAGAGTTTTGTGCATCCAGAGTTTTCAGGTCATTTTCTCCTGGGGTTGTCCACGCTTTCCCCACCTCTCATTCTTCTCCCACCTGAAATACACTGCCCTATACTGGTGGTGTGCTGAGAGTAGCAGTGTGTGAGCGCTGAAGGTCAGCTACGGAAAGCATCATAGATGATCCAAGGATGTAAATGCCTTGGAAACACTTCAGAGAAGGTCTACGTGACTAATATCTGGAATGGGCGAGTTGTCTTTTGAGGGAAGGTTGGACGTGCTGGGCATGTGTCTGCTGGTGTCTGGAAGATTTGAAGAAGACACACAATAGCATGAGCGATCTTGACAGGGTGGATGTGGAAGGAATCACTTGCTGTTTACAAATTAGGAAGTCCGCCATTAAGAAGTTGGGAATCTTTTTCCACAAAGGATTGTGGTTTTCGATCCCTCCTCCTGAAAAGACAGTAGAAGCAAAGTCTTTGAATAGGTTTAAGGCAGAGATACTGAGATCCTTGACAAACCAGGAGCTGCAAAGTAATTCAGACGAGGGAGGAATGTGGAGTAATTAGATCAGCCATCAAATTATTGAATGGGGTAGCAGATTTGAGGGGCTGATTGGCCTACACCTGTTCACATGATGCTGTCCGCATTAATGCTGTCAGACGGAGTGCTGGGTGTCAGTTGGAACTGAGGACTCATGGATTTCTTCCCCCTAACCAAGCCAATGCCCCTCGAACCCACTGCCCTGTGTCTGCCCTCTCCTTTGGAGTTACCAGTGCAAGTTACCATTGCTCTGTCCACAATACCAAGACCTGGGTTTGAAGACTTCACGATAAATGCTCCTGAAACTAGTCAGAAATGGGGAAATGTGACATTCTAGCCTAAGGGTCAGGTATGGGCACCTCTACTGTCCAATCGCCAATCTGTGCCCATCATAT
Organism: Chiloscyllium punctatum; assembly: GCF_047496795.1. Lineage (NCBI taxonomy): Eukaryota > Metazoa > Chordata > Chondrichthyes > Orectolobiformes > Hemiscylliidae > Chiloscyllium > Chiloscyllium punctatum. The sequence continues at coordinate 90,413,552 of NC_092751.1, forward strand.
AAATCTTGGCTTCATGCAGCCCTTAGAGGGACTCAGATTCGGACAGACCGTATAGTTGCTCTATTCTGTACTGGATCAACATTGACCAGGTCTCTTGACACTCTGCCCTGCAGACTCTCTGTGTTACCTCCCTCTAGTTTCTACCCTCATTTAGAATGCATTCTCTTTGTCTGAAAAAGGACAATTTACACTGAAGAAATATTGCGTGACCCATACACAGCCCAGAGCCGTCTTCCCACATATTATTTAACTTTTACAAATGAGGAAGATAAATGCAAAGTACAATAGTTGAAACCTGTTCCATTGCTAATGTGTTGGACAAATAGATAATTGATTTTGTTTCTTATAATCCTTTAATGAACAATATATGGAATTGTTTTGCCTTACCCAGAGAACAGACCACAACCCGAAGCACATGCTTTATTAGACTCCTGTACAAATTGCCTTACTCAAATTTAAAACAAGGAAGTATTGAAGTATTAACCAATAGACTTGGACAGCTGGTGCATCTTTGTGTAAAGATTCATTTCTGAACCTTCCTCTCTCACTGTGTTCACCTCGTATTTTACCCCAGTGTTATATTCCTTACTGAACAAGATGAATTTGGCAGCAACATGCCTGCGTGTCAAAGGAGTGAAATGCAATGTATGTTTCCTTCTGTTCCCTCCATCCTCACTGTCTTCAAATGACACTTGAGTATCTTCTCCTCAGTTTTTTTGGAGTCTTCTCAAACCATTGGAATTCCTTGGTACATTTCTGTGTTCTTCTGCAATCCTTAGACTTCTAAGACCAAATAATATGTCAATCATAGTTTTGAGCTTTGTGATTGCTTTCAGTCTTAGTTCATTGATGGCCCTCCAATTAGTTCTTCAGTTTTGTACATTGGTCTGTTGCAGTACTGTAAATTCAATCAGCCTCACTGCTGTCTGCTGTTTGTGCACTATGAGAGTATCCATCCAATCTTCCTTCTTTCCAACTCCATCAACACATCCTTATATTCCTTTCTCTCTCATATACGAGTGTACTATCTCTGTAAAGGCATCATCTGTGATTTGCCTCCATTGAGTAAGCTATTCTGGATAAAGAAATTGCTGCCGAGTTATTTATGGCAATTGCAGCAGACCTGCATGCAGTTGGTTTTGTGGTTAGCTCGTAGAATCCCTGCAGGACATTCAGCCCATCCCGCAGAAGAGCATCCCACCCCGACCCATTCCCTACCCAATCCCAATAACCTTGCATTTCCCATGGCCAATCCAACCAACCCCTATGTCTTTGGACTGTGGGAGGAAACCAGAGGACCTTGAGGAAACCCACAAAGAAACTGGAGAATATGCAAACTGTACTCAGACAGTTGCCCGTAGGTGGAATGGACCCTGGTCCCTGGCGCTGAGAGGCAGCAGTGCTAACTATTGACCCACTCAGGCAAGGTGGTTTGCTTTTGCTGCAAATTTTAAGGAGCAAGTTTATAACATTCTGGATTATTTCCAATTTACAGCTGTGGAAGACAGAGTTTCAAAGACTGCAAGTCACCAAGAATGACGGAGGGAGAGCGGCGGAAAAGAACGGTAATGTTTGTGTATCATGTGTCTGACTCACTGGGCAGAATAACCACAGCATACCTGGGAGCTTACCCTCCACAGAGTGTCACTCTGGTTTGACACAGCAGTGGACAGTTTGCAGATGAGTTGATGGCTTGCATGGCAACTTGTCCATGCGCCTGATGACTTCTGTCTTTGAAGTACTGAGCAAAGATGTTAAATATTTGCTGTATTGACTTTTTGTTGCGTGAGATGTTGCTCTGGTATCGTTGAACCTAAAAGCTGGGAACAAACAAGAGCAAGCTACAAGCCAAAATAAAAGGAATCAGTTACTTATGATAATATTGCTAGTGTACTTGACAGTCCCTGTTGGGCCAACAGGGCATGGTTGATTGCTAACAAAATGCCACACAGCACACATTCCATCTTCAGTACTTTCAAGAATTAGAGTCATAGCATCATAGTGATGTACAGCATGGAAACAGACCCTTCAATCTAACTTGTTCGTGCCGACCAGATATCCCAACCTAATCTAGTCCCACTTGCCAGCATCTGGCCCATATCCCTCCAAACCCTTCCTATTCATTTACCCATCCAGATGCCTTTTAAATGTTGCAATTGTATTAGCCTCCACCACTTCCTCTGACAGCTCATTCCATACAGGTACCACCCTCTGCATGAAAATGTTGCCCCTTAGGTCTCTTTTATATCTTTCCCCTCTCACCCTAAACCTATGCCCGCTAGTTCTGGACTCCCCTGCCCCAGGGAAAAGACTTCGTCCATGCCCCTCATGACTTTATAAACCTCTATTCGGTCACCCCTCAGCCTCCGACGCTCCAGGAAAACAGCCCTACCCTAATCAGCCTCTCCCGATAGCATAATTCTTCCAATTCTGGCACAATCCTTGTAAATCTTTTCTGAACCCTTTCAAGTTTCACAACATCCTTCGGAAAGGAAGGAGACCAGAAAAGCATGCAATATTCCAAAGGTGGCATAACCAATGTCCTGTACAGCTACAACATGACCTTCCAACTCCTGTACTCAATACTCTGACCAATGAAGAAAAGTATACCAAATGCCTTCTTCACTGTCCTATCTACCTGTGACTCCACTTTCAAGGAGCTATGAACCTGCACTCCAAGGTCTCTTTGTTCAGCAACACTCCCTAGGACCTTACCATTAAGTGTATAAATGCTGCTAAGAATTGCTTTCCAAAATGCAGCACCTCACATTTACCTGAATTAAACTCCATCTGCCACTTCTCAGCCCATTGGCCCATCTGATCAAGATCCCGTTGTAATCTGAGGTAACCTTCGCTGTCCACTACACCTCTAATTTGATGTCAGCTGCAAACTTACTAACTATATGTGTTATGCTCACATCCAAATCATTTATATAAATGACAAAAAGTAGAGGACCCAGCAGCGATCCTTGTGGCACTCCACTGGTCACAGTCTGATAAGCAACCCTCCACCACCACACCTTTGATCCAGTTCGGTATTGAAATAGCTAGTTCTCCCTGTATTCCATGAGATCTAACCTTGCTAACCAGTCTCTCATGGGGAACCTTGTTGAACAGCTTACTGAGGTCCATATAGATCACATCTATTGCTCTGCCCTCATCAATGAACTTTGTTACTTCTTAAAAAACTCAATCATTTTTGTGAGACATGATTTCCCATGCACAAAGCCATGTTGACTATCCCTTTCCAAATAGATGTACATTCTGTCCCTCAGAACTCCCTCCAACAACTTGCCCATCACAGACATCAGGCTCTATTGTTCCCTGGCTTTTCCTTACCACATTTCTTAAACGGTGACACCGCGTTAACCAACCTCCAGTCTTTCAGCACCTAACCTATGACTATCGATGATACAAATATCTCAGCAAGAGGCCCAGCAATCACTTCTGTAGCTTCCCACAGAGTTCTAGGGTACACCTGATCAGGTCCTGGGCATTTATCGACTTTTATGCATTTCAAGACATCCAGCACTTCCTCCTCTGTAATATGGACATTTTTCAAGATGTCACCATCTATTTCCCCAAATTCTATATCTTCCATGCCTTGCTCCACAGTAAACACGGATGCAAAATACTCGTTTAGTATCTCCCTCATCTCCTGCGTCTCCACACAAAGGCCGCCTTGCTGATCTTTGAGAGGCACTATTGTCTTCCTAGTTACCCTTTTTGTCCTTAGTATATTTGTAAAAACACTTTGGCTAACCCTTAACCCTATTTACCAAAGCTATCTCATGTCCCGTTTTTGCCCTCCTGATTTCTCTCTCACATGTACTCCTATTGCCTTTATACTCTTCTAATGATTCACTTGATCTATCTAATCTATATCTGACATATGCTTCCTTCTGTTTCTTAACCAAATCCTCAATTTCTCTAGTCATTCAGCATTCCCTACACCTACCAGCCCTTTGTTTCACCCTAACAGGAATATACTGTCTCTAGGCTCTTGTTATCTCATTTCTGAAGGCTTCCTATTTTCCAGCCATCCCTTTACCTCGTTCATTTCTTTTGAATTTTTTGAGTAGCGTTTAATTCAGGAATATCTTGCTGTATTATTGCTCTTCTTCCTTTCCCTGAAGGCTGGGGTGGTGGTGGTCTAGTGGTAATGACACTGGACTGGTAATCAATACAGAGAGCCTCTTCTGATCACGAGTTCAGCTTCCACCATGGCCTGTGGTGAAACCTGAATTCATTAAAAACCATGAATGAATGGTTCACGTAATGGCTACATAACCATTATTGATCTTCATAAATACCTATCTGATTCACTAATGTCCTTTTAAGGAAGGATATTGCCATCCTCACCTGGTCTTAGTCTACAAGTGACTTCAAACCCATAGCAATGACTCTCATCTCTCCTTTGAAATGACCGAGAGAGCCAACCAGTTCAAGGTTAGCCAGGAATAAGCAGCAGACAATGGCGTAACATTTGCTGTCATCTGCAGCAACCTAAGTCACCTCCATCTTCCCATGTTGTAGTCGGGAATAAAGAATCCAAATGTTAGTCTGTACTCTCTCAGTCAGAAGGATGTGGCTGATTCAGACCAAAGTTACCAGGTTCAATCTCTGACCTCTGTTGATCTCCAGATCAAAATATCTCTAGGTTAAGGTCAGAATCGGTTTGTTCCATGTCTGAGCACCATCCTTCCTGTTCCACCACACACACACTCCCCCACATTCCCACATCCCATGAAGTGTCAGGGTGTAAATGTTGGATGAAGATGTGATCAGGTTCAGCTGTGATGCCTTCCACAGTTGAGAGACTGCTGCCACTCTGAATGTAGGCTCTTACTCCAACACACAACCATGCAAGCACAATGCAATAGGCATGTGGACGTTTAAACACTTCAAACACACCAAAGATTCCTGACTCCAAATTGCAATCCCAGCTAAACTTGAACCTGGAGTTCAAGGTACCTTTGAAAAGAAAATCCCGTAAACCAGCCCAGAGGAAGTGAATTGTGTTACAAGAACATGCAACAAATCACAGTATGAAAATCTATACGTTCATTTCAAGTTACAACATTAGTCGATCTGTTAAAAGTGCACAGTAAGAAAGTTCATTAATTATAAATAAGTAACTGAACAGTAGTGTGTGATGGCGAATTATGCAAACAGCACAGAACTTGGCTGGAAAATGGCTAAATATATATTGTCTTTGGTCAGATTATTGGGAGCAGTGTCTTGAAATGGAATGATTCTAAAATCAACCTCTAATGGTGACACAGCAACAATCATAAGAGTATGTTATTGCTGTAGGCACTAATGCGTTCAGTGGTTAATGTCGAACAAAATAAGCTGTTTCAGCCTGACCAGAAAATTAGAAGTGGAGGATACAGCCTGAATCTGAAGAGGGTTAAAATCAAAACTAATGTATGGAAACATTTTCTTCAGTGAGTGAGTGGTCAGTCTATGGAGCCACTCCCGTAGGAGACGGTGAAAGCTGATATATTGATTCATTCAAAAACAAATTAGCTATACTACTTTCTGTAAGTAACATTTTAGCTTTCAGTTGAGGAGTAATTTGGGACATGTCATGCTGAGTGGAACATTGGGAGGAAAAGATAACTTTGGATCTCCTCAGAGCTCCTCCAACACAGGAGTTTCCTCCTGTCAAATCTGGGTCAGACTAAATCAGAGTAACATTTGCATCATACAAATGGTTTGTAATGACCATCTCCCATAAGAGACCATCCCTTGACATTCAATAGTGTTACCATCACTGAATCTCCCACTATCAACATCCTAAAGGGTTACTGAAGCTTAACTGGACTTGTAACGAAAAAAATAGTGACTATAAGAACATGTCAGAGGCTAGGAACTCACTTCCTGAATCACCAAAGTCTGTCCACCATCAAAAAGGCACAAGTTAGGAGTGTGAGGGAAAACTCCCCATTTGCCTGGATGGGTGCAGCTTCAACATCACCAGAGAAACTTGACATTATCCAGGACAGCGACCATAATTCTATTAGTTTTTAAATAGTGAGGGAAAAGGATAGACCAGATCTAAAAGTTAAAGTTCTAAATTGGAACAAGGCCAATTTTGACGGTATTAGGGAAGAACTTTCAAAAATTGTTATGGGGGTGGTGCTGGTGGGGTGGATGTTTGCAGGTAAAGGGACGGCTGGAAAATAGGAAGCCTTCAAAATGAGATAGTGAGAGTCCAGAGACAGTGTGTTCCTGTTAGAGTGAAAGGCAAGACTGGTAGGTACAGGGAATGCTGGATGACTAGAGAAATTGAGGTTTTAGTCAAGAAAAACCAAGGAAGCATATATCAAGTACAGATAGCAGAGATTGAGTGAACCATTGCAAGAGCATAAAGGCAGTAGGAGTATAATCTGAGTCACGGCATTGCGGGTTGGCAATGACACGGCATTGAAAGCATTGTTTTTTTGGGGCGGCACGGTGGCTCAGTGGTTAGCACTGCTGCCTCACAGTGCCAGGGACCCGGGTTCAATTCCAGCCTCGGGAATGTTTGCACATTCTCCCCGTGTCTGCGTGGGTCTCCTCCCACAGTCCAAAGATGTGGAGGTTGGGTGAATTGGCCATGCTAAATTGCCTATAGCATTAGTCAGAGGTGAATGTAGCAGAATGGGTCTGGGTGGGTTGCTCTTCAGAGGGTCGATGTGGACTTGTTGGGCCAAAGGGCCTGTTTCCACACTGTAGGGAATCTAATCTAATCTAATCTAATCATAATGAAGTGGGAAATCAGGAGGGCAAAAAGGGGACATGAGATAGCTTTGGCAAATAGGGTTAAACAGAATCCAAAAGGATTCTACAATTACATTAAGGACAAAAGGGTAACTAGGGAGAGAATAGGGCTCCTTAAAGATCAGCAAGGCCACCTATGTGAGGAACTGCAGGAGATGGGGAAGATATTAAATGGGTATTTTGCGTCCGTGTTTACTGTGGAGAAGGACATGGAAGATATAGAATGTGGGGAAACAAATAACCGACGTCTTGAAAAATGTCCATGTTACAGAGGAGGTGGTATTGGATGTCTCAAAATAAATAAAAGTGGATAATTCCCCAGGACATGATCAGATGTACTCTAGAACACTGTGGGAAGCTAGGGAAGTGATTCCTGGGCCCCTTGCTGAGATATTTGTATCATTGATAGCCATAGGTGACCTGCCAGAAAACTGGATGTTGGCTAACATGGTGCCACTATTTAAGAAAGGTGGTAAGAAAAAGCCAGGGAACTATAGACTGGTGAGCCTGACCTCAGTGGTGGGCAGGTTGTTGGAGAGAATCCTGAGGGACAGGACTTACATATATTTGGAAAAGCAAGGACTGATTAGAGATAGTCAACATGGCTTTGCGCATGGGAAACCATGTCTCACAAACTTAACTGAGTTTTTTGAAGAAGTAACAAAGTGGATTAATTAAGTCAGAGCAGTGGATGTGATCTATATGGACTTCAGTAAGGCGTTCAGCAAGATTCCTCATGGTAGACTGGTTATCAAGGTTAGATCACATGGAATAGAAGGAGAACTAGCCATTTGGATACAAAACTAGCTCGAAGGTAGAAGAATGAGGGTGGTGGTGGAGGGTTGCTTTTTGGACTGGAGGCCTGTGACCAGTGGTGTGCCACAAGGATCGGTACTGGGTCCACTACTTTTCGTCATTTATAGAAATGATTTGGATTGAACATAGGAGGTATAGTTAGTAAGTTTGCTGATGACACCAAAATTGGTGATGTAGTGGACAGAAAAGAAGGTTACCTCAGACTACAACGGGATCTTGATCAGATGGGCCAATGGAGTTTAATTGAGATAAATGTAAGATAATACATTTTGAAAAGCCAAAGTAGGGCAGGATGTATACACTTAATGGTAAGATCGTGTGGAACATTGCTGAACAAAGAGACCTTGGATTGCAGGTTCATAATTCTTTAAAAGTGGAGTTGCAGGTTGACAGGATAGTTTGGTATGCTTGCCTTTATTGGTCCATACAATGAATATAGGAGTTGGGAGACCATGTTTTGGCTGTATAGAACATCGGTTTGTCTACTTTTGGAATATTGCATGCAGTTCTGGACTTCCTGCTATAGGAGGGATGTTGTGAAATTTGGAAGGGTTCAGAAAAGATTTACAAGGATGTTGTCAGGGTTGGAGGATTTGAGTTATAGTGAGAGACTGAACAGACTGGGGCTATTTTCCTTGGAGTGTCAGAGACTGAGGGATGACCTTATACAGGTTTATAAAATCATTAGAGGCATGGATAGGATAAATAGAGAAGGTATTTTCCTTGGGATGGGGAAATCCAGAACTAGTGGACATAGGCCTAGGGTGAGAGGGGAAAGATTTAAAAGGTATCGAAGGGGCAACCTTACCACAGAGAGGGTGGTGCAGTTATGGAATGAGCTGCCAGAGAAATTGATGGCAACTGGTACAATTACAACATTTAAAATGCATCCGGATGGATATATGAATAGGGAAGGTTTGGAGGGATATGGGCCAAATTCTTGCAAATGGGACTAGATTAATTTACAATATCGAGTCAGCATGGACGATTTGGACCAAAGGGTCTGTTTCCATGCTGTACATCTCTCTGACTCAATGATAAAGCAACCCACTTGATTGGCACTACATCCTGAAACATTCAATCTCTCCACCACCGCCGCTCAGTAGCAGCAGTGTGTACTATCTACAAAATGAACTGCAGAAATTCACCAAAAATCCTCAGACAGCGCCTTCCAAACCCCCGATCACTTACATCTAGAAGGACAAGGGCAGTAGATACATAAGAACACCACCACCTTCACCTTCCCCTCCAAGACACTCACCATCCTGACTTGGAGAAAGTAAGGACTGCAGATGTTGGAAATCAGATTCAAGAGTGTAGTGCTGGAAAAGCACAGCAGGTCATGGAACATCTGAGGAGCAGGAGAATCGATGTTTTGGGCAAAAACCCTTCACCAGGAAGCTCATCATAAGCCCTTCCTGATGAAGGACTTGTGCCCGAAAAGTTGACTCTCCTGCTCCTCAGATGCTGCGTTACCTGCTGTGCATTTCCAGCACTACACTCTTGCCACCATACTGACTTGGAAATATATCGCCATTCCGTCACTATCACTGGGTCAAAATCCTGAAATTCCCTCCCTAAGGGCATGGGGGTCAACTTATAGCAAATGGACTGCAGTGGTTCAAAAAGGAAGCTTAACACCACCTTTAGAAGGACAACTAGGGACAGGCAATAAATGCTAGTTAGCCAGTGATACCCACACCCTACAAGTGAGTAAAACAAATGTTGATAAAGAACAATTCCTATAATTACTGATGCAATTGTTTTTGGTTTAATTGAGTATGAGAATGATTGAGTACAAACTGGATGCATCTTGGTTTTTAATCTGTTAAAGTTCCCATGGTTTTAACACACAAGCTACTATTTCTCTGGCTGTTTTTAATTGAGCTATTAATCCCTTTTATTTACTGCGTGTAAGATCTCTCATTCGAATAACATATGGTGAGTGTGAGCTGAATTAATTCCACTCGATAACCAATATCTGCAACAATAATTTCCACCTTTGACTTTCTCTTCTTACATTGGAACCTTGAACACTTGGTGTAGCTGATCACATTTCACACCCAGACTGCTCTGCATTCAACCTGGAGGAACTGCACGATGTGCCTTTTTCTTCTTGAATCAAAAGACATCCATTGTGGAAGTTGGCAGAGGGATTAGAAAGGTTTAGAATTGCCTTGACCATTGCATCACCTTCCCCATATAATGGTACCAGGTCCAAAGTCACATGATACCAGGTTATAGTCCAATAGATGTATTTGAAATCACGAGCTTTCAAATCGCTGCTCCTTTGTCACGTGAAATCACTCACGTGATGAAAGGGCAGTGCTCTGAAAGCTTGTGATTTCAAATAAACCCATTGGACCATAACCGGGTAACATGTGACTTCTGCCTTTACCCAGCCTAGTCTCCACATCATATTCTGGTATCAACAGCAGATGCCACTCACAAAGCACTGCATGCAGAAATATTTGTCATACTTCCTTCAAAATGTGACCCCACCCCTCCGACACCATCTGCCCCATCCTGCCATATTTTCTCTCCCTGACCCACTGTTTTGGCAGGTGGCAATATATTTGGACACCTTTCCAGATTTTACCACAGTTTCCCAGGACTATTTGCTGACTCTGTTCCAAGGGTAAGATGAGAGTATCAGCAAAATGTTCAACTCAAACCTCAGAGGTTAGTTGTGACCTTACAGAAGTTTATAAAATTATGCAGGGCATGAATAGGGTGAACAGCCGAGGTAGGGGAATCCAAAACTAGAGGGCATAGGTTTAAGGTGAGAGGGGAAAGGTTTAAAAAGGAACCTAAGGGGCAACTTTTTCACACAGAGGGTGGTGCATGTATGGAATGAGCTGCCAGAGGAAGTGGTGGAGGCTGGTACAATTACAACATTCAAAAGGCATCTTGATGGGTATATGAATAGGAAGGGTTTCGAGGGATATGGGCCAAATGCTTGCAAATGGGACTAGATTAATTTACGATATCTGGTCAGCATGGACGAGTTGGATCAAAGGGTCTGTTTCCATGCTGTACAGCTGAATGATTCTACAAAGGACATTAGAATCTATGCCTGTTCTTGCGCAACTTTTTAAAATTCATTCACGGGATATGGACATCGCTGAGCAGGCAGCATTTGTTGCCTATCATTGACTGCCCAGAAGGCAGTTCAGAGTTCATCACGTTGCTGTGGGTCTGGAGTCACATGTAGGCCAGACCAGATAAGGATAGCTGTTTCCTTCCCTAAAGGGCATTAGTAAACCAGATGTTTTATTTTCCCAACAATCGATTCATGATCATCATTAGACTCTTAATTCCATGTTAATCCCACATCTGCCATGGGTCAGATTACCTGGATCTCTGAATTAACAATCCAGTGGTAATACCACAAGACCATTGCCACCTCCTGTTAAAATGTAAACATCAAAGTGTAAGGAACATCAGGCTATTTCTTATGGCACGTCCATGAAATGAGATCATTGATCCATCACAATTCCACCTTCCTACCCCAATCCCAAGTTCAGTACCGCAGTCGACACTGGGATAGCGAGCAGGAGCAGAAACCCCCCAGCTGATTTATTTTTCCTTTTTCTGTCAAGCTGAGGCCTGCCATCCATCGCCGCTTGGCATCAGTCTGGGCTCAAACTGTGCCCCACCCACCCTCCCCCCATATGCCCATCAAACAAACCTGTCACAAATGATACTGTTTCCCTTCTAATCTGTTATCAAGAGACCAGACCATAGAACTGCAGATCTCCCAGAAAGCGCATACTCTTGGATAATTTACCCCACCTGAGGGCAGACAGTGAGGATGGGTTGCTCCTCTGTCAGTGAAGTTGCTCAGGGGAGCAGCATGGACAGGGCCCCGTGATATCCTACTGCCTTGTCAGTCGAGTAATAGCTCACTTTGTAAGATGATAACATTCGAAATAACAATCCAGGCCTGTTGGTTAAGATTGAATGCCACAAACAAAAAGACTTTGTGCGGGTTGCCAATCACATTGCACCTCCATGTCTTGTTTTTCCTTTTACAAAACAGAAAATAAGTGGTAATTATAGGCTTCAAGTACCTTGCACGATGGTTTGTGTCTGGGAATTAAATAGTAATTTCCCCCATTGTTGTAGGTAATTATGGCCTCAATTACCATTGCATACTTTCGAATCGAGTTGGAGCTCAGAACAGGAAAATAGCTACTCTAGCTGTTATTATTTAACTGCATGCAATTGTTTGTTTAGCCATGGAGATCAATAGCAAAGAGAGATGTCAGACACATTCAACCAAGGATGAGTCACTGCTGACCTAACTGTGCAAGTTAGAAGGCATTTAATAATGCACAAATCTGAATTCCTGATTAGAGCTCAGCATCGCTGAACAGCATGATTAAAATTTAATTAAATTGGGACATCCCCTCACATTACCGGACAGGCAGAGATTAACCCTGGATGTTTACTGCGAGTGCTACCTGTTTGCCATTAAAGAGACATCTACTTGACGAAGCAATGACCGTGGCTTTTAATATTCCCTCCACCACAGGTTACAAATGGGAACGGCACCTTGTCCTTTGTCAAGAGCTGAGCAGAAGCAGCACATCCGCAGGGAAACAGAACAAGAGGAGCCCTGCAGTCACAGCACTGGGCATCTCCAGGTAGCATGTTGGTTCTTCTAGGATTTGGAGCGCGTTCACAGGGAAGGTGGATTTCTGAGCCAGTGATCACAATTACAGCCTCGGGAACTGAATGTCATTTCAATTAGTGCTGTAACCTATATCCTGCATAAAATCCAGGGTCATCCCCAGTTCAAAAGCTGCTGGGTGAGGAATTCCACACCCCCTTTTAACGCCAGAGTGGAACTTAACTTTATAAAAACCGAAAGGACTGCTGGAAATCAGAAACAAAAACAGAGATTCTGTTTTTGAGGTTTAAATTTGTTTGGAACACTCTAGGGCGGCACGGTGGCACAGTGATTAGCACTGCTGCCTCACAGCGCCAGAGACCTGGGTTCAATTCCCGCCTCAGGCGACTGTCTGTGTGGAGTTTGCACATTCTCCCAGTGCCTGCGTGGGTTTCCTCCGGGTGCTCCGGTTTCCTCCTACAATCCAAAGATGTGCAGGTCAGGTGAATTGGTCATGCTAAATTGTCTGTAGTGTTAGGTGTAGGGGAGTGGGTCTGGGTGGGTTGCTCTTCGGAGGGTCGGTGTGGACTTGTTGGACCGAAGGGCCTGTTTCCACACTGTAAGTAATTAATCTAATTGGTGCACCAACAGAAATTGCTGGAAAAGCTCAGCCAGTCTGGCCACACCTGCGGAGAGAAAGCAGAATTTATGTTTCGAGTCGAGTGATCCTAACTCAGTTCTGAGGGAGGGTCACTCGACCTGAAAGGTTAACTCTGATTTCTCTCCACAGATGCTGCCAGACCTGCTGAGCTTTTCCAGCAATTTTTTGTTTCTGATTTCCAGCATCCGCAGGTCTTTTGATCTTTACACTGTAATTGGCATTTCTTTAATTCTTTGAATTATTTGAAGTCAAAAATGGAATGCACAGCCAGTCATTTAGGGCAATTCCACACGCAGTATTTTCTGTAGGGTGTAGCCACCTTTTTGTTTGAAATGTGTCCAATTGCTTTCATTCTTTTCGGAGCCTGGTGCAAGGGGAGGGGAATTGGTAATGTCCTGATTGATTAAAACTAACTGCTGAATAAAGATGGCAGGGGGATGGGGGGAGCGGTGGGAATGAACATCTGGGAGCACAGAGGCAGGTGGAGAGATTAAAACAAAAGCAGCAGACACTTTGAAGGAGTGTGGGATTCTTGCTTTTGCAATGATTCCCACGCACTCCCCACCCCCATCACAGTATTTGTCAGTCCAGCAGGTTTCCTCGGATTGACGGGAAAGGCCAATGTTTTCCCCATGCCCTGGCCTGTCTCTGATACCACCCGCAAAGGAACTTCTTCACCTGGAACGTGAGGGGCTGTATCGCTACCAACTGATGCCACCCACATCCTGCACTCCCAGAGTCATCCGGGGCCAGTCCACCTCACTCAACTGACTGCCTCTGTCCTCCCTCCAGGGTATTGAGGTCAATGTTAGCATCCCTTCAGCTGACCTAGCTTAGACCAACACATGCAGCACATTGTGGGATCTTTCTGGGGGCTGTGGCTCAGCACCCATCATATAGCCACAGGGTGGGATGGACAGAGGTGTTGGGCAGCTTCAAAAGCTCAATGGTCAGGCGGCCAAGATGTGTACTTGGCTTAGATTGGCCCTTTTCCTTTATATAGTGGTGCTTGAATGAAGACGCAGTCTGGCCTTTTCTTTGTGCTGTGCCTGTTTAAGTGTAAGTGATGGATGAGCTCTTCACACCGCATTATGGTTTCTCAGTGCTGGTTCCCCCCTGACTTAGTTCCTTATTTTTAATGTTACTGTTGAGATGATATAAAATGGAAAGTCTAACTGGAGAAACAGCTGAGATTTACATAAACCAGCAGAATAATGGATGCTTCCACGGGGTTAGTGTTGAGCTGATTTGTTGGCTTATAAAGTGAAAATCTTAGCAAAACTAGCCTACTTATTGGCACTTCAAGTGTCAATTAAACGGATCCTTTTTGCCACACTGCGATCATTCACCTCGACGAGTTCAGAAATTGTTAAGAGTCTTCTTGCTTCCTTACAGGAATCAGGCTAAACTATTTGTGGGTGATGCATGGGGCAGAGTCTACAGTTGGTCGGTTGAAGGCTGAAATAATAACTGCAAGTGGGAGATCGATGATGATGGGTTCCATAAAGATAAAACGGCCTCCAGTGAAGAATTTATTGGCTTAAGCAGCACTGGCTAGGAGACTTTGCTGCTGCACGATTGCATTTGCATACATTTGGAGCAGCACGTGCTGATTTGAACTGGTCCAGATGCAAAGTTTGGGCAATTGTACAAGGGAAAATTTGATTGAAATTATAATTTTTGAGCGCTAGAAATTCATTGGAATTTTATTGCAAACGATGACTTTATGCCATTGGAACACAGTACATGAGTGCATGGAGTTTTGCAGCTGGCTGCTGTGTGAAATCCACTTTCTCGGGCTGTGAAACAGAGAATGGATTTTGAAAATTTCCGACTTGACTGTGAGTTACGTGGCTTCCAGTTGTTGCCAATCTGAACGCGTCATGGACCGCACTCACCAGAAGTGATCCTGGTCACTGAAGCATTTGGTGGAACCTGTTCTCAATAACATGACGCATGTCAGTGGAGTGCCTTCTGAATGGAGGGACATGCACAACAAATTGGATCTTGAAGTGCAGCAGGAACCACCTCCATTTGAGACTGACATTGCCGAGACAAGAAGTTGATACTTCAATGTTTAGTGTCAAGCACGAGTGTTCAAAAGAACAAAGCCTAAAAACAAGTATTTGATTACATTATACACTGGGAGAACATGTTCGTTCTGATGTAAACCTCTCACTTGCTGGTGTTTTCGAATCGATACATTTGTAGGGGAGGGCTGCTAGTCTGAATAATTTTAGAGAGGGAGAAAATGCTCTTCAGTTTTTAAGAATGAAGTTGGCCATTCCACATGGTGTCAGAAGTAATTTCCCCATTTCTCTTTAAGCTGTTTTGCAGTATGTCCTGCAACAACTTTTAAGTTCATGCCTACAGCCTATTGGGATCTGAAAGTCAGCAGGGTTGGATGTGTCCTTTCAGACGTTCATTCCTGAAGGCACTTAGCCAAGGTTGTGGCCGTAAGTTATATAATGAAGATCCAGATCCACAACAGCAACAGATGTCCAGTTGGTAGTATTGGATGTGGGGTATGAAGGGCAATTATTTTGAGGACAGCTATTTTCTCACTATTAGGAAATGGCAGCGTATTTGAAATTTGATTATTATTATTAAAAAAGCTTCATTGGGTAAATTTGCAGAATGCAACAATGCAAATTTGTGACCATTAAGTATCACCATGGGTTTAACCTATCCTTCTCACACAGTGTAAATTGATAAAAAACAGAATCTACACAGTTGAGATATGGGGTGGCTTTAATCTTCACATGATGATCACATCCAGTGTTTGTACCTCAATAGAATGCTGTTTTCTGTAATCATGTAAATACAGATGATCAAATAAAGTTTGGATAAACAGGAAGAGAATGTGGACACAAATTAGCTTTGTTCCTTTTTCGCAGCTGCTGGGGTTTTGTGGTCTCAGCGCGCATAACATTTCTCTGATGTGTTTTCAATTAAGGTTGTACATTAACCCACAGCAGTTTCATGTTACAAAACATGGCCAAATATATAATTCCTAATCGTTTTAAGAATAGAATGAAAATTGTTAGCACATGTTTTCAGTGGAAAGGCCTGCTCCAGTCACTTTTTTTTTAATGATCCATCTGATTCTCTGTATTTAATAAGGGCCTGCCCAGCTCTTACTCTGTACTCTCTGGTTTCATTTGTGTTACTAAGGAATTAGCCGATTCATTGTGCTTTATAACGGGCTTGTTCAATTCTCATTGGTTTATAGGTCTGTGTAATTCTCAACCTTAGCTTGTCAGACACAGTCGGAAGTCCCACAACACTAGCTTGTAGTCCAACAGGAATTGTTTGAAATCACACGTTTTCAGAGTGCTGCTCCTTCGTCAGGTGAACCGGAATGCTTGAGATATCAAATAAACCTGTTGGACTCTAACCTGGTGTCGTGTGACTTCTGATTTTGTCCACCCCAGTCCAACACGGGCACCTCCACCTCACAAGACGTGGGAGCAGGAGTAGGCCATTTGAGCCTTCATGACTGCACTGACTTTCAATAAAACCATCATCTGATTGTGGTCTTAACTCCACTCTGTTGCCTTCCACCCCGCAATGCTTGATCCTCTTTGTGAAGTAAAACTCAAACTCACACTTGAATATATTCAGTGATCCAGGCCCTACTGCATTCGTGTTAAGATAATTCCAAAGACAAGAAATTTCTCCTCATCCTAAACAGACACCTCTTGTTTTTAACCATCCCCTCATTCTAGATTCCCTAGGAAAGGGAGGAATTTTAAAGACCCTATCGAATATTCCCTCCATTTTTTGGAGGGTTTATCCAATTTCCATTCTGCTGTAGTCTCCTGATTTTGTCAATCATTTGTACTATGTTCGCTGTGCCTTATGAGAGGCCTGTCTGATTTTCCTTTCAGTTTTAACAGGATTTAGGCTATTTCTACTTCATTTTGTAAAACAAAATGCCTCCTTCTCACTTGGTTTTAAAAATACTAGGTGCAAATCTATTTTCAATGCTGTCCATGGTCTCTGCACCATATGCTTTGCAGTGTTTAATTATGCAGTGACATGACTCTAAGGCTAAGCACAAGAAGTGCACCCTGTTGTGAATCTGAAATGACTGTTAAGACATGAAACCTTTCATGAACATTAAGCTGCTGTATTCTACAGACAGAAAATGATCACCCAGTGAAGCGCTCACAACGATGGGTTTGAAGTAAATTATGTGAGAGAAAAATATAATAAAATGCACTTTACTATCCCACATTAATGCTGAATTATCTCTTCTTAGACCATAAGATATCGGAGCAGAATTGGGCCATTCAGCCCATCGAGTCTGCTCTCCCATTTGATCAGGACTGATCTGTTTCCAAATTCCTTTCTCCTGCCTTCTGTCATAAGTTTTGATCCTCTTACCAATCAAGAACCTATCCATCTCTGTCTTAATTACACTCAATGACTTGGCCTCCACAGCCCTTTGCAGCAATGTATTCCATACATTCACCACCCTCTGGCTGAAGAAACTCCTCTTCATCTTAGTTCTCAAGGATCATCCCTTCACTCTGAGGCTATGCCCTCAGATCCTGGTCTCTCCTACTCGTTTCAAGTAGGTATTCAGGTCTAACAGATCCTGGGCTTAAAATCAGACAGTTTCCCTTGCTCATCCTTCTCTCTGATCTTTGTATCCTCTGTTAATGTCTTGTTACTAATGGCATGTGAAGTTAAATAGCCCATTTTATGATTTCTTCCTTGGTAAATATTTCATTAGAATACATCTGAGGTCAAAACTGTTTATTGACCCAACACCCCTATCTGTTAGGTTTGGGTCCCTAGAGTGAGGAGTCACTGACCTTGAGAGACAAAGAAAATTGCCCCATGCTTCAAGTCAGAGTGTGTGGTGCTGGAAAAGCACAGCAAGTCAGCCAGCATCTGAAGAGCAGGAGAATTGACATTTCGGGTATAAGCTCCTCCTGATGAAGGGCTTATGCCTGAATCGTTGATTCTCCTGGATTCCTGATGAGGGGCTTATGTCTGAAATGTTGATGCTCCTGCTCCTCAGATGCTGCCTGACCTGCTCCGCTTTTCCAGCACCACACTCTCGACTCTGATCCCCAGCATCTGCAGTCCTCACTTTCTCCTCCACGATCCAGGTCAGTCCCATTAATGAAGTAAGAACAATTATAGACCGCTTTGACACGTGAAGTTTTTTTGATGGGAAAAGTAGGGTAAGTGCAGGGGCTGTTGCCCGAAATAAGACTTTTGTAGCTTCTGCAGAAGCACCAAAAGGAAGAATAAGCAGTTGAGCCAGCAACTGAAGGAAAACGATAGCAGCAGTATTCAATCTTTTCCTACAAACTCTGAACAGGCATCATGCAATGTTAAATGAGTTCCAAGTGTGCGAACGCCCAGTAGGGTGCAGCACAATGACTTTTTTTTGGGTCATTGGGATGTACTTACAAAGGGAGAAAGCAACAAACCTCAATTGTATTTACAGTAGTGGAGACAATGTGATACAAGAACAAAAAGGCAACTCTGCTTTACATTAGATGTGCGAGTGATTACGGGGAAGAATGTGTCATGGCCTCAACTTGTGAATCAGTGTCTGTGTAACTTCTGTCACATTCTCATATCACAGTGTATTTTTTTTAGAACCACAGAATCCCTACAGTGCAGAGAGAGGCCACTTGAACCATTGAGTCCACACTGACCCTCCAAACAGCTCCCCACTCAGACCAACCTTCCTATCATACCCCTGGAACCCTGCATTTCCCCATGGCTAATCCACCTAACCTATACATTCCTGGACACTATGGGTAATTTAGCATGGCTAATCCACCCAACCTGCATATCTTTGGACTGTGGGAGGAAACCAAAGCACCTGGAGGAAACCCACACAGACACAGGGAGAACATGCAAACTTCACACAGACAGTCATCCAAGAATAAAATTGAACCTGGGTCCCTGGTGCTATGAGGCAGCATTGCTAACCATTGTGCCATTATTTTTTTTGATTAGATTCCCTACAGTGTGGAAACAGGCCACTTGGCCCAACAAGTCCACACCAGCCCTCTGAAGAGTAACTCACCCATACCTATTCCTCTACCCTGTATTTACCCTGATAATGGCCAACTTACCTGACCTGCACATCTTTGGATTGTGGGTTGAAACCGGAGTGCCTGGAAGAAACCCACGCAAACACCGGGAGAATGTGCAAACTCCACACAGACAGTCACCTGAGGTGGGAATTGAATCTGGGTCCCTGGCGCTGTGAGGCAGCAGTGCTAACTACTGGGTCACCGTGCCCCATTAATGAAGTCAGAACAATTATAGACAACTTGGATGCAGGAAGGTTTTTTTGTTGGAAAAGTAGGGTAAGCGCAGGGACTGTGACCTGAAATAAGACTTTTGCAGATTCTGCAGAAGCACCAAAGGGAAGAATAAGTGGTTGAGCCAGCAACTGAGAAAAAATAATTGTTAAATAATCCGCAGTTATAGAATCATCATTGTGATTCTGAGGGAGGCTTAGCAGTATTATTGCTGGACTATTAATCCAAAGATCCAGGGAATGTTCTGGGTTCGTATGTTCATATCCCACCATAGCAGATGGTGAAGTTTGAATTTGATTTAAAAAAAATAGAATTGCAAGTCTAATAATGACCATGAACCATTCTTGATTGTTGGGAAGAACCCATCTGGTTCACTCATGTCCTTTAGGGAAGGAAACTGCTATCCTTACCTGGTCTGGCCTACATGTGAGTCCAGACCCACGGCAATGTGGTTGACTCTTAGCAGCCCTCTGGGCAATTAGGGATGGGCAATAAATGCTGGCCTGGCCAGTAACATTGACATTCCATGAATGAATTAAAAAAAGCAGACTGTCCATTTTCATCCATGACGTAATAACTGGGTGTCATTTGCCTGCTCATTTTACACAGAGCCAAGCTGTTCCATGTTGACAGAAAGACACTGGGAGTTCACAGTTGGCTCCAATTTTGTTCAAATGGTTTTCACTGTATGTTGAAATTCATTTGGCACTGGTCTTTTGTCACATATGTCTTCATGAGTCAAACTGCATATGGTTTACAACACAGAATCAGGCCATTTGGTCCAACTGGTGAAGACTAATGCTTATGTTCCACTTGAACCTTTTCCCACTTAGTTTCCTTTAACCCTGTCTAACCCTATTCTTTTCTGTCATATACTAATGGAATGTCCCCTTGAATGTATCTATGAATGGGATTCCATTTCCTTTTATATGATTGGGAGTCCTAAGTCAGCCTTTTTTCCTAAAAAGAAAGATACACTTTCATTTCCACTAAACCTTCCTTATAGCACCCTATACTAAGCTTCATGTGGGATAATCTTGCACTGACTTGTTAAGAATAGTGGAAATGCCACAGTGTTAATGAGAAGGGATTTACAGTAACAATGAAAATGTATGGGTCTCAAGGTAAGGTTTAAAGATACAATGCTCAGGTCTGGGTTAAGTATGTGAGGTGCAGCTACACTGTTTGACTTTGGAACGTGGTTACAGATTCCCAGCTTACTGGGATTGTCTAAAACTCTTCACCCAATCCAATCCAAACAAATTAAACCGACAACCTCAGTAATAACAGAGGTCTACATAAATTAACAGAATTTACGTAGACATGGCATTCTTCAGAACCTCAAGATACCCCTCGGTATGGTGTTGAAGTGCGGTATACTCTTGAAATATAATTGCTGTTGTAATGCAGGCAAGTGGCAGCAGCAACTTTGCACGCAGCGTCGTTCCACAAATGAAGGGATAAAAACAGAAATGGCTGGAAAAGCTCAGCAGCACCTGTGGAGAGAAATCAGGGTTAACGTTTCCGAGTTGAGTCACCCCTCCTGTTCTATGTTCTGAGGAAGGGTCACTTGACCGAAAAGTTGACTCTGATTTTCCCTCGACAAATGCTGCCAGACCTGCTGAGCTTTCCCAGCCATTTCTATCTTTGTCTCTGATTTGCAGCATCTGCAGTTCTTTCGGTTCCCCAAATGAAGACCTGGGTATGGACTACGGGCCTCACACTATGGGGGCATATATCAGGTAGCTCAGAGTATTCATCAAAGACTGACCGTGAAAAGCTACTATAGAAACTGTAAACCTTCTAGCAATTTCTTTCTTTGGTGCTGGAGGAGGGGAGAGAGAGACTGGGAAAACATTTCTACCAATTGTGTTTCTTTGCAGATCAAGGCACAAGTTACCCCTTATACTCTGATTTGTAAGTTGTTTTAAGGCAGTTTAATGTGTTTATCTCTTTTTCTTTCAAAGCCTATGCTTTTCCTTGATTCGTGTAGAACAAGTGGCTTTATTTTTGTGTGTTTGAATTTGAGACTTTATAATCTGGATTTAAGGGAATCAGGGAATGGTTAGTTCTGATATATAAAAGCATTTTCCTGGCAAGAACCTTATGACATCTTGGTGGCCAGTGACCCTTCCTGTATGAACGTGGAAGGAAAAAAAAACTGCTGGGCAGAAGTTAAGAATGGTGAAAATGCAAAGGATAACAAGGACTAATGGTGATAATCGCCAGCTATGTGTCCCCTTTTCAGTACTGTGGAAACTGCAGCACTGCTGATGTAGAGTGGTGCTGGAAAAGCACAGCAGGTCAGGCAGCATCCGAGGAGCAGGAAAATCAATGTTTCGGGCAAAAGCCCTTCATTCCTGATGAAGGGCTTTTGCCCGAAATGTTGATTTTCCTGCTCCTCGGATGCTGCCTGACCTGCTGTGCTTTTCCAGCACCACTCTAATCTTGACTCTGATCTCCAGCATCTGCAGTCCTCACTTTCGCCTAGCACTGATGAAATGTCTGGTAACCACAACGATGGATGAAATGAAGTTGTTGACTGGGGGGAACCCAACAAGGCCTGTTCTGTAAGAATTTAAGTGACACCACTTGGAATCAGGAACATGGAATGTTAAATGCTACAGTTTACCACCGAATATACATAAGGATTACCTCAGGATAGTTGGGATTGGGGAAACAGTGGTGCCTGAATTTTCAAACTGTAGCTTCTTACTTCAAGCTGTCATGCACAAATATAGTGTCAGTATAATCCACTTTAAATTAAAGGTTATATTCTCAATCATACCCATAAGCAGTTTCTTATGTTAGAGTGAATAGTGCTGAAGATCTAATTGCCTAACTCATGTCAATATTAACTAATCAACATAACTATTAATCAACTTTTAACTAATATCAACATAATCTATTCATTGTAGCCTAAGTGAGAGAAGCAGCTGAACCCCATAAAGTGTACACAAGCACATAGGCTGGCTGTAAAACTGAAATGTACTGCAAGAGTCACAAATTCTAACCAACCTGGATCAGAGATAGCATCACACACCTCTGGAGTTGGTGAGACCTGAACGCAGGTCTCAAGTCTCGAAGGCAGGGACAGTATCACTGCAGCAAAAGAGCTCTAACTTCGTGTCTGCTTTGTTTTGGTTTAGAATCAGCCGGTTCACTGCTGTTCTTACACACTTCTGGATTGCATAGGACTTGAACTTGGCTCTCCAGCCCCAAAGATACAGACACCACTGCAACACAAACTCCTGACCCACTCAATTGTTATTTCTTGAATAAGTGTGTAGAACCAATTGTTATTCATTAATGCATTGCAGCTGTTAGCTATAACTAACTTGTTGGCTTTGAAATAGTATTGAACAAATGGAAGTTCATTTTGAAATTAACCAATATAATGGCAAGCGTGCAGGGACTAGGGAGGATAACAATTGGCCAGAGACTGTGCATTTTATGAAGGAAGATGAAACATATGAGTGAAGTTATTTACAGGCACATTAATAAAACAGAGAAGACTGGATTGGGAATGGGACTAATAAGGTACGGAGAGGATAATACAACAGGTGACATGAGAAAGGTGGCAGAATTAGAACATAATTATTTCATACTGGGATTTACCAGAAGGTAGAACTGATGGACATGACATTGAATGAAAAAATGAGCAATGAGATTTGTCCATTTAAAAGAGAAAGACTTCTCATTCATTCATGCCAATCCCAAATCTCCCTTTTGAAGATGGTTGAACTGCTGCTGTCAATTTTGGTGTAGATAGTGGTCTGGAGTACATCGGGTTGTGGATGTGTGCAGAGACTCTTTCCCTGCTGCTTCTTATCACTAATTGAAGGCAAGTATACAAACCAGAGGGATTCTCTTGTATTGGGATTTTGCAGGTTGGGTGTAGTGAGTAATGATTGTCCGTATCCCGTAAATGATAGTGACGAGAGCCACCTATGGATTTAGTACCACTCTAAACTTGATATTTCTAGAGCCTGCCACTAAAGGGTGAAATAGAGAAGGGAAATACTGTGCGATGATTGGCACATCTCAACAGCAATGCAGTAATATCCATTGCTCAGTGATCAACCCAGTCTCATCTTCTCCACCCGGACATTCAGACGTTCAATGAGAGTCAACATCTTGCCTTTCCGTAGGGACAGCAGATAAACGTAACCTTCTGAAGACTCCTTGAGAAACCTGCTTCACAAGGGGGAGTAAATCTGAACACTGCAAGAAAATCATTGGAAGATGAGAAGACAGACCTGGACAACAATGAAGCAGTGTTGGTCAATTCATGCAATGAGGAGATGATGTGGGCATGCTGAACTGAAAGATGCACAGTGGGGTTAGATGATTTGGGATTGGGGTACTAGAATCCTTACAGTGCAGGAAGCGGTCATGCTGTCAACCCTGCATCAACCCTTCGAAAGGACACCCTAACCAAACCCGCTCCCACACCCGATCCTCACATAGCCTATGGCTAACATACCTGGCCTGCATGCCCCTGGACACTCCACCCTAACCTGCACATCTTTGCACTGTAGGTGGAAACCAGAGCACTAGGAGGAAACCCACACAGAAATGGGGAGAACGTGCAAACTCCACACAGACGGTCACCCGAGGCTGGAATTGAACTTAGGTCCCTGGTGCTGTGAGGCAGCAGTGCTAACCACTGTGCCACTATGCTGCCGATCAGAATAATCTTTTACCTGGAATTAGAGTTGCTTCCCATGTATGAATGATGGTGCAGTTGCTAATTGCTATTGTCCTTGGGATTCAATGTCACACCATGTCATTGCTCAAGTTTGTTCAATATATCATATCAGCTGCATGACACTATGATCCTGTGCCATAAATTCTGTGTCTTGTGATCCTGCTCCTGATGAAGGAGCAGTGCTCCGAAAACAAGTGCTTCCAAATACACTTGTTGGACTATAACCTGGTGTGGTGTGATTTTTAACTTTGTCCACCCCAGTCCAACACCAACACCTCCCTCATCATTGCTCTGGCTGAGCTCGAGGAGAATCAGAGCATGTTGGACATAGTTTGGAAATTGTAGCTGTAAACCTATTCACCTAATTGTCTAACAGAAATGGAGCAAGTACCATGGCGTAGCTCCACTTGAGTAGAAGTTATCGGCAAGATTTAGTTAATTTTGGCACATGCTCAATGACTTTGTAATACAAAGTGTCAATCCCAGACTAAGCATGGTCACCAGGATGCGGGAAAGGCTGTAAGAGAATGCTAGGAAGGGATCGGAAATAAATTGTAGTTGGTGGGATCCCTGGCTTATTTGACAAGCAGGAGGAATTTATGCAATAGTTCTCTTGGGCTAATTGCTGGTCAAAGATCAGAGAGAATCTCAAAGGGGAGATTACTGTGTGTAGGAATCACGGTGTGAAGTTGAAGTGACTGAAAGTTAGCCTGTTAGACATGAAGAATCACATGAGTAATCTCATCAAGATGTATCAGATTAGGGAAGAAAGGTGGGGAGGTGATGTAATTAAAGAACCTGCTTGCCAAGTAAATGTACAAATTGAATGCTCAAACATTTCATCACAACTTCACAAATAGAATCTTGAGAATAAGACAACTTCTTGCATGCTTGTATTTAATAAAGTAGACAAGCTGGAAGCTGGAAGAACGCAGCAATTCAGGCAGTATCAGGAGGTGGAGAAGTTGACGTTTTGGGTACCTGAGATGCTGACTTCTCCACCTCCTGATGCTGCCTGTGTTCTTCCAGCTTCCTACTTGTCCACTTTGGATGCCAGCATCTGCAGTTTCTTTGTCTCTAACTGTATTTGACACAGATTGCTCATTTTGAACAAGATATCTGACTCTCAAAGTGTGTTTGGACAGGTTACATGGTCTAAAACTAGTCTCCATAATGGTGGGCAAATTATTAGCAATTGCAGTAAAATCCACCTGGTTTAGTAATCTCTATTAGCGAAGGAAATCTGCTGTCTGCATTTGGTTTGGCCTACATGTGACTCCTGATCCAAAACAATGCGATTGACTTTTGCATGCCATCTGAGCGTCCAAGCCAATCAGTTTGAGGGAAGTTATGGATTGTCAACTAATTTTGTCCACATCAGCGATGCCCACATCCAATGAAAGAATTAATAAAAGGCACGTGTCAGAATTGTCTTCACAGAATGGATTGGTAGTGTCTTGTCCAGTTTACCATTCCCCATAGAAGATAGCAAGTAAAGTGAGGACCCTGTGACAGGTAGTCAGCAATACTGAGAGGTGCAGGTGAGGTGATGGCACTGTGACAGTAAGTGAATTTGGAAAACAGACAAAAGGTAGGATAGCTAAGACAGCAAGAGTATTGCATGCAGTCTGCTCAATTCGTTATAGGAAGTATGTGGTTGGACTAGAGGAGTGGAGATTTACCAGAATGATGCCTGGGTAGACTGTCTGAGCTATGGGAAATATTGGATAGACTGGGGTTGATTTCTTTGGAGTAATGAAGGCTGTGAGGCAACCTGACAGAGTTGTACTGCATGGAAACAGACCCTTCGGTCCAACCTGTCCATGCTGACCAAATTTCCCAAACTAAACCAGTCCAAATTGCCTGCGTTTGGCCCATATTCCTCTATTCATGTAACTGTCCAAATGTCTTTTAAATATTGTAGTTTATACAGAGAAGCTGGATAGGCTGGGACTGTTTACATTGAAGCATAAGAGGTTTATAAATCATGAGGGGAATAGAGAAGGTAAATAGCAAAAGGTCTTTTCCCCAGTGCAGGGGAGTTTAAAACTAGGGGCAAGATTAAGGTAAGGGGAAAGATTTAAAAAGTACCCGATGGGAAACTTTTTCACACAGAGGGTGGTTCATGTGTGGAATGAACTGCCAAAGGAAGTGAAAGATGCAGGTACAGTCACAACATTTGTGTTGCCGTAGTCCCTAGCGCTCTGGGCCAAAAGCTGGGAAATGGGATTGGTGTATCAGATCTTTGACCCCATGTGTGCCAAAGGCTGAATGGCATCTGTCTACATTATAAAAGTTCAAATTAAGGGTGAACTGGAAGAGTAGAAAAATACTGATGATAAATTCCAGAATTGGGGGATAAAATTCGAAGTGTACTTATCATTAATAATACAAGAGGCATGGGACTATGTAGATTATATGCTGGTGCGTGAGCATATGGCACCATTTAGTGTACTCCTGAGTTTCCCAGAGCACTCCCAGCTAATCTGTTTCCTTTGCATTAACGTACCCCAGCCCAATCGTTAGTCTGTCTAACACACACTTTCCAATTAAACAGACCACGGATTTTAAAAATGCATCAATTCCACAGAGTTGGAAAATGAAATCATGTTCCTGTGAAACCTACCCATCAATGGGTGCAGTAAGTAAGTGAGCCCCTGCCAAACCTCTATCCACCAACTGTTCGGCTTAACAGTGAAGCCAAAATACTTGGCAGCACTTCTATGAGTTTCCATTAAGGCCACTGAAAAAGAAAACTCTATCATCTTGCAGGGTCGGAACAAGATTGGAGCAAAACCTTGTTTCTATCACACTACTTGCATTCAATTTGGGATTCATCAGTACCTGTTTTTTCCTCATCTTCTTTTGAGCAAAGGGTTGAGGATGATTGCTGTCTGTGTCACTGAAGGCTCCAAAAACTGCACAAAGCCTGAAAGTCATAATTAATAACATGTGTTGATGCAAAGCATTTCAATGACTTTGAAGTTTATGAGAAAGCTGGGTTTCGATCTTCATAGGTTACACTGACAAACTACAGCGTTTGCAATTCCTTTCTGTGCGTTATTACATCGAGAAGGAATTTGAAAACGAAAGGCATCAATGCTTGAATAACCTTCCCAAAGTCTGCTCCAGATTGCGGGAAGTGATCGACAAGAATGGTTCCAAGGATGAGTCACTTCAGTCATGGGGACAGATTGATGGAGGGAAGAGGCTGAGAGGAGGTCTGCTGGAGGTTTTCAAAACCATGAGCGGCTGGACAGAATAGATGGGGAGAAATTGTTTCCCCCCAAAAAAGGAACCATGAATGAGAAGGCATAGATTTAAAATGGTTAGCAAATGGAGTAAATGTGATTTGAGAGATAAACTTTTTCACAGAGCGAATAGTTTAGGGAATGGAATGTACTGCCTGGAAGTGTGGGCAGAGAATTAAGCAGCGAGCAGCCTATGTAAACGTGAGAGTATCTCATTATTACTACGTCTTGCCTCAGTTATGTATAGAGCAGGGGTGGGGAACCTGCAGCCTTAAGGCTGCATGCAGCCTTCTAGGCCATTGTGTGTAGCCTTTTGAATGAATCCAAATTTTGCAGAACAAATCTTTTACTTTTTATTAAATTTTTTTTTCATCCTTTATTATTTTTATTTTCATCTTAAAATGAATGTATTTAAAATACCAGAGAGTAAAAGAAAATTCAACAAAATAATCCTCTCAGACTGACCGCCACAATTTAAAAAATGTGAATTTTGAAGAATATATAAGTGAAGTTTTTTTTGGATGCGGCCTTATTAATTACAACTAACATAATGCGGCCTTCCAACATGAAAAGGTTCCCCACCTCTGGTATAGATGCTATTTTCCCAACTACTGCAGAGAAACGAGAAACAAAAACAATTCCTGACGTGAAAGGGAGAGCGTTTATCTGGTGGCTGCAGTTTGCCAACGTTTTCAATTGAGATCTTCAAGAGAGCTTTGAACAATTATTCGGATAGAAAACTTGTGCAAGGATGTGGGGAGAAAGCTACAGGTTGGCATTAGGGAATGCTAGCCATTTGGAGAGCCACTGTAGTCACAATGGGCCAAATTGCCTCCTTTTGTGCTGTAACTCTGATTCTGTGAAGCCAAGCATTCGTCAGGACACTGGATCTCATTGGGGAAGCTTTACAACTTTTCATGTGACTTATATGTTTGAAAAAGTGCTGCACAACAGACTCATGATCCACACTAAAGCTCATGGAATGAGAGATACAACAGCAATTATAATGGATGGCTAGGGGATTTGATGGTCCCAATGACATACTGTGCTATAACAAGTCACTGGTTCTATTCTGTTGATGCCATGAACATCTATTCAAATACAGAATGTCTTGGCGTGGATCATTTTTTTGGTTTAAAATCCTCCAAAAACAAAATTGCAATCAAATTCCAGAAAAAATTAATTTTGTTTCCTGCGGTACCGCAAAATCTGGTTGTAATTCTGACAGAGGCTCTGTGCAAGCAGAAATCCAGAAACATGGGCACGAAGCTCTGTAACTGGAGAAGATGAGTTGAGCTGGTGAGACTGAGGGGACGAGTGAATGTTATTCTTCTGCAATCCACCCTCATCCCAAATCCTGGGACCTTTTTTCGGCTTTTGGCGCAGGTGATGTATCTCTCAATGCCAACACTAGGAATATTCCACATCCACATCTATACATTGAGATTAATTTTTCTAATGAACAATGTGGACAATGTAGGACTGTTGGGAAAATATGTTGAGAATGAAAATGTTTGAGATTCTTGACATTAAGAAGAAAACATCTTTTTTTTTTCCGCTTCGCGTTTAATGCCCAGATGGCAATCTCACTAGTAAGAATGCGAGGGGCCTATTTACACATGAGAGTATCTCATTATTACTTCATCTTCGCCTCAGTTCTATGTAGATTGCCTTTTTCCAAGATATTATGGAGAAATGAGAGATAGAAACAATTCCTGATGTGAAAGTCAGTGAGTTTATGTGATGGCTACAGGTTGCCAACATTTTCACTGGGCATCTTTCTTGGCCTGCATTGCTCTGGATGTGCTCCATGGGTGGTGAATATGTATGTCCTTTCTCCACAAACGCTGGCATCAGCCACACGCCAGCCTCACCAATCATCGTGGCATTTCTCTTGACTAACACATAATACAGTTCACTGCTTGCATACTGCATCATGGAGCTCACTAGCAGTCCTTACATTACAATGCTGCTACTCTGCAGCTTTTGGTCCTTATAGAGGAGTACTCAAACTTTCTTAACCAGTTATTCTTCCCTTGTGTGACAGGCAAAAGGCAGAGAACTGACTCAGAATTTAATTAAACAAACTGTTCTTTATTTTAACTAATTACTGCACATAAAACACACTTTCTTTGCAACTTTTACTTCATCGAACTTAACTTCAACTTTAACTCACTTTATTTAATTTCACATTACTTGACTTAAACCACATTTAACCATAACTCTAACTTTAATTCTATAAGTTTGGCTTGAATCAAATACTACATCAACTTGACTAAAGTTGCCAACTTTGCTCTCCTTGTAGATCTCACCTCATAGTTCTTTGTCTTCTCTGAAATTCACATCAGGGTACGTATTTCTCAAATTTAAAAATCACACAACACCAGGTTATAGTCCAAAAGGTTTATTTGGGAGCACTAGCTTTTGGAGCACTGTCCTTCATCAGGTGACTGAGGATATGGGGAGAAAGCTATAGGTTGCCATTTGGGAATGCTACCCATTGGAAAGCCAGTGCAGACACAATGGGCCAAAATGCCTCCTTTTATGCTGTAACTATGATTCTGTGAAGCCATCAGGTGGCTGATGAAGGAGTAGGGCTCTGCAAGCTAGTGCTCCCAATTAAACCTGTTGGACTATAACCTGGTGTTGTGTGATTTTTGAGTTCGTACACCCCAGTCCAAACACTGGCTCCTCCAAATCATATTTCTCAAATGTTAGTCTTGTAGGCTACTTCAGAAAATCCTTTGTTCTGCTTACTGTTCTCACAAAAATGTCTGCTCCTCCTCCCAAAAACTCTGCCCCTCAGCCAATGAATTGACTGAATCTTGATCATATTGTTTGATCCCAGTCAATGGAAGTTTACTGGTAAACAACTCCCAAATGTTGGCACCAGACCCCCTTATAAGGTAATAGTGGTGCCAGCACATCAGAGAGCGCACCATGCCTTATTTGGTCAACACAGGTAACTGCAGGTCTCAACATGTCCTGGTTGCAGTTTTAACTGAGGTCAGAGCTTAAACTAGCTTGACCAAAAATTCCCAGCATGCTTGATTTTAGCTCTTAAGTAGTTTCTGATGCTGGCCACCTGATCACACAGACAGATGTCTAGCCATTGGAATGCAGTGCATCTCAGGGTTCTTAGCTTGATTTTATTTAACGCTCACTCATGTTGCATTCACTTTGATACACTACCTCTGCCTGGCCATTTAGCACATCTGCCTTTTTTTACAGCATAGACAGGCATTTGGTCATGTTTACCAGCACTGGACAGTCAAGAAGCAAGACATGTTAAAGAGACATCAGGGATTTTCGATTGAAGGTTTTAGAAAAGAATCCCTACAATGTGGAAACAGGCCATTTGGCCCAACATGTCCACACCAACCCTCTGAAGAGTAACCCACCCGGACGCATTCCCCTAACCAATGCACCTAGCCTACACATCCCTGAACATTATGGGTAATTTAGCATGGCCAATGCACACCTTTGGACTGTGGGAGGAAACCCACGCAGACACGGGGAGAATGTGCAAACTCCACATAGACAGTCACCTGAGGCTGGAATTGAACCCAGGTCCCTAGCAATGTGAGGCAACAATGCTAACCACTGAGCCACTGTGCCATCCTCATGTTATTGTATGGCACTGTGCTCCATCAATGTCATTCCTTAGACTGTTAATCCAGAGATCCAGGTAATGTTCTGTGGAAAACCGAAAGAATTGTGGATGCTGGAAATCAGAAACAAAAACTGAAATTGTAGGAATTTCTGTGTTGTTAATGTTCTGGGTACACGGGTTTGAAGCCTGTCACTGTAAAGGTGGTGGATTTGAATTTGATAAAAATATGGAATTAAGAATCTAATGATAACTATGAATTGTTTGTTGGGGACAATCCATCTGGTTCACTAATACCCTTTTAGGGAAGGAAACTACCATCTTTGCTTCAAGAAAGTGAGACCTGCAGATGCTGGAGATCAGAGTCAAGAGTGTGGTGCTGGAAAAGCACAGCAGGTCAGGCAGCATCTGAGGAGTAGGAGAGTCAACGTTTTGGCTATAAGCCTGATGAATGGCTGACTGACCTGCTCCTCGGATCCTACCTGACTGGCGTGCTTTTCCAGCACCACGCTCTTTAACTGCCATCCTTGCTTGGTCAGGTCAACATGTGACTCCAGACCCACAGCAATGGGGTTGACTCTTAACTGCCCTGTGGGCAGGTAGGGATGAGCAATAAATAATGGTCTAGCCAGTGATGCCCTCGTCCCATGAATGAATGAATGTTTAAAAAATCCTTGTGGTTTGTGAACTAAATGTCAAAGAGTGTTATCCCAAGCCTAATGCTGTGGGAATTGGGAAGTATTGTGCTAGCATGCTGACATGACAGTCACTGACTAACTCCACACGTAACTTCCTGCTTTGATTTGAGATTTCCTGCATCCTCAGTGGGACTTGGAGTAAACTGGGGAGGCAAACAATTTTAAAATGAAGTAGGAATGCGGGGAGACTAAATCCTGATGGAATTGGCAGGGAAGACAATGCAGAAAGGAATGTGAAGGACGCCCTGGAACATGAGCTGTGAAAGCTTCCATTGGCTCCTCTGATTCTCAGCAGCATGATGGGATTGAAAGATGGCTCAGTAAGGGCAGAGCATGCTTTTATTTTGTCTCCACAAGCAGGCTCTTCCAGGGGCAATGGCATTAACCAGGCACTTACAGATTGCAGATTCTGACCAACACTGCCGATTCCAAATCCTGCACACGAGAGATCCTAACCAGAACCTTGCTCGGTATAAATTACTACTTGTCATCTCAGGAAAGCAACCTTTAAAGTGTTGTGTGACCCACAATTCCCAAAAACATTCCAAGGTTTCATCGGCAATATAGGGACATGGAGCTGCTTTCATCTCACCTTTAACTTTATCAGAACATGCTCTTATGTGCATCTTATGGGCGGCACGGTGGCACAGTGGTTAGCACTGCTGCCTCACAGCGCCTCTGGTGACTGACTGTGTGGAGTTTGCACATTCTCCCTGTGTCTGCGTGGGGGTGCTCCGGGTGCTCCGGTTTCCTCCCACAGTCCAAAAGATGTGCAGGTCAGGTGAATTGGCCATTGCTAAAATTGCCCATAGTGTTAGGTAAGGGGTAGATGTAGGGGTAGGGGTAGGGGTAGGGGTATGGGTGGGTTACGCTTCGGCGGGGCGGTGTGGACTTGTTGGGCCGAAGGGCCTGTTTCCACACTGTAAGTAATCTAATCTAATCTAACCTCACACTGTGGGGCTGGGTGGGGAGGTTGCAGTGTTTCAGTCCTCCTACTGCTTTTGAACACCATGATTTGTGTTGTAAACATTGGAATAAAGTTCACTATGTCGAGGGTTCATATCGAGGCATTCCATGACCCCACTTCTGAGGATTCTCCTTCTCCCTCTGTAGGAAGAGTGATGATGGTAGACTGTGATTTGTGTGTGATGTGGCTGCGGACTAAAGAGTTCCGGAATCCAGTGTGGAAGCAGGCCACTTGGCCCAACAAGGCCACACCAACTCTACAAAGAGGATCCCACCCAGACCCACCTCTCTACCTTATCCCTGTAATCCTGCATTCCCTATGGCTAATCCACCTAGCCTACACATACCTGGACACCATGGTCAATTTAGCATGGCCAATCCATCTAATCTGTACATCTTTGGAATGTGGGAGGAAATAGGAGCAAACCTGCACACAAACGCAGGGAGAATGTGCAAACTCCACACAGACAGTTGTCCAAGGCTGGAATTGAACCCGGGTCCCTGGTGCTGTGAGGCAGCAGTGCTAACCACTGAGCCACCATTTCTGATATTCCACACATGGGCTCATTGGAATATTTACCTGTGGATCCACACAGAGCAGGAGTTACTGTTGTGATGACCATCTCATCAAATAAAGGTTCAGGGAAATGGATGAGCTAAATGCGTCTGCAAGCCAAGGTCCAGTACCAATCTCTGATGACTCCTGAATGGTTTTCACATAAGACGTTGTAGCGGACGGTGTCGGGGAGGAGCTTCTACAGGACAGCAGCTTATATACTTCCCTCTTCAATCAGTGGCTGCTGACTCCAATTTGCTAACCCTGACTGAGGCCAGGTATTAGAATAATGTAGCCCATTCCTCCACAAGAGTGATTGAAGAGCACATGACTGTTCTCAAAATGAAGTTCCAATGTCTGGATAGTTTGAGGTGGGGGTGTGCTTTGCTGTACAGTCCAGACAGAGTCAAATGTGTAGCCCTAACTTGCTGTGTTCTACTAGAGTAGGCAAACAGAGGATGCCATACCTGATGAAGGGCTCCGGCCCGAAACGTTGGCTCTCCTGCTCCTCAGATCCTGCCTGACCTGCTGTGCTTTTCCAGCAACACACTCTCTACTCTGATCTCCAGCATCTGCAGACCTCACTTTCTCCAAAGAAAGGATGTGATAGATGCTGAAGACCTGGGAGTCATCCCAGGAAGAAGATAAGGGCTTTAAACAGGAGAAGAATCTCCTTCTCTATGACAGAAAAGTGCAGCATCAGATGCAACGTGCCAGACAGGATTCAATTGATTCAATCGATGGGAGTTGGGTGATTGATTACATTTGTTACTGCTTGAACCCCATATTTGTTCCTAACTTCATATGTAGTTTTTAAAGTTTCTTCTATTTCTAAATCCAATCCTTCCACGTTCAACAATTATTTGAGCTTTTATGACGGGTATTAGGGAAAAAGTACCACTCTGTCAGGCAGAGTTCTAACATTGTCTGGATGCGAAGGAATGGAATCCTCTGTTGGATTCATTCTGCAGCTAAAAGCCAGTCAGCGGGGTAGTGATTTAATACGGTTTAATCCCAAGAGTGCAGTATCTCTGGACAGCATTCTGTTGGACTTTGCACTCTGTAGCACTACCAGCCCTGTCAATTGGAGACAACCAAACACAGTTGGAGCCAGCACAGTACTGACAACATTGGTGGAGTTCTGTCCAAACGCTGATTCAATTTGCCAATGGCAATCTGTTTGTATATTCTTTATTAAGCTATTACTGTCCGCCGCCATCTTAATCTGCTACACTGCCACCATATGGCTGAGACTGAGCAGGAACCTAGTATGCAGCAGTACCCTTCAGTGTCAGTGACCTTGGGCAATTCCAGGCAACACTAGGACAAGCCAGACACAGTTCCAACCCAGCCTGGGGTCTCCTGGTGAGCAAGGAGCAGGTCCCGGGCTGACTCCCTCAGCCTGGACTCGCAGGCTAGGCTGAGGCTCCAGGATTGCAGCGAGGCCCAGGTGCCCAAAGGAGCAGAAGCATCAGTGAAAGGGACAGATGACAGATCTGCAGCAATGCAAGACGGTCG
This sequence comes from Chiloscyllium punctatum, assembly GCF_047496795.1. Lineage (NCBI taxonomy): Eukaryota > Metazoa > Chordata > Chondrichthyes > Orectolobiformes > Hemiscylliidae > Chiloscyllium > Chiloscyllium punctatum. The sequence continues at coordinate 90,448,021 of NC_092751.1, forward strand.
GACGAGGAATGACAGATATGGAGTGCACGCACCTATAGGCCCATGGCTCCAGCTTGGACTGGCCGATCACAACCATGGCAGTGACAGGGGCTTGTAATCAAAACCCTAGAACTGTGACCCCAGAGCTCATTACAGAGATCACAGAAGCTATTACTAAGACTCAAGAACCATTACAGAGACTCTGGAGCCCGTTACAGAGACCACAGAGCCAATTATAGAGACTCTGGAGCCTGTTACAGAGACCCCGGGGCCCATTACAGAGACTCTGGAGCCCGTTACAGAGACCACAGAGCCAATTATAGAGACTCTGGAGCCTGTTACAGAGACCCTGGAGCCTGTTACAGAGACTCTGGATCCTGTTACAGAGACCCTGGAGCCTGTTACAGAGACCCCGGAGCCTGTTACAGAGACTCTGGATCCTGTTACAGAGACCCTGGAGCCTGTTACAGAGACCCTGGAGCCCATTACAGAGACCCTGGAGCTCATTACAGAGACCCTGGAGCCCATTACAGAGACTCTGGATCCTGTTACAGAGACTCTGGAGCCTGTTACAGAGACCCTGGAGCCTGTTACAGAGACCCCGGAGCCTGTTACAGAGACCCCGGAGCCTGTTACAGAGACTCTGGATCCTGTTACAGAGACCCTGGAGCCTGCTACAGAGACCCTGGAGCCCATTACAGAGACTCTGGATCCTGTTACAGAGTCTCTGGATCCTGTTACAGAGACCCTGGAGCCTGTTACAGAGACCCCGGAGCCTGTTACAGAGACTCTGGATCCTGTTACAGAGACCCTGGAGCCTGTTACAGAGACCCTGGAGCCCATTACAGAGACCCTGGAGCCCATTACAGAGACCCTGGAGCTCATTACAGAGACTCTGGATCCTGTTACAGAGACTCTGGAGCCTGTTACAGAGACCCTGGAGCCCATTATAGAGACCCCGGTGCCTGTTACAGAGACTCTTGATCCTGTTACAGAGACTCTGGATCCTGTTACAGAGACTCTGGAGCCTGTTACAGAGACCCTGGAGCCCGTTACAGAGACCCTGGAGCCCATTACAGAGACCCTGGAGCCTGTTACAGAGACCCCGGGGCCTGTTACAGAGATTCTGGATCCTGTTACAGAGACCCTGGAGCCTGTTACAGAGCCTCTGGAGCCCTTTACAAAGACCTCGGGGCACGTTACAGACACCCTGGAGCCTGTTACGGAGACCCCAGACCCTGTTACAGAGACCCTGGAGCCTGTTACAGAGACACCGGAACCCATCGGAGAGACCCCGGAACCCATTACAGAGAGCCCAGACCCTGTTACAGAGAACCAAGAGCCTGTTACAGAGACCCTGGAGCCCGTTACAGAGATCCAGGGGCCCATTACAGAGACCCCAGAGCCCGTTACAGAGACCCCAGATTCTGTTACAGAGATCCCGGAGCCCATTACAGAGACCCAGGGGCCCATTACAGAGACCCCGGATCCTGTTACAGAGACCCCGGGGCCTGTTACAGAGACCCCAAAGCCTGTTACAGAGACCCCGGGGCCTGTTACAGAGACCCCGGGCCTGTTTCAGAGACCCCAGGGCCTGTTACAGAGACCCCGGGGCCTGTTACAGAGACCCTGGAGCCTGTTACAGAGACCCTGGATCCTGTTACAGAGCCTCTGGAGCCCATTACAAAGACCTCGGGGCACGTTACAGACACCCTGGAGCCTGTTACGGAGACCCCAGACCCTGTTACAGAGACCCTGGAGCCTGTTACAGAGACACCGGAACCCATCGGAGAGACCCCGGAACCCATTACAGAGAGCCCAGACCCTGTTACAGAGAACCAAGAGCCTGTTACAGAGACCCTGGAGCCCGTTACAGAGACCCAGGGGCCCATTACAGAGACCCCAGAGCCCGTTACAGAGACCCCGGATTCTGTTACAGAGACCCCAGAGCCCGTTACAGAGACCCCGGATTCTGTTACAGAGATCCCGGAGCCCATTACAGAGACCCTGGAGCTCATTACAGAGACTCTGGATCCTGTTACAGAGACTCTGGAGCCTGTTACAGAGACCCTGGAGCCCATTACAGAGACCCTGGAGCCCATTACAGAGACCCTGGAGCCTGTTACAGAGACCCTGGGGCCTGTTACAGAGATTCTGGATCCTGTTACAGAGACTCTGGATCCTGTTACAGAGACTCTGGAGCCTGTTACAGAGACTCTTGATCCTGTTACAGAGACTCTGGATCCTGTTACAGAGACTCTGGAGCCTGTTACAGAGACCCTGGAGCCCGTTACAGAGAGCCTGGAGCCCATTACAGAGACCCTGGAGCCTGTTACAGAGACCCCGGGGCCTGTTACAGAGATTCTGGATCCTGTTACAGAGACCCTGGAGCCTGTTACAGAGACCCTGGAGCCTGTTACAGAGCCTCTGGAGCCCTTTACAAAGACCTCGGGGCACGTTACAGACACCCTGGAGCCTGTTACGGAGACCCCAGACCCTGTTACAGAGACCCTGGAGCCTGTTACAGAGACACCGGAACCCATCGGAGAGACCCCGGAACCCATTACAGAGAGCCCAGACCCTGTTACAGAGAACCAAGAGGCTGTTACAGAGACCCTGGAGCCTGTTACAGAGACCCAGGGGCCCATTACAGAGACCCCAGACCCGTTACAGAGACCCCGGATTCTGTTACAGAGAACCCAGAGCCCGTTACAGAGACCCCGGATTCTGTTACAGAGATCCCGGAGCCCATTACAGAGACCCAGGGGCCCATTACAGAGACCCCGGATCCTGTTACAGAGACCCCGGGGCCTGTTACAGAGACCCCGGGCCTGTTTCAGAGACCCCAGGGCCTGTTACAGAGACCCCGGGGCCTGTTACAGAGACCCTGGAGCCTGTTACAGAGACCCTGGATCCTGTTACAGAGCCTCTGGAGCCCATTACAAAGACCTCGGGGCACGTTACAGACACCCTGGAGCCTGTTACGGAGACCCCAGACCCTGTTACAGAGACCCTGGAGCCTGTTACAGAGACACCGGAACCCATCGGAGAGACCCCGGAACCCATTACAGAGAGCCCAGACCCTGTTACAGAGAACCAAGAGCCTGTTACAGAGACCCTGGAGCCCGTTACAGAGACCTAGGGGCCCATTACAGAGACCCCAGAGCCCGTTACAGAGACCCCAGATTCTGTTACAGAGACCCCAGAGCCCGTTACAGAGACCCCGGATTCTGTTACAGAGATCCCGGAGCCCATTACAGAGACCCAGGGGCCCATTACAGAGACCCCGGATCCTGTTACAGAGACCCCGGGGCCTGTTACAGAGACCCCGGGCCTGTTTCAGAGACCCCAGGGCCTGTTACAGAGACCCCGGGGCCTGTTACAGAGACCCTGGAGCCTGTTACAGAGACCCTGGATCCTGTTACAGAGCCTCTGGAGCCCATTACAAAGACCTCGGGGCACGTTACAGACACCCTGGAGCCTGTTACGGAGACCCCAGACCCTGTTACAGAGACCCTGGAGCCTGTTACAGAGACACCGGAACCCATCGGAGAGACCCCGGAACCCATTACAGAGAGCCCAGACCCTGTTACAGAGAACCAAGAGGCTGTTACAGAGACCCTGGAGCCCGTTACAGAGACCCAGGGGCCCATTACAGAGACCCCAGAGCCCGTTACAGAGACCCCGGATTCTGTTACAGAGATCCCGGAGCCCATTACAGAGACCCAGGGGCCCATTACAGAGACCCCGGATCCTGTTACAGAGACCCCGGGGCCTGTTACAGAGACCCCAAAGCCTGTTACAGAGACCCCAAAGCCTGTTACAGAGGCCCCGGATTCTGTTACAGAGACCCCAGAGCCTGTTACAGAGACCCCGGGGCCTGTTACAGAGACCCCGGGCCTGTTTCAGAGACCCCGGGGCCTGTTACAGAGACCCCAGAGCCTGTTACAGAGACCCCAGAGCCTGTTACAGAGACCCCCAGGGCCTGTTACAGAGACCCCAGAGCCTGTTACAGAGACCCCAGAGCCTGTTACAGAGACCCCGGAGTCTGTTACAGAGACCCCAGAGCCTGTTACAGAGACCCCCGGGGCCTGTTACAGACACTCCGGAGCCTGTTACAGAAACCCCGGGGCCTGTTGCAGAGACCCTGGAGCCTGTTACAGAGACCCCCAGGGCCTGTTACAGACACCCCGGAGTCTGTTACAGAGACCCCGAGGCCTGTTACAGAGACCCCGGAGCCTGTTACAGAGACCCCAGAGCCTGTTACAGAGACCCCCGGGGCCTGTTACAGACACTCCGGAGCCTGTTACAGAAACCCCAGGGCCTGTTACAGAGACCCTGGAGCCTGTTACAGAGGCCCCGGATTCTGTTACAGAGACCCCGGAGCCTGTTACAGAGACCCCAAAGCCTGTTACAGAGGCCCCGGATTCTGTTACAGAGACCCCAGAGCCTGTTACAGAAACCCCGGGGCCTGTTACAGAGACCCTGGAGCCTGTTACAGAGGCCCCGGATTCTGTTACAGAGATCCCTGGAGCCTGTTACAGAGACCATGGAGCATTTTACAGAGACCCCGGGGCCTGTTACAGAGACCGCTGAGCATTTTACTGAGACTCCGGTTGATGTCAGCAGCGATTACAGGAGCAATGGCGGAAGAGCACCAAGAAGCAATAAAGATGATCTCTACTGTAGTAAAATCTTGCATTATATTCAGTGTTTCAAGATGGCATTGAAGTGTGGTGACAGTTTGTGTTTAACACGCAAAAAAAACTTCTTTATTTTTATGCGACAATAAATCTAAATCTCAATTCTTCCTCATCCAGACCTCTCAGTGCCAGTGACTTGGGCCAATACTTCCCCATCCAGCTATGGAGCTGTGCCAACCATGTGCTCACCAGATCAAGCTCCTGAGTCTAACCAAACAAAGTACCCACGTAGTGCCAGTCTCAGAGGGCACAGGAAAATGCCTTGGTGCTGTACCCTCTGAAGGATCAGTGCGTTCTTCACTAGAGGGAGAGAAGGAACTGGTGGCCGGAGAGGCTGGTCTCTTGTTGAAGGATGCCTCTGGTGCCTGTAGAAGTCAAGAGAAAGAGGAGGGACGGGAACTTGAGTATGTTAAGACTACATTCTCAGTGGCAGTAAGGCCAAGCATTTGGGAACCACAAAAATAACTAAATGAAATAACAGTCTGTGGGCTCGCTTACTCTTATCTAGTTGAAGTAACTCTTCCATTAGGATCTCCATGTTTTGTCCATGTAGCAAAGATAAGGTGTGCAGCAACATTATATTTACATAAAAGTAAGATATTTCTAAGGACCAAATACTTCTTAAAATTTATAATTGATTTTGTAATCCATATAATCCCTACCTCCCACCCATATTTGCAATTACTGAGATATATCTATGACCACCTATGTCATCTTGAACTAAGCTCCTCTTTGACTATTTTCTTCTGATTAACTTTTATTTTGTCCATTTTTATCTCACTGTAATTTGTATCTTTCCAAATAAATGACCTTGTCCTCAGCTTGCCTTTCTCCTTTTCACACATCCATTGAATCTAATTACGCTACACACTGCTTCCAAAATGTTGCCCTATTTATAGCTGTCCTGCTTATTTGCTTCATTTGATGGCCCAAAACCACACCAAGAAATGTTTGCTTCCTTCTGGGAATATTACTGCACTGATTGAGAAAATAGCCTTGCGTAAACTGCAAATAATTCTCCCCTTTCCAACCACAAACTTCTTCTCTCTCGCAGTCTACTTTTAGATGATTAAAATCTCCAACATTTAGAACTCTACTCATAATACATGCCTCATTAATATGTCCCACAAATTTTACCTCTTATTCTCAACTTTTCCCAATGGTTGATTGAAAGAACACATTTACTTTCATTTGAACATTAAGGACACAAAACTTTAATGCAAGAGATTTCTCAAAATACAGAACTATTATCATTTACCAGAAGTCCTTAACACTGCAAGTGAAGGATCTCCTTAAATAGAGTTAAGGACTTCCTTATCGTATAGATAGCTACATATGGAGCAGCATGGTGGCTCAGTGGTTAGCACTGCTGCCTCACAGCACTAGAGACTTGGGTTTGATTCCACCCTCAGGCAACTGTCTGTGTTGAGTTTGCACATTCTCCCTGTGTCTGTGTGGGTTTCCTCCTGGCGCTACAGTTTCCTCCCATAGTCCAAAGCAGGTTAGGTGGATTGGCCATGCTATATTGCCCACAGTATGTAGAGTAGGTGGATTTTCCATGAGAAATGCAGGGTTACAGAGATAGGGTGGGATGCTCCTTGGAGGCTCAGTTCAAATGCGATGGGCCAAATGGCTTGCTTCCACCCCATAACTTGACTTTTCAGTATTTGATGATACTCATGATTATGAAATAAAGGTATTAGTTGTTTTAGTTTGTAAATGTCCAGGTTTCTGTGGAGGCAATTGACACTTTAAAGAAAGTTTGGTACATTGCAAAGACTTAAGGGCGTAAGTTGTGAAGGTTATGGGATTTGGAGGGTTGGATTATTTTTGTCCTTGGAACAACAAAGGTTGTGGTGAGATTCAATAGAGAAGGGCAAGTTTATGCCTAGTTTCGAAAGACCCTTGTGGCACAGTGGGAGCATCCCTGCCTCTGAGGCAGAAGGCCTGATCTCAAGTCTCCCCATCCCAAAGATGTGTTGAAACACATCTGAACAGGTTGATTAGAAATATCTACTACTGATTTATAGAAGAGAGACAAGAGCTATGTTCCAATAGCTATTGGTGCACGGACAGGCAAGGGAGTGGTGAATTCCTAGTGGTATTATTGCTGGCCTATTAATCCTGAGGCCCAGGAAATGGTCTGGAGACCCAGGTTTCAATCCTGCCATGTCTGAAGGTGAAATTTGAATTCAATGAAGAAAATCTAGAACTAATAGTCTAATAATGACCACAAATCCATCGCAAATTGTCAGCAAAAACACATCTGGTTCAGTCATGTCCTTTAGGGAAAGAAACCACCATCCTTACCAGCTCTGGCCTACATCTGACTCCACGCCCACAACAGTGTGGTTGACTGCTGGGCAATTAGGGATAAGCAACACATGCTAGCATTGCCATCAACACCCTCGCTCTGTGAATGAGGAAAACAAAATTAAGGTTTTGGGCAGGAGTTGTAAAAGGGGAACGTGATGAAATGTTTTTGTTAACACAGCAAGAGTAAATGACTTAGTTCAAGCTGCCTATGAGAGTGGTGGAAGGGAATATGATGAATGATTTCAAAAGGAAATTTGATGGTGACTTGAGGGAAATGGGAAGGGCTTGGCAGTTACAAAGAGAGAGTGCAACTGACTGGATTGCACCACTGAAAGCCGCCATTGATGCAATGGGCTGAATGGACTCCTTTTGTGCCTGAATGGCTCAATAACTCTAATCCTGGATCTTTCATCAGGTGACCTCCCATGTCCAACTGGCCTGGCTAGCCAGACAGACCTTTACTGTTTTACCAATACAGGTCGTTCTGCTCTAACGCCCATTTTGTTATTGCGAATTCGCTATAACGTGATTGACAAACTGGGGACAATGATTCTGTAGCGTGAACTTTTAAAGCACGTGTTGATTATAACACGGTTCAGGACCCATTAACTTACATGGTGCTGTTATCACATGATTTCTTATAACATGGGATTGCGTGAGAGCAGAACTACTGTGTTAAAGCAGAACTGATTTAAGTGAAAACTAGTTGTACAGAACTCAAGTATTGCTGAAAATGGACAGAATTTGTCAAAACATTTCAGCTTACACTCCCCAGGGTTTTTGAAAGAATATCACTGCAAAAGGGAACAGCATTTTAGACCAGCTGAGTATGGTATGACTTTGTTTCCAGCATTAATATTCCAGTAAATGTCCTGATGCGCACAAAATGAAATGCTTTGAGAAAATTCTATCCTTTTTTCAGCAGCATTCAATGTTATAAAATAATGACGTCTAAAGAAAATGAGAATGAGAGATTTTGCTTACAACCCGATAATTTTTTTCTTGAGTTCCACACCACAATGTCTTTGAGATTGGAACTTTAATTCCTGGAGACTCCAGGGCAATCCTGGAGGGTTGGCAGCTGTACAATATGTCTGTGAGGCTGGATTGCAGTACAGGAATGGCAGCGGTCTTACACAGCACCAGGTTTAGTACAGAAACAGCTGAGAGACAGTCAACAGTGCCTTTTCTTTAAAAGAAATCAATAGACAATAGACAATAGGTGCAGGAGTAGGCCATTCTGCACTTCGAGCCTGCACCACCATTCAATATGATCATGGCTGATCATCCTTAATCAGTAAAAATCACAATATTGCACCAGGTTCCCAGGTTCAGCTCATGGTTAGAATCATAGAATCCCTACTGGGTTGAAGCAGACCATTCAGCTCATCAAATCCACAGCCTCCAATGGGCATCCCAGCGCCAACTTCTTACCCTCTCCCCTGTAACCCCACATTTCCCCTGGCTAATCCACCTAGCCTACATATCCCTGGATGCTATGTGCAATTTAGCATGGCCAATCCACTGAACCTGCACTTCTTTGGATTGTGGGAGGAAAATGGAGCACCCGGAGGAAGCCCAGGCAGAATGTGCAAACTCCACACAGACAGTCGCCTAAGGGTGGGAATTGAACCTGGGTCCCTGACGCTGTGAGACAGCAGTGCTAACCACTATGCTGCCCTATAATATGCTTCCTCATTTGCCAGCTGACGTTGACTTTGGGACAGACGTAGGGTCTTTGTGGCACCGTGATAGTGTCCCTACTTCTGAACCAGGAGGTCTGACTTCACGTTTTACCTGGTGTTTCATAACAGGTTGATTAAAAATATCTACAAGGAAAAAATTAGGATTCTTGTAGTGTAATGGTTGTGTCTGTACCTCTGAGCCATTTGGCCTATCAAGTCTTCTCTGAGGTCTCAGGACACCCTCCTCCTTACGTGACAGCAGTGTTATCTCTATTCAATTAATCCAGAGACCCCAGTAATGATCAGGGGACTCGAGTGTGAATACCACCGTGGGATTAATGGTATTATCATTCAACTATTAATTTACAGGCACATGTTCTCGGGAATTTGGTGGAATTTGAATGGAATAAAAATCTGGAATTGAGAGTCTAATGATGACCATAACACTGTTGTTGATTGTCATGAAAACCCATATGTTTCACTCAACTCTTTCAGGGAAGGAAATCTGGTGTCCTTATCTGAACTGGCCTCCATGTGATTCCTAATTCTCAGCAATGTGTTGGCTCTTAATTATCCTCTTAATGCCTGTACAATCAATGCTGTCCTAGCCAGCAATGCTCACATCCCATGAATGAATCAAAAAGAAATCTCTTGCAGCACTACCTGAGCCACAACACAGGAACACTGACTCTGCAAACATACAGCTCCAAACTAGGGTGTATAGAGAAGAGAATCCATGCCAGTGTGGAAATGGGCCCTTAGGCCCAACAAGTCCACGCTGACCCTCTGAACAGTAACCCACCCAGACCCATTCCCCAATCCTGCATTTACCCCTGACTAACACATCTAGCCTACTCATCCCTGAACACTATGGGCAATTTAGCATGGCCCATTCACCTTGCCTGCACATCTTTTGGAATGTGGGAGGAAACCGGAGCACCCTGAGGAAACTCACGCAGACACAGAGAACGTACAAACTCCACACAGACAATCGCCCGAGGGTGGAATTGGACCTGGCTCCCTGGCGTTTGTGAGGCAGCAGTGCTAACCACTGAGCCACCATGCCAGGTCACCCCTAGTATGCCATCACCATGAGGCAGGGCACTGAGTCTTGTTCCTCACATTAGTTAATGCTGCTCTGAGCACCTGGATGGGTATCTGCCAAGAGAAATTGCCCACTAATTAATTACTCATGAGATCTAAGTGCTTGCTTTGGTGCCAGTTGTCTTTTGATATTTTATTATCGGAATCTTCTTAATTCATCTGTTAGTTGTGCAGAATACCTGTCATTCTATAAGGATACAATATGCCTGGGGATTTGCTCAATTATCATTTCTCACATTCCCAAAATCAGTCCACCTAGAGTTCTCCAGTCTAGTGCCAGTTCTTTTGAATTTGCAACAGGTATTATACACAGGATTCATAGGAGCCAAATAAAAATGCTGCCAGTACTTACAGCAATCGCCCGAGGGGGGGTTAGCATCAATGGGATTTGTCCATGCCACCGCCAAGCCGCTTAATAAAACTCTTGTGCAACCTGCAACTTTCCATCTGTAAGGGTGAGGAGTTCAACAAGCTGCTGGGATTCAGGAGCAGGAGGATTTAGGGGCGGGTGGGGACTGATGTCCCAATGATCGACAGGGTTCCCTGTCTGATTTCCCTGCATTGTCCAGCCCAAGAAATTGGTGCTGTCTCCTGGCTGGCAGGGAGAGTAAGCGAGCTGCCAAACCAGGTTATCAGCAGGGCCAAGAGTTTCGAGAGGAGTATCTGAAGGAAGCAGGTGTCAATTGTAGCCCTCTTGAAAAGGAGTTAATACTAAACACCTCCCTTCTGCAGGGCTTAAAGTGCTCGGTAAAAACAAGGACTGCTGATGCTAGAAACCAGATTCTAGATTAGAGTGGTGCTGGAAAAGCACAGCAGTTCAGGCAGCATCCGAGGAGCAGAAAAATCAACGTTTTGGGCAAAAGCCCTTCATCAGGAATAGAGGCAGGGTGCCTGCAGGGTGGAGAGATAAATGAGAGGAGGGTGGGAGTGGGGAGAAAGTAGCATAGAGTACAATAGGTGAATGGGGATGGGGATGGAGGTGATAGGTCAGAGAGGAGGGGCGGGAAGGTAGCAGAGAGTACAGTGGGTGAATGGGGATGGGGATGAAGGTGATAGGTCAGAGAGGAGGGTGGAGTCAATCGGTGGAAAGGAAGATAGGCAGGTAGGACAAGTCATGGGGACAGTGCTGAGCTGCAAGTTTGGAACTGGGGTGAGGTGGAGGAAGGGGAAATGAGGAAACTGGTGAAGTCCACATTGATGCCCTGGGGTTGAAGTGTTCCAAGGTAGAAGATGAGGCGTTCTTCCTTCAGGCATCGGGTGGTGAGGGAGCAGCGGTGGAGGGTGCCCAGGACCTCCATGTCCTCAGCTGAGTGGGAGGGAAAGTTGAAATGTTGGGCCACAGGGCGGTGTGGTTAAAGTGCTGCTTTACACAGGTTGAACTGAAGAGTGAAATTAACACATTTTAATGGTGTCTTTGTAATTGACAATTATTGTGAAGGTGACTGGTCAGTGATGGCTGTTAGCAGCTGTACATGATAAATTGGGATGGTTTAGTGGGAATTGTGGAGGGACGTGCTGGCCAAATGGTGTGATTGCTACACTACAAATCCAGAAACTCATCTGATGTTTTGGGGACTCGGGCTTGAATTCCACTACAGAAGGCAGTGGAATTTGAATAAAAAAAAACACCATAACAATCTGAGATTTATGTTTAGATCAGAGTGGTGCTGGAAAAGCACAGCAGGTCAGGCAGCATCCGTGGAGCAGGAAAATTGATGTTTCGGGCAAAAGCCCTTCATCAGGAATATTCCTGATGAAGGGCTTTTGCCTGAAACGTCGATTTTCCTGCTCCTCGGATGCTGCCTGACCTGCTGTTCTTTTCCAGCACCACTCTGATCTAAACTCTAGTTTCCAGCATTTGCAGTCCTCACTTTTTTTAGATTAGATTAGATTAGATTACTTACAGTGTGGAAACAGGCCCTTCGGCCCAACAAGTCCACACCGCCCCGCTGAAGCGCAACCCACCCATACCCCTACATCTACCCCTTACCTAACACTACGGGCAATTTAGCACGGCCAATTCACCTGATCTGCACATCTTTGGACTGTGGGAGGAAACCGGAGCACCCGGAGGAAACCCACGCAGACACGGGGAGAATGTGACTTTTGTCTAATCTGAGAATTATGACTACCAAAAAACCATTCCTGATTATCTGCTTCACTAACATCCTTCAGGAAAAGACATCTGGTATTCTTGTTCTAAAGGAGGGTCACGAGACCTGCAACATTAACTCTGACTTTTTTTTCCATAAATAGTGTCCAACCTGCTGGGATTTTGTTTCTGATTTCCAGCATCTGCAGTTCTTTTTTTAACCTCTGATGGTCTAACCTGGTCTGGCCTACATGGGGCTCCAGTGAAAGTAATCCACATTAGTGGGAATTGGAGGGGCTCTTACAGTACAGTGGTCATGTTGCTGTCTCTGAGCCAGGAGGTCTGGATTCAAGTCCCACTTGCTCCAGAATTGTGCAATCTGCACCTGAACAGATTCTTTAAAAATATTCAGAGGAGGTTGTACTGTTTACCATAGTTCTACCACAGACTCTGGCTTTAGATTGTGTACATATGGCACACCTTGCCTGACTAAACCCAATACTTGTGTTGCTGCATTTATAGAGTCATAGAGTCATAGGGATGTCCAGCACGGACACAGACTCTCGGTCCAACTTGTCCATGCTGACCATATATCACAACCTAATCTAGTCCGACCTGCCAGCACCCGACCCATATCCCTCCAAACCTTTCCTATTCATATACCCATCCAGATGCCTTTTAAATGTTGCAATTGTACCAGCCTCCACCACTTCCTCTGGCAGCTCATTCCATACACGTACCACCCTCTGTGTGGTCTCTTTTATATCTTTCCCCTCTCACCCTAAACTTCTGCCCTCTAGTTCTGGACTCCCCCACCCCAGGGAAGAGACTTTAAGTATTTATCCTATCCATGCCCCTCATGATTTTATAAACCTCTATAAGGTCACCCCTCAGCCTCCGATGCTCCAAGGAAAACAGCCCCAACCTATTCAACCTCTCCCTATAGCTCAAATCCTCCAACCCTGGCAACATCCTTGTAAGTCTTTAAGAGCAGCCTTTTGGAATGTGTGATTCCAAAGCAGAGTCTTCTTTTTTGCGTGAACCCCTACTGGGAGGTTGCAGGAAGGAATGTGACTTGAATGGTGTTTTTACCATAAGATGCACACACCCCCTGCTAAAGGTGGGCATAGGTAAAAAAACCACCTTGATCTTCTGTAGCAGCTTTTTTAAGTGCCAGGCTTGGCCCAGCCAATAGCTCTGGCTGTTATGAATTAACAGTTTGGTGAATTGGAGTTCCATTCAGAACCTTCAGTGATTTTGAATGTAGCATTGCAGACGCTCAATCTTTCACTGAGGCACCATCTCAGTTGAACAGAGGACATTCCACACCACCAGCTCCAGAAGAACAAAGGGAGGTTTCCCCAGGAGATTTCGGCCAAGGTAACCAACTTTTGTGGAGTTTGTAAAATTAACAACATCTTTGATGGCGGGTGATGGTGTTGGCAACCATAGAGTTGGGGTTATTCCTAGGGATCATGGCTCCCCCTGTGGGTAATGAATTTGGTGCACATTCTCAAAAAAGAGGCCAACACAAGAGCTGACTTTGGGTTCCTGGCTGCAATAGTCTGCTCTTGAAAAAGGAGACAAAGGTACTTCTTAAGTGGGGAATAGAAAAGACAGTCAAAGTATTGGCAAATCCCTCAGAAGGTGGAACCCTGGTCTCTACTAAGGCCACTGTAAAAATGGTCTAATCCTTTGCTGCAATATTATTTATCCAGTTTTGTTTTGTGTGCACACTTCAAAAAATCCTGATTGGCTGTGAATTGCTGAGGACCTTCCCGTGATGATGAAGGGTTTTATAGAAAGGTTAGTTGAGTAGATTGGGTCCCTAATCTCTGGAATGTAGAAGAATGAGAGATGAGCTAACTGAATATCCTGAAGGCGTTTGACAGGGCAGTTGCATGGAGGTTGTTTCCCTTGACTGGAGAATCTAGAACATAGTGGCATTGTTCTGAGAAAAAAATATCCTGATCATATAGGACTGAGGATTCCTTTCAATCAAAGGGTTGGGAATCGTTGGATTGTCCACACTGGAGGGTTGTGTGTGCTCCATGATTCAAAGTAGCTGAGGCTGGGATGGACAGAATCTATTATTTTGGAGAATTAAGGGAAATATGGAAGTAGGAGAGGCGATGGCCTAGAGGTATTACTGCTGGCCTGTTAATCTGGAGACTCAAGTAATGTTCAAGGGCATCTGGGTTTGAATCCTGCCATGGCAGGTGGTGGAATTTGAATTAAATTTAAAAATAGAAATTTGGAATTAAGAGTCAAATGATGACCATGAATCCATTGTCAATTGTCAAAAAAAACAATCTATTTCACTATCGCCTTTCGGGAATGAAACTGCCTTTGCTACCTGGTCTGGCCTACATGGGACTACAGATCCCCAGCAATATGGTTGACTGTAAACTGGGAAGATCAATAGGTGCTGGCCTAGCCAGTGATGCCCTTATCTTGTGAATGAATTTAGAAAAAAAAGGCTCAAATTAGAGTGGAGGTAGAAGATTGTCAATGATAGCATTGAATGGCTTGAGGGCCAATTGGTCAGCTCCTGCTCATATTTCTATTGCTGATATTAATAGGATCACAGGATGCAACGGAGGTCTAGAAATGATTTAGTTAAATTAATTATTTGTGCAATCCCGACAGTGTAGAAGTAGGCTATTCAGCCTATGAAGTCCCCCATCCATATTTCCCACAGCTAATCCACCTAGGTCTGGGCACTATGGGTTATTTAGCATTACCAATCCACCTAGCCCACACATCTTTGGACTGTGGAGAGAACCCCACGCAGAGAACGTGAAAACTCCACACGGACAGTCAGCTGAGGGTGGAATGGGACCCAGGTTCCTGGTGCTGTGAGGCAGCAGTGCTAACCACTGAGCCACCTCCTTTGGGTTTGCCTTGAGGCTTTACAACCAGCAGTTTGGAGCAGACAAAATAATTTTTGCTCTATCTTTTAAAATGACGGGCTGCTGGCAACCTTGCCTTAAATGAGTGCCCATCCTGACGGCTGAAATACTTTCACACCGACAAACCAGACACATACAGGGCATACTAATCTACTCAACCTCTGCCTTGGCAGCTGTCGCCAAAATGCTTAATAAAAAAGATATGGCAGGGTGAAGCAAATTATTCTTTGTTACTTCTCTTTGCAGAGTAAGTTAAGCAATATTCAGCAGTTTCTCTTCCTCCATGTCTGCTGGGTGCACTTTGACTCTTTGTTAGAGCATTTTCTCTCTGGTTACCATGGCACCAGTTTCCCCCATAGGGAATGGACCGCCCTTTGCCAGATGTTACATCAGAGGTGCTGAATTTTTAATGCTATTTTCTGCCATATGACTTCTGTTAAAACTGCTGCGCTTCCAAAACCGAGAGGGAGAGATGTGTTTCTTGAAACGGGCGTTCAGCTTTCAGTGTTTCTGCTGTTCTTGTGAATAATTTGAAGGTTTGTTAATGCTAACCGACAGTCAGAAGTGTCAAGTCAAACCCATCTGATTTCAAAGCAGTTGAAGCCAGGTTAGCCACCAAAACACGTTGGAGAATGAAGCAGTTTGTTATCAGCAATTCAGGTCATAATTACTGGTGAGACCGTAAAATATAAGGACGGGGTAGGCCATTCAGCCCCTCGACCCTACTCTGCCATTCCGTAGGATCATGGCTGCTCCAACATCCCTCATATCCACTTTCCTGCCCTTTCCCTGTAACCTTTGATTCCCTCATTGCTCAAGAATCTCTCTCAGCCTTAAATATACACAAGGATTCTGTCCCAATATTCTTTGTGGCAAGGAATTCCAAAGACTCTCAACCCTCTGAGAGAAGAAATCCCACCTCATCTCAGTCTTAAGTTGGTGCTTCTTTATTCTGAGACTATGTCCTCTGGTTCTAGACTCTCCCATGAGCAGAAACATTCTCTCAGCATTTATCCTGCAAAGCCCCTTACAAATCCTATATCTTTCAATGAGATCACCTCTCAGTCTTCTAAACTCCAGTGAATAGGATCACAACCTGTTTAGCCTTCTCTCATTGTCTTTTCTTGTGCAGTGAGAGTGAGGGCTTTTCCAGCACATGCCAACTCCATTGATGACACTGTCCTCTCCCTCTCCCTCTCTCTGTAAAGACCCACTCCAGAATCCTCAGACACTTCTCGGCAGTACCGAATGAATGCAGCACCCTCTCAGCCGGTATATTTTGGATGACCTTGCTTGCCATTTTGTGCACGCTACTGATTCTATGGCACTGTTTTGACACAGATCAGACCGGTCCTCTCCAGCATGCTGGTCAATATTTATCCCGCAACCAAAATCTTTTTCTAAAAAAAGCAGACAACCAGGTCATCAGCCCATTGTAGTGAGCGGGATCTTGTGGTGTGAAAAATGGTTGCCAATATTATGACAGCCGCACATGTCACAAGTATAGTTTTACATTGTTGGGTTGGAATAATTCCAACAACTCTTAAAGAGGGCCAGCTGCAAAACATTCTAATTTATTGTAACATATTTACTATATTGAGAACACTCATTATGTTCCACATTACATTCTCTGAGAATCTTGGATCACCAGTGCATGGCATTGTGGACTATTATAGATAATTCCTTAAGGGACTTGGTCTAACTTAATCCATTTTACCATAGCTAGATGTCATTGACTATAACACATTTAAGGTTATCTGGCTAAAATGAAATCTTCCGCAGCGGAAATGAAAATTGTCAGATTTCCCATCCTCTTCAGCTGTAAAATTCAGACTTTCTCTGGTGGTGTCTTCTGTGACGGCAAACTGATTCCAACAACACCGTAACTTCCTTTGAAAGTGTCTACCCCAGTGATCACCATCTGGAATGACTGTACAAATTCAGTGCTGTGAATGGTGTTGCAAATCTACACCTTATTTTGTTTTCGGATTGAAGACGTTAAATAGCAAATTGGATTTGTTTTCAATGTCATGCTTTCTCCTCACAGGCTTTCTGTCTGACATTGTGCACGGGGGTAAAAGGATTTACCAGACCTGTACCAGGAATCTGGGACTTCAGTTATTTGGAGAGACAAGAGGAACTGGAATAATTCCCCTTAGGACAGACAAAATTAAGGGGAGTTTAATGTTCAAAATCATGGAGGACTTTGACAGAAAACATACCATATCCAGTATCTAGAGCAGAAGGACTTCGGGTGATCAATTGAGAAAAGAACCAGAAGCGATATCAATTTTTTTGTTTGCAGTGAGCAATTATGTTCTGTAAACTGCTGTCTGAAAGAATAGCAGAATCTGATTTGATTGTAATATTACAAAGGCAGTTGGATAAATATTTGAAGGAGGATAAACTGCAGAGGAATTGGGGAATAGTGAGATTAATTGGGTCACGGTTATGATGGGCTGAATTGTTGCCATCTGTATTGGGCCAATGTATAATCCTATCATTTTAATAATAGACCAATTTTCAATCCCACCTTTCTCCCCATGCTGTCTGAATCATAGAATCCCTACAGTGTGAAAACAGACTATTTGACCCAACAAGTCCACACCAACCCTCTGAAGGATAACCCACCCAGACCCATTCTCCTACACTATTACTCTACATTTCCCCCTGACTAATGCACCAAACTACACATCCCTGAACACGATGGGCAACTTAGCATGGCCAGTTCACCTAACCTGCACATCTTTTGGATTGTGAGAGGGAACCTGAGCACCCAGAGAAAACCCACACAGACACAGGGAGAATGTGCAAACTCCACACAATTGCCTGTGGCTGGAGTTGAACCAGGGTCCCTGGCGCTGTGAGACAGCAGCTCTAACTCTGAGACACCGTGCCACCCAAATCCACCAGTCCTTCCCAGGAAACAGTTCCACTAACAGAGATCAGTTACATTGCATTTTATATTTCTGGTTTTCTGGCTTTGCTGTCTTGGAGTTTTAGAATTGACAGTTTTTAATATTGTTGTCTCATAGAATCCCTACAGTGTGGAAAGAGGCCATTCGACCCAACAAGTCCACACTGACCCTCTGAAGAACATCCCACTCAGACCCATGCCCTGGCATTTCCATTGACTAATGCACCTAACCTACACATCCCTGAACACTATGGGCAGTTTAGCATGGCCAATTCACCTAACTTGCATATCTTTGGCCTGTGGGAGGAAACCAGAGCACCCAGAGAAAACCAACACAGACACAGGAGAACATACAAATGCCATACAGACAGTCGCCCAAGGCTGGAATCGAACCTGGGTCCTTGGCACTGTGAGGCAGCAGTGCTAACCACTGAGACATCATGCCACTTCAATTCTGAATCTGAACACCAAGATTTATAAACGAAACAAAGAACAAGATTTGCATTGTCTTGGGGTTGTTTATGCACTTGAATGATACCTGCAGGGAACAGTTCACCAGGGAGCAGAGACCATGGACCTGTATGACATCACTGCCTTTTTCTGGGGCTATCCAGATGTGGGGATATTGTGTATGGTTGAGGTAACAAGAATGTTCAGCAACACGACTCCTTAGATACTGAAGAAATCTATGTCCAAATGCCGCTAAACCTGCACAATATCCAGGTATGGATGGACAAATTGCATGTGACATTCACACCACACAGGTACCATCTCCAACTATCAGAGTAGATGTTGGGAAGATGCTTCCATTGGTAGGAGAGACTAGGACCCGTGGGCAGACCCTTAGAGTAAAGGGAAGACCTTTTAGAATGGAGATAAGGAGAAACCTCTTTAGTCAGAGAGTGGTGAATCTATGGAATACATTGCCACAGAAGGCTGTGGAGGCCAGATCATTGAGTTAAATTTAAGACTGAGATAGTTAAATTCTTGAGTATGAAGGAGATCAAGGGCTACCAGGAGAAAGCGGGAGAATGGGGTTGAGAAACTTGTCAGCTATAATTAAATAGTGGAGCAGACTCGATGGGCTGAATGGCCTAATTTCTGCTCCTATCTCTTATGGTCTTATGGTCTTATCAACATCCAATGGCACACCATTGACCAGCAACATGGATTGGGCGAGCTAAATAAATACTGCACCTACAAGAGCAGGTCAGAAGCTAGGAATTTTTGAGTGAGTAACTCACCTTCTAACACACAAACGCTTGTCCACCATCTAAAGTAAAACAGAACTGGAGATTGTAGGATGCTGGATTTCTGATGAAGAGCCAACAGACTTGAAATGCTAACTGCTTTCTCCCACAGATGTTGCCAGACCTGCAATTTTTGCCAGCAATTTCTATTTTTTTTTTGGTCCTGGTCCACTATCCACGAGGGACAAGTCCGGAATAGTGCCCACATGCTTGAATGGATGCAGTTGTCACAACACTCAAAAAGCTTGACACCTCCAAAGGCAAAGTAGTCCATTCGATTGACATCATATCCACTCCCTCCACCACTGATGCTCAGTAGTCGCAGTCTTTACCATCTACAAGATGAACTGCCAGAAATTCATCAAGGCTCCTTGGATAGCACCTTCCAAACCCATGATGTCAGCCATCTCAAGGGACAAGGACACCAGCTACATGGGAACACTACAACCTGCAAGTTCCCCTCCAAGCCTCTCACCATCCTGACTTGGAACTTTATTACTGTTCCTTCACTGCCACCAGGTCACAATCCTGAAACTCCCATCTTTGACAGTATTGTGAGTATTTCTACAGCAATGACGTACAGCGGTTCAACGAGACAGCTCAGCCAGCAAAGGCCACATCTCACAAGTTGATACTTGAAAAGGTTCAGAAAAGATTCACAACGATTCGGCCAGGGATAGAAGGTTTGACCTAGGGAGAGGCTGAATTGACTGGGGCTGTTTCCCCTGGAGCATCAGAAGCTGAGGGGTGACATTATAGAGGTTTATAAAACTTGAGGGTCATGCATAAAGTGAATAGCTAAGGCCTTTTCCCCTGGGTAGGGGAGTCCAGAACTAAGGTTTAAGGTGAGAGAGAAAAGATTTCAAAGAGATCTAAGGGGCAACGTTTCCACATAGAGGGTGGTGCATGTATGGAATGATCTGCCAGAGGAAGTGGTGGAGGCTCAAATTACAACATTTGAAAAGGCATCTGGATGGGTATATGAATACAAAGGGCTGAGATGGATATGGGCTAAATGTTGAAAAATGAGCCGAGATTAATTTAGGATATCTGGTCTGCATGGATAAGTTGGACTGAAGGTCTGTTTCTGTGCTGGACAACTCTATGACTGTAATAAATTCAAATTCTCCTTTAAAGTCTATTCACTGTGGTCATAAGTACAGAATTGTATTTATTTTATTGCTTGTGGTGTGGTTACAATGCCAGGGTATGGATCTCACTGTGTGATGTTTCCTATTTCCCAGTCAGGATACTTTGGTACAGTCTGTGTTTCAGGCTCCTGTCGGAGTTCCTTCCTCAAATGAGTTGAGTAGAGGTGATGGAATAAAAACTGCTCACACCTGATGTTACCGTAGAAATTACTCCTGTGCTAAAATCCAAAAGTTCATTGACCTTAGGCATCTAGAACCAATGTTGGATTTTTGAATAGAAACATTTAGATTCAATACATTCTCTCTGATGCCAACTGTCCATCATGTGGGCTTTTCTGTGTCCCCAGCAGAGGGCAGCCAGTATCGTATTTCACCATGAAGAAGTCGCTATGCAGTCAAAAGCTGCACAATCTCGATCAATTGGCAATGCTTGCACATTAGCATGGCAAGTGGTGCCCATTGCAGCCATCATCCACTTCCACCTGTTGTACAAATATTCTGCCTCTCTGGGATAGAAGGACCAGTACAGACAGGAAGGCAAAGTTCACCAAAGCCCTTGAACCCAAACTGGAGGCAGTGCCAACCTTTTGACAGGATCTTGTTCAAGCTGTCTCACACTGTTAAATTGAGATTATATTAATAATGGTTCTGGGAGGTCAAATTCAACAGTCACTGTGTGATGAATTTAAAAAATCTGATGGATTTGTTGACTTTGACACATGCAAAGTCTGCCAAATTTTGAACTAAAAGAATTGTGTTTTGTCTGGCTAAGAGATGACTGGTGAAATCAGAAGAGAGTTGTGCGGCCATAAAATCTGAATTTGTTAAACTTGGAACAGAACCATGTCCGAGTCTTGTTTCACATGGTTGGCTGTGAGCAGCTGAAATTTTCATTCAGCAAAGCTCAAATGAAGCTTGGGAACTGTAGCACTAATCAAACAAGACTAACCATTACATACAAATAGCCTTAAGTGCAGCTCAGGACCATTCTATGAGCCCCTCTGATGATGATTAATTCATGACATTAGTAAACTGGCATGCAAGGAATATTCATAAGATTTGAGATATACAGAGAGGTGTATTTTAACACAAAGGGCAATTAACCACAGTTCAGAAGGAAATGTTGGTTGAGGAATGTTGAGTCATTTCCTCAGAACTTGTATCTTGTATTTTGTTGTGTTCATTCACAGTGAGTCTGGGCACATGTTAGAAAACCACTGCATCAATAGTGCCTCCATTGTCTGTCTCCAGAACATGCATTCTACTCAGCTTGAATGAGTAGGAAATTTGCTGGGCTTTGGGAAAGGAAGTGTCGAAAAGTGTGGTGATGGAAAAGCACAGCAGGTCAGGCAACATCCGAGGAGCAGGAGAGTCGACATTTCGAGCATCAGGAATGTCTGGAGTTAGGTTATTTTCCTTTTTATGAACCTAAGACGAGAGAGTATTGTGATTCAGGTGTCTTGATCTCCATATCCAATTTTCTAATCCACACTCCCATCGAATGTGCAATGACTGAGTGATAGCGAAACTTGTTAGACATTCCTGTGTCTTTCGGTCTTTGTTACTTCAGTAGATAAAAAGGAATGAGGAAAACCTATTTGGTGCATCAAGCCCAGTTCATTCATAGACGCTGTACAATAGGGACTACACTGACACTTTTTCCACCCAATGCAATTAATCTCCTGAGAGGAAGTTGTACATCAAGCCTCACTGATTTTGGGGAAGTAAGTGTCAATAAATTGCTTCTTCATGAGTCGTGACTTTTTTTGTATTCGTACATAGGATGTGGGTGTCATTGACTACACTAGAATGCATTGTGTGAGTCAGCTTCTTGAACTATTTCAGACCACGTGGAAACATGGATGGCAATTGTAATCACTGGAATGCCTAGACAATATCTGAAGTTGGCAAAAGACACTTTTAACCTGAAGATACTTTATTGTTAAGTATTCTCCTCATTGTGACAAATACAGGTTGCGATTAGCAGCAATTGTTGCCATTTAATTTTAGAGAAAATATTTATTACCCAGAGAAAGGATGCTGTAAACATTGCAGGGAAGGTATTTTTGATTTTAAAAAACAGGACAAGTCACCTTGTCTCATAGAAGGAGATGACAGACTAGTGGTACTGTTGCTGCACTATTAATCCAGAATCCCAAGAAATGTCTGGGGACCTGGGTTTGAATATGCCTGGTGAAATTTTAATTCAATAAAAATCTGGAATTAAGAGTCAAATGATGACCATGAATCCATCACCAGTTTTGGGGGAAAACCCATCTAGTTCCCTAATGTCCTTTTTGGGAAGGAAACTGCCATCCTGGTCTGGCTTACATGTGACTCCAGACTCACAGCAACATGGTTGACTCTTAGCAAGTAGGGATGGACAATAATTGTTGGCCTACATCCTGCGAATGAATTTAAAACAAAACGTGAGCGATTGGAATGGAGCTCATAATTCTAGGAATAAGCAAAGACTGAATGATCAGGTACTCCATGAATTCAGTAACTCCTGAGTTGAGACCATGCTGAGACCATGGTTGTGGTACCTGCAAAAAGACAGGCTAAGGGGATATGTAAGGACAAATCACTGTTGAAAGCTTTTGCCTTAGGAAATCGGTGAGACTTTATGGACAACTTCCTCCTGGGAGATTAAATGCGTTGGGTAGAGAAAGTGACAATGTTGTCTCTATTGTAGTGTCTATAAATGAACTAGGCTTGATGCACCAAATAGGTCTTCCTCATTCCTTTTTATCTATTGAAGTAGCAAAGACTGAATGACACAAGGGTATCTAGTAAGCATCACTATCACTCTAATTGTACTCATTACCTATAATTACTAAGGTTTTGTTTGTGTTAATCAAGCTCGTTCAATTGGAGTGTGGATTAGAAAATTGGATATAGAGATCAAGACACCTGAATACTCCCTAGCTTGGGTTCATGAAGAGGAAAATAACCTAATTCCAGAGCAGTCTGTTATTTCATTATCAGCTTCAGTTCAGTGGGTGACACTCCATCATGGTTTCACATCCCATATCTAAGAGGATTTTGGGTAATCCAAGATGGAGGACGGAAAAAAAAATTGTGGCTAAAAGAGCTACTCCTTTTTTGAGATATTTTAGCTGTTGGAGGTGATTTCCTCACATTCCAGGAGCAGCAAGTTCTTTTTTATATGCTGTTGCATTGTTTTGGAACTGTGGGGGAAAAAAAATCAAAACAACGGCACTTTTAAAAGGAAAAAAGACAGACAAAAGGCAATGACCATGTGCTCAGTGAGGGAGAGAGAGAGAAATAAATCTACACTGCTAACTGACACAGCAGTGAATCTGCACAGTTACTGCCTTTGCTGTTTGAGTTCATGAATCTCTGCACATCGGAGTGCATTTAGGAAAAATTATAGAGTGAGCCCCCAGAGGAAATGGTGGAGGCTGGTACAATTACAGCATTTATGTTCTGTTTTATATGCTGTTGCATTGTTTTGGAACTGTGGGGGAAAAAAAATCAAAACAACGGCACTTTTAAAAGGAAAAAAGACAGACAAAAGGCAATGACCATGTGCTCAGTGAGGGAGAGAGAGAGAAATAAATCTACACTGCTAACTGACACAGCAGTGAATCTGCACAGTTACTGCCTTTGCTGTTTGAGTTCATGAATCTCTGCACATCGGAGTGCATTTAGGAAAAATTATAGAGTGAGCCCCCAGAGGAAATGGTGGAGGCTGGTACAATTACAGCATTTAAAAGCATCTGGATGGGTATATGAATAGGAAAGTTTTAGAGGGATATGGGCCAAGTGCTGGCAAATGAGACTAGATTAGGTTAGGACATCTGGTCGACATGGACAAGTTGAATCGAAGGGTCTGTTTATGTGCTGAACACTTCTATGACTCTGTGACTTGAGTCCATAGGCTGATTGTTGAGCACAATATTGATTCAATAGTGTATTGTTGGGCATACCTATCTCCTGATGAGATGACAAATTGAGGCCCCATCCACCACCTCAGCTGGTTGTAGACAATCAACATTATTTGCAAGAACAGCAGTAGAAGACTCTTGGGGGAAAAAAGTTTCACTCCACCAGCGTCACTAAAACTGAATATTTGGTTATTGATCTCAATGTTGTTTTGTGGGAGCTTGCTGTGCACATCTGTCTTCCATACTTCTTACATTACAAAAAAAAATCTATGAAGTACATTGAGACATCCTGTCATTTTGAACATGTGCTTCCTAAATATATTTCCTTTCATAAACAGAAATAAATATTAAAGTTAAGGTATTTTGTGTGTACCATCTACAAGATGCACTGCAGAACTTCACCAAAACTCCTTAGACAACATCTTCCACACTCCCAAACACTTCCATCTGGAAGGACGAGGACAGCAGATACATGGGAACAACAGCCCTTGCAAATTCCCATCCCAACAACTCTCCATCCTGACTTGGAAATATATTGCTGTTCCTTCATTGCCGTTGGGTTAAAATTCTGTAATACCCTCCCTAACTGCAGTTTGGGTCAACTTACAGCACATGGACTGCAACAATTCAAGAAGGCAGTTCACCAGCACTTTCTTGAGGGCAACTAGGGACTGACCAAAAATACTGCCCTAGCCAGCAATGCGCATGCTCCACAAATGAATGAAAATAGATGAGAATATGTATGGCAGATAGCAGGGCATTTATTTCAATTAGCTTATAATCACATTGCCTTTCTAATCCATTCTCTGCCCCTTCCTTTGGAGTTCTCTGAGCACTGAATTCACTCTCACACTTAATTAAAAAATATAAAATTATCATAGGCTGACTTTCTCAATAGAGAGACATCTGGTGATGGTTTAACCTGCGGGTGACCATGCCTCAGGCAAGGGGTGATGTTGAGAAGGAGAGTCCTTCATGGTAACTTCAGCCATTATCGGGATTGAACTTGCACTATTGGTATGACTCATCAGCTGTCCAGCCTACTGAGCAAACCAACCCCCTGTATTTAATTACAGAGGCCTTGAAGCAAAGAAAAAAGATATTGTCCATGGCCACCTTTCCACGGAACCGATGTGAATGTGAATTGCAGACACTTGGAGTAAATGGAGCCCAGTTCAGAAGTGGGATAGAAAGGGAGAGCATTTAGCGTAGAACGTGGCTGTCGCTGACACTCACTGGAGGAACATTACATCTCAATCTGAAGCCTTGGGTTAAACGATTACAGTTCCCGAGACACCCAAAAACAAACCACAGTTCAGCCTCTCCTCACTAAATTGCATCAGCTGCACTGTAGCTGATCTGAATGGACACAATGGTTTTGGACAAATGAGCAGGGGCTGTAAGCTTATCATTGTAAAGCTTTTATTTTCTTAGAATAAGGCAGTGACAGGTTTTAAAAAAAACACATGGACATTATTAAATCAAGTGACAGTGTCCCTGCAGTGGGCCAGACAAGTGCAGGACAAAGAAAATGCTCTAATATTCTCACGCGCACAGTCCTTCTCCCTGCTACATTTCCAACCAGAGATTTCACAAAAGCATTTATCAGGATTAGGTGTGGTTACAGTGAGATACATCTCCTGTCACTTCATGCTCTGAGCAATGTCGAGAGATTCTTTTGTTTGAGATAGTTATTATTATAGTTAAAGATCATTTTGGATCTTGTGAGGGTAATGATAATGGGTCTTAGTAATATACTAGACACCAATATTCTTCTCAGATTAGAAAACACTAAATTGACTGGCAAGTAACACAGTTCAATGGGCTGGAAAATAATCACCATATATCTAAATGAGGAAGTAAATGACCTTCAGAATGACAGTAGCACTTGTCCTAATTCAATAAGTCTTTGACTCTAGAATCGCAAATGTCAGATTGACAGGAACTCGGAAAATAATTTAATGGAGAAATTTATAGCACCTCGGCAGAGCCATTTACTGGTCTAACCTAATTATCATTTGCTTTAAAACTAATTACAAAGCAATCTTACCTTTTAAAAAAAGCCGCCTTGCAATTTTTTATAAAGATACACTGTGGTGGCCTTTAGCCAGTATGGTGAACTGTGTCTGTGAATTTATACTGAGGCATTAATTAACATTGGTATGACTGAGTATGTTTACTGGTCTTTATGCCTCAGGTTTTAGTATTTTGTCAGTAGATTTGCTAAAGAAAATAAATTCTAGTTTTGCTTGTTATTCTCTTGGTTTTCTGTGTTAGGAAATAATATTGGGGTTTAACTTGTTTGGCTAAAGCAAAGCTAGCATTGCAGAATATTTACTTAATTGTTTGATCATTCTTTATTCAAACATTTAGGTTATGGTTAATTTTTTTTTGAAAATCACTTTCTTGACTCTTTTCTTCCATCTCCTGCTCTTTGGCACCACAGCTGTATAATTCCATTACCTTTCTCAAAAGGACCTTTTTAATTCTTCTCTGAAGCAATTTAAGTGGGCTGTTTGACTGCTGCAGGCATCACAGTGCGTCGCTAACTGGTCCTTGCTCAATGACCACAAGCATGCAGACTTGCTGCATTAATGGGCTGGTGACAGGCAGCTGACACTAGCTGGAACACTGTTTGGTTTTATCATTTCTTGTCTGGGGTAACTGGGACCTATTGCATTAATGTATCTGCCATCACAGTGTTTGAGTTCAGGTACTCAGAGCAGCCTGAGATTTTTCTATTTCTCAGCTTCTCACCATCACAGAAGGCTAACCAATTGACCCCAATCAACATCAGAAAAGGGATTTTAAAAGCACAGTTAACGAAAACAAAAACTCAGCAGGTCTGGCAGCATCTGTGGAGAGAGACCAGTATCCAGAAGGCTGCAGGGTCCCCAAGTGGAAAATGAGATGCTGTTCCTTCCAGCTTGTGCTGAGTTTCACTGAAACTCTGCAGCAAGTCTGAGACAGAGATGTTGGCCAGGGAACAGGGTGGGGTATTGAAGGAACAGGCAGCTAGAACCTGGAAGTCAACAGAATGTAGGTGTTCTGCAGAAATTGGCACCCCCAGTCTGCATTTCATTTTCCCCACGTGGAGAAGACCACATTGTGAGCAGCAAACACAGTAGACCAGATTGAGTGAAGTGCAGGTAAATTGCTGCTTCACCTGGAAGGTGTGTCTGGGGCCTTGGTGAGGAGGGAGGAGATAAATGGGCAGGTGGTTCACCTTCTGCAATTGCAGAGGAAGGTGCCATAGGGTTGTGGGAAGTGAAAGAAGATTGGACCAGGGTGTCCTGGAAGGGACAGGCCCTGTGGAAGGCTGACAAACCAGGGGAAGGGAAGATGTTTTCTGATATGGCATCCCACTGGAGGTGGCAGAAATGGTGGCTAATGATCCTCTGGATGTAAATGCTGGTGGGATGGTAGGTGAGGAAAAGGGGGACCCAATCACTGTTGTGGGAGGGAAGAGTAGGGTGAAGACTGAAGTGTGAAAGGTGGGTTGGACCTGGATGAGTGCCTTTTCAACCGTAGTGCTGAGGAATCTTCAGCTGAGGAAGAAGGTGGACATTTCAAAGGCTCCCTTGTTAAAGTTGGCATCATCAGAACCGGTGTGATGGAGATGGATTAACTGGGAGAATGGAATAGAGTGTTTACCGGAAACAGATTGTGAGGATGTATAGTCAAGTTGATGGGTTTGTAGTAGATATTGATGGGCAGCCTATCCCCAGTATTGGAAACAGAGATTTCAAGGGAGGGAAGGCAGAATTCAGAGATGGGCCAGGTAAAAGTG
Source organism: Chiloscyllium punctatum (assembly GCF_047496795.1). Lineage (NCBI taxonomy): Eukaryota > Metazoa > Chordata > Chondrichthyes > Orectolobiformes > Hemiscylliidae > Chiloscyllium > Chiloscyllium punctatum. Next base: position 90,475,831 of record NC_092751.1, read on the forward strand.
AGGGCAGAGTGGAAATTAAAAGCAAAATACATAAACTTTTCCAATTCCGGATGAGAGAGGGAAGCAGCACGAATACTGCCAACAATATAGTGGAGGAAGAGTGTGGGTGGGCACTGAAGTAGGACCTGGAGTTTACTCCGAAACAAAAAGAACTCGGCTTCTCTTTCCACAGATGTTGCCAGACTTGCTGTGTGTCTCCAGCATTTTCTGTTTTTATTTCAGATTACCAGGACTTTGCTTCTACAAGAAATGGGTTTCTGCCTTCCATTTTCCTTTCTTCAAAATCAGAGCTTGGGTTTGAAATGCAAAAAGAATTCCAACCTTTGTTCTTGTTCACTCGTGGGATGTGCGTGTTGTTGGCAATGCCAACATTGATTGCCTTTCTCTCATTGCTCTTGAACTGGGTGGCTTGCTTGATCATTTACAATGGGTATCTAAGGATACCCATGTTACTGTGGGTCTAGAGTCACATGTTGACCAGCTAACAATGGTAGATTTCCCTCTCTAAAGGCCATAAATGAACCAGATGTGCATTTACAACACAATAATATCTTTCTGGTTATCAGATGGGATTAGATCCCATGACCCCAGAACAGTATCCTTGGTTTTGATTATTAGGCAGTGATATTGTCACTCAAGCACAGCCTCCTCTATATTCACTGAGTTGATTATGCAGTCAATTATCCAATAAAAATATATTGTGCTAATTGACCCTTCCGAGCTTAGACCTTCTTAAGTCCTGATTTGAATTCAATAATGGCCGAGGGTGATGCAGAATTAGTAGATCTGAACTTATTAATTTTTCTGATCAGTGAAGCAAGAACACTGTACACATATGATTGAAAACATAACACATTCAGCTTTCTGACCTAATCACTAACATAATTCAAAATGGAATTGAAAGGGATTGAAATTGGTCTTGGAATCAATGTAAGAGGAACTTAGATTGTAAAACTGGGTCTGATTCATTGTTGACAGTGTGTTGCTGGAAAAGCACAGCAGGTCAGGCAGCATCCGAGGAGCAGGAGAATTGACGTTTTGGGCTGGGAAATGTCGATTCTCCTGCTCCTTGGATATTGCTTTTCCAGCAACATACTCTCGACTCTGACCTCCAGCATCTGCAGACCTTACTTTCTCCTATCTGATTCATTGTTGTCCACCTCACATGACTTTCTTAATTTCATATCCCAAAGTGTACCCAGTGGGGTGACTAAAGTCCATTTAATGCTTGGAGTTTTTGCAGTCTTACCAGATATTCCAGCAGTAATATCTCACCTTATCTCTCAGTGAAATCTGATCGTTATGTACTGTATAGAACCAAAGTCGTCAAGTTGTGTGGTTCAAAGGTCGAAAATGAAGCTGTATTTTGAACGAATCATGCCTACAAATGTCAAGATGATTATTGTATAAGATAATAGTTTTCAAAGGGTTAATGTTCATGTAACATTGACTCTACTCATTCTACTCTTGTTGGACATAGTTGGGATCTGATGTATCTGTACCAGTTCCTTAACATCCGAGTAGTTATGGCTGACCAGAATGGATTCACTTAGTTCTGTTGTGCAATGGTGATGGGCCCAGTGATACTACTGCTGGATTATAAATCCAGAGATCAAGGTAATGTTCTGGGGCATAAGTTTAATATTGGAATCTGCATTCAGTAACAAGTATGGAATTAAGGGTGTATGACTGACCATTAATAAGAACTAGGAACAGGAGAAGGTCATCTGGCCCCTTCGAGCCTGCTCCACCATTCAACATGATCATGGCTGATCTTTTCGTGGACTCAGCTCCACCTACCTGCCTGCTCACTGTTATAACCTTTAGCCAGTACAACATACTGGACAAATGCCACATTGTCAATTTTCAGTTTAAAAAAAATCTGATTCACTAGTGTCCTTTAGTGAAGGAATTTGCCATCCTTACCAAGTCTGGCCTACATGTGACTCCAGACCCACAGCAGTATACTTGACTCTGAACTACACTCTGGACAATTAGGGATGGGCAAGAAGTGCTGGCCTTGCCAGTAATACCTACATTATGTGAATGACTCAAAAAACTCCTTGTTATATAACAATACTGCCTCTTCTGTAGATGCTTTTCAGTGGTGTATCCTCCATCACTAATCACCTGATAGACCTAAGAGAAAAGAGGATTAGATGCAGTAAGTTACTTGAATCAACCCTTATCAATGTTATGTACTGTATACAAAATACTGGCACTAGTCATCTGGAAAAAGTACATTAAAAATTTATAATTGACAGGAGACACTGAAGTATTATTCTGCAGACATCCTGTACATAAGGGTTTCATTATCTCTAGACCTATTTTTTGTAATTAAATCATGTTCACTGCTAAATTTGCACTTACACATTCTGCTGGTGGTAAACTGAATGGAATTGTTTAACCAGTCGAAAGTTTCTACCAGTGCAAGCTTTATTGGAATTGTTGTCATAGGAAAGGAAACCTGAAAATCGAAGAAGCCGCATGGTCTGAGATTGCCTGTGCTCTATATACACGAGCCAAGTGCGCAGCAAATGGGTGGTTAGCAGAGCCAGGCTTGTGATGTATGATGTACAGCGTACACTAACACAAGAGCTCACTAAGTACAACAGGAGTTAGAGGGGTATGGTAGGAAGCCTGACATAGTGACAACTGTGCCATTAATTGGACCACTCAACATAGTTGGTCCATGCATGTAAACTGATAGTCAAACATCTTTGTATGGCAGCAACTGCCAAATGTCCCTGTCACCTTCAGAATACTGACGGATGGTGCAGACCAGGAATCCTAGAATAACACAGCATAGAAGAAAGCCATTCAGCCCATCACCTGTGTGCCAGCCCTTTAAAACCCATTCTCTTGTTCTTTCTCCATATCAGTGCAGCATTTTCTCCTTCAAGTACTTATCCAACAGCCATTGGAAGGCTGCTATTGTATCCATTTCCACCATTTTATCAGGCAGCAAATTCCATTTGTAACCAATTAATGCCCTTTTTGGTCATACCACCTCAGGTTTCTTTGCCAGTTGCCTTAAAACCATGACCCTCTGGTATAGTCATTGGAAATAGTTTCCTTAAGTTGGTCTCCTTGACATTGGTAAGACTGTGTGACCTTTTTGTGGAAAATCTCCACTCTGTCCACAAGGATGACCCTGACTTTCTAGTTACTTGTTGCAGTCCACCATCTTTCAGTGTCACCAACATTTCTCTCCCAATGCAAGCTGGAGGAACTGCACCTAATTCCTATTTAGCCACTTTATTGCCTTCAGAACTGAACATTGAGTTTGACAACTTCAAAGTATGAACACACTTTCCTCCATTTTGATTAAGCCCCTTCCCCACCCCCACTCCCCACTTCACAAGTGTCTCATTCAAATGAGTTTGCTCTCAGCAAAGCCAACCTATTCTACTACTCACACCGACCATTAATATCTATTCTGCTTCTATATCCATCCTCCACCACCATTAGCAATCATTTAGTCTTTCGCTCTGGGCACCCTCAACAGGTATTCTACTTGCACCTCCTCCCTCATTGACAATAGCATAAAACCCCTAATTTTCAGTCCCCTTCAGTTCTTAAGAAGAGTCACTTTGGACTTGAAATGTTAACTCTCTTTCTCTCTCCACACATTCTGCTAGATTGGTTTCTCCAGTATGTTTTAGTTTGATATTTCATTCCTTCATGATTTAAACCCACTTATGAAATTTCCCCATAGCCTTCTCTGCTCGAAGAAACAATCCAAACATGTTCAGTCACTCCAAAGAAATGATTTAAGTATCAAATGTACAATGCAATCATCTCAGGATTGAATTAGTGACCGAAATATTTCAATATTGTGTTTAACTATTCCTTGCCACATGTGCTTTGTGTTTTGACAGCAAAGATCTCATTTATTATTTTCCTTTTGCTTGTTCCACTTACCATTTCTTGACTAGAAGTGCTCACAGCTGGTCACCATCTGCCCCAAGCCCCTTTGAAGTAGTTTTCCAACTCTGTAGGAAAGCACTATTTGGCATTCCTTCCTTAGGCTGAAACAACATTAACCCATTCTGTGCCAATGACCAATTGTTGTTGTCTGGCACATTCTAACGCCCAGGACTTTGTGCCAAGGGATGAATTAAAGTTGGGGCAGCCTCTGTAAACACAATGAAGAAAGACCATAATTCAAGGGTTTCCCATTATAGTGCACTGATGGGCTCGGGACCATTTTAAATCCCTCAAGATGTCTGCACCACAGGGTGGTTGACATCAAACATACATTGTAAATAACCGAGAATGGTGAGTGTAATGAGGCATTTGGATAAAAAAAAGACTGATCTGCATATAATGTCAAGCTTGAATGGTTACATAATGCACTTCTACACATTTTACAAGTTTTTTGCAGGGTGACAGGGAGAAAAATGCAGGAATTACTCAACAGTTTGGGCTACGTCTCAGTGGAGAGAAAAACAGAGTTAATGTTTCACTCAATGGCCTAGGAGATTTGAAGAGCTACGCTAGTATTTACCACCCAACTCTAGTTACCCTGAAGAGAGTGCTGGTCAGATGTCTTCTTGAATATAACTGAATGGTTTGTTAGGGCATTTCTATGAGAGGGTAAAAGTCAAGAATATTGTTTCGTTGAATTCATATTTTTCCTTATAAGGCAATCCACTCATTCCAGGTATTAGTCTCAGAAACCTTCTCTGAACTGCTCCCAACACATTAACATCCTTCTGTAAGTACAGTGATGAGTACTGTACACTGCAGAGACATCCATACATGTATTACTGAATTTCCTGAATGTAGCCTCCATTGCACCTCCAAATGGTCCATCTTCATCTCCACGTACCTCACAACTTTCCGAAAGCTAGTGTGCTTCCAATTAAACCTGTTGGACTATAACCTGATGTTGTGTGATTTTTAACTTTGTACACCCCAGTCCAACACCGGCATCTCCAAATCATTCATACTCCCTGTTACCTCTGGGCGCCTTACTACCTCTCTGTCTCTTAGCTCCTCATTGTACCTCAGTAAAGCTGTGCCTTACTATCTCTGAGTCCATCACAGAGGGTATGGTAACAAAGTGATTTACTGTTACTGGATGATTACTCCAGAGACTCAGACTAATGATCTCCTGGCATCAGTTCAAAACCAACTTCAACAGTAGGGGATTTAAAATTAATTAATTATCTAAAGGTATAGTAAAAGGCTAACTGTAAAACCATTGGATTATTGTAAAAATCCATTGGGTGCCCTTAAGTCCTTTAGAGAAGGAAATCTCTTCTTTTACCCATTATTTTTATAGTTTTGGATGAGCAATTATACTGTCTGAATGAAATTTTATTTTCTCTCCTATTGAGTATTTTAACAACAATATATTTCCCAGGAGGAGATCATCAGTACTCCTCTTCCAAATCACCCAACCATTTTTTTTTATTCATTCGGGGGATGTGTGTGTTGCACTCACTGGGCCAGCAGTTATTCTGAGTTGCTCTTGAGAAGGTGGTGCTGAGCTGTTGGCTTGAATCATTGTAGTCCATGTGCTGTAGACACTGCCATTATGGAGTGAGTTCCAGAATTTTGACCCAGTGACACTGAAGGAAAGGCGATGGTAAGCAGCTTGAAGGGGAACTTGCAGCTGATGGAGTTCCCATATATCTGCTGTCCTTCTAAATGGCAGTGATCTTGTTTTCAGAAAGTGCTGTCTAAGGGACCATGTTGTGATTTTAATATCGCTATTTTACATTCCTTCGCAGTAATTAATCAAGTCCTTTTTGAAAAGAGCTGTCATTTACCATTTATTATTCCACTTATTCTAGATTACCGAAGTTTCATAAACGTACAGTTTAAATGGTTGATTTGTTAAATGGCTTGACCATTAATGGACAAGTAAAGAATATCATTTCGTAACATTCAAATGTAATACTTGCCTTAGTTGCCTTTCCACTTGTTTAGAAATTGTAAAAAGATTTCTCTCTGAGGAAATTGAACAGAAACATATTATTTTTCACAAAAGCACTGGCTGGATTGATAGGAAATGATGCAGTTGGCATCATCTCAGCAGACACACCTATTCTGATTCTCAAACATGCCAGGGATCAGATTAGCTGAACACTCCAGTCTGCTTTACAGACGTTACTCAAATAAAACCAGTGACACAATGCATTAGAATTCAGAATTTGACCTCAAGAACCTTGGTTCAAATCTATGTCAGATTGATCAGATGAAAGTCTCTCTCTCTCTCTCTTTCACCCTCTCTTAAAGGTTGCTTAGGTGTTTAGTAAAATAAGTTGGAACAGCCTCAATCCAGTGGCCCAGTGGTTAGCACTGCTGCCTCACAGGACCAGAGTCCTAAGTTCAATTCCAGCTTTGGGTGACTGTCTGTGTGGAGTTTGCACATTCTCCCCGTGCCTGTGTGGGTTTCTTCCGGGTGCTCATGTTTCCTCCCATAGTCCAAAGATGTGCAGGTCAGATGAATTAGCCATGCTAAATTGCCTGTAGTCAGAGGGAAATGGGTCTGGGTGGGTTACTCTTTGGAAGGTCAGTGTGGACTTGTTGGGTTGAAGGGCCTGTTTCCACGCTGTAGGAAATCTAATTGAATCTAATCTAAATGCACAGTGCAAAACCACCAGAAATGTGACCTGTTGCCAGGGTGAGTGAAAAAGCTATGAAGACCGTTGGTATGTGGAGCATATTCTAATGAACCAGGGTGTAGGAAACCTCACCCTCTCTTCAATCTCTTCTGCGTTTGACCTGGAGTGCCATGCTGGCAATGAGTGGGAAAACAGTGAAATAAAAAAGGAATTCCATTACAAAGCATTGGACATACCTCAGTAATATGAAAGAAAACAATGAACACCCAGATGAGATTAACAGGAGGTACTTTTGATACCTCCCTGAATGAGAGTTAAAATTGACAGTTTGATTTTAGGAAAAGACCTCCAAAAATCTTTACAGTATTGTGGCCTTTTATGTAGCGATTAATGCTAAATTCCACTTCTATGTTCAGTTTAAATTTACATGGTGCCCTGCCAATGGATAATAACCCTGAAGTACTTTTGGACATATTTAACTTTTATACATGTCCTTTAAAAGTGGACCTACAACTAAGAAGTGACTTCAGATATAAATTCAGTGACTGGCAAAGCCAAGAAAGGAACATTGGAATATCATGTAAATTAATTAGGATTCAAAGGAAGTTCAAGCAGCAACCCTTCAAAAGGTGTGATGCAATTGTTGAACTGTATCTCTTGTGGCTAGAGGAACCGAGGTGTTGGTTACCCCTCTCAGTAAAATCTCCTATAGATTGTACCAAACATATTGAAGTTTTAACCTGCGAGAATATAGAGAAAAGGGTTTAAAAACCAATGGCAACTCCTGGTGTGTGTGTGCTAGTGGGCTGATAAGCTGCTGTGGACTAGTATGCTGTGAAAGACACAGCTTCAGCCAAGCTGTTCAGCACTCCAGTGCTGCAGGAAAAGGAAGACTCACTCTCGCTCATAGTGCTAAAAGCCAGGCAGACCAATCAAAACACGGTGGGAAAGCAAACACACAAAGGTCTGCCCCTTGACATTCAATGGTGTTACCATCACTGATTCCCCCACTATCAACATCCTGGGGGATACAATTGACCAGAAACTGGACAACCAATATTAATACAGAGCAGGACAGAGGAGTCATGCAGGAGTAACTCACCCTCTGAGTTCTCAAAGTCTGGCCACCATCTACAAGGCAGTTGCCTGGATGGGTGTAGCTCCAACAACACGCAAGAAGCTTGACACCATCCAGGACAAACAGCCGCTTGATTGGCACCACATCCACATACATCTAATCCCTCCAACATGGATGCTCAGTAGAAGCAGCATGCACTGTCTACAAGGTACACTGCAGAAATTCACCAAAGATCCTTAGATGGCATCTTCCAAACATGTTACCGTCTAGAATGAAAATGGCAGCAGATACATTCAAGTTCCCCTCCAAACCACTCACCATCCTGACTTGGAAATATATCACTGTTCCTTTGGTGTTGCTGGGTCAAAATCCTGGAATGGTCTCCCAAATGACATAGTTTGTGTACCTGCAGCAAATGGGTTGCAGGTGGTTCAAGGAAGCAGCTCACCATCACCTTCTCAAGGGCAACTACGGATGTGTAATAAATGCTTGGCCAGCCAGCAATGCCCACATTCCATGAGCAAATAAAAAAAATAGATATCATGAGACATAGGGATATCATGAGAATGTTGTGTTGAGGTGGAAGATTAGTGATTATCTGATTGAATGACAGAACAGAGTCAATAGGTGGAATGGTCTGCTCTTGGGTCCTATCGTTTCAAAGCACTTTGAGATCTCCAGTTGTTGTGAAGAGCATTGTATAAATGCAAGACTTTACTTTCTTTTGTTAGGCAACTGCAGAAACATGTCAAAGAAGATGCATTTGGTTACTGTGCTTTTGTGGTGGGATGTAAAAAAATGTTTTTCAATCAACAATCTCCATAATTCCCTGGGACACTCAACACACTTACAGTTAAAGGCAATGTGACACTCATTAAAGAATACAAGTTATAGAATTATAGATTCATACAGCACTGAAACAGACCCTTTGGTCCAACTAGTCCATGCCAACCAAGTTTCCCAAACTAAACTAGTCCCACTTGCCTGCAATTGACACCATATCCCTCTTAACCTTTCCTATTCATGTACCTGTCCAAGTGTCTTTTAAATGTTGTAGCTCTACCTGCATCTCCCACTTCCTCTGCCAATTTATTTCATATATGCCTTACCCTCTGTGTGGAAAAGTTGCCCCTCAGTTCCCTTTTAAATTTTTCTCCTCTCACCTTAAAAATATGCCCCTAGTTTTCGACTCCTCCAGCCTAGGGAAATGACTTTTGCTATTAACCTATGATGGTGAATTGAACAATGATTCAGAATGTTTGGTTTTGGTGGTGAGTATAACTTTACTCTGCACAATATACATATTGGCATGGTCTTTAGTCTTTGTCGCGTCATCAAGATTGGTAATGGCTGAGGTATTTCCTGAGTGCAACTTATTAAGAGAGATTGCATGTCTATAACTAACCACAGCAGTGATCTCAAATAAAAACACAGAAGAACCAAACAACCAACATTGGAAACACGTACTATATAACGGGGACAATTTGACTGCCAAAGTTATTTAAGTAGCTGGACCACATTACCCACAAGTAGCAAAGTTACACTGGTGCCAGTGTGCAGATATTTGTTGCCTTTAAGGAGTTGCCAGCCATATTCTATCTTTGAATCAACTCCTGATGAAGGGCTTTTGCCCGTAACGTGGATTTTCCTGCTCCTTGTATGCTGCCTGACCTGCTGTGCTTTTCCAGCACCACTCTAAGCTAGACTCTGGTTTCCAGCATCAGCGATCCTTGCTTTTACTTATATTCTGTATTTGAGTCTGCAATGACCCATCACCTTTAAAATACTTTATTTTTTATATTAGTACTTTGACAAAAGCTCATGTGCTAATCGTCAAGGTTTTGAAAATGTGAAAACTCTGTGTCCCTGGCCATCATCCTTGCCAATGTAAAAGGAAAGAGTAACCTCCCAAACTGCTGTGTAAATTTTAGCAAGTGCAGACAGCTTTACATATAATAACATCTCTTAACTTTCTCCAGATGACAATGTTTTGTGCTCTCAAACTATTGGCCTGGAATCAACCATTTTCATTTAGACCTGACTCCCCTCCAACCCCTTTCCAGTCGAACTATGAAACTAATTCTCTTCAGGGTCAATGGGGTTGGGCTACTCAGTCAAGATGTGTGAGTGCTTGTGTAGCTCCAGTAGGCAGGAGGAAATGCAGATCGAGCAAAAAGAAATGAGACACAGAAATAGAACGGCATTAAACAGGGGTCAAGAATGTGAGAGCCTGAAGAGGTCAAGGGAATTGTTTGAAGAAATGTACAGAGATAAAGTAACCCTGTGGGTGCTGCATGCTAATTTTCAAAATTTGAAGTTCTGGCCATTCTTTAGTCATGTAAAGGGGAGGCAAAGGGCAGGTACCATCACTGGACTATTCATCCAGAGACCCAGGTAATGAGATCTTGCAGGAGATTTGTCACTCAGGTTGTGGATCAGGTTGGCGGTTTGCTCTCACCATGCTGGGTAACATCATCAGTGAGCCTCTGGCGAAGCACTGGCATTCTGTCCCGCTTGCTATTTCGCTGTCTCTGTTTGTTGTGGTGGGTGATATCACTTCCGGTTCTGTTTCTGAGAGGTTGGTAAATGGCGTATAAATCTATATATTTTTGTTAATGGAGTTAACAAAAAAAAAGACACGCACTGGAATTCCTAGTGACCTTGCCTTCAAACTGGAATTCCATTAACAAACATACAGACATGGACCCCATTTACCAACCTCTCAGAAACAGAACCAGGAATGATATTACCCACCACAACAGACCAAGACACATAAATAGCAAGTGGGATAGAACACCAACTCTTCACCGGAGGCTCACTGATGACGTTACCTAGAATGGTGACGAAACATCTGAGGACAAGTCTACCAACTCAGCGAGCAAGCTTACAACATGACTTAAGTAAAGTTCTGGGGATCTGGGTTCAAATCCCACCATGGGAAATTGTGGAATTTGAATTCAATAAATATCTAGAATGAAAAATCTAATAATGGTCATGAATCTATTGCCGATTGTCAGGGGGAATTCCCATCTGGTTCACTAATATCCTTTAGGGAAGGAAACTGCCATCCTTACCCGGTCTGGCCTACATGTAACTCCAGACCCACAGCAATGTGGTTGAATCTTAACTGCCCTCTGGTCAATTCGGGATGGGTAACAAATTCTGGCCTGGTCAGTGACGCTATCAACCCCGTGAATTAATTTTTAAAAAATGTACGTTTCACTTGATAGGACTAAAAGCAACAGTTTGAGTAACGTCCTTTGCACTGAGAGCCATCATTTGAAAAATACACTTGAAAATAAAATTCATCCTCCCAAAGTTTACTGAGAAGACTATTTTCACATGAGGCCACCTTATTTTCTACTCACCTTTTATCCTCCGAACTTTACCAGCATTACCCTGCACGAGAGTCTCTATGTGGCTGATGAACCAAACAAAATTGCTTCATTATTTTTGTAATTATATTGCCATTTATTAAGTATGCAAATATGGGTGAGATAAAGAATAAGGGTGCTTTATAGTTTAACTGACCCATGAAACAATACGTTGTCTGTTATTTTAATTTGAGCATTTATTTCCCCTGTGCATTTTTATTTAAATGTTATTTAAGTTAAATTTAATTAGGCTACCTTTATAAATCAGCTGCAGATACCAAGAGACTGGACTGTCTGTATTTGAATTCATTAAACTGACATGTACCTCTGTTTGAAGAATGATCCAGAGTTTTAAAACTAATCAAAATTTATTGTAACTAGATTGGTAAAACTCTTTAGTTTGATATATTTCTTTTTGAAGTTGCGATGAATACTGGTAATACTAGTAAACTGTAATCATCCTAAATTCTGCTAGTTAGTCAAGAGTTCCTGCTGTTGCTAGGCAACTACAAAGTTTTGTTACCACTGACAGAAGTTCAGAACGACTCAATTGAAATGTATTACCCCACCACCATTTTGTTACTGCTTAAATACTCATAACATTGCCACTCTAAGGTTGGTACAGGTAGCAGGATTATGTTACACAATGTTAGACACAGTCTCATAGAGTCATAGAGATGTACAGCATGGAAACAGACCCTTCAGTCCAACCTGTCCATGCCCACCAGATATCCCAACCCAATCTAGTCCTACCTGCCAGCATCCGGCCCATATCCCTCCAAACCCTTCCTATTCATATACCCATCCAGATGCCTTTTAAATGTTGCAATTGTACCAGCCTCCACCACATCCTCTGGCAGCTCATTCCATACATGTACCACCCTCTGTGTGAAAACGTTGCCCTTTAGGTCTCTTTCATATCTTTCCCCTCTCACCCTAAACCTATGCCTTCTAGTTCTGGACTCCCCCACCCCAGGGAAAAGACTTTGTCTATTTATCCTATCCATGCCCCCCCATCATTTTGTAAACTTCTATAAGGTCAGTCCTCAGCCTCCGACCCTCCAGGGAAAACAGCCCCAGCCTGTTCAGCCTCTTCCTGTAGCTCAGATCCTCCAACCCTGGCTACATCCTTGTAAATCTTTTCTGAACCCTTTCAAGTTTCACAACATTTTTCCGATAGGAAGGAGACCAGAATTGCATGCAATATTCTAACAGTGGCCTAACCAATGTCCTGTACAGCCGCAACTTGACCTCCCAACTCCTGTACTCAATACTCTGACCAATAAAAGAAAGCATATCAAATGCTTTCTTCACTATCCTATCTACCTGTGACTCCACTTTCAAGGAGCTATGAACCTGCACTCCAAGGTCTCTTTGTTCAGCAACACTCCCTAGGACCTTACCATTAAGTGTATAAGTCATGCTAAGATTTGCTTTCCCAAAATGCAGCACCTCACATTTATCAGAATTAAACTTCATCTGCCACTTCTCAGCCCATTGGCCCATCTGGTCCAGATCCTGTTGTAATCTGAGGTAACCTTCTTCGCTATCCACTACACCTCCAATTTTGGTGTCATCTGCAAACTTACTAACTGTACCTCTTATGCTCACATCCAAATCACTTATGTAAATGACAAAAAGTAGAGGACCCAGCACCGATCCTTGTGGCACTCCACTGGTCACAGGCCTCCAGTCTGAAAAGCAACCATCCACCATCACCCTCTGTCTTACACCAAGCATGAGCTCCAATCGTCACAGAATTTTCAATCACTCTTAGTTATTACAGAGGAATTCTTATCACCATTGGCCTCTGCTGAACTGGCGCCTCGCAACAACAACCTGCATTTGTATAACCCCATGAGCATAGGAAAACAACCCAAGGGTCTTCACATTAAGAGGTGACTTTGGGCAAAGATTGAGGTTTTTAGGTGTGTCCCTGAAGGAGGAGAAAGCGACAGGGAAGTTTAAGGAAGGAGTTTCAGAGCATTGGGCCTGGGAAGCTGAATGCAATGGCAGAGGTATTAAAATCAAGGGTGCACACGAGCTCAGAATTTGAGTAACACAGAGACCCCAGAGGGTGTTGAGCTGGATGAGATAGAGATGGGGTGAGGACACGGAGGGATTTGAAAACAAGGACTAGGATTCTGAATAGGAAGTAATGCATTTCATTAGGTTGGGACCACAGGCAGGTCTCTCCAATTCGTTACCATTTCAGATAGAATCACAGGCTGTTAGGTCCCTGGGTGAGGAGGGATAAATTACACCAACCCCCTTCTTTATTCAATCACCCTCTCGGTTGTTTGCAACAAGGTTAATTTGAAAAGGAACACTTGCCTTGTTTTATCCCAATTTCCCACCATATATCCACTTAATGATTGTGATCAAATGAACCTATGTTTTGAAAAGGAATACCCTAGCCTAGGCTCTCTCAAATTAACGAAGAGAGTGAGTTTATTACTCTGTGTGTGAAGAATTAGTCACGCAACACACATTAACACAGATTGAAAATATGAGTGCGATCCAAAAAGGTAGGAGTTAAACAAAGAACAGATTGATGGATTAGGCTCTGAACATTTCACAAAGAGCAGACAGTTGAACAGTGTGGCCATTGCAGTAGGGATTACTGGCAATGTGGATGTTGTTGTTGAACAGCTGATTTCATAATTCCTCGGTTGAAATTCTGTAGCTGTGATTCTTTTCGACTGTGAATGAAATCTAGCATGCAGGGTGAGAGAGTGCTCTTGGGGCCCAATTTACTTTTGTCTGCTGCTAGCTGGGTGACTTCTAGCACTCTGAGTGAGACCTGCAACACAGAAGTGACTAGGGGTTAGTCCTTCAACTGTGACCTTCACACCACTACAATACTTGAACCCACATTGGTACACACGAGAAGATTCAGTTACACTTGACATTCCAGTAGAGTTAAAACTGGATTTTTAAACCCTGTCCTTCTGGATTTTTCAAAGGGGAAAACACAGACTGTTTATGAAGTTTGGAACATAGTCCATGGGGAGGAGGAGGGGAAGGTGAGTTAAGGTTGGACACAGGTTTGTCAGCTCCTTTGTAGTCACAAGAGATCTCAGTCCAGTCAGTTTTGGGTTGCCTCATCCTACTTTTGAAGGGCAGTGGTTTGAAGTTCCTTTTGCATCTATAGGTGTGGCTTTCTGTGAGACTGTCCCTCCAGACCACCATCTAATTTACATCCACAGTCCTCTCTTTAAAAAAAACACTTTTTGGCTGTACAGGTTAAAAATGTCTCATAGTACTCTGAGGCCGTGACCTGTGATCATTGATAGTGGTAAGATACATGCAATAGGTTTTTGGATGAGGGTGTAGCTAAGTGGAAGATTGGAGGTCACCAAGGAGTGCATTGGAATAGTCATGCCTAGAGATAACAAAGGAATGGGTGAGGTTTTCAGTAGCAGATGAGCTGAGGCAGAGTCAATCAAGTGATATTGTTAAGATGAAATCCTGGGATAATGGTGTGTGTATATGCTGAGACATTCACCCCAGGATCAAACATAACCCAATCACATCAGAGTAAAGATTAACTTTGAGACAATGGAGTTCTCCTCATCAATTCATTGCAGCAGAGTTAAAGAGCCTGCTATTCAAATATATGATCAAATTTTAAATCAAAATTTCAGGCAAGGACTAATTCCTGCTCTGCCAACACTCAAGTTGTCCAAAATTTGGGATTTCTCGGTGAGTAAAGCTAAGGTCTATGGAGTACTAATTGTTACCACTAGATGTCCGTAATGTGCATTATAAATACACACCAACCTGCAGTTCACATTTGGAAGGTCCTTTCTCTAAAAGATGCTGGGCCATTTGAGACTTCCAAAATTGAGATAAAGTTATTTTTCAGACACAGGGATTAAAGAATATGCAGCTAAGACAAGGAAGAGAAGTTCAGCTACAGATCAGCCTTGATCCAATTGAATGGTGAACAGATTTGCAGGGGCTGAATGGCCACGTGTTCCTACATTTCTAACAGAGCAGTGTTTTTAACATTATCAAAGGTTTTCTTACTTCAGTGTTCCTAGTCCATCCTCTACACTTTAATAAGGACTAAGAATCTCCTGAAATTAGCTCTTTAAACATGCAAGAGATGCCGATGTGAAAAGTCTCCTGCCTGTTGTCTTGCCTCTTTCTGTGTCTGGTTTTCATTTCTATTCTCAGATTTGATCAGCAGTTGGCACCATTGCTGCTAAAACAAACCTTAAAGCCTAATTACAATAGCATGGCCCCACCAAAGTTGTACTTCTGTACTTCTGCTGTACATTTTTTACTTGGGCACCTCTGCCTCAGAACCACTTTCTCTGCTTTCAGTCTTAATGCACTGAGGTAACACTGCTATTTCATAGTTGGATCCTCACCTGGTTTAACACGATCATCCATTTAGTTGCCAGAAAGCGGCCATTTTGCTATGCTGCCTTCCATTTATGTTGTCACTTAACATCAGGTTTCTACTGATCTTTTGTTAGTGGGCAACGGAAGAGCCTTGGGAAAAGTTGATGAGCAGAGAGATCTGGGAGTTCAGGTCCATTGTACCCTGAAGGTGGCTGCACAGGTGGATAGAGTGGTCAAGAAGGCATATGATATGCTTGCCTCCATCGGACGGGGTATTGAGTATAAGAGCTGGCAGGTCATGTCAAAATTGTACAAGACTTTGGTTCGGCCGCGTTTAGAATACTGTGTACAGTTGTGGTTGCCACATTATGAAAAGGATGTGGACGCTTTGAAGAGGGTGCAGAGAAGGTTTATGAGTATGTTGTCTGGTATGGAAGGTGCTAGCTATGAAGAGAGGTTAGGATTGTTTTCATTAGAAAAAAGGAGATTGAGGGAGGACCTGATTGATGGCTACAAAATCGTGAAGGGTATGGACAGGGTGGATAGAGATAAGCTTTTTCTCAGGGTGAGGGATTCAATAACGAGAGGTCATGCGTTCAAGGTGAGAGGAGAAATGTTTAAGGGTGATACATGTGGAAAGTACTTTACACAGAGGGTGGTAGGTACCTGGAACGCATTGCCAGCAGAGGTAGTAGAGGCAGGCACGGTAGATTCATTTAAGATGCGTCTGGACAGATGCATGAGTAGGTGGGGAGCAGAAGGATACAGATGCTTAGGAATTGACCGACAGGTTTAGACAGTGCATTTGGATTGGCTCAGGCTTGGAGGGCCGAAGGGCCTGCTCCTGGGCGGTAAATTTTCTTTGTTCTTTGTTATAGTGTCTGGATTTCCTATTTCAATGGAAGGGTATCATTCATGAAATCATTTATATCCAAGTACAACTATTAACAAGCGTGACTTTCAATGATTAAGAGTTTGACCAGACATTTATCAAGAATTAGCACTCATTTAGTAAAGTTCACAATTTGGGCTATCTCATCAGTTCAATACTGGAAGGGTGCTATATTGTTAGAGCCCTGTATTTTGAATGTTGAACAGAAATCAAATCTGCCCTCTCAATGCATGTTCCAAGAGCATTATTTGACAAACAGCATAAAAGTTCTTTCAGTGAACTAGTGAATGGTTCTCCCTTAATGTTTATGATATAAGAGTGGTTCAGTCATGAGCACTGCTGCTTCACAGCCCAGGGACCTGGATTTGATTCCAGCCTCGGGCAACTGTCTGTGTGGAGTCTGCACATTCTCCCCGTGTCTGTGTGTGGGTTTCTGTTGGGTGTTCGGGTTTCCACTGGGTGTTCTGGTTTTCCCCCATAGTCCAAACATGTGCAGATTAGTTGGATTGGCCATGCTTAATTGTCCATAGTGTCCAGGGATGGGCATACTAGGAGGATTAGCCATGGAAAATGCAAGGTTATGGGGTGGATCTGGGTGGGACCTCTGGAAGGTCAGAATGGGCGAATGACCTACTCCAAACTGTAGGAATACTTTGATTAACCAATGCTGCTAAAACAGGCAGTGAGTGTGTCTGTGTTTGTTTTCTGAAACATATCTTTCCATGGGATTTACATGGATACTCTTACTTCCAAATTTAATCAGCAAATTCAATTGTGTCCTCTGATGGGTATCATAGAAGATTCAGTTACACTTGACATTCCAGTGGAGTTAAAACTGGATTTTTAACCCCTGTCCTTCTGGATTTTTCGAAGGGGAAAACACAGACTGTTTATGCAGTTTGAAACATAGTCCATGGGGAGAAGGTGGGGGGAGAGGTGAGTTAATGTTGGACACAGCATACATCATTCAATGCAGATACTTCCCAAAGCCAGGTCCACTGCCCTGCAGCTATTGATAAGTAAAGGTTTATAAACGTCACGCTATCATTTATCTTGAGTATCACATTTACAAAATTGCCTCAATTACACTATGGTACATGCAGAATCAAGTGAAATAAGCTAATAATCAGGAACTTGGGACACTCTGCATTCATTTTAATACATAGCCTCCTCTATGGAGTGTCAAGTGGAGTGAGTGTTCCTCTGATTTAACACACTATCACTCAGTCCCATGGGTTGCACTGGAATTAGATTTATGTATTTAATCAGCTGCAACATCTCCTAGGCTAGGTGCTTCTATAATGTGTTAGAATTTATTGAGAATGCTTAAGGTAACGACTAACAAAAAGACTATCCCGCTCCATTCTTGGTGTCATTTGACCGCAATATAACATATAGCATGCTGCTGATGAATACATTGTGTAGACCCAAGCCTCAACCCTGGAGATATCAGTACATCTGAAGTGTGTGGTTGTTTGATTTTAACTGAGTTAGAACACTTGAACAATTCAGACCATTTGCAGTCAAGAACTGGAATAGAGTCCTTTTGAGGTACTCTGTGAGGTAGACCTTCCAAGAAAGGTACATTTGGTTCTTACTGCCAATGTAGTCCTCTGTTCTATCATAATCTTATCTTCAATTTCAAATTGTTTCTTGGCTTCCACCCTCCATCTTGCTATTATGTCCCTTAGTCCTGTAAGACAACTGGGGTATGTGATTGACATATCACCAGGCTGTCCAATCCCAATGACCGATCACTGCTGGCAGCCAGACAAGCTGCCTGGCTTTGAGTCTGCACTAAAAGGCAAGGCAAGGCAGAAGCACTCAGCCTTTAAGTCCTGATGTGGCCACAAAGCACCTGAAGGTAAGACAAAGAGAGGCACAGCAGAGATACCGCGAGCATTCAAATGGACTCAAACTGGGTGAGAGTTAATAGAACAAACTAAGTGTCCTTCAATGCACCCTGCTCCAATTCATCAGAAGGCTAGAATCATAGAACCCCTAGCGTGTGGAAAGAGGCCATTTGGCCCTTGGAGTCCGTGCTGACCCTCCGAGCAGCATCTCACTCTATCCCCATAACCCCACATTTACCATGGCTAATCCACCTAATCTTTGGACTATAGGAGGAAACCGGAGCACTCGGTGGAAACCCATGCAGATATGGAGAGAATGTGCAAACTCCTCACCTGAGGGTGGAATCAAACCTGGGTCCCTGGCGCTGTGAGGCAGCAGCATTAAGCACTGAGCCACTGTGCCACCCCTGTGCACAAAGTACTTTGGCAGCTGTACTTCAAGGCAAGGTGTTGCTGGGCTCCTAAACACAACTTTGCATTGGAAAACTGCATGTCCAGTTGAGTTGGTAATGTGCCACAATGGTGGGGTGAAATTGGTGGATGACAGATGCCAATCTCTGACTGATGGTGGGGGTGTACGTGGTCACTGCCCATGGACCGTACCTTGAGATACTGGGGACTGCTGGCCAAGGTGGAAGCCTGGAGGAACAAGAGGGGAGCTGGATCCACCAGTTTCCCGCAAAGATTCTGTATCAGGAATCATCACCATCTAGCTTCTCTCCGCTGCATGAGAGAATAGCAAACCATGCATAAATTAGCAGAGAATAGGCACTAATCAGATGTTAATACATGCAGATAGGTCATTCACCACTCAAACCGCAGGTGGAAACTCAGACCAGGTTTTCTGGATATTGGGAATCTCATTTTTCTGATCTCACCATTTTTACTTTCCTTACTCTCCGTTGGCAATATAGGAGCTGGGAATATTCAACTGAGAGAAACGAGTGCCATCACCACACTGATCCAAGCTTCTAAAATATACATGTTGACCGACTTCAGGATTACCAACCCATCCAGAAAATCATGGCAATCACACACCAACTGTTACCAGTGAAGATTCTTACCTTCGACACAAAATGATCTCGACTCTGTCAAGAATTCCACAGTAGCCCACAATGTACGCTTGGAATGTAACCACTATCGTCCTATAATCAGGAGCGATTTTATCTCTTTTCACGTTGGTTTACCCATTGATCCCCCACAGCCAGTGCCAACCTCAAAGTAAAATGAGTATATTCCACCAAAGCAGAATTTGTGCCCTTTTTCTGAATGTGGCATTGTGATGTATTTCACTGCCATTATACCTTTAAGAGACATACTCACAATATCAGTGTTTGCCAGGATATGACTGAGAGTAGGGAGATTTCTGATACTAACTTAACTGGCGATCATTTAAAGCATGACACATACTTGACAGAATCCTGCTTTTTTTCTTATTCATTCCCTCGAGGTCATTGCTGGCTGGGCCAGCATTTATTGACGTCCCTAGTTGACCTTGAGAAGGTGGTGGTGAGCTGTTTTCTCGAACTGGTGGGAGAATAGCAAACTATGTATACATTAGCACAGGATAGACACTAATCAGATGTTCATACATCAGGTGTCGAACTTCTTCAACGTTGTTGGAGTTGCACCAAGTGGGAACGTTGCCATCTCATTCCTGACTTGGATCTTATAGATGAAGGAGAGGTTTTTGGGAGTCAGTAACTGAGTTACTCGCTGAAGTATTCCTAGCCTTTTGAAGCCATTGTGTTTATACACCGGGTCCAGTTGAGTTTCTGATCAACAGTAACACCCCAAGGACGTTGAGATTCTACGATGGTAACATTCTGTGGTGGTTAGACTGCCTCTTTTTGGAGATAGTCGTTGCCTGGCATTTAGCAGAGGTAGTTGCTGCGATGCTGGAGAGTAGAGTCAAGATTAGAGTGGTGCTGGAAAAGCACAGCAGGTCAGGCAGCATCCGAGGAGCAGGAAAATCGATGTTTCAGGCAAAAGCTGTTCATCAGGAATGAGACTGGGAGTCTTGGGGGTGGAGAGATAAATGGGAGGGGAGGGGCTGGGGAGAAGGTAGCTGAGAGTGCAATAGGTGGATGAAGGTGGGGATAAAGGTGATAGGTGGGAAGGAAGATTGACAGGTGGGAACAGGTCATGAGGACGGTGCTTAGCTGGAAGGTTAGAAATGGGATAAGGAGGGAAGAGGGGAAATTAGGAAACTGGTGAAATCCACATTGATGCCATGGGTTGAAGGGTCCTAAGGCGGAAGATGAGGCATTCTTCCTCCAGGCATTGGGTGGTGAGGGAGCGGCAGTGGAGGAGGCCCACAACCTGCATGTCCTCGGCAGAGTGGGAGGGGATTTGAAATGTTTGGCTACGGGGCGGTGGGGTTGATTGGTGTGGGTGTCCTGGAGATATTCTCTGAAGCGCTCTGCAAGGAGGCGTCCGATCTCCTGAATATAGAGGAGACCGCATCGGGAGCAACGGATACAATAAACGACATGTGTGGAAGTGCAGATGAAACTTTGATGGATGTGGAAGGCTATTTTGGGGCCTTGGATGGAGGTGAGGGAGGAGGTGTGGGCGCAGGTTTTGCAATTCCTGCGATGGCTGGGGAAGGTGTCAGGAGAGGAGGATGGGTTGTTGGGGGGCACGGACCTGGCCAGGTAGTCGCAGAGGGAATGGTCTTTGCGGAAAGCAGATAGGAGTGGGGAGGCAAATATATTCGTTGTGGTGGAGTCCGTTTGTAGGTGGTGGAAATGGCGAAGGATGATGTGATGTATATGGAGGTTGGTGGGGTGGAAGGTGAGCACCAGGGGGTTCCATTCTTGTCGCGGTTGGAGGGGTGGGGTTTGAGGGTGGAGGTGTGGGACGTGGATGAGGGGAAATTGTGGTCTCTAAAAAAGGAGGCCATCTATTGTGTTCTGTGGTGGATCTGGTCCTCCTGGGAGCAGATGCGGCAGAGGTGTAGGAATTGACAACACAGGATAGCATTTTTGCAGGAGGTAGGTGGAGAGGAGGTGTAATCCAGGTAGTTGTGGGAGTCAGTGGGTTTGTAAAAAATGTTAGTGTTGAGTCAGTTATCGTTGATGGAGATGGAAAGGACCAGGAAGGGGAGGGAGGTGTCTGAGATGGTCCAGGTGAACTTAAGGTTGGGATGGAATGTGTTGGTGAAGTTCATGAACTGTTCAGCTTCCTCGTGAGAGCATGAGGTGGTGCCGATGCAGTCGTCAATGTAGTGGAGGAAGAGTTGGGGAGTGATGCTGGTGTAACTCCGGAAGATGGACAGTTCTACGTAGCCGAACAAAAGACAGGCATAGCTGGGGCCCATACGAGTGCCCATGGCTACCCCTTTCGTCTGGACGAAGTGAGAGGTTTCGAAGGAGAAATTGTTGAGGATGAGGACCAGTTCAGCCAAACGAATGAGAGTGTCAGTGGAAGAGTACTGGTGGGGACATCGGGAGAGGAAAAAAACAGAGGGCTTGGAGGCCCTGGTCTTGGCAGATGGAGGTGATGAGGGACTGGATATCCATGGTGAAGATGAGGCATTGGGGGCTGAGGAAACGGAAGTCTTGGAGGAGGTGGAGGGCGTGGGTGGTATCCCCATCGAATGTGGGGAGTTCCTGGACTGGGGAGACAGGACAGTATCGATGTAAGTGGAGATGAATTTTGTGGGGTGGGAGCAGGCCGAGACAATGGGTCTGCCGGGGTGGTCAGGCTTGTGGATGTTGGGTGGGAGGTAGAATTGAGCGGTGTGGGGTTCTCAAACTATGAGGTGAGAAACTGTGGGTGGGAGATCCCCTGAGGTGATGAGATTGTGTATAGTCTGCGAGATGAAGGTTTGGTGATGGGGGGGCTAAGGTCATGGTGGAGGGGGCGATAGGATGAGGTGTTCTGGATTTGGTGCCTGGCTTCAGCAGTTTAGAGGGCAGTGCACCAAACTACCGTTTGTGTGGCACAAATGTTACTTGCCACTTGTCAGCTTAAGCTTGGATAGTGTCCTGACCTTGTTGCATTTGAACATGGACTGCTTCAGTATCTGAGGAGTTGTGAATAGGGCTGAACTTTGAGCAATTATTGGCAAACATCTCCATTTCTGACCTTATATTGGAGGGAAGGTCATTGATGAAGCAGCTGAAGGTGGTTGGGTCTTGGACACTACCCTGAGGGGCAATTGCAGAGATGTCCTGGAGCTGAGATGACTGACCTTCCACAACCACAACTATCTTCCTCTGTACCAGGTATAACTGCAACCTGTGAAGAGTTTGCCTCCTGATCCCCATTGATTCCAGTTTTGCTCGGGCTCTTTAACGCCACACTCAGTCAAATGTGGCCTTGATATCAAGGGCTGTCACTCTCACCTCCCCTCTGGAATTCAGTTCTTTTGTCCATGTTTGAATTAAGACTGTAATGAGGTCAGGAGCCGAGTGGCGCTGGCAGAAGCCAAACTGGGTGTCACTGAGCAAGTTATTACTGAGCAGGTGCTGATTGAGAGCACTGTAGATGGCACCTTCCATCACTTTACTATATTTTACTTATTTACAACTTTAGTATGAGCCCAGCCATTTCGATGGGCCACTGAATGTGTCCATAATAGTGAGCTGTGTTATCCAGATCTAGGCTCTTGCTTTATGAGAATAACATAAGCATTTACACATTAGGTAAAGATACCCTACTGGAAGCAAGGCCCAATTTATGTAGTCTCCCTCCTGGAAATGTTTGAAGTGAAACTTTAACCCATTCCCACAAATGCTGGATGAAAATCTGCAAACCAGAACATTCCAAGACCTCTTGAATTGATGTTCCGGTTTTGTAAGTTGCTGCCAAGTATTGACCCCCCCCCCCGCCCGCCCCCGCCAAGATCTGTGCACCGAGAGGCAGATTAGAGGGAGTATTAGTTAAGATCCAGGAGCTGTGAATTATGCCCCACTCCCCCTTCAGCAGCACAGGAACAGGAGGCAGACGTTAATGAAGGGACCTCAAGTTTAATTTATTCCATAAATGGCTGATCTGTACCTTAGCTCCCTCTATCTGCATTTGTTAGATCCCCGAAGACACTTACCAAACAAAATCAGCAACCTCAGTTATACAGAAGCATATCATCAAAGGCCAACCTCTTAGACAGGCCAATGTCAAAATTTCACAACCTGGGGAGGCTGAGTCATTCTCCCTTTCATCACAGTGTACTCAGGATACATATACTGTCCTGTCACTACATACCTCTTGACTTAAACCTGGATCTCCTAGTTCAGAGGAAGGGTCACTACTACTATACCATAATAGCCCTTGCTTTGTTGTTTGTATTTTTTTCTCTAATCTACCTGATCAATGGTGTTGTTATACAGCTCTGGAACAGGTGGGACTTGAACCCAGGCCTCCTGGCTCAGAGGAAGGGATACCACCATGACACCACAAGAGCCCTTGCTTTGCTTTATGCACTTAGCATGGGAAGTGAAGACAGATGTAATCTATTCCGATCTTGGAGACTCCTCAGCCTTTGAATAAGATCTTGCACCTCAACATCACGCTCCCACACTGCCACCTTATCCCTTAACGTCCAACAATCTATCAATCCAATTTCTAAATCTGTTCACTAAGCATCAGCAGCGCTCTGGGATAGAGCTCTGCAAAGGTCCACAATTGTCTGAGTGGAGATGCTGCTCCTCATCTCAGTCCAGAACTACCAACTTCTTCACTAGCAATCATGACACCTCATTCTAGTCTCTCCAGGCAAAACAAACAGCCTCCCTGCATTTACCCTTTCAAATACCTCAGAATTTAAATGATTCATTGAGATCACCTCTCATTTTAGGGAGCCTAGAACCAAGGGTCATATAGTTGAAAGACACAGGGTAAATTGTTTTGCTGGGTCCACTGTTTTTCATCTTTTATATAAATGGTTTGTATGTGAATCTAGGAGGAATAGTTTGCAGGTTGCAGATGACACTAAAATTGGAGATGTAGTGGACAGCAAAGAAGGTTCTGTCAAACTACAACGGGACTTTAATCAGCTGGGCCATGGAGTGGCAGATAAAGTTTTAGATAAACGTGAGGTGTTGCATTTTGGTAAGACAAATCAGGACAGGACTTATACTGTTAATAGTAGGGTCCTGGGGAGTGTTGCCAAAGAGACCTTGGGGTACAGGCTCATAGTTCCTTGAAAGTGGGTCGCAGGTAGATAGGATAATGAAGAAAGAATTGGTACACTTGCCTTTATTGGTCAGTGCATTGAGTATAGGAGTTGGGAGATCGTGTTGCGCCTGTACAGGACTTTGGTTAGGCCACTGTTGGAGTGTTGCATGCAATCCTAGTCTCCCTGCTATAGGATGGATATTGGGAAATTTGAAATGATTCAAAAAAGATTTACAAGGATATTGCCAGGGTTGGAGGGTGACACTATAGGGAGAGACTGAATAAGCTGGGGCTATTTTCCCTGGAGCTTCAGAGGCAGAGGCGTGACCTTATAGAGGTTTATAAAATTATGAGGGGCATGGATAAGATAAATTGACAAAGTCTTTTCCCTGGGGTGAGCGAGCCCAGAACTAGAGGGCATAGGTTTAGGGTGAGAGGGGAAAGATTTAAAAGTGGCAATGTTTTCATGCAGGGGGTGGTGTGTGTGTGTGTGTGTGGAATGAGCTGCCAGAGGAAGTGGTGGGGGCTGTCACAATTACAATATTTAAAAGGCATCTGGATGGATATATGAATAGGAAAGGTTTAGAGGGTTTGGACCAAATGCTGGC
This sequence comes from Chiloscyllium punctatum, assembly GCF_047496795.1. NCBI lineage: Eukaryota > Metazoa > Chordata > Chondrichthyes > Orectolobiformes > Hemiscylliidae > Chiloscyllium > Chiloscyllium punctatum. The sequence goes on from NC_092751.1 coordinate 90,500,690, forward strand.
AAACAGGATTCAATTAGTTTAAGATATCTGGTCGACTGAGTTGGATTGAGGGGTCTGTTTCCATGCTGTACATCTCTATGACTGTATGAAGAGAACTTTCTTTACTCAGAGTCATGCACCCTGAAACTTTCTGCCTCAGGAAACAGCTGAGGTCAAAGCATTGTACAATTTCAAGGCAATCAAAATGCACGGGGAAAGTGGGAACAGAGTACTGAGTAATATATAATACTGAATGATGGAGCAACTCGAAGGGCCAAATGGCCTAATCCTGCTCCTATTTTCTACTTCTATGTCTTTTGTCTGAAATGTCAGGAAATACAGGCTGATTCTGCTCAACCTCATTCCTCACACCCCCCACCAACTTTCATAGAACAACAGAATACTTGTGGTGCAGTGGTAGTTTCCCTACCTCTGGACAAGAATGCTCCAGGGATGTGTCACAACACATTGATTGATTGAAAATATCCATCATGCAGCATGGCCTGGCAAGATGACAACAGACAGGAGACAATTCCAGGTATCCTACAAGTGTCTGTTCCCTGAAGACCCTGAGATACACTCTCCCATGTGGGCACGCAGAAGATTGTTGTCAGACTCTGGGGTGCTCTAAGTGGCTTTAGGAACCCACAGTGTGACCAACAGAACCCTTGTAGTTTTGGGGGAGGGGGGGGGGGGGGGGGGGAGGAGGTCATAGTGTCAGAGGTTTTCAGCATGGAAACAGGCCCTTCAAGCCACTTGTCCTTGCCATCCAATTAATCTAGTCCCATTTGTCTGCATTTCATCCATATCCCTCCATACCTATCGCATCCAGGTACCTGTCCAAATGTTTCTTAAATGACAAAATTGTACTTGCCTTCACTACCTCTGGCAGCCTGTTCCAGACACGCATCACCTTCTGTGTAGACAAAAGTGCCCCCCTGCACCTTTTTACATCTGTCCCCTCTCACCTTAGACCTATGACCTCTAGTTTTAGACTCCGCTACCGTGGGGAAAAGGCTATCTACCTTTTTTATGATTCTCATGATTTCATAGTTAAAAACCACACAACACCAAGTTAGCGTCCAACAGGTTTATTTGGAAACTTCCAAGTAAACCTCTTGGACTATAACCTGGTGTTGAATGTTTTTTTTAATTTTGTACACCCCAGTCCAACACCTGCTCCTCCAAATCATGATTTCGTAGGCCCCTATAATGTCATCCCTCAATCTCCTAGGCTGCAGGGAAAAAAGGTCCAGCCAATCCAGTCTTTCCTTATAACTTGAACCTTCCAGTCCAGGTAACATCCTAGTAAATCTTTTCTGCAATCTTTCTAGTTTAAATATTCTCTTTGTGTTTGGGCAACCAAAACTGCATGCAAAAATGTGGCCTTACCAACATCTTGTACAGCTGCAACATTTCAACTCCTTTACTCAATGGTCTGATCGATGAAAACAAGCATGCTGAAGGCCTTCAAATGCATGCTATTTATTTGTGAGCCCTTGTGCTACTGTATAAAGTTAATCTAGAACTTGCTGATACTCAGGGCAGAAACCAAACAGAAATCTCCAGATCCTCATTTGCAAATGAGGCATCAGGTACTAAAGGAACCTGGTACTGCAACTGGATCGTTCCATTGGATGTTTTGGGTTCTCTGTCATGTTATTATTTCTCCAAAAATACAGAAAATGTGTCTTTAAATTCTGCAAGGTACATTGCAAAACCACAAAGTCACTTCATTTTATTATTCAACATGATTGCAAATCCTGGCATTACATCGGAAATCAACTTCTAATTTTTATTCTCATAGCTAGCATTTCATTACGAAACTTTTACACAGGGACGTCTCACACGTGCATAATTCAAATAATCTGCTAGGTATTTGAATTTCCTAATACGCTAAAGATACAACTGCTGACATTATTAAACCAGATAAGGTTATGGGCTTGAGCAATTTGCAGGCTGCTACATGAATGAAGCACGGGAGGATTTCTCCAGAATGGTGCTTTATTAAAAATGTTATTTTAATGGACAACTTCTGTCCATTTTACATGAGGTTCTTTCTTTATCTATCTAGGTTGCTACCTGCAGTCAAGAAGGCAAGATCAATGACCACTAAGAGGCACCAAAGACTGCCCCACTTGGTTCCTTTCTATGTATTTCTCACTGAGAAGGCAGAGGAACGAAGCAGGACACGACCTGAACCCACGTCAATTGTTGCTCGGTAGCAACGGTAGTCAGCACAACACATGGACATGGATACAGAGTACCTACAGACCATGACGACTGTTAGGTGAGGCTCACTTTCCAAAAACATTCTCAGCAGCACAATTACGGTCTCTCTCTCTCTCTCACACGATACAACCATGGACAGGCCCACAGCGCAACCATAACAGCCACTGTGGATGTAACAGCAGGTCAGAGGCTACTGCAGAGAGTAACACCTCGTGACTCTCTGAAGCCTGTCCACCACCTACAGTGGCACAAGTCAGGAGTGTGATGGAGTACTCCCCACTTGCCTGGATGGGGACAACTCCAACAACACTCAAGAAGCTCCACATCATCTAGGACAAAGCAGCCGCTTTGTGTAGCCGTTTGGTATCACATCCACTACCGTCAACATTCACTAACAGTCCCAGCAGCATTTCACCACCGACTTTGCACCAACTTGCAACCCTTTACCTCTGGTTCTTAGAATGTGGGAAAACCACCAGCTGTGTGATTCCTTCAACCACACACTATCCTATATCGCTGTTCCTTCATTGACACATTCAAAATCCAACAGCTCCTGCCTAACCATGGCACAGTGGTAATGTGACTCAAATCTCAGGTAGCTGGTGAAATTTAAAATTGGCCAATCTGGAATTAAGGCAAGTTGCAGAAATGGTAACTGTGTCAATCAGTATCAATTGTTGTAAAATGTAACATCCTTTAAGGAAGGAAATCTGCTGTCCTTATTGGCCTGGCCTACACGTGACTCCAGAACCATATGGGTGAATCCTAATTGCCCTCTGAGCTGGCCTAGCAGGTCACTCAGCTCAAGGGTAATGAAAGATGGGTGACAAAATGTTGGTTTTATCAGTGATGCCCATATCTGTGAGAAGAAAGACAGTCTTTTTCCATTTATTCATTCAACTCACCATCCCCTTCCCCTCACTTAATGTATATATTGTTTCTAAGATAGTAAAACATCACAGGAACATTTATCAAACAAATTTTAACATTTGATATATTCACTTACACACACGCATGTGCATGCACTCAAATTTGCTTGCCCACTCCTTCACTCACTTGTTAACACAGAAAATAATTACTTCCCAAAAAAAGGTAATTAATTCAAGCCTTAGTCTAAGTTTCCACCCATTAAATTATTTTACACTCTTACAAATGCACATGCATCCTTCTTCTCCCCCTTTAGTCTTTCAGTGACTCAGGAAGAGGAGCTGTCCTAGGCCTCAGGCTTCATCTTTCCCCATTTTGATCCTAGTGCAATGAAACATTAGAAGGTGCAGTTTGACAGCGCAGGTCCAAAATCTGCGTATTCCTCCTCGATACGGGGCAATGAATGAGAAACTGGCCCAATGTGCTCAACTTGTGCACATGATTTGGCGGATCAAGTTCCTGTTGATTGATAGAGTGGGGATAAGATAGCCCAGCTCCCTGTAGTCTCAGGCTGCCTGTGCCATACAGGTTTATATACAAGAAAGGCCTCCAGCAACCAGGTCTCAAGTCTCGTTGAAGTCACAAATAAGCTTGATTGTTCATTAAACATTGTTCGGTCGCATGTTTCCTGCAGCTCTTCCAGCTGGAGCTCATTGATCCTGGTTTTCTGAGAAAAGGATTTTGGCGTAGACTGTAGTGGGACCCTGGGAGTTTGCTGTCGTTGGGTTGCTTGGGGCACTTGGTTGTGTTGGCACCAATTCCAACTCGGCATACGTCAGACTGTCTTCCACAATTCGCGGCTGAGACAAGAGAAAAACAAACACACTCAAATATATTTTTTCTGATTTTTACAAAAGCCTACAGCATAGGTACAAAGATAACTGAAGAATGAATAAAAGGGAGGAATGAGGAGAAACTTCCAGCAAACTGTTGTGATCTGGAACGCACTGTCTGAAAAGAGAACGTGGCAGAAGCAGGAACATTCAAAAGGAATCTGCCTTCATATTTATCATGAATAATCCAGGTAGGATCTTTAACATTAATAGTAGTGGCATAGAGTATTGATGAAGCAAGTTATGCTAAACATTTCTAATTTGCTATATGGCCTCAGCTGGGATAGTGTGATTGATTCTGGTCACAACACTGAGAAGGATCGTAGAATTACAGAATCCCTACCGTGCAGATAGAGGCCATTTGAGTCTATGCCAACCCTCTGAAGAGCATTCTACCAGATTCCATCCCCAAATTTCCCATGACCAATCCACCTAACCTGCACAAACCTAGAGGCTACGGGGCAATTTAGCATGGTCAATGTTATCCTGCACAAACCTAGACACTATGGGGCAATTTAGCATGGCCGATCAACCTAACCTGCACACCTTAGGACTGTGGGAGGAGACTGGAGCAAAGTCAGACAGAGACTAGGGAAGAACATGCAAATTTCATATAGACATGCACTTGAGGGTGGAATCGAACCCAGGTCCTTGGTGCTGTAAGGCAGCAATGCTAACCACTGAGCCATCATGCCACTCAAAAAGTGTCAAAATGTTGCAGAGAATGCAAAGGACAATGATAGAGGGATGGGGAACTTCTGCTTTGAGGAGGGAACACAGAAACTGAGCTTGTTCTCCTTTCACCAGAGAAGGTTAAGAAGCCACTTTTATACAGATTTTCAAAATTAAGACGACTTTTGTTTGTGTAGAAAGGGAAGATGTTTTTCTTGGAAGGAGGGTCAGAATTGAGAGGATATAGAATGAGGGCAATTGACTGTGGAAGCACAATGGTGAGAAGAATTATTTGAAATTGCTGATCATGGGGATGCTGTCTGAATGGGCGATGGAAGGAAATTCAACAACAACTTTCAAAGGGAACCTGGAGAGCTAGTTCATAGAATCATAGAATCCCTACTGCATGGAAGTGGGCCATTTAGCCCATCCAGTCCACAACAAATTCTTTACAGCCCAGAGGGCTGTTAAGGCTCTCATTAAGTATATTCAAGAATGAGATAGAGGGACTTTTAATCAGTAAGGGAATCAAGGGTTGTGGGGAAAAGGCAGAAACATGGAGATGAGGATTATCAGATCAGCCATGTATGGTGCAGCACTCAACGGGCTGAAGGGCCTACTTCTGCCACTACATCTGGAGGTCTTAATTAGTTTGGACACTCTCCAAAGCATCAACAGAAGCATAGTGAGCCAAATAGCCCCCTCATGCATTGGAAGTATCTAGCAAGTGATAACTAATGGGGAAACACCAGCACCCCATTCTTAGGATCCAGTATTTGGAAGTGGATTTCTCTGGAGAACGCTCGACACTCTATGTCAAATGAATCTTCTCCGATTGCTTTTTTTTGGATGCTTTTGTACAACAAACTAACTAAAAGAAGTCCATCTCAGAGGCACATGCACCAGGAAAATCCGGGCTTTAATCTTTGGTTACATCGTGTTTGCTGATCTCAGCCAGATCACAATTGGTACACAAATCACAATTTGGATTATGAATGCCTGGGATACAGAGGGCAACCATCAACCAGATTTCCTGCTCCCCAGTCACTACACAGTGACTTTTAGTGGAATTGCATTGGATAGATTTTGACTTGAAGATACTGGACACCAAACAATACACCTTGGAAGGCAATGGCCTAGAGTTATTATCGGTAGACTATTAGTTTGGAGGCCCAGGTCAAATCCTACCACAGCCAATGATGGGATTTAAATTGAATAAAATCCTGAAATTAAAAGTCTCATGATGACCATGAATCCATTGTCAGAAAAAACCATCTAGTTCACTAATCCCCTTTAGTGAAGGAAACTTACCTGGTCTGGCCTACATATGACTCCAGATCCACAGCAACGTAGTTGACTCTTAACTGCCCTCGAGGTAACAGTGCTGGCTTAGCCAGTAACATTCTCATCTCATAAATGAATTAAAAAACAATAGGGAAACCAATACATTTACAGCATTGCACAAATTCAAAGTCATGGCTCAATAGCGGGACGTCATATGACACAATTATTCATTTTCAAGGTGCCCGCTCTGATGGATTCAGACCATGGTAAAGAAGTCACTATCCAACAAGAGTAAAAAGGGATGGGAATAAAATCATACACTTAGGACCAAAAGAATTCTATTTCCATATCGTCATGAATGGACTAAAATGTGTTAAAACACTTCACAATATTATCTTAAACAGAATGACTCCGAGCCACATATGGATCAAATAACCAAAACCTTGGCAAAAGAGTTAGGTTTCAAGCAGTGTCTTTAAAGAGGAAAGTACAGTTACAGTAATATTGAAAGTAACCTTCAATCAGTGTGTACTGGATTCTGAGCCTCCAGGAAAGCCTTGTGACAGATTTTTGTGTGTGGGTGTCTTTGGTAAAATGATAAGTGTCCTGTGAAACATGGAGTTCAATTATACTAATCTGAGCCAAGGCCACAGGGTGGCCATTATAATTAACACTGAAGATCACAGCGGGTCAGACACCATCCGTGGAGAGAGAGAGAGAGAGAGAGAGAGCAAGCTAAAGTTCTGATGAAGAGTCATCTTGACTCAAAATGTTATCTTGCTCTCTCTCCATGGATGTTGTCTGACATGCTGTGATCTCCAGCATTTGTTGTTTTCAGTGCAGATTCCAGCATCTGCAGTAATTTGCTCCTATAATTAGTACTGAAGCTATGGAGGGGTGGAATTGCCCCTGCTGACTGCTGTCCCCTGTGTGCGTGTAGAGAGGGAGACAAACTGGAAGGAGGAGACACCTTTGATAACATATTGCATTCAATTCTGGTCGCCAGATTACAGGAAGAACATGGAGGCTTTGGAGAGGGTGCAGAAGAGGTTTACCAGGATGCTGCCTGGATTAGAGGGTATGAGCTATAAGGAGGCTAGAAAATCTCAGGTCAATTTTTCTGGAGCAACGGAGGCTGGGGGAGACTTGATAGAAAATCAATAAAGTTATGAGTGGCATAGATAGGATTGGCGGTCAGAATCTTTTTCCCCCAGAGTTGAAAGGTCATGCATTTAAGGTAAGAGGGGAAAGTTCAAAGGAGGTGGGAGGAGCAAGTTTACTTTACACAGAGTCTGGAACTCACTGCCGGGGTGATGGTGGAGGAAGATAAAATAGGAGTGTTTAAGGGACTTTTAGATAAGCACATGAATATGCAAGGAATGGAGGGATATGGACCAGGGGCAGGCAGAAGGGATTTGTTTAATTTGGCGCCATGTTCAGCACAACACTGTGGGCCGAAGGGCCTGTTCCTGTGCTGTGTTGGTCTATGTTCAACATGACTGAATTTGGATAGGCTAACAGTGATGTGGACAGGCAAGGGTTATTCAGAATGGAGACTCAATGTTCATTTTTAGAAAATGATTCTTCCTTTCGAGGATCAATTCCATGGATGTACGGAAAATGAAAGAATATCTTGGTGTGGTGGCTTGTAAAAGGAGGAAGAATGAAAGGGCAGAGGTTTGAGGTTTTCAAAACCACGAGTAGGCCGGATAGAAGAGATAGGGAGAAGTTGTTCCTACAAAAGGAACAAAAACCATAGGGACGGCATGGATTTCAAGTGATGTGCGAATGAAGCAAAGATGATGTGTGAAAAGAAAACATATTCACTCAGTAAGTAGTTCGGGTATGGAATGCACTGCCCAGAAATGTGGTGCAGACAGAGTCAATTGAGGCACTCAAGGTTCTATTGGATGGCTACTTGGATAGAAATAGTGTGCAAGTATATGGAGAGAAAGATCAGCACGGGACAATGACGCTTATTTGAAGAGATGGCACAACCGAATGGTCACCTTTTGTATTGTAATTGACCACAGCACACAAAGTATGGGAGCTGGGAAACTAACTACAATGACGGAGTGTCTGGAGTCTTTAGAGACATCTGGTTCTAGCCAAAATTCTTTTCAGGATGGATTCAAAAACGACAGAGGTTCTAAGCTTAGTATGACATGATAGAACAGAAGCACACCCTTCAGCCTGGTTGTTCAGCTACCCGTAAATCCTTGCACTACACCATTGACAGATGGTAAGGTTGGGACGGTCTCCTGATTAACCACTACCCTATGTTGTAGCTGCAAGACAACAGCCTCCCTGTGTTGTAGACTATATGCAGGCTCGTGCCAGTGGTTGTGTTCCATGGCATGTGTCACTATGAGGAACTAGCAGAAGAAAATGATGATATTGCTGCTTCTGTTCCAACCTCTTCTTAAATGCATCTCACCTCACTGAGTAAAGGTGTTTCTTCTGAATTCCTTATTCTATCTTATATTTACAGCTGCTACTTTTGGAGTCTCCCATGACTATCCCATTGAATCCTTACATAGTTATGAAGACATGGGTCAGCTCACATTCTTTATTCTACAGAAAAAAAAGCCAACTCCTGTCCAGTCCATCCAGAGGAATATGCCCCCTAATGTCCAAATGATCCATTTATAAATGAGGCTTTAAGGAGAGCGCAAATCCAAAACTCCAGATGAAGTTTGATTCATTCAAATAGATGATAACTTCCTGATGTACCACAGTGTTTAAAGCTTTCTAGTATGATGCCCACCTACAATTTGGGATGCTGTCACTTGAATACTCTCCCAGAATTGCTAGGAATTGTCAACAGTGGGATCCCACCTTATGCACCAATATTCTGAAATACTTGCAAACGTTACAATGGGGGCTGTCGACAAACAGCGATTGAGATTGCATCTGGGAAGAATGCTTATCAAATGCATTTTTCTTTGAACTCACATAACAAGCAAGTCCTTAGCTCAGCTCAGAAAAGCCTGATCACAGGTTGCAAAGATCCAAAGGGGATTAGGGTAATTACAGTTTTGGGAGACTTGCCTCTTGGTGAGAGACGGACATATTTTGTCAGAAGCTCCACCCCCCACTACAGTTCAAAAGACAAACCATGAATGCAGGAGTAAGTGATCCAGGACTGAAGTAAAGCAAGTGGGACTGAAATAAAACAGAGAAAGAAAGCTTGTTCTAAATGCTAGAATCAAAATACAGCGCAGAGTCCAGAAGGTTGGTGTTGTGGTGCAGTGGGTAATGTCCCTGCCTCTCAGCCAAAGGTTCTGAGTTCACATCTCACTCCAGGATGTGCTCACAGCAGAGGTAGACAGGTTTGTAAATCCTTCCAACATGCACCATTGGCAGGCAGAAGAGATTCCTGGTCATCTATGGGATGGAAGGAAATTGTAGCCTCAATCATCAGCATTATCCATAGCTCCAAACAATTATCCATTTGTTACCACAGCTTAGAATCCTTGGGATGTTGGGGGAGACAGGGGTGGGGAAGGCTAGGGGAGGGGGGTGTGGGGGCACGTGGTATTGGTTCAGTTCATAGATACAAAAGCAGAGATCTTGGTCCCAGTGGATCTGCCTATGGTGGAGATTGTGGCTGTGTGTCAGACCTGCCTTCTCGCAGAGAACTGGAGAAGTCCAGGGGGATGGAGAGAGAGGAACAGAAAGCTCTTCCCAATCTGACTAGCAGCCCTGTAGTCCCACATACACAAAACAGCCATTGGACTCCAAGGACGTCCAGAGATCCTGGATAGACACAGCTGGGACACCCCATGTAAAATGGAGCCACAGAATCCCTACAGTGTGGAAGCAGACCATTCAGCCAATCAAGATCATACTGACCGTCTGAATAGCATCCCACCCAGATCTACCCCATCCCTATAAACCTGCATTTCCCATGCCTAAACCATCTAGCTTGCGCATCTTTGGAGTGTGGGAGGAAACCAGCACTTCCAAAGGAAACCCACACAGACACGAGGAGACTGTGTGGAGTTTGCACAGTGGCCTGAGGGTGAAATCAAGCCCAGGTCCCTGGTGCTATGAGACAGCAGTGCTAACCACTGAGCCACCGTGCTGACAGGAGTGGAGGATGAGTTATGGAGGCTGGGGAGATGGGCATATGGAGGGTTGGATGGTGTCATATACAAGACCCCTCCAAAAAAAGGAGATAGCCTCTTCGTGCCCAACCACAGTGAGAGTAATGAAAGCTGTCTGCTTGTTCATCGTAGCCTCACCTTGGCAATGGCAGAATGAGGTTTTTGTGAGGCCTTGAATTCTTCCACCAAACAGACACCTTGGGCTGATGTGAAATTCTGCCTAACACTGTATCGGGCCCCATCAAACCCCAACCCCAACCCCACCCCCCACCCCACCCAGCCCCACTCCAACCCACTTCCACTCCACCCTTCATCATGGGTGGCATGGCAAGGAGGTGGAAGTGGCCGCTTGTCTTATTTAACAGGCCCTTCCCTACCAATATGGACTTCAAATACCCTGGCAGGGATCCCCAGAGTATAGGGAGACTCACCCCAAGGACTTTGTACTTTGAGTTAAGTTAATTCACAAAACAAAACTGAATGTCGTTCATAGTAAATACGGCAGTCTATCTGGAAAGGAACTTCCACGGCAGAGAGTTAATCAGCAAATGCAACGTTAGCAATACATTTCAAAAAGGTAAGAATACAATAGCAGGAACCACTGCTGAGGTTGTTTAAGGTTCTGGTCAGACCCCATTTGGGATATTGTGAGCAGTTTCAGGCTCTGCATCGAAGGAAGCATGTGCTGTCCTGAAGGAGGGCTCCAGAGGAGATATACAAGAATGATCCTGGGGATGAAGGGCTTGTTGTATGAGGAGTGGCTGAGGATTCTGGATCTCTACTCAATGGAGTTTAGGAGGACAAGGGAGGATTTCATTGAAACTTACAAAATATTGAGAGACCTAGATAGAGTGGGTGTAGAGAAAGCGTTTCCACCAGTAGGAGAGGCTATGACCGGAAGGAACAGCCTCAGAATAAAGGGACAACCCTTTAGTATCGTGATAAGGGGTCTGTGGGGGACGATTCGTTGAGTGGCTTTAAGGCATAGATAGATAGGTCTTGATTAGTAAGGGGATCATAAGTTACAGGGAGAAGGTATGAGAATGGGGTTGAGAAACATATCAGCCAAGATTGAATGCAGGACAGAGACAAAAAATTGCAGATATTAGAATCCAAAATGGGCAGGGAGGAGGCTGGAAGAACACAGCAAGTCAGGCAGCATCAGGAGGTGGAAAAGTCGACGTTTTGGGTGTAACCCTTCTTCAGGGCTGAGGGTGGGGATAGGGGGAGCTGCAGATAAAGAGGGTGGCGGTACCAGGGTAGTGAAGTGGAGGAAGGTGAGACAGGTAGACGGTACGAATTGATTGGTCAGTGGGAGGAATGAATCCCATTGGCAGGGAGGAGTGGAAGGGAGGGGGAGGGGTTAGGAAGGGAGTCAGGTGATGGGGAGGGAGGTTATTTGAAATTGGAGAACTCAATGTTGAGTTCTCCAGGCTGCAGGCTGCCCTGGTGGAAGATGAGGAGTTGTTCATCCAATTTGAGGTTTGGTTCATTGCGGCAGTGGAAGAGGCCAAGAACAGTCATGTTGGAAGGATCAGACTTGATGAGCTGAATGGCCTAATTCTCCTCCTATATCTTACGGTCCAAGTACAAATTGCAGTTTCACTATTAACAGACACTATTGGAATATTGATGGATGATTGTACCCTGTGGTCCTCAATGGAGACACGCTGCCAATACAGTCTGCTGGAAGAATTCATTGGCTCTCAGTAATATTGGAGAGTAGATTACATTGTCTGCAATACAATCAGCTCCTGTGTTGAAATAAAGACTCCAATTCCAAACTATTCGTTTTCAGAACTTCAAACCTCCTTTATAGGGTAGGATAAAAGGTTAGCACAACATCGAGGGCCAAAGGGACTGTACTGTCCTATGTTCTATTTCCTACATTCATCTCTGTATTAACTTCCTTCAACACTCTCCCTTCTCCCAACTCCCTACAACTTCCGCAAATTCAAAACTGTAAACAAATTGCTGGAGAAATCCAGCAGATCTGGCAGGATTTGTGGGGGGAGAAACAGTGTTAATGTTTTAAGTCCAGTAGAACTATTCTTCAAAACTGTTCAGGCAAGGACTCATATTGAACTCAAAACTTCAATTCTGTTTCTGAGCAGATGCTGCCAGTTTTATGGGAACTCTAGATTAGATTGTCAGTGTCTGCATACATTGCTTTTATTGAGGATTTAAAAAGCACAAGTTTAGAACCACTTAAAATCGCTTTGCATCTCTCTCTCTCTCTCTCTCTCTATTTTAAACGTCTGTGGCATTTGGCAAACTTCATTTTTAATATACATGCCCTTTTTTTCAAGTCCCTCTGTGGCCTCTACCCTCATTACCGCTGTCACTTCCTCCCACTCTATAACTTTCCAAGCCCTCTGTGCTCCTCCAACTCAGACCTCCTGCACATTTGGCCATCTATCCAAATACCTGGTTTGATGTCCAATTTTAGTCATTACCCCACTGTGTAGAGTTGGAGGATATTTTGCAAATCTTTATAAAGTGTTACTTAAATGTGTATGGATCTTGTTGTGGGGAGGGGGAGGGTGAGCGAGGGAGGGTGAGGGCAAGGGAGGGACAACCATCTCAACATCCTATCCCAGCAGAGGTTCCCAAAAAGCACATCGAGTGGCAGCTTTGCGGAATTATTTAACCATCAGTATTTTTGAATAAATACAATCTTGGCTTCACAAGTTAAATGCGATAATTGAAAAACTATGCAAGGAAAGTACGATTTGGAAGCTTTTTGATCCTTACTCCTCCTCAAAGTGGCTGAAAATAATAAGAAAATTCTGTGACGTGCCACAAACTCTCGAAAAACAAAACAAAATCCAGCTGACGCTGGGAGGCCAAAACAGAAAGCATCAGAAGGCCCAGCAGCATCTGGACGAACAGGCATAGTGAATATTTGAAGCCATACAGTTTAAAGTAGAGTCATATTTGACTTGAAATTTTAACTTTGTGTTTCCAATGCTTGTTTTCACTCCACACCTTCTCTGGAAGTTAATGACAGATGTTAATTTTTCCAAACTTAGTTCTACATCTTTGTATTTTAGACAGTTTTCCCTCAGGAAGTTTGTTGATTGCACCCACGCGTGATTCTTACTCCATTGATACGACTGACTAGAGGTCCAATTTTTAAAACAAAATTAATTACCCTCCTTAGAGATGTTATTTCATGCCTCTGGGCCAAGCAGGACTTGTACCTGCATCTCTCAGGTCATGGAGTAGCTCAGGTGTCAGCACTGCTGCCTCACAGCGCTAGGCACCTGGGTTCAGTTCCATCCTTGGTGACTGTCTGTGTGGAGTTTGCACATTCTCCCAGTGTCTGTGTGGGCTTCCCCTTGGGTGCTCTTGTTTCCTCTTAACGATGTGCAGGCTATGTGGATTAGCTCAGGGAAATTCAGGGTTACAGGGATGGTAGGGAGGGGTGGATCTGGGTGGGATGCTCTTTGGAGGGTTGGTGTGGACTCGATGGGCCAAATAGCCTGCTTCCATATTGTAGGGGTTCTACGAGGGGTAGGGACACTGCCGCAAGAGCCCTTAGAGGTGCAATTTTATATTAAAATACAAACTCAATCCAGCTGTTGAGAAGTTATATATTCAACCAACACTAGATCGTCGATCTGTAAACTAACTCTTTATACATATTGTTGCCTTCTAACCCTTAATATCATTGGTTCATAAAAATCCCAATTTTAAGAAATTACAATTGATTAATTCGTTACTTGCCATTTAGAAATAGGATAGGATTCAGTCCGTGATCTCACATTTTGTGGGCCCAGTACTATAACCACTGGGCCATATTATGCACAATTGTCTTGTCAAGAATCCTGGATTATCTCATGTAATGGGCGCATTCGAAAACTACAAGGAGTCATGAGGAGCTGCTACTGAGAATACAATGAGAATTGAGGGAACCATGGTTCTGTTTTCAAATGATCTTAAGGCATCAGTTGAACTTTAATTGCTGAGGTTCCTGTTGCAAAAGAATACAGTATTTCTGATCCTCACTCCCATACTTAATAACTGATCTTGCATGCAGCTTGAAGTCATCTCAATAATTTGCACAGAAGCCAGAATTCTGGAATAGGCTATTTTCCCTGGAGCATCGAAAGGCTGAGGGGTGACCTTAAAGGAGTTTATAAAATCATGAGGGGCATGGATAGGATGAATAGTCAAGGTCTTCTCCCCCAGAGTAGTGGAGTCCAAAACTAGGGGGCATTAATGTAAAATGAGCGGGAAAAGATTTAAATGGGTCCTAAGGGACAACTTTTTCACACAGTGGGTGGTTCTGCCAGAGGAAGTGGTGGAGGCTGGTACAATATCAACGTTTAAAAGGCATCTGGATGGGTATATGATCAGGAAGGCCTTAGAGGGATGTGGGCCAACTGGTGGCAAATGGGACTAGATTTATTTAGGATATCTGATTGGCATGGATGAATTGGATTGAAGCGTCTGTTCTGAAAAGTGTGGTGCTGGAAAAGCACAGCTGGTCAGGTAACATCCAAGGAATCAACATTTTGAGCACAAGCTCTTCATCAGGAATGCTTTTCCAGTGCCACATTTTTCGACTCTGATCTCCAGCATCTGCGGTCCTCACTTTCTCCCCCCTGAAGTGTCTGTTTCCATGCTATACATCTCTGTGACTCTACAGCTGTAAACAGAGTGTACATCCATTGTCACACGATCTGGGAAAATTTAGATGTGGCCAAGAATCATTTAGTGCCAAAGCAGAAGTTATGAGTGACATGTCTCATGACGGGGAGCCCCTTCAATGCAAAATGTTCACATCGAACTCCATTAAGAGTACAGATTGCGTACTGTTCTGGGAGCCACCTTATAGGAAGGATATTAAAACATTGGAGACAGTACACAAGTGGTTTACAAGAATGGTTCCAATGATGAAGAATTTCAAGGATGAGGATAGATTAAAGAAGTTGGGACTGTTCTCCTTGAAGACTGTGAGGTGGTTAGTTGGAGTTTTTCAAAATCATGAGCAGTTGGATAGAGTAGATAGGGAGGAACTGTCCCTGCAGATAAAAGGAAAAAAGAACAGGGCACTGATCTAGATGAGTGAAATAGTGTTTGATGTTGGTCTCAATCATTCAAAACATTTCTTCTCTTTGGAAGACAAGTGTTAATAAATATATTATTTTGTAGTCAGCCACTGGATATTAGGCTTAGAAAATTCATATAGAACAACCATGGAGCTATTAATACACTGCAGTTCAAAAGAAAAATCTAAGAACTTTGGCTTACTTTGATCCTTGAGATCTACTGCATCCAAATATAAGCCAACACAAGAATTCTAATGCAATTACAACATGGACTTGGTGCTGATAGGTGATACTGTTTACTGTACCACTTCCATGAATAACATTGAAGGGACTGACACCCTAATATTGGATTTCTGTTCCCTCTTCCCCACACACCATAAAACACAGGTGCCATGGTAATAGAAAGAATGGAAGTGTGAGGTGCTGGAAAAGCACAGCAGGTCAGGCAGCATCTGAGGAACAGGAGAATCAATATTTCAGGCATAAGCCCTTCATCAGGAATGAGCTCAGGCATAAGCCCTTCAAGAAACATCGATTCATCTGCTCCTCAGATGCTGCCTGACTGGCCGTGCTTTTTTCTAGTGCCACACTCTTCGACTCTGATCTGCAGCATCTGCAGTCCTCACTTTCTCCTAGTAGAAAAAATGGTGAGATGTAGGATTGGTTAATAAAAATTGATTGCTACAATTAGTCATAACTCCTTTATTCTTGCATCATAAGATTACCAAAAAGGTGAACTAAATGACTTTAGGAATAATTAAATGATGAAAAGAAAGCCCATAGAATTTTCAATGATGCACAAAGTTAGTTCAGTCGAAACAAAAGATAAATTTTGTCCTTTTTCTTACTTTGATCTTGGGATGCGGTCACCTCTGACATTGCCCATCCCCAATAGTCTTTGATATGTCAACATACAATTACCGCCTACAGCAGTCATTTCAAAGTCTGAATCGCATCTGACTTCCATTTTGCCATATTACTTTCACTAGGAGATCTGTTGTGAAAATGCTATTGGCCTTCTTGAAGTCAGATCTACAAGCATTTAGGCAAAATTCCTCCAGCATCAACTCTGAAATGGACATTCCATTGTGATTCTGGATTAGTGGTGCTGGATAGCATCCGAGGAGCAGTAAAATTGACATTTCGGGCAAAAGCCCTTCATCAGGAAGGTTTTTGTCTGAACTGCTGTGTTTTTCCAGCACCACTAATCCAGAATCTGATTTCCAGCATCTGCAGTCATTGTTTTTACCCATTCCATTGTGATGGCTGAGAAGTATCTCTCCAGCCTGTTTTAACAATTCGCAAATGCTTCACAGTCCAAGGGAAGATATAAAAAACACTTCAAAATATCCTCTAAGTGAAGTTCCATTGATATTAATGACTAGGAGGAGCTTGTTACCAGTCATTTAAAATGGTGACGACCTGTCCAGCAAGCTGCATCACACTGAGGTCCATCAGCACAGAAAGAATGAAACAGGAGTGAGTAACCATACCCCACTACCTTGCGGGTGCGCTGTGTTATGGATCGGACCATACCCCCTCAAAATATACTGAGAGTGAGACTGAGGGGGCAAGAACATGATTATAAGACAGTGAGAGCAATTAAGAGATGGTGAAAGAGTGATTAAGATACAATGAGAGTACAAGAGAGTGACCAAGACAGCGAGAGTGTGAGAGAGCAATTAAGAGACATTGAGAGTACGAGAGAGTGATTAAGAGACAGTGAGAGCAAGAGAGTGAAAAGGCATTAATCTACAGGGAGAGAGTGATTATGAGACAGTGAGAGGAGAGAGCAATTAAAAGACAGTGAGAGTTGCAAGAGAGTGATTAAGGGACAGTGAGAGTGTGAGTGCACGATTAAGAGACAGAGACAGTATAAGCGTGATTAAGAGACAGCGAGAGAGCAATTAAAAGATGGTGAGAGTTGCGAGAGAGTGATTAAGAGACAGTGAGAGTGTAAGAGTGTGAAAGACGGAAACAGCCGGGAGAGATTCACTGCCTCCCAAACATGCCAATACCCCAACAACAACTGCTGAAAACCAAACCTAAAATCCCTGGTTCTGTGGGTGGGAGCTTGATCACACCCATTCAGGCTGCTTCTAATGTTCCAAATGTTAAAAAAAAACACTCAAGACCTCACGAATTGTTTATCTTGTCATGCACTGTTCAGTGCTTGTCCCCCAATCTCTCTCTAAAAGAAACCAGGACAAAATCCACCTTGTAAAACCATTGTGTTCTCATCCTGTTTCATGTAGCTGAAGATCTGCTGGTCAAGAATTGGCTTGTTCAGTCACAGGACGACATTGGCAGAAACATGTGACTAGTTATCATCCTCAGATGATATCTGAATATTGCAGAGATTTCCATGGACCTGCTTTTTTTAAAAAATAAGAGCGTTTTAAAAAAATTAACCTGTTTGGACAGGTTCTGATGCACCTCCATAGCAGGTGGGACTTGGACATGGCTGTCCTGGCCCAGAGAGTGCAACACACAACATAACATTGTGATCTGCTTTCTCTGCATACTGCCATTTGTGATTGTCAGCATAGTTGCAGTATAACATTTCAAAGCTTGTTGGCATAGGGTAAATTCTAACAACAAGTAGTATACTGGAGTAATAGCAATGTTGTGCCAGCAAATTACTAGGTGGAAGACATTTAACTAAAGCCTTTGCTTAACTCTTGGTGGGGAAATGAATGCAAACCTATCTGTAATTCCCTGGTTAATTAGTATAATCCTTTATGGATAAGAGCCAGCAATCGCCACATGCATTGTTTTGCTGCAATGTCATCACCATTTTCTGAATCAATCACCCTCTCACAATCTGCATTGTAATCAAATGCACACGTGACCCAATAACTTCAAAATGAAACACTGAGGGGAAAACAAAAATCGATTTACAAACAAAAGTTAATTTAAAAGAACCTGCACAAAATTTGAGAAACGTAATAAAAGAACTTCATTAAACACAATAGCCAGCAAGTGGATTAAGGGAATAATGTAATATCAAAACCACAATTGTAACACTTCAGCCATCTTGTGTTGATGTGATCAGAGTTAAATATTTTTCCTCATCAGCCTCCATAAATGTGTACGTGTTAAATCCTGTTCTCTCATTTAATTACTGTTTATTTTATTCGCATTCCATCACACTAGGTATTTGTAAAAAAAAAATGGGTCTTTACTGACGCTCTTAAAATAGTCCCAGTAAACCCAACTCATGCAAATTTTAGCACATCAAGTTATGAAATCACATTCTCCTGGTGTTTTATTGAATTATCATAAAATTGCATTGTGTTCCATTGTAGATTATCTATTTATTCTTTATTTTGTTATGAGTGGATATGAAAAATAATGCAGTGTTCTGAAAAATGGGTCACCCTACATGTTGGGTTGATGTGAGGTTTTCATACATTTTTATGATGGTCTGATAGTAACTGTAATTCAATAAAGCCAAAGAGCACTAAATAAATAATTGGATCTTAGAAAGCAATAACGACACAATAAAATTAGCAAGGCTATGATGAGTAAATTGTACGTGAAGTGATGGAAACCCAGATACTGTAAGCGCTCATTGTCAGAGCAGTACAAGCAAGCAATCTAAATATATAAATAAATACTGCAGGGAGTGGCAGATATTGATATAAAATGCAGACACTAAGTAAAATGCAAACAAAAAGAGAGCAGAACGCAATACAAGTTACTGATGAGCTTACTAATACTGGCGAGCATTTTCCTGGAGATTACATCACAACTTCCTGTTTCCAACTGCCCCAGCCAAACACACAGTCTCCCCCCACAATATCTCCAATATTCATAAAAATTAGCAGAAAGTCTCCAAAGAAAATTGCCCTTGAAATTCCCCTTGCAGCCCTGTTCAAGAGATCAAATCTAAATGGTCCAGGGAAGTCTTATCTGATCCTATGGGCCACTGTGTTAGAAGCAGTCTGAAAATTAGCAATAATATTTGGTTTAAAAGGAGATTTGCAGAATTTAAACAAGCTTCTCTGCACAGCGAAAGAAGCTGTTCCCCTCACAGAGCAACATTTTTAAAAATGCTAGACTCCGTCAACTGAATAAGTATTATCGATATGTAGTTATAATTTTAAAAATTGTGTCAGTTTTCCAAGATAACATTTTCATTCACAGAAGCTTAAAGCCAAAGGATTTGAGTTAATAAGGCACCCTTGTCAAATTAGCAATGCAGCATTTCAGCGAGGACTAAAGGATTTTGGTCTACTGAATAGGGGATTCATAAGGAATACAAGAGTGCAAATCAGCCTGATTGTTGTAGACAGAACTATCTTCACAAGAGGGGATTTGAATTTGGAATCAGCCTGTTTATTTTAATTATTTTGGGGAACGTGTTAGAAATGCACAACTGCTAAGATATAGCTATAAGTACAAATATATATCCAGGATATACTTACCAGAATGGATTTTGCGTCCTGCTTCTTCAAAAACTTTTTCTTATTTGAGGTGTTTCTTGTTGGGCCTGAAATACAGGACAGAAGCATATCTTGTTCAGGTAACCAAAGAAATGCACATCTGGATTTTCCCACTATGCGATAACAGATGTAAAGAACACAAGGAGCCTTTCCATTTCAAGGCACACAACTCTCCATCTCATAACATCAACGTGCTGCAGAAGTTGCAAATCTGAAATGAAAACAAAAGTGCTGGAGAAACTCGGCAGGTCTGGCAGCATCTGCGGAGAAAGAAAGAGAGTTAACGCTTCGAGTGCGATACAACTCCGCTTCAGAATTCTTGGATTGACGGGTTTTAAATTCCTTTTATTAAGTCAGCCTCACACTATCCTCCATCATTTAGCTCTTATGTAGGAGTTATTTAATCTGGGCGGAACATGTCGCAAATGTAAATTACACAGCACAGAGCTATAATGATAGCAAAGGGGTGAACCAAAATACAGAAAGGAAGTGAAATGGATAAGTGTAAAAAGAAAGGGAAGTGATTTTTTGCTTAAATTCAGAAAGATTATAACTCCAAACTTGCCACGTGCAGTATATGAAGTCCACACTATCATGTACATGCCATCATCATTATATACACACTGAAAACATTACATTGTTTAGGCAGAGTAAATATACTGGCAATATTCCTGTGGTTCAGCTTAATCAAGGAAAGTCCACACTCTGAGGAAAGGTCTTGCAGTCAGTACACATTGTGGGACTTGAAACACAAGTGGTTGAGAGTCTGTGGTCACATTCCATGTTGATCTGTAAGGACCTTTGCAATGATCTTGCTGCACGGGTCAACATTTGGATGCTGTACATGTTTGAAATCTACTTTAATTATTTTTCATATCATACTGGTTTTCCCCGAATGTAACTGCATAAATTGGTAAAAGCAGTTTCTACCCTATGCCCAAAAAAGTTGGATCAAGGGCAAACCAATTTCTAACCTTAGAATGTTTCGCTATGGATTGAGAAATGTTATATTGTTGCTGAAGGATACAGGAAGTACCCATGAAATGCAATTAATCACTTAGAGGATGTGTTAAGAATTTATCATTGCTATTCCCCTCAGCAAAAAAATCTTCATTAACGGATTCAGAGGAAACTAATCAAAACCTTGCAGAACCGGGTATCAGAATGATTGGGATACATGGATAATCACTGGGCTCACTTTTGGATTACAGAGTGCCTCACTTGTGATTTCTATCCCATTCTTCGTTCAAAGGTTCCCAATTAGAGCTGCATAATCATTGAATTATTTTGGATAAATCATGTGGACATGAGAAAATTAATTTGATCGGCAGTCAACAAAGTAAAAACATCCAACGCTCACTTGCTCATTGTTCACAAGCACTGCCGGGGTGTTACTGAGTCTAGAGACTTTTAAGCCCACACTAACTTACTCTCACACAAACTACCATAAATTGTGTCGGATGTCACATTAGTGACGGTGTTGTTGTGTGAAGCAGCTGGAAGAATGCAGAACAGGTAGATCAAGGAGTCAATCAGCAAGTGAGATTGACTTGTACCAGTGGCACCATTTTGGAGTCACACACTCCAACTGACACCCTGTCAAACATATATATCTGAACACGTGAAAGATTGCCACCTCATTTCCTTTCAACCCCCCCCTGTCTGTTTAAAGAAATCATCAGTTGCTGCCTGTTACCGGAGAGTATTCAAGCTTTCCCCCCGCACCCCCCCCTCAAGTATTCTTCTCTTGTGTGACAGACAAAAGACAGGGAATTAACTCAGAATTTTACTTAAACAAGCCCTTCTTTATTTTAACTCTAAGTGTAATACTCAACATAAAATGTACATTCGTTGCAACATTTACTTAGAGTACAGCATTGAAACAGACCCTTTGTCCATGCCAACCAGATATCCCAACCTAATCTAGTCCCATTTGCCAGCACTTGGCCCATATTCCTCTAAACCTTTCCTATTCATATACCCATTTTATACTTCAGCTAATGGAGCCCATTTACCACCCTCTGAGAAAAAGAACAGGAAAAGTCATCACCACAGGAAATGACATCACCAATCCAAGGAAACCTAAACACATAAATAGAAAGCAGGTCATTAACACCAGTGCTTCACCGGATTCTCAATGATGAGGTTATCTAGTATGGTGACGAAATGTCTGAAAACAAATCTTCCAGCTCAGTGAGCAAATTTACATCCAGAACTTCATCTAATTTAACTTCAACTCACTCCATTTAACTTCACTTTACCTGACTTGAACTTAACCCACATTTAATCCTAACTCTAAATTTAACTCTGTAAGGTTGGCTTGAAACAATACCATCCCAATTTGAGTGAAGTGGCCAATCTTTGCTCACAATGTAGATCTTGCCTCATACTTCTTTGTCTTCTTTCACTTCAGGGCACATGCTTCTCAAATGTTGGTCTTGCAGGCTCACCCCTGAAAAATCCTTTGTTCTGTTAACTTCTATCACTAAATGTGTTCATTTCCAGAAACTTCTCTGGCACTCAGCCAATGAATTAACCAAAACCGTTTGATTCTAGCCATTGGCGTTTACTGGTAAACAACTCCCAAGGTTAAACAGCCACATTCCGTACACAGTAATTATGGTGACAATCTGCCTAGTCAACCATCATGACACTTGCCTTATTTGGTCAAGACAGGAAACTGCAGTCTACTATATGTTCTGGCTGCAGTTTTAACTGAGGTCAGAGCTTAAACTGGCTTGACCAAAATTTCCAGCATGCTGGACTGTAGGTCTTACTAGTCTCGTAGCCATTTCTGCTGCTGGCCACCTGACCGATAAAGTGGCAAATGGGGGCGGCTTCCATCATTCACAATCGTAGCATCACCTTCCAAACACATACTTCCTTTATTCAACACCCTGCCCCCAATATCCCCTCTCTACCATCCTCCCACCCCAATGAGCCGTCCCCTCCAATCTTTGATGTAACCAATCCCACCTCCATCCTTGCTTTGACACTGCCTCTAGTTCCAGCAATGGCCAGTGTTCCCTGTGGGACTGCTGCATTGACAGAGCTACCAGCCAATTTATATAGTCACATTTCCTTTCCAGTGCACCGGGCTATGAGCAGGGTAGTTGGTGCTTAATTCCTACAGATTATGCTGTGACCTTCAAACAAATAGTGAAGGTTTCTATAGATCTTTGCAGTTGCTAATGCCGAAAAGTAGGAACTACAATAAAACACATGGGACATCAACACATTGTCAGATCTTAATTTACTGATCATACTACAATGGGCTTCAACAGCATCTAGGAATGTGTCTGATCAACATCTTATCCATACTAGAGAAACTATGTTAACATAATGAGAACAACTTGGAACATTTCTGGTTATCTACTTGCACAGAGGCTAATTCTTTATGGTAGTAAAAGACTAAAATGATTGTGAGCAATGCAAATCACGTAAGGTAAGTAAATAAAATGCTGGCCATCAGCTTGGTCCATTAATTAGATTTCCACTAATTCATTAATAGCAGTGTCAGAGGGAGGGTTAGGCATCTGCCAGCAATTACAAGCAGTCTCCATCAATCAATTCTTCAGCAGTCAAATGGCCTTTATGTACTTGTGTTGATTGATATCCTAAGTAGGCCTTTATTACTGTTAACTGTGTAAGCGGGAATAGCAGGAATGCTGGAAGGGGCAGTGCTTACATCTCTTTTCCCAGAATACAGCTTAATTGGCAGGCTGGGAACAGACAGCTCAAACTGTACAGTTCTTTGAGAAACAGTTGACGACACAAGGTCAGGGGAGGAGAGAGCAGGCTTCATTCATTCAGCCAACATCAGATATCAGTTGCACAAACAGTACAGTCCGTTTAATTATAAAAAGAGTCTCTGCTACTCTTAACAATTCAAACTGACAAGGCAGTGAGTGTTTTGTTCCAAAGCAATGGAACAAAAAATGTGAAAAACCTTTAAGCATGATGGAATTACAGTATTGGACTGGACTTGCACAGTCACATGAAGCAGCAGAAAATACAGGGTCATTGTGTCCTTGGATCTCTCAACTTAGTTGAAGGGAAAGGCTTTGGGAGGGGTTGGAGGAAAGATTTAAGAAAAACTCGAGTAATGGTGTGAAACTCCAGCCCAGTAAACCAGGATAAAATATGTATAAAATGAGATAAAGCTGGTTTAAAACAAAAATACACAAAATGTGAAGATTGCCATGGTCATTTTCACAGAGGTTACAAATGTCCATTGTTATTTGTAAAAACCCAACGTTCTACCATTTGTCACAATAGTACAGTCCGTTTCAAATTAGCAATGGGGCCAAGTTTTGTTGGTACAGATCTCAAATTTAGAAACGCCATAACTTTCAGAAAAGTAGCTAAGCATCCTCTGAAGTGTACTGCAGCATTAGATGGCCAAAGCACTCAGTTTGTCCCACACATATTTCAACAGATATACCCAGGCACAGGGCAAACTTGACAGTTTTATCATTATTTGAATACAATCTTCTACCTCCCAATATCAGACTTCCCCAACACTACGGAAGAGTTATGATATGATTGTCTTAGCAAACAGTTGTGGTTCAGACCAGATCCCCTCAATATATTTTAAGGAGGTAGCCTAGACCTTGCTTTTTCTTATTTAAAGGTAGATGTGAAGTGTCATGTTCCCAATGCAATGCAACTTGTCAAAACACTCAACGTTAAGCAAAACACAATTTGTTTAAATATTATAGTTAAAGTACAAACGAAAGAAAAAGAGGAATTTAGAATAACTTAAATATTAGAAAATGTAACCAAATAAGAGAAACAATACCTACTGATATTTAACTGTTCCAATATAAGCACACCCCTTGGCAAAAAGGCAAATTCAGACACAGATTCTCACACGCAGTTTTCCAATCCAGGAGGAAAAAACATTCAAAGAAAATTCAGAGAAAGTAGCAGCTAAGAGACATTCACTGAAGCCTCCAACTCTTTTGAGACCCTAAAGATTTCCATTTAAAACTAAACCTGAAAACCAAAGTAAAATGAAAAAGCCTGGTCTGTGAGAGCTGGCTACACCCAGGCTAATCCCATTGTTCCAACATTAAGAACCCTTAGGCCTCACAAATTGGTTACTTTCTTACAGACAGCTAGTAACCTCTGCCTTACAATCTCTTAAAAAAAAGAACAGGTCAAGACAACTTCTTAAAATGACAGCATCATCACAAAACCATTTAACTAGTCAGCACAGGAAAATGCACGCTAGCAAATACTTTGGAAAGTGATAGAATTGTTCCCATCTCGAAATGTTACGTTTTCAAGTGCCTTGTAAAATCAACAGGAAAATGTCATTGTTCCCAAAAGGATTGGGCTAGACTCCTAGTTTGGTTAGCCTGTCTTACATAAACTCAGTGCCATTTCTCTATTAGTCTTCTGGCCAAACTGCTGTTAATATTCTCATAACTCAGCCAAATG
The DNA here is from genome assembly GCF_047496795.1 of Chiloscyllium punctatum. Lineage (NCBI taxonomy): Eukaryota > Metazoa > Chordata > Chondrichthyes > Orectolobiformes > Hemiscylliidae > Chiloscyllium > Chiloscyllium punctatum. The sequence goes on from NC_092751.1 coordinate 90,525,676, forward strand.
GTCAATGCCTCAGTGAGATCTGGACATATTCAACCACAACCATATTCAATTGAGTCAATTCACTGATTCTTTTTCCAAGTCAGCTCATACGAGTAACATACTGCCTTTACTCAGTTGTTATTTCCAAAGAACAGCAATTGGACTCAACTGTTTCTCTCTCCACAAAATGTGCCAGACTTGCTGAGTTTCTCTAGCAATTTGTCTTTATGCCCGGCTTGCTCCAGCATCCACAGTATTTTGTTTTTATTCACCCCAGTTCAAGTCCTGCTTTCACCAGAGGTCCACACAATGTGGAGGACCCAGCCAAAGTTACTGAGAGGGAAATGAACATGTCCTTTTTGCTACCATGACTGAAATCAGCTCACTCAAGATTGGCAATGGGGCTTATCTGGTTGAATAGAATTATCGATCCCTACAGTGTAGGAGCAAGCCAATTGGCCCATCAAGTCCACACTGACCCGACAAAGCTCAACCTACCTAGACCTACTTCCCTACCCAATCCCTGTAATCTTACATTCCCCATGGCTGATCCAATTAGCTACACATCCCTGAACACTATGGGAAACTTAGCACAGACAATCCACCTAACCTGCACATCCTTAGACTGTGGAAGGAAACCGGAGCACCCAAAAGAAACCTACATAATCACAGGGAGAATGTGCGTGCAGGGTTAAGGAAAACCCTAAAGCTTTTTATTCATATATAAGAAGCAAGAGGGTCATGAAGGAAAGGGTTGGCTGACTCAAGGACAAAGGAGAATGATATGCGTGGAGTCAGAGAAAATGGGTGAGATTCTTAATGAGTACTTTGCACTGAGAAAAGGGATGTGGCGGATGTTGAGGTTAGGGATAAATATTTGATTACTCTAGGTCAAGTTGGAATAAAGAGGGAGGAAGTGTTGTGTTTTCTAAAAGGCATTAAACTGGACAGGTCCTCAGGACCAAATGGAATCTATCCCAGATTAATGAGAGAAGTGACAGAGGAAATAGCTGGGGCTTTAACAGATATCTTTGCAGGATCTTTGAAAATGGGGGAGGTCCCAGAAGACTGGAGAATTGCTAACGTTGTCCCCTTATTTAAGAAGGATCCTTAGAAAATAGACAGCAGGTTTAGATAGAGGATCTGGATTGGAGGGCCGAATGGCCTGCTCCTGCACTGTAATGCTCTTTGTTCTACAAAAAAAGTTACCCAAGGCTGGAATCAAACCTAGGTCCTTAGCTCTGTGAGGCAGCAGTACTAACCAGTGTGCCACTTTGCCACCTCAGGTTGTTCACACATTTCCTATTTTACACATATCCCACATCATTTCACCACCAATGGAATACTTCTAAAGCAAAATCACAATTTTTATGTTGAGCACCATGACACTATCCTTCATTAAAAGTACTATATAAAATGCAGATTTGCTATTGTCAGAGAAACTCAGTAAATAATTTGCTCAAAGTCTCACAGAGAGAAAGTGAGTAGAAATTCTACATCAACACCAACTTGCCACAAAAAGACATGACCCTCTCTCACTAGTATCCTCACATACAGATGAGGAAGAACACCACTTTGACTGGGACAACACATCCATCCTAGGATAAGCCAAACAAAGACATGCACAAGAATTCCTAGAAGCATGGCATTCTAACCAGAACACTATCAACAAACACATCGCGTTAGACCCCATCTACCACCCCTTGAGAAAAGGAACAGGAAGTGACTTCACCACAGGAAATAACATCACCACAGGAAATGACATCACCAACCCAAAGAACCCCCGAACATATAAATAGAAAGCAGGAATTTTCAGCGTTGCTTTGCATGAGGCCCACTGAAGATGTTACCTAGTAAGGTAACAACACATCTGGAAATGAACCTTTCAGCTCAGCGAGCAAACCTACATCCAAAATGACAATTGGGCTGCAGCAATATTGTTTTAAGTTTAAATTGCACAGTGTATGATCAGCTGAAACAAACCTACTTTTAACTGGAATTGGAGGTGGCGGGTCTTGCACTACAATCTTTTTCTTTTCCGATTTGGGTTGTAGGAGTGACGTGCTTCCCGTACTCATCACCGTCTCTCCTGAACTGCAAAAAAAAACAAAACTGTTATTCTGAATGCCAAGTGGTTCGTTCTCATCATCCGACCTACACATGAAGAGATCACAAGCTGTTGATTCGAGCACAGCCATCAGAAAGTGGATTATATGGCCAAGTGCAGTCCTTACCAGCCCCCTCTGTCATTCAGATTGTTTTTCTTGTTTAATGGGGGTGTGAGTGTTGTTGTTGAGGTAAGAGCTTGTTACAATTAATGAGAAGCAGGAGCGGGCAATTCAACCTCTTGAACTTGCTCTGCCAATCAATAAAATCAAAGCTGATTTAACTGTAAATTCAAATCCACTTTCCCAAAGACTCTTTCACCCCTATGCTCAACAACAATCCTTAAAACTATTCAAAGGACGCTGTTTTCAGGAGGAGAGTTCCAAAGACTGAGAAATATCGACCTCATCTCTGTTATAAATAAGTGGCCCCTGCTTTCTAAACAGTGAGCTCCAGTTCGATATTGTGATGTTGCCAGGTATGGAAGGTTTGAGCTTTTTCACTGGAGTTTAGGAGATTGAGGTGTATAAAGTCATGAGGTGGAAAGATAGGATTAATGTGAGGTGTCTTTTCCCTGGGGTGGGGAATCTCAAGAGTAGGGGGGAGCATTTTCAAGGTCAGAGGAGAGAGATTTAAAAAAGACATGAGGAGCAAATGTTTTACACAGAGGGTGGTTCGCATGTGGAATGACTTCCAGAGGAAGTGGTGGATATGGGTACAGTTACAATGTTTAAAAGACACTTAGGTAAGCATAGGAGTAGGAAATCTTTAAAGGGAAATGGGCCAGGAGCAGGCAGGCGGACTTAGTTTAGTTTGGGATTATGGATTGGTTGGACCAAAGGGATGGTTTCTGTGCTGTGTGACTCTATAAGAGGAAACATCCCCTCAACACTTACCCTGTAAAGACGCTTCAGGTACCTATGACTCAATGAAGTCATCACTTATTCTTCTAAACTCCAGCAGATACAAGTCGAGTCTGTCCTACCCATATCAGGTTATCTAGTAAACCTTCTCTGAACTACCTCCAATGCGTCTACATTTTTCTGTAGATAAGGTGACCAACATATGCACAGTTCGTTCTCCAGATGTGTCCTGTATAACTAAATCATAACCTCCTTAATTTTAATATTCAAATCCTCTTGAGATAAATAATAGTATTCTATTTGCGTCACTAATGAACTGCTATAACTACATATTAAACTTGTGAGATTCATAGACAAGGACATCAGAGTCCATTGTATTTCAAAGCTCTGCAACCTCTCACCACTTACACAATCAGTTCCTTTTTAATCTTTCTGTCAAATGAGGCAATTTCACATTTTCTCACTCAATACTTCATTTTCCAGACCTTTGCCATTCACTTTAACATATTTGTACCCTCTTCACGACATGAGACCATAAGTATGCAGCCACTCAGTAAGATCAAGGCTGATTTTTTTAATGTATTCAGCTCCACTTACCTTAATTCCTTTACTGTTCATAAAATCTATCTTTGCCTTAAAAAAACATTCAATGAGGGAGCCTCAACTGCTTCACTGGACAGGGCATTCTACATAACCCTTTGGATGAAGAAGTTCCTCCACAACTCAGTCTGAAATCTACTCCCCATTATTTTGAGGCTATGCCCCAAGCTAGTTCTAGCTTGACCAGTTTCAATCTCCCTGTTTCTATCTTTTCTACTCCCTTCATAATTGTATATGTTTCTCTAAGATCCCCCCCTCATTCTTCGAAATTCCACTGAGTATAGTCTCAGTCTACTCAATCTCTCCTCATAGGCCAACCCTTTCAACTCCAGAATCACTTCCTCTGCACACCCTCCAGTGCCAGTACATCCTTTCCCAAGGAAGAAGACTAAAACTGTAGCACAGAACTCCAGGTGTGGCCTCACCAACACCCTATACAGCTGCAGCATACCCTCCCTGTTTTTAAACTCCATTCCTCTAGCAACAAAGGACAATATTCCATTTGCCTTCTTAATTCTCTGCTGTACCTGCAAAACAACTTTTTTGTGATTCATGCCCAAAGACAATTACATTCCTATTTATATTTTGTTAGCAAATCTGGTAACCATACCTTCCATCTCTTCATGCAAATTATTTGTACAAATAGTTTACAGTTGAGACCACAGTACCAATCCCTGTGGCAATAACACTTCTTACAACCTGATGCTGTTATCCATCTAATCATCTGTCCATGCTACCCCTCTACATCATAAGCTTTTCCCCATCCCTAATTGCCTGGAACTGAGCTTGGTTTCTCAACCATTTTGAAAAGACAATGTAAGTCAACCATATCTGGAGTCACACGTAGACCAGACCCAGTTTGGACAACTGATTTCCTTCCCAAAAAGGACGTTCATGTACTAGATGGATTGTGATGGTAATTAATAATGGTTTCCTGATAGCAGTTATTGAGATTAGTTTTCGGTTTCTGATTTATTAATTGAGATCAAATTCCAACAGGTTTCTGAGTGGGGTTCTTACCCATACCTCCAGAGAATTAGTTTGGATCTTTGGTTAACTACCCCGGTGACATCAGGGGGGGCATGTCTATTCTAAACAAGGAGAACAAGCTCTTTATGGTCTACACTTGGCAAAACAACACTGCACGTGTATAAATAACTAACAGAAGTAAGCACTGTTTATTTGATAGAACTTCACCCAATTTTGGTTAATAAAAGTTTTGCTCAATTTAGAAAATTAATTTCTGTCCTAGTCAAAGTGATAATCTTAACGAAAGCCTAAATAAAATAAATATGCTAATTACAGAAAAGACCATTATTTACTTTCTGCAAGCTGGCAAGTATTCCCCAATTGTCCACAAGACAAGACAGAGCAATGCACACAAATCTCTTGCACCTTTATAAAACAAATATATTAAATATACCAAGTGGATGTTAACCAAATATTGAAAAACAAGTCTGTATCTTGGCACCAAGGAAGACAACTACTTCTCTTTATGTGAGATTAGTTCAGTTCAGGGACAGCAAGATAAAATTCCAGGCGATTCCTCAGTAATTTAATATGCAGCATAAGATTGGCCCCACAGTTTCTAAAACCTTTCTCTTCCCAAGCTCATGGTCAAGCTAGTATTGCAGTTTGATTCCATTGAAGGTTAAATTGACTCAGTTCCTGCAAACCAACACAAAGCAGGTTTTAACCCCTCACATTAAAGTCCAATTGGATTTTAATCAAAATTTATCAAACACAGGAACAAGAGTAGATTATTCATTTCCTTACATTTTCTTAGTCACTAAGATTGTGAGCAGATCTGGACACCACACCTTAGAAAGCATACATCGGAAGGGAGTACCATGTAGATTTATAACAATGATACCTGGACTTCAGGGGTTACGTTATGAGGTGAGAATGCTCAAAGTAAGCCTGTTTTCTCCAGAATTTAGAAATTGAATGGTGATCTGACCAATATCTTCAGCATATTAACAGGAAAAGTAAGGGTAGATAAGGATAAACTATTTCTACTGGTTGGGGATTCCAGAACTAAGGGGCCTTGTTTGAGAATTAGGGTCAGACCATTGAGGAGAGATGTTAGAAGCACTTCTATACACAAAGGGTAATAGATGTTTGGAATACTCTTCCACAAATGATGGTGGGTGCTGGATCAGTTGTTAATTTTAAGTGTGCGATAGGTAAGTTTTGATAAGCAAAAAGCTATAAGGCATGTTGGCCAAATGCAGATCTATGGAATTAGCCCAGAGATCAGCTATGATCTCATTGTATGGTGGAACAGGCTCGAGGGGCTGAATGGTCTACTCCTGTTCCTATATCCGTAAAGCTGCATGCAGTCTATAGCTCAGCTCTGTCTACACTAGCTCCAATTCTGTTCAAACCCCAATCCAATAAAAGTCTATTTACCTCAATCATAAAGCTCCAATAATCCTAGCATGTACAGTAGCAACAGATAAAGGTACAGTAGCTTGTCAAAATATTAGCTCTGATTTTCATAGGCTGACATTCTTTTGTAGAAAGATTGGAGTTCTTCCAAAGCTATTTTGACCAGTGGCTCTCTCTTTGTTACTTTTGGAGGGAACAACTCTGAATATCTTCACTTCTGGAAAAGGGGATGCCTGAGGTACTTTGAATGGCAACCTTCAAAAACAGAGGCTGTTTTAAAACTGGAAGCTGGATTCAAATCCAGATCAATGGACTAGATTAACTTTTAAGGGCCCAGAGCGAAACAAAAACGTACGAGTCAGTAGACTGACTCTTAATGCATAGCAGGCAACAATTCCTTACTGTACAGTGGTCTCTCTCACACAAATGAATGCTGCAGGTAAGATATTCAAATGGCTATACTTATGAATGGGAAGGTGGGGAGGTTTTGCAGCAGATAAGGCTCTGGTATAATATAGAATCCCTACAGTGTGGAAACAGGCCCTTCAGCCCAACAAGTCCACACACCGACCCTCCAAAATGTAACCCACCCAGACCCATTCCCTTACCCTACTATCCTACATTTACCTAACTGATGCATCTAACCTACATATCCCTGAACACTATGAGCAACTTAGCATGGCTAATTTACCTAACCTGCACACTTTTGGATTGTGGGAGGAAACCCACGAAGACATGGGGAGAATTTGGAAACTCCACACAGACAGGCACCTGAGGTTGGAATCTAACTAGGGTCCCTGGTGCTGTGAGGCAGCAGTGCTAACCACTGAGCCACAATGCTAGGGTCGGAAGAGTCCTTCCCCAGCAACACATCTGACCAGGTGGAGCTTAGAGTTGGCAAAAGGGCCGCTGAGTGAACAAAAAAAGAATTGACAAAATTCACCACGGATTTACAAAGAGGAAATACCTGCTATTGGGACCCTTTGTCAAATATTTTCTCCCTGTAAAAGAAATGCAAAAACAATTAATCTCCGAACCAACAAAACAAAACCAGATAAATTAGATTTTGCCTGACAAAAAGGAGACATATAAAAGTATCAACTTTATATTTTGGGGTTATCACAGTCACCTCTTGTTTTCTTCCTGTTTTTCAAAGTCTGACAAACGATAATGGCTGCGAAAAGCATCATCGATATAATCCCCAGGGAGCACACCAATGTTACATAAAGATACAGATCTGAAAACAAGGCATAAACATTAACAGATGCAGGATTCCTCCAACATAAATTACAACAATCAATGCCTTCGCAAGTAAATTTCCTGTTGGCAAAAATATAGAAAAAGGAATGATCTTCTTTAGTCTGTGAGATTTAGTGATATTCCTTTACGACTTGAGTTCATAATAAAGTATAATTATTTGAACTATTTTGACTGATTGCAAATTCACGTATAAAAAGGTACTATATAAATTTGAGCTCTCAGAATGTGTCAAAGCTCTTTACAGCCAATCCTATAGTTTCCAAGTGTAGTCACAGTCGCAAGACAAGAGACTTTACAGCAAACCTCCACATAATGGATGATAGAACAGGGTCAGAAATAAAACTGGTGTAACCCCTGGTTTGTAAATTCAGACCAAACAGCACACATTCAGAATTGCACAGATTTCTCAGGCTAGGTTAGGAGCTTTACGTCTCTGGCAGGGAATTGAGCAGACAATTTTCTGTCTAAGAGATGAGAGCATCATAGCCTGAATCATGACTGATATTGACACTAGACAAAGCAGACAAATTAAAAAAGTATTTTTTTTACTGTATGAGAGAACTTCCATTAAGATGCACTTACTGAAGAAGAGCACTGGACCTGGAGCCTAATGTAAACTTACATAACTACATTGGGGAAGAAGGAAATATTTTTGTTTTTAGAAGGCGCTTAAAGATTTGGCTAATTGGCCATTTCCTTCAGCCTTTGTATATCATATACACACATTTTCTACACCCTTCCGTGTGTCAATCATCCCTAAGAAACATGGATTAAAGGACTTCTATTATGTGGGTTTAATGTTCCACCCTTTATAAACTCCAAGTTGCCATAACAAAGCTGCCTACATCCTGTGCTTTCTTGTAGTATCCTGCCCTTGTGTACTGCTGTCCTCACCAGCTGAGCTGTCCATCCAAAGCACCAAGGGAAGAAAAAAAGTTTAATCTCTCATTCACTTACCTCTCCATGGTTTTATTAGTTTTGATCTCTGCTTCACCTTCATTACGTTAACGCCCTTCTTCCATCTCTGACCTCCTTTGCATCAGCTGCTCCCTATATTCATTCATGCTTTAGTCTTACACTCAGGATCTCTTCTGCTATACTTATGCACCTCCTCTCCTCATTCAAAGCCTTAAGACTTTCAATTACACTTTACTCATCTCTCATAACTAACTGCAACCACTTCAGCATCCAATGTTACATTGGACATAAGAGCAGACAAAGTCATGCAGCTCATCGTATGTGCTCTATTATTCAATAAGACCATGACTGACCTGGTTGAATTTATTACTCCACATTCCCAGCTCCACCTGTTAATCCTTGATTCTCTTCCCTGGCAAAAATCAGTCTTATTCTTCTGATGGTACTATGGCTTTAAGAGGCGTATTTTGTCCTATTTCGTTTTTATGAAGAAAGCGTGAGAGAGAGGTAAAGAGTGATCTGCTCCAAAGCTAATAAAGTAAACAGCTTGTAAGACCTTTTTTTTGAAGTTGAAACAATAGAAGCAGCCTGAATGGTTGGGGTCAAGCTCCCACAGAATCAAGATTTGTAATTTTAGTTTCTCGGTAGCAGTTGCTGGGGTCTTGAAGCTGGGTTTAGAAGCTGCAGGACATCTCTTCCTGCTACTCTCTCTCAGAGTTTTTTTTCTTGATGTTCTTTCCTCTGGACTAGAGTTATATGTGAGACAATCTAATTTACTGAATTTGTCTTTGCCCTGTGACCTGTTACTATATTGGGACAGTTACAGTTTGGTAGTTAAATAAGCAATTATTCTGTTATGTTTTCCAATATAGTTATGTTATTCCAATTTCTTCTTTTCTGTTGTATTTTAACTATAGTGTATGAATAAAGTGTGTTTTGCTTCAAGATTGGTAGTTTGATCAATTGAACTGCATCAAGAATGTGATGTCTGGCATTTGTCTTTAACATAAGAAAAAGCTAGGGTCGAGGCTATCTTCATCTCTTTGGTGGGGGTTTGGTCTGGTCCATAACATTCTGCCTTAAAAATATTTAAAGATCCCACCTTCCACTGCCTTGAGACAGAGTTCCAAAGTCACTAAAACTGTCAGGAAGTTTCTCCTCATCCCTATCCGAAAAAGGGGAGCCTAATGATCTCCAGTCCTACACTGCCCATAAGAAGATCCTTTTCACATCCATCTTGTCAAGACTTTTCAGGATCTTATAACCTTCAGTGAAGTTATCCCTCATTCTAAGTCCTAAGGGAAACAAGCTCAGCCTGTTCAATCTTTCCTCATCAAACAACAGGTGTCAATCTAGAAAACCTCCTTTGAACTATCTCCAATGCATTTATATCCTTCCTTAAAAGTAATGAAACCAAAACTACTCACATTTTTTGAGTTTTCAACCTGTCCATCCCAGAGAATGGGTTGCAGTATTAGTAATTCCATATACAGAAGAAACAATATTCTGCTATAGCCTCAAATCTTGCTCTTCATTAGTCCCTCTTTAATTTTATTGTCAGCAATTCTGAAGACTTTACTTAATCTCAAGTGCCAAATATAATCTTTCAAAAACAGTCTCATGCATGATAGTTTTCCCTGCTCCAGAGCTCAGGGATTTAACTTGGCACAGCAAAGAACTTTACCTCCAAATATTGTCCGTCCTTCCTTCTGATTCTTGGAAATCAATACAGTGGAAGTTTCCAGAACTGGATCTGCAAGTGATAAATATGTTGCTTATTTGCGATGGTTCACAAAGCCTTTTGTCAGTCTTTAATATGCAGTTTCAAGTGTTAGATTTTAAGTATTACCATTATTCAGTTGAAGAGATTTTCCTTTATTTTAATGACAGTCTTCTGCATAGATTGTCACCAAATATCAGTTGCTCAGTGCATATCAAGGTTTGGCTTAGAGGTTTTATTGATCTTTCACTGAGTTTGACTGTTTGCAAGATCACAGGACACATTGGAGAGGCAGTGGTGCCAATGATAATTAATTTCTCCTGAAATTTTCAGTTTCAAGCAGAAAGGTTAACACGGCGTAACTCATTATTAATCGAAAGGGCAGTGACGGAAGGTTCCAGAAGAGTTTGCCAGGTGCTGCTCTCAGACTTCCAACTCTGACTGGATGGGTTCCCAAAAGATCTCCTCACATCCTGCTCCTCAAGATACTGTTAACCAGCCTCCTTTCTTTTTCCATCTCTTGGAATTGTGTAGGCAATTAATATCTGATTTCTAAAGACTCCAGGAGAATTCCAGAGAATTGGTCACCCCATGATTTTTAGTAACTATTATTTGTTCAGGATAAGTTGAGATAGCACTTTTTGTTTTGGATAAATTTAGGAATTTCGCCTAAAATGCATTGGCTAGATTTTACTAAACCTGATGCCAACTCATGCTTGTGAATGTAAGAAAAGAAGCACAAACCTCCTAAACCAGCACAAGTGTCTGACTCTCACCTCTTAGAGCCAGGGAAATTACCAGTTTCTTCAGTAGGGCCCAACTTGGACAGATTGAATCTTGAAACTGGAATCTGGACACAAACTTGACAGAAACAAGCTTCCTCTCTCTGCTATATCAAAAGGAATTAAATGGTCAATGTGAAGATGTGGGTTTCAACAGAGTGCTCCTGTTTCCTCTCACCATCCAAAAATGAAATTGATTGAGTTTTTTGAAGAAGTAACAAAGAGGAATGATGAGGGCAGCGCAGTGGATGTGATCTATATAGACTTCAATAAGGCGTGTGACAAGGTTCCCCATGGGAGACTGGTTAGCAAGGTTAGAGCTCATGGAATACAGAGAGAACTAGCGACTTGGATACAGAACTGGCTCAAAGGTAGAAGACAGAGGGTGGTGGTGGAGGTTTGCTTTTCAGACTGGAGGCCTGTGACCAATGGAGTGCAACAAGGGTTAGTGCTGGGTCATCTACTTTTTGTCATTTATATAAATGATTTGGAGGGATAGTTAGTGAGTTTGCAGATGACACCAAAATTGGAGTTGTAGTGGACAGCAAAGAAGGTTACCTCAGAGTACAACAGGATCTTGATCAGATGAGCCACTGGGCTGAGGAGTGGCAAATGGAGTTTAATTTAGATAAATGTGAGGTGCTTCATTTCAGAAAAGCATATCAGAGCAGGACTTATACAGTTAATGGTAAGGTCCCAGGGAGTGTAGCTGAACAAAGAGACTTTGGAGTACAGGTTCATAGTTCCTTGAAAGTAGAGTCACGGGTAGATAGGAAAGTGAAGGTGGCGTTTGGTATGCTTCCCTTTATTGGTCAGAGTATTGAGGACAGATGTTGGGCGGTCATGTTGCGGCTCTACTGGATGTTGGTTAGGTCACTTTTGGAATATTCTGGTCTCATTCATATCAGAAGGATGTTGTGAAACTTGAAAGTGTTCAGAAAAAATTTACAAGGATGTTGCCAGGGTTGGAGGATTTGAGCTTTAGGGAGAGGCCGAATGGGCTGGGACTGGTTTCCCTGGAGTGTCGGAGGCTGAGGAGTGACCTTAATGAGGTTTATAAAATCATGAGGGGCATGGATAGGGGAAATGGACAAAGTCTTTTCCCTGGGGTGGGGGATCCAAGAACTACAGGACATGGGTTTAGGGTGAGAGAGGAAAGATATGGAAGACACCTACGGGCCAAATTTTTCACACAGAGGATGGTGCATGTATGGAATGAACTGCCAGGGGAAATCTGTTCTGGAGCCGACCAACAGCAGGTCCTCGTATCATGCAACAAAAGATAGGATTAAGGAATTTGCTCAGTGGAGGCACCCTTAGGTAGTAGCAACTGGAATAAGACTGAATTTTACAATCTATCAGGTTGAGAGTGACAAGTAGGTCTTTTGTACTATTTCAAATTCAAATCACCACATTTGAGAGAGCTTGAAAGTACAGCTGGCTGAAGTGAACTCGCAAATTAGGGAAACCATAGGTCAATAGAGATGCATTAGCAGATATTTAAGACTTGGACATGCCAATGTTGGACTGGGGTGGACAAAGTTAAAAATCACACAACACCAGGTTATAATGCTTCCAAATTAACTTGTTGGACTATAACCTGGTGTTTTCTGATTTTTAACAGATATTTAGGGATATATTTCAGGATATACAGATTAGAGACATTCTAATGAGTAAGAAAAATTCCAAGGGACAGACCCACCATCCACAGTTAACTAGAGGTGTAAGGAAAAGCATATAATTTTAGCAGGCCAGATGACAGCACAGAATATAAAAAGCAGTCAATAATAACCAAAAAAAAAGTGAAAAAATTGTTAGAGGAGAGAACCAGAAAAATAAAAGTAGATAGTAAGAGTTTCTATAAATATTTAAAATTGAAAATAGTGAACAATAAAGTGAGATTGGAGAATTAATAATGAAAATCAAGATAATGGCAGATGAGTTGAAGAGGTATTACACATTTGATACAGGTAACAACCCAGAAACAGTGATAAATGAGGAAACAGAAGGGAGAGATGAACTCAGTAAATTCGCAATCACCAGAGAAATCATACTGAAGACGTTGTTGGAGCTGTGGGCTAACAAGGGCTTGGGATCTGATGGACTTCATCCCAGAATCGAAAAGAAGTGGCTAATGAGCTAGTCAGTGCATTGACTTTCCAAAACTCCCTTTATTCAGGATGGTCCCATTAAATACAGAGAGAACAAATGTATTCAAAAAAAGGGAGACAGACAGAAAGCAGGAAACTGCAAGATAGTAACTTAACATCTGGAAAGGGAAGGTATTAGAAGGCATTATTAAAGCTACAACAGTGTACTTTGATCAGTTCAAGTTAATCAGCAAGAGTTAACATGGTTTTGTGAAATTTGACCAACTATGGGTATTATAGACTCATATAGGGTCATACAGCATGGAAACCAGTCCATGTCAAGCATAATCTCAAACTAAACAAGTCTCACCTGCTTGCTCCTGGCCCATATCCCCCACACACTTCCAATCATGTATCTATTTTAAGTGTTGTAATTGTGCCCTTATCCATCACTTTCTCTGAAGGTTCATTCCACATGTGAACCACGCTCTATATAAAATATTTGCTTTTAAAAAAAATCTCTCTCTTCTCACCTTAAAAATGTGTCCCCTACTTTTTAAATCCCCCATCCTAGGGGGAAAAAACTACCATTAACTCTACCTACACCTCTCATTATCTTATAAACTTCTATCAGATCACCTCTCAATCTCCTATGCTCCTGTGAAAAAAACGTCCCAGCCTATCTTTATAAGTCAAACATTTCCAATTAGAATCTAGAAAATTACCGTGCAGTACAGGCCCTTTGGCCCTCGATGTTACGCCGACCTGTGGAACCAATCTGAAGCCTGTCTAACCTACACTGTTCCATTCTCGTTCATATGCCTAGCCGATAACTATTTAAATGCCCTTAAAGTTGGCAAATCCACTGCTGTTGCAGGCAGTGCATTCCATGCCCCTACTACTCCGGATAATGAAACTACCTCTGACATCTGTCCTATATCTATCATCCCTCAATTTAAAGCTATGTCCCCTCGTGCTTGCCTTCACCATCTGAGGAAAAAGGCTCTCATTGTCCACCCTATCTAATCCTCTGATCATCTTATATGACTCAATTAAGTCACCTCTCAACCTTCTTCTCTCTAACAAAAACAGCCTCGAGTCCCTCAGCCTTTCCTCATAAGACCTTCTCTCCATGCCAGGTAACATCCTAGTAAATCTCCTCTGAACCATTTCCAAAGTTTCCACATCCTTCCTATAATGCAGTGACCAGAACTGTATGCAATACTCCAAATGTAGCCGCACCAGAGTTTTGTATAGCTGCAAAAAGGGCTAACACACCATATGCCTTCTTAACAACACTATCAACCTGGGTGACAACTTTCAAGGATCTATATACATGGACACCAAGATCTGTCTGCTCATCTACACTACCAAGAATCTTACCATTAGCCCAATACCAGAGGAAACCCACACAGACATGGTGAGAATGTGCAAACTTCACTCAGAGAGTCACCCAAGGGTGGAATTGAACCAGGGTCCCTGTGAGGCAGCAGTGCTAACCAATGAACCACCATGCCACCCTATTAACTTGGTGAAAGTAATGCTGCTGAGGATTCATAAGCTGACCTTAGACAAACATAATGGGACAGCCATCAAAACCAGTGCACCATTGACCAGTAAGGAAAGGATAACCATTTAGGCCATTAGTAAGATGAAGAAACAATGAAATTAGAAGATGTGACCGATCAAAGCTAAAGGATGGGAAGAAATCTTTTCCTTGATGTTGACCATTTGGAACACAGAAGGATCATATTTGAAAAGTCTGCAAAGTACTTATTTTACAAATCTGAAGCCATGCTGAATTAAGAAGAAGAAAATTACATTTATATAGCAACTTCCATGTCCTCATAATGTCCCAAAAAACTTCAGGTTTTCTTTGAAGGGCAGCTAATGTTTCCATGTAGAAAATATAAATTAATACTGTTAGAAAGAAGAGGTTTTTTATAAGGACTTGGCAGTCAATATATTAAAATGAAGAGAATGATTAAGGTTGTGTGAAACCATTAATAAAGATTGAGAGTTTGCTTCTTTAAGCAGAAACTCACATACTTGAGGAAAAAGTCTTACATTGAGAAGCTTCATTGTTAAAAGGGTTTGAGTTTAAGAGCAGGAATATTATGTTGCAGCTGAACAAGGTGCTGGTGAGGCCACACCTGAAGTACTGTGTGCAATTTTGGTCTCCTTACTTGAGAAAGGATGGACTGGCACTGGAGGGGGTGCAGAGGAGATTCACTGGGTTGATTCCAGAGCTAAGAGGTTTGGCTAATGTGGAGAGACTGGAATTCATTGGAATTTAGGAGAATGAGGGGAAAACTCATAGAAACCTATAAAATTATGAAGGGAATAGATAAGTGTTATGGACAAGGCCAGATATCTTAAAACATTTTTAAGCAGATATCCCAGACCATAACTTTGCTAATTGTTTTTTACCTAGGTGTACAGTGGATATTCCCAGAGAAAAGTAGCTAGTTTGACTGCCAAGTTTTAAATGAACAAAATCACGGAATGAAATACAAAGGACAGAAAACAGAGTAACGAATAACGTATCCTATACAAATCCGACTTAATGATACTGTTCTGAAAATACTTGCAACAATCCACACACACATCCCTAAGCACAAACAGTAAAAAATAAAACAAACTAGAGCTTACACACTTGAAGTTAGAGAGAGAGAGAGAGAGAGAGAGAGAGCGAGAGAGAGAGAGAGAGAGAGAGATCATCAGCCTGATTCTCACATTCCCTGCTGCAACTGAACTGACTAAAGTTCTGAACTGATCTGCATTGCACAGCTGGAGAGCTGGCTGCACACCCTGAGCTACACTTTTCTTTTATGACATGAAAGTCTTAGACTGGAGGTATTATCTGTTAGGGTAAACAGAAAGCCCCAGTGAATCATTCAAACATCAGCACAATGGAGCCTGGTCAATTGCCCCTTCACTTAAAAAACTCAAGGACATAATCACCTTGTAACAGAACCAGCATTGTGACAGTAAGGTAGTAGTAGAGAGGTTGTTTCAAAAGGTGGGTGAAACTAGGACAAGAGGGCAAAGCCTCAAAATGAGGGGGAGCAGATTTAGGACTGAGTTGAGGAGGAACTTGACCTGGAGGATTGTGAACCTACGGAATTCCATGCCCAGTGAAGTGGTTGAGGCTTCCTCAATAAATGCTTTTAAAACTAAGACAGACACTTTTTTGAACAGTAAAGGAATTAAGGGTGAGTGGGTGGCTAAGTGGAACTGAGACCATGAAAAGATCAGCCATGATCTTATTGAATGGTGGAGCAGGCTCGATGGGCCAGATGTTTGTAGGTTTTTATTGAAAAACCGGAAAAGAAACAGCAATAGGAAATTATCATCTATCTTAGATTCTACAGGTCTGTTTTGATTTTCTGAAAAAATTGACAAAAAATGATCCAAAACCTCAGATCTTTCTTAAAAAGATAGCTTTGTTAAAAATAGAGACATCTGAACTTACAGGGGCATGCGCTCCATAAGACATAGAAGTGGAAGCAAGACCATTCAGCCCATTGAGTCAACTCCACCATTTAATCATGGCTGATGGGTGTTTCAATTCTACTTATCCATACTCTCTCCGTATCCATTAATTCCTTGTGAGATCAAGAATTTATCAACCTTTGCCTTGAAGACGCCCAATGTCCCGGCCTCCACTGTGCTCCATGGCAATGAATTCCACAGGCCCACCACTCTCTGGTTGAAGAAATGTCTCCTTATTTCCATTCTAAGTTGACCCCCTCTAATTTTAAGGTTATGCCCAGTCTCCCCACTTAATGGAAACAACTTCCCAGCGTCCACCCTTTCTAAGCCATGCTCCGACATCAAGTGGCTGAGTGTCAACGCAAGCAAGCAATAATGGCCGCTCATCTTGAAAAGGACATAGCTATGTTTATTTGTTTGCAGCCTTTGTACCATCTGGTAAATCTCCTCTGCACTGTCTACCCATTAGAGATCATTGAAATACACATTGAACTGTATATGAACATAATCTAAGGGGGAATTAGTTTACCTTCAAAAAGTGTCCAACTTTCACTTGTACTCTTCGAGATCACAGTAGTTGTCTGTGGTACACGCACTGTAAGCAAATTCAGAAGTAAAACAAAAGTAACCATGTGATATTTTTAAAGCTCTTTCATCATTATTACTAAAAGCACAGGTGTAAAACATGATTGACCACATGAGATAGCATTGGTGCTGGGAGGTCATGTTGCAGGTGTACAGGACATTGGTTAGGCCACCTTTGGAATATTGTGTGCAATTCTGGTCTCACCCTCCCATTGGAAGGATGTTGTGAAAGGGTTCAGAAAAATTTACAAGGATGTTGCCAGGGTTGGAGGATTTGAGCTACTGGGAGAGGCTGAATAGGCTGGGGCTGTTTTCCTTGGAGTGTCAGAGGCTGAGAGGTGACCTTGTAGAGGTTTATAAAATCATGAGGAGCATGGATAGGATAAATAGACAAG
This sequence comes from Chiloscyllium punctatum, assembly GCF_047496795.1. Taxonomy (NCBI): domain Eukaryota; kingdom Metazoa; phylum Chordata; class Chondrichthyes; order Orectolobiformes; family Hemiscylliidae; genus Chiloscyllium; species Chiloscyllium punctatum. Next base: position 90,542,860 of record NC_092751.1, read on the forward strand.
GTCTTCAAAGTTTGTGAGAAGATTTGTAGCTCGGGTGCTCGTTGTTGTGGTTCTGTTCGCCGAGCTGGGAATTTGTGTTGCAGACATTTTGTCCCCTGTCTAGGTGACATCCTCAGTGCTTGGGAGCCTCCTGTGAAGCACTTCTGTGATGTTTCCTCTGGCATTTAAAGTGGTTTGAATCTGCCGCTTCCGGTTATCAGTTCCAGCTGTCCGTTGCAGTGGTCGGTATATTGGGTCCAGGTCAATGTGTTTGTTGATTGAATCTGTGGATGAGTGCCATGCCTCTAGGAATTCCCTGGCTGTTATCCTCAGTAGCCACACACACAGATGACAAGCAACGTGAATTCGACTGGGACAACACTATTATTATAGGACAAGCCAAACAGAGAACAGCCAGGGAATTCCTAGAGGCATGGCACTCATCCACAGAGTCTATCAACAAACACATCGACCTGGACCCAATATACTGACCACTGCAATGGACAGCTGGAACTGACAACCGGAAGCGGCAGACTCAAACTACTATAAATGCTGGAGGAAACATCGCAGAAGCGCTTCACAGGAGGCTCCCAAGCACTGTCACCTAGACAGGGGATGAAACGTCTGCAACACAAATTCCCAGCACGGCGAACAGAACCACAACAGACAAGGTCTTTTCCCTGGGGCGGGGGAGTCCAGAACTAGAGGGCATAGGTTTAGGATGAGACGGAGAAGATTTAAAAGGTACCTAAGGGGCAATTTTTTCACACAGAGGGTGGTAAGTGTATGGAATGAGCTGGCAGAGGAAGTAGTAGAGGCTGGTATAATTTAAAAGACATCTGGATGGGTATGTGAATAGGAAAGGTTTAGAGGGATATGGGACAAACGCTGGCAAATGAAACTAGATTAGGTTGCGATATCTGGTCAGCATGGACAGGTTAGACAGAAGGGTCTGTTTCTGTGCTGTACATCTCTATGACTCTATGACTATAAGATATAGGAGTAGAATTAGGCCATTCAGCCCATCATGTCTGCTCTGCCATTCAACTATCGCTGTTTCAGAACCCCATTCTTCTGTCTCCTCCCTGTCACCTTTGATCCCCTTTGTCCACTTTATACAGGCTTCACAGCATTATGCAGGTTTTAGCGAGATACCCCTCATTCTACTAAACTCCATCAAGAACAAATCGAGTGTTCTCAACCATACTTTATGTCACAGAGATTTCATGCGCAGCGATATTCTGTATCTCTCTGTGCGTATTCAAAGCAACTGACGGTGAAAAAGCTATTGTAACTGCCAGTACTTTATGGGGGGGAAGCAGGAGCACACCATTTGTGGGCGGCACGGTGGCACAGTGGTTAGCACTGCTGCCTCACAGCGCCGGAGACCCGGGTTCAATTCCCGCCTCAGGCTACTGACTGTGTGGAGTTTGCACGTTCTCCCCGTGTCTGCGTGGGTTTCCTCCGGGTGTTTACCGGTTTCCTCCCACACTCCAAAGATGTGCAGGTCAGGTGAATTGGCCATGCTAAATTGCCCCTAGTGTTAGGTAAGGGGTAGATGGAGATGTAGGGGTATGGGTGGGTTAAGCTTCGGCGGGGCGGTGTGGACTTGTTGGGCCGAAGGGCCTGTTTCCACACTGTAAGTAATCTAATTGAGTTGGATGATCAACCAGGATTCTAACGGATGGTGGAGCAAACACAAAGTGCCGAGTTATTCACTCCTGCTCCTATACCTCTCTCCTTTTGCCAGCGATGGCAATGGCTCAAGGTGGCAACAAGTTCAGGCTTTGCCAGTGATGCTCATATGCCATGAAAGTATGAAAGGGAAGATGTGGTTCGAAGGTTTAAAGACGATCGTGTGGGATAGAGTTTGGATGGAGAGGTTAGAGGGCTGATAGGCCACACCAGGTGAGGCCTGAACCTGCCATTCAAATTTCAGAGATATACTCCCATCCCCCAGACCTTCAAAAGTCCTTTCCTCAAAATGGCTTCTTCTACTTCTGATCTTCCTCTCATTTTATTTTCCTCTAAGCAGGTTAGCCACTGACCTCCCAACTCCAGTATTAATGGCATTTGTGGCTTATATAATGTTGGACCCCAATCTACTCAAGGACCCAGGTACATTAGCCCCTGCTTAGAGAATCTGGAACAAAAGAAAACCCAGGCAGAATCCCTACAGTATGGAAGCAGGCCACTTGGCACATGCCAAACCTCCAAAGAGCATTCCATCCCATCTCTGTAATCCTGCTAACCCACACACTACAGACAACTTAGCATGGACGATCCACCTAACCTGCACATCTTCAGACTGTGGGAGGAAACTGGAGCACCTAGGAGAAACCCCACACAGACACAAGAAGAACATGCAAACACCACACAGACAGTCGCTCAAGGCTGGTATCGAACCCAGGTTCCTGGCGATATGAGGCAGCAGTGCTAACCACTGAGCCATCATGTGGCTGTTCAAATGATAATAAATGGTAAATCCCTATTACCTCGCTTTTATTCCAGTTCTACACCCAACGTCCAACCTTTTTCTCTCTAGGGATTCCCTTCACATATTCATTCCAATACATTGTTGGTGTTTTTATACATTTTTCCCCTCCAAGTAATTTTGTCATCTGCAGGGTGGGTCTTGCAATGATAAATCCTCATATGCCCTTATTTCTGCGTCGATTCAAAGAAATAAAGGGGAAATAGGGCTGCTAGAGAGGCAACTGGTGGTGGATTAACCTGGGGGACACCACACCTCAGGAGAGGGAGAGATTGAGAAGAAGAGTCTTTCATGGTTACCTCTGTTGGTATAGAAATTGAACCCATGCTGTTAGCATCGCTTTATATTGTAAACCAACCATCCAAGCAATTGACTTCCATTCGTATAATACCCAAGAAACTAATAGATGTTTCCACATAAGTTCAGAAATAATTTCCTTAAAATAAAAAAAAATACTGGATGCTAGAAATCTGAAACAAACACAGAAAGTGTTGGAGAAGCTCAGGAGGTCTGGCAGCATCTGTGAAGAGAGAAATTGAGTTCATGTTTGGAATCCAATATCTAGAGTCCAGAGATGCTGCCAAACCTGCTGAGATATCCTCATTCCTTGGGAGAGAAGTAGTTTTGCATTATTATGGGTTGAAACTTGGTATCACTCTCAAACGGGCACTATTGTGTTCAACTTACAATAGTTTGTCATTAACTTGCAGTAGTTTCCACTTAGATTATATTCCCTACAGTGTGGAAACAGGCCCTTCGGCCCAACTAGTCCACACTGACCCTCTGAAGAGTAACCCACCCAGACCCATTTCCCTCTGACTAACTGACCTAACACTATGGGCAATTTGCCATGGCCAATTCACCTGATCTGCACATCTTTGTGACTGGGCGGAAACTGGAGCAACTGGAGGAAACCCACGCAGACACAGGGAGAATGCACAAACACCACACAGACAGTCACCCGAGGCTGGGATCGGACCTGGCACCCTGCTGCTGTGAGGTAGCAGTGCTCACCACTGAGCCACTGTGCCACCCTGTTTTTTTTTTAAGTCACATTTTGGAGCTTCATGGTTTCAGCAAAGTTGCATAAAAAATGTTTTTGGAAGGCAGAATTGGCAATCAGGCTAATAGCGGAGCCAGACCTAAAAACTTAGCTGAAATAAATAGTATCATTGCTGAGCCAAGCCAAAAGAAGCTTTTCAAATGACTCTCCCAGATCTCGGCAAACTTCTCGTGAGATGGTTTTAAACAGGGAGGCTAGAAAAACGTTTACAAGCTTTGAGCTTTCCATGCAAATGCATTTTAATGAGGACAACATGTTAACTGTTGTCATCCAGCCAGACAAAGCATGGTCAATAGAAAATACAATTGAATCATTCGTGAAAGCGTTTTTAAGAAGTTTTGAGAGTTCTTGAGAGGTTGGAATAAGAGAGAGAGGATGGAATACCACTAGCTCTCTGGGCTCTACCTATGACTGTAGCTAAAGGGATTGTAGTTCGCTCGATTTAATAGTTGAAAAGCTCAAAACAAATTAGCATTAGGCAGAACAATGGACTTTAACATCAGTGAAACCACTTCCCCTTCTCAAACAAACACAGTAACAAAGGCCGTCTTGGGAAAATCGTTGAGTCTTTACTGTAGTAAAGGAAAGTATAGGGAGAAATTGTCAAGGTGGGTCAGAGAGAAGAGCTGGAATGGAGACAGGAACCGTGCAAATGGAAAAACAACAATTTTTATTCAGTGCACACACAAGTGTATTTAATGTTGTGAATGTCATTACTCATGGATATAAAATGCACAAAATGTTACTTTCAACTGCATTTTTAATTCTCACCTCAATGGTTGCTAAGCCACTAAGAGTTTTTTTTTATTCATTCACGGTTCGAGGGTATTGCTGGCAAGGCCAGCATTTATTGCACATCCATAATTGCCCAGAAGGCAGTTAAGAATCAACCTCATTGCTGTAGCTCTGAAGTGACATGTAGGCCAGACCAGGTAAGGACGGCAGTTTCCTTCCCTAAAGGACATTAGTGAACCAGATGGGTTTTTCCTGACAATCAATGATGGATTGACGGTAATCATGAAAACCTTAATTCCAGATTTTCATTGAATTCAAATTCCACCACTGACTATAGCGGGATTCGAACCCCGGTCCCCAGAACATCACCTGGGTCTCTGATTAACAGTCTAGCAGTAATTCCACGAGTCGTCACTTTCCCCAATTGTGGAGGAGAACTTGAAAGATGATTTTTTTAAATGTTCTTAAATTACAAATAAAAGACAGATTAATTTTACGATCATGATTTGGAGAAGGTCTGAACATTTTATCTGCACCTTTGAGCAATGCTACTCGGTGATCAATACATACCTCTCACTTCCGTGGCGTTATCACCATTAGATATCGAGAGCCATCTCCTATTCAGGTTTGCAATTTCCTGCACCTTACATCTGTACCGTCCTTCATCACTGTTGTGAAATTTGTTGATGATCAAAACGTAAACCTTGGCCAAGCCCTGCTCGAAGAACTGAAGCTCACATCGACGCTCCCTGCAGTTACGGAATGCTTGCACATGGCCTGTTCGATTCAACCTCAGAATCCTTTGATTGTCATACAGTGAATTTGAAAAGAGCCAGACCAGAGATAAGTAACTGTTCCTCCTCTTCTGTTGAGATATTCGACAGAATAGGGTGCCCCGTTGTCCTTCAGTGAACTCCACCACAGGCCCTGGGGTTACAATGACCTTCAAGGCCTTACAGATATCTGTAACCAGGAAGGAAAAATTAAACTATCAATATCTCATGGTAATGTTATTCTGTTACACTGTTAGATGTTAATGTTAGATTTTTAATGTGAGAACAAATTTGATACAAATATTTCTCATAACTTTACTGTCAAATGGAAACAGGCCCTTCAGTCTAAACCAACCCTCCGACGAGTAACCCATCCACACCCAGGCCCCTATCCTATACTTGCCCCTGACTAATGCACCTAACACTATGGGTAATTTAGCATGGCCAATTCACCTAACCTGCACATCTTTGAGTTGTGGGAGAAAACCATAGCAAATCCGCGCAGGCATGGGGAGAACATACAAATTCCACACAGACAGTCGCCCAAGGCTGGAATCAAACCCAAGTCCCTGACACTATGAGGCAGCAGTGCTAACCACTGAGCCACCACGCCATTCTATTTATTTACAACACCCTCTTATTTCAAAATTCAAAGTAAACCAAATTTTAAATAATTTGTTGCCCTTTTACAAATGACATGGTGGGTTTTAGATAGGCCATGGTCAACTGGGAAACTAGAAATCTTCCTGTTTTCTCTCTGCTGAAAGATTTCATTTATTGCTGTGAAATATAGAAAAGTCATAGATTCTTGGAGTAGGAGGGAGTTTAAGTGGTGGGTGCTGGGAGGTTAGTGAGGGAGACGGTTAAAGGAGGGAAGGAGGGAGAAAAGAGGTGGGGAGGACTGGATAGGTGGGGTGTGTGAGGGAGAGGACAAGGAACAGAATGGGCAGCTTTCTGTCCTTTTGGTCATTAGACTTCTGAATTATTTTCTGCATTGGCTATTCACTACTATGTCAGTATAAGATGTAAGATTAATGGCATTAATATCAGTGTAATGAAGATGCATATTCATATAGGAGAAAGTGAGGACTGCAGATGCTGGAGATCAGAGCTGAAAATGTGTTGCTGGAAAAGCGCAGCAGGTCAGGCAGCATCCAAGGAGCAGGAGAATCGACGTTTTGGGGATGAGCCCTTCTTCAGGAATGCATATTCATATAGTAATGCTGTCAGTGTCATACTTTCACATAGAGAGATGAGTAGATGCTCAGCTAGAGTGTAGAAATAAAGCTGTTAGAAAAGTTCCGACAGAAAGCTCCATTTCGACTCGGCTGCAATACTTTGGACGACTAACCAGAGCAAACCCCATTGCACAGCGAAACATCTGGTTTTGATCATAATCCAGGTGGAAACTAGAGGTGAGAAGAGTGTATTCCCCTGTGATTGAAGGACCTATGATGAAGTGTATAAAGAATCATAGATTGTACAGCACAGAAACAGACCCTTTGGTCCAACTCGTCCATTCCGACCAGATAGCTTAAATTAATCTAGTCCCATTTGCCAGCACTTGGCACATATTACTCTAAATCCTTCCTATTCACATACCCATTCTGATACCTTTTAAATGTTGAAATTGTACCAGCCTTCACCACTTCCTCTGGCAACTCATTCCATACACGCATCACCCTTATGTCCCTTTTAAATCTTTTCTCTCTCACCTTAAACCTACGCCCTCTAGTTTTGGATTCCCCTATCCTGGGCAACTGACCTTGTCTATTCATCCTATCCATGCCCCTCATGATTTTATAAACCTCTGTGTGGTCACCCTTCAGCCTGCGAAACTCCAGGGAAAATAGCTCCAGCCTGTTCAGCCTCTCCCTATGGCTCAAACCCCCCAACCCTGACAATATCTTTGTAAATCTTTTCTGAATTCTTTCAGGTTTTCTTTGGTAGGGAGACCCTTGTGTTGTTTTCAGGCATTCTGGAAGCTACCTTTCTATTGCGAACAAGGGGCCTTAAGGACACTTCAGCAGAACTCATCAACACTGAGCAGACTCAGCACCAAAGCTGGCTCACCTCAATCTTTGATGGAATTGCTGTGATCTAACAGCTGACTGCCGTTCAAAAAAACAGTTATTTAGTTTATTTATCACTAACTTGCTCACTCAGTAGCGTTCTTGGAGGAACGTGAATCAATCAGGCACCCACTATAACTGATCAGTTATTACAAGTGGCCAGAGTACTTCAGAGACCATCTCTGCCTTCCAAGTTTGGACACGTGCTGCTTGCTTTGGGAATCAACACTGTTTTGGAAGTCTGGTCAAAAGGTTGGAGGAGCATGTCAATGTTTGGACGGGAGCCCTGCAACTATACCTTCGGTTGGTTAGTGGGGGCTGGGAGACATGAAAAAAAAATTACCATTGAAAAAATACCTTGTCCTCTCCCAGAATCCTGGGACAGCTACCTCAGCAGGGTGAACTGAAACAGGGGGTTTAATCTAGAATCCCTTTGCAAACAGTCTCAAATTATAACAAATTCCATCATAGAGTCATAGAGATGTACAGCACGGAAACAGACCCTTCGGTCCAACTCATCCATGCCGGCCAGATATCCTAATCTAATTTAGCCCCATTTGCCAACACTTGGCCCATATCCCTCTCAACCCTTCCTATTCATATAACCATCCGGATATCCTTTAAATGTTGTGGAGTTGAAAATGTGTTGCTGGAAAAGCGCAGCAGGTCAGGCAGCATCCAAGGAACAGGAGAATCGACGTTTCGGACATAAGCCCTTCTTCAGGCAAAAGGGCTTATGCCAGAAACGTCGATTCTCCTGTTCCTTAGATGCTGCCTGACCTGCTGCGCTTTTCCAGCAACATATTTTCAGCTCTGATCGCCAGCATCTGCAGTCCTCACTTTCTCCTCGAATGTTGTGGAGTTGCCTGTGTTGGACTGGGGTGGACAAAGTTAAAAATCATACAACACCAGGTTATAGTCTAACAAGTTTATTTGGAAGTACTGGCCTTTAGGTATCTCGAGAATGTGGCTTGAAAAAGGTTCTGGGATTTACATATTAATGAGCTAAAGTCTGCAACTCATTCTAAAAAATGAAAGACTGAACAGCAATCTCGGTTTGTTCAATGTATCATTTCAGTTGCATGACTCTCTAATCTTCCGCTATAAATTCTGTGTCTTATGATCCTGCTCCACAGCTACCCGGTGAAGGAACAGCACTCCGAAGGCTAGTACTTCTAAATAAACCTGTTGGATTATAACCTGGTGTTGTGTGATTTTTAACTTTTAAATGTTGTAATTACACCAGCTTCGACCACTTCCTCTGGCAACTCATTCCATGTATGCACCACCTTCTGCATGAAAAGGTTGCCTCTTAGGTCCCATTTAAATCTTTCACCTCTCACCTTAAACTTATGCCCCCTAGTTCTGGACTCCCCCCATCCCAGGGAACAGATCTTGTCTATTTACCCTATCCATGCCCCTCATGATTCTATAAACCTGTGTAAGGTCACCCCTCAGCCTCCAATGCTCCAGATATTCTAGTTCCATTCTCCCATTCAGTTTTCATGATATTCAGTATAACACGTGATCAAATGACCTGAACTTCAAAAAACATTTTCAAAGAATGTAAACATCTGCCAAAGTTTTATATTAAAGAAATCAGAGTGTGCATTTCAGCTTTTGTTATTTTTCATCACGTTGCAAGTTGCCACAATTTACCTTGAAATGTCTGGCATTGCTTACACGATTTGAGTTTCTTGTTTTAAGCCAGTTTTTGTACAGCTCTTGTGGCTAAATGGTATTGGTTATCCAACATTAAATTGGAAACGTGAAAACAATTAGTGTTTCCTGTGGTATTTGGCTGAAATCATGAGTCGGAAAATATAACTCATTTTCTTGAAATTAAACTTGAGAATTGAACGACAATGTAACAACACATTGGCCCTTTCATCCATTTCAGCTAGGCCTGAATCAAAGCCAGATTAATAGGCACATATCTGGTTCAGGGAGTTGTGTACATTTGTATCAGTACACCATGCTTCACAATGGATAAGATGAGAGAGTGGAAAACAACAAACCAGCTTGTTAGGGCATCCCAAGCTGTGGGTGTGACCCATCAAACTATCATAAGGTAAGACTTTGGGGTTGTGAGCAACATTAGTGGTCAAGCTGAGAATGATTTTGGACAGCTGTAAGGTCCCTTTAATTCTTCACTTTTTCCCCCCAAAATGTTCAATGGTGCCAAATTGACTGTTTTCAGTTGGCTAGATGGTTGGTTTTTGAAGCAACATGATGATAACAGCATGGGTTCAATTCCTGCACTGGCTGAGGTTTACCAAAACGGACTCTCCTTCCCAACCTCTTCCTTGCCTGAGGCGTGGTGACCCTCAGGTTAAGCCATCACTTGTCGTCTCTCTCTCTCTCTCTCCCTTATGAGAGAGCAGCCCTATGGTCTGGTGGGACCATGATAACTGACTAATTGAGATCTTGAAACTTGATACACATTGCAAAGTTTAAAAACAAACTGCGTAAAGGTGGATGTTCATTTTTGCAGAAAGTCTATCTTTCCATTATCTTCCCCAACACAGCTCCTGTTCCCCTCTAACCAGTCACAAAATAAAGCCCACTTCTCACCCACTCAGTCACTGTGGCTCCCTCCACAGTTGCTCAAGAGCTTTCATGCCTCTCCCATTTTAAGGCCTCAGACTTTGAGAGATATCAGTGTGAAAAGTGGGGTTGTGATGGGTTAGAAACGTACCAGCACAGTGATAATGTCACTGCATTAATACTACGCCAGGATAGCATCCTGGGGAAAGTGAGGACTGCATATACTTGAGACTCAGAGTCGAGAGTGTGGTGCTGGAAAAGGACAGCAAGTCAGGCAGCATCCTTGGAGCAGGAGAGTCAATATTTCGGGCACAAGCCTTTCAACATTCCTGATAAAGGGCTTAGGCCCAAAACATCAATTCTCCTGCTCCTTGGATGCTGCCTGACTTGCTGAGCTGTTCCAGCGCCACCCTTTCTGACTCTAATATCCTGGGGAACTGTGTTAAAATCCCACCATGGCAGCTGATGAAGTCTGAATTCAATAAAACAAAAATTCTGGAACTAAAATCTCGCTCAATGGCCATGATGCAACCACTGCTATAAAAACCCACCTGGTTCTTCAAGTGTCCTTTTGGGAAGGAAATCCTTACCTGGGCCTAGCCTACTAGTGACTCCAGACCTATAGCAATGTGGTTGATTCTTAACTGCCCTCCAGACAATTAAGAATGGGCAGTAAATGTTGGCCTAGCCTGGGACACGCAAATACTATGAATAAGAATTAACAAGTATTTCTCACAAAGGCCAACACACCATATGCCATCCTAACTGCATGTTGGACCTACATAGTTGTTTTCAATGACCATGTAGAAGGCCATCCAGGTCCCTTTTGTACATCAATCTTTCCCAATCTATAACTATTTAAATAATAGCCTACCATTTGTTTTTTTTTCCTACTAACATGGACATGTATCCACATTATATTGTATCTATAATGTACTTACCCACTTATTCAACCTGACTAAAATCATCCAAAGGATTACTATGTATATCTCAGCAAAAGTGTAAAAGCTGGGTCCAAGCTCAGATTCCCCTTAGTGCACCATTTATTTCTGCCTGCCATTCTGAAAATGACTAATTTATTCTTATATGTCTTCATGTCTAACAACCAATTCTCACTCCATGCCAGTATATTACCACCAGACCCATGTAGTTTGATTTTGCACAGTAACTTCTTGTGAGACTCTCAAAAGCTTTCTGAAAATTCAAATACACCACACCCACTGGTTTTCTATCATATCCAAAAGCTTTCAATAGGAATGATTTCCTTTCATGTTCTATTATCATGTCCTTATAATGGACTCCAGCATTTTCCCTACACCAATGTTCAGCAAAGCTGTCCGCTGTTTCCGATTTTCTCCCTCCCACCTTTCTTTAAAAGAAAAAGGTGGGATTACACTTACCAGCCAACAATCTGTCAGAACTGTTCTAGAATCCACAAAACCTTACAAGAAGCATTCATTTTCATATTTACTTAGTGGCCAGTTCCTTTAGTTCCTTGGGGTGTAAAGTATAAGGTCATGCACCAGAGTATTATTGCGAATGTGGTTTGCTCTGTCTAAAAAGTCATCCCTTCGAATAAACTTTACGTCAACCAGTCACATCCTTAGATGGTTTGGTACTAAACCTTATTTGAAAGTGTTCCTATATAGTGCTTTGGAACACACTGCTATGTTTGAAGTACTATACAATTGCAAGGGAAACTGTAGCTCCACTAAGTTGATGTATAAAGGGAATAATCTCTTCTTTAGCACTTGAGAACAGCAATTGAAAAGAATTTCCACTAAAATGTTTGTGCAGTGTACCCTTGATAGACAACATGATATTTGTATCAGTTTTCTAATGAACAGTTTAGATGCTGAGTACCATTTAGGAATGGTTGCAGAGTGAAGGAATTTGGACATGATTGGAGTCACCATGATATAAATGGACAAGCAATTGAGCAGAAATCACTTTATGCTTTTTATGTCATGGATGGCAATGATGGACACAATCATCCCAACTGATTCACAAAACGGACGGTTAACTGATGGTTAAACCAAATGATGATATTGTGGCCAACATCGCATTTTAAGAGTTGGAGACAGTGAGGAATCCTGAGCGACCAGCAGTCTTTTTTCATTGCTCAACAGCAGACGATGTTGAAATATCCCTGGGCTGTTTGTGAAAACACGTCATGTATTATTGGGAATCCTGACAGCTGCAACTTTGCAATAAACAGAATTTCAGACTGAACCTCAAACACAACCTGCGGAAGGTCTTGCGTCCTACCTGTTATGTGTGGTAAGGTTTTCTGTGCAGTTATTGCTGATGTGTTCCTGATGCTTGTAGGTGCATGTTCATATTTGATTCACTGGGCTCCACAGTTGTCTCTCTATCTCACCCTCTAATATACTTCAAACTTTTCTATCAACCCCATCTTTTCACCACCCATCTTTGGCTGAGTGTAACTTTTTTGGCTGAATACAATTCTCTAAAATGCCTTATGACCTAAAAGCCTATAGTAAAACAGCTATATATGTTGTTGCTATAAAGGATCACCTCAAATCAATGGCAACTAGTGAATGTGTCACAGGAAGCTGTGATCTATTGCGAAGTTGTGAAACATTGCTACAATTTGTTGTGCCACTGCGGAATATTCTATCTTGAGAACAACTGTCAGCTAATCTCAGTGTAGGCAAGGGGATTTAGAATTCCTGGAGAATTTCATCTACCTGACATTGATGGCTATACACTCAAGATGTCTGAGATTATTATAAACAGAATTTTCAAAGATCAAACTGCCTTTCCTGATTTTACAATTTGACCAGGATTTGAATCCCAGTGAATTTATTTTTGCTAATGCCAAGTATAGTCGTGTCAAACAATTTAGTGAAGTCAGTGAGATCCCTGACAAGACAATGATTCATTTTTAGCAAAAAATCTCCCTTCATTTTGCAACATAAGCATAAGTCACAGTTTGGCTGTACTTTGAACAACTCCAGCCAATACAATTAAGCTTCCCTTTATATTTGCTGTAAGCTTCAGCAAATATCTACACCAAATGGCATCTTTTAAAGATGTTCTCCCATTGTTGGAAACCAAAGAAGTCATCGTTGGGCCACTGCCAATGAGAAGTAAGGACAATGTGCTTAGTGCAAATGTCAGTGGTATCTTGAACTCATTACACGTTGATTTAAACAGACCCCATGGTGCGTTTGCTATTAACCACCCTCCCCACCCTATGTTTACTGTCAAATCACATTACAGACTATCTTTAGCAGTGCTGAGTTAAGCAAGTGGCTGTGAAAACAGTGAGAAGCTGAGTGTGCAGAAACATGCGTCAACAAGAGATGTGCTGCAGGCACGAATAGCCACCTGCCGAGAGCACAGAACTCTTCGTTGTTCACCTGTCACTCAAAGCAATGCTCAATTCCTACAATCGTTTCCTGGAGAAATTCATAATCTGCATGTCCACAATGACATTTACTCAAACTCACAGTGAACTTTCATGCTCGAGATTATTTCATGAATCTAGACTCAATTAGGTTCCAAGTTTCCTGAGGTAAAAGGCCAGTACTTCAACTTCCATCACTTCTTTCATACAAAGCAGACCAAGGCAGATGTTCATAACTTGGCTCCATTCACCCATTCAGTGCATTGATTCTCAGGCCTTGGAGATGGTCTGTTATTGTCATGCAAGGGCTAGAAAGAATGCCTCAGGCCAAGTGGAACAAGTGACTGCACCATTAATTGGAGGTAACTGTGTGAGAATTTCATTGGGGAGGAGGGGTGGTGAAGAGGGTTCTTGTGTGGCAGTGGTGGGAGGCCTGGGTTCAAGTCCCTCCTGCTCCAGACGTGTTGTCATAACCAGCGTCCCCCATTAATTTCCTTTCTGGCTGCGTGCATCTCAATAGATTGCAGTCAACATCACGACTGACCAGCTAACACCAATCACCAGGCCTGGAACCTGGTCATACTATCTCTGAATAGATCAATCAAAATATCTTTATGAATGGGGAAGAGTGATGTTGGAGTCGGTTGTGTGTGGGTTGGAATAAAACTCTGACCAGAAAAATATACGCTTGGACTTTATCTTGTGGCATGACAACAGATTGAAACCCGAAGTTAATGTGGATAGTTTTAACTCGTAATTCCAAAATGTGCTTTGCAAATTAAGTGGCTGAAAGACTATGTGAGAAAGCAAACACTCCAGAGAGAGAAAGCAATGTTAAGAGAACTTCAAACAACAGTCCTTCAAAGGGGAAAGAGGCAAATCAAAATTGACTAGACTGTCACCTCTTATGACTACAAGTGGTTGGCAATCCCCTTCACAACAGTAAGTCACCTCCTGAGGATTGTGCTTCAAATGGCCGACAGGTGTATTCTTGCAAGGGAAAAGGCAAAGGACAAAGGTTTTTTTTTAAAAAGTCAGTTTCAACTCCTCAGGAGTGTGCAAGTGGAACTGAACTTCCTCATGTTTACCTGCCTGGGTTTATGTATTAGCACACTGTGAAGGTCACAAAGTATCCCCTAGTTACAATATGCTAAAATTTAAGGTAAAGGAAATTCTGTCTCACTCCAAGTGCTATAAACCAGACAAAAGGGAGAAGGGGACAAACGAACATTCTCATCTTGAATGCTGGAATTCAATTGCAGTCAAAAGGCATCAAAAGTACAAAATCTCAATGGATGTGCAAAACTAAGGGTAATGAAACTGATTGTCCAACTACAACATCAATGCTACCTGTAATCTTTACAGCAGTAGCCACAACATTTAACTATCCACACTTTGAACAATTCAGCTACCAATCTGATTTGTACATCTTTTCAAAAAGATGACTTTTCGTCTCTAATATTTCTCAGATTTAGCAGCAATAAAATCAATTTTACCCTCAAGGAACTTAGTTCAATTGGCTTCTTTTAAAACATAAGTTAATTTGGAAATGTAGAGAAGTGACTATTTTTAAGTTACAACCGACTGAGCAAGTGAGTGAAAGAGAAAGGGGAGCCAATTAATTCATCTCCTCTTGGGAGCTTAACAGTTCAGGGTAGGACATTTCTGATGAAGGGCTTGTGCCTGAAACGTCGACTGTCCTGCTCCTCAGATGCTGCCTGACCTGCTCTGCTTTTCCAGCACCATGCATTTCAAGTTTGAGGTAGGTTGCTTGACATTTTAATGAATCAGGGAACCTCACTGGAAGTTTGACCAGAAGCAATGGGGGCTTGTGCCATGACTTGAATCCACAGATGGAAACAAACAAATTAGAGAATAGTCACTTTGAAACCAATTTTTAAAAGGAGGAATTGCAAAGGCTTTCCAGAATTTGTATTGTTACACTATAGAAACATCTTCATTCGATACCAGCATAATCCTAAGCGAATTGTGGGAAAAGTTAAATTTGAGGATTTAAGTACTCTTTGCCTCAAAGAGTTAGCAGAATTACTGAGGTGTTTGGGATTAGAGTTTGGCCTAAAAAACCAGAAAACTTAAAAAAAGTGTGTAAACTGAAATTAATAGAATGGAAAGAGTACTGGTGAAGTGATTAAAATTGGAACAGCGCAAATTTGAAGTGTGAGAAAGGGAAAGCATAAAAACAAGACAAAGAAAACAGAGTGCAGAGCAAGGAAAGAGATTTTCAGAAAAAGCCACATGAAACGGACCACTCGAGCAGAGAAGCAAAAATCTGATATGGCCCATCGTGACACCATTAAGTTCAGACTTGAAGGTGGAGGCAATTCAATTTGCTCATTCGATTCCTAGATTTGAGGAGGTAGAAGGAGAAACTTTCTTTATCTCTTTTAAGCAGGTGGCCCAGCAGTTCAAGTAGCAGATCAACATTAGTCTTCATTATTGCACTGGAAACCTTTATGGAAAGCTCACAAAAGATCTTCTTTACCCGAGGACAATGCCATTGGTGGCACAAAAAGACCATTTTAAGTGCATGTTGCTGCAGGCATGCTGTCAAAATTTCAGATGTACCTGGAAGTTGAAAGGCTTAAGCAGCTAGCTTTTGGCATGTGGGTATGGATACTTGAAACAGAGCCAACTTAGGAAAAGAAATTCTGTGAAACAACTCTCCTTGAGGAGATCATAAACACCATCACACATCCAATAAGAACACACCTCGAGGAACAGAGAGTGACTGGGACTAGGTGGGCAACCACTGGCTGATAATCACGAGCTGATCTACAAACCTCTGTTCTTGAAGAAACCCTCCCCCCAGTCACCTCCAAACAACTGGAAAAGGCTAGAGGTACAGCAACCGAGGGATAGGAAGGGAGACACTGAGGTCCCTGCTCAGGACAGAAAGACTGGCTCTGAAACAGAAAGGGAGGTAGAGAAGCTGTGCCGGAGGTGGAGGAGAGGGGGGGCGTCTCGGCCAACTGCTGGAAGCTACGGGAAAAAACAGTGGGATTTATTGGAAGCACACGCACACACCTCATGTTGCAAATACAGTCAGAGCAGAACAGGCTTGCTGATAGCTCTGTCTGAGGCTGTAAAATCTTTGTGAAAGGCACATCTGAGAGTGGGGATGAGATTAAACAAATCCCTGCAAGTCTGAATGTAGAGTGGCCACATTTGCCCACAGTGAGGCAAGCAACTTGTAGCAATACGGAGGGACACTGGGGCCAAACCCTACAGTTTGGAACCTGTATGACTTTCCAATCAGAATGCAGCCAGTACTGAGGCACTGTGAAGAGAGAGTGAAGGATGCAGCAAATGGCCTGGAGGGAAATCAAAGATCATAGGACCCCCACTGCTCTCTGAGAAGCTTGTTGAGATCAACGGAGGTGGAACTGTTGCAGGAGAAAGTGTGCGGCATTTTCCATGACTTGGCCAGTGAGGCTGGGATGACCAACAGAACACCCTTCAACCTGGTTACCTGAAACCTTGCCAGGGGCTCTAGAAGACCTCAAGGAGGTAACAAATCAAGCTTTCTTAGCAGAAGCTGAAAAAGCTGAGCTACTGTTAGAAGCCACTAGCTCAGACGGCAGCAGAAAATATCGTTCTGAAGTGTAAGTGGAGAGTCGCTGACAGACCTGCAAAGAGAGGAGTCGACAGCGAGACAGAGTGAGTGAGTGATGCCAAAGTACTGGAGAGGTATCACAGCATCCTTCAATGGTTGGGCATGCAAAACCCAGGCTTGCACCAGCCAGTATTTATACTGGCCACAGCCCAAAGAGGTTGTTGTAAAATTTTTGCAGAAACTGCCAGGTTGGTGGCGGAAAGCCCACAGACCACAAGAGGAACTGCACCTGAATCCTGTGCCAAATCTTGTAAACCATTCATCAAAACAGAAAGGTGGTAGTGTGGGACCCCTGCCCGAAAGAAAAGTTGGGATGGGGTGGGGAATCTTAGCAGAGTTCCCTCATTTTCTTTTTCCCTCCAAGGTCCATGTGTGGCACTGACATTTGGAACAGGAAGATAATGCTGCTATGCATGGAACCTCAGAGCAAGTCATAGACTCAGAGATGCACAGCACAGAAACAGACTCTTCAGTCCAACTCATCCATGCCGACCAGATATCCTAACCAAATCTAGTCACATTTGCTAGCACTTGGCCCATATCCCTCTAAACCCTTCCTATTCATATACACATCTAGATGCCTTTTAAGTGCCACTTCCTCTGGCAGCTCATTCCATATACGTACCACCCTCTGAGTGAAAAAAGTTGCCCCTTAGGTCTCTTTTATATCTTTCCCCTCTCACCCTAAACCTATGCCCTGTAATTCTGGACTCCCCCACCCCAGGGAAAAGACTTTGTCCATTTATCCTATCCATGCCCCTCATGATTTTATAAACATCCATAAGGTCATCCCTCAGCCTCCAAAGCTCCAGGGAAAACAGCCCCAGTCTATTCAGCCTCTCCCTATAGCTCAAATCCTCCAACCCTGGCAACATCCTTGTAAATAGTTTTTGAACCCTCTCAAGTTTCACAACATCTTTCCAATAGGAGGGAGACCAGAATTGCACACAATATTCCAAAAGTGGTCTAACCAGTGTGTTATACAGCCGCAACATGACCTCCCAACTCCTATACTTCATGCTTTGACCAATAAAAGAAAGCATACCAAACGCCTTCTTCGCTATTCTATGGCACACTCAGAGGGAATGCTGACTACCAGTATCTCCTCGACATCATGAGCACGGCTAGCTGCTTTCCAGGGGCTATTTGTCCGAGAACCATATTCCTCACCCTCACCATAGTCCTCTTGGGCAGATCCAATCAGACCAGGGCTCACATTCCATGTCCAAGATATTACAGGAAGTCATGGACAACCTGGGCATGATCCAGCAGAAATCTTTAGTGTGTCATCCATAACCACAGGAAGCAATAGATTAGTTTCACCAGACCCTACAATGATTAGGGCACACTGCCATGGTAACACCCCTGACTGGGGTAAAGGACTAGATTTTCTTCTGTAATAAAAAGAAAACCAAAGGACAGTGGATACTGGAAATCTGAAACACAAACAGAAATTGCTGGAGAAATTCGGCAGGTCTGGAAGCATCTGTGGAGAGAATTAGAGTTAATGCTTCTAGTCCAATTACCCTTCTTCAGACTTCTA
Organism: Chiloscyllium punctatum; assembly: GCF_047496795.1. Lineage (NCBI taxonomy): Eukaryota > Metazoa > Chordata > Chondrichthyes > Orectolobiformes > Hemiscylliidae > Chiloscyllium > Chiloscyllium punctatum. Next base: position 90,561,073 of record NC_092751.1, read on the forward strand.
GACTTTCTTCTGTTTGGCAGCAGAACTCACAGAGCTGGAAATATTAACCCTCTCCACAGATGGTGTCACATCTACCGAGTACTTTAGCTTTATTTCACCAGAGTGAATCAAAGGTGAAAATGAGGACAGATTTGATATGTTAAACCTGTACTCTTTTGGTGCCAACGATCAAAGGGCGTATCCAAATTGATGCATTTGGATTCGACCAGAGTAGATCGAGAAAAAAAAATTTCCTCTGATGAGGCAGTCCGAAACAAAACAGGCACAACCTTCCAACTCTTGCTGAGGATAATGTCACAAACAAACAAAACTTTTTGACTCTCTCCCTCAAAAATGACTGGAATGTAGGGGCTCATCAATTGAAAATTTCATATTTGAGACTTATAGACTTTTATTTGCTTAAAGTATTAAAGTTATGGAATTGAAAAAAATAGTTGGGGTAAGGTATAAATCAGTAATTTTCTCACTGAATAACAGAATAATCTTCCCAAGCTCCTGTTCAGTCCAGGATACTGAGCACCTGAGTAACACCGGGATTCATATCAAATGCATTTATATCAATAAACCTCAATGCTGTTGCATTTCTTTCTGAAATCATTATACAATTTGTGATTTTACTCACAGCCAGTTACCTTCCTATGGAGTTGCTCCTAGCAGAAGAACATAGTGGGTCTTTTGCTCTCTTCTGCATCTTTGCTCACATAGAATCCTTGCAGTTCACAGACAGAATAGCCTTTGGATTCATCATGATCTGGATTTTAAATGCTGTCAGAGGGCCCAGTTGATCACTACCAGCAGACAGCTGGGCATTAACACACTGACACACACACGCACACCATATGCACTAAAATTATAAGGCATCTCAAATATTTTAATGAATGGTTATTCCAGATAATTCCTAGATAATTCCAGCAAACAATTTTGTTTAACTTTATCATTAACTGAAAACAAAGATATTTGGGTGAGGGACAATAGCTGTTGAGCTAACTTTGGAACATTCAGCTCATAGAGTCATAAAGTTTTACAGCATGGATATAGACCCTTTGGTCCAACCAGTCCATGCAGACCTTAATCCCAAACTAAACTCGTCCCACATGTCTGGTCCTGGCTCATATCTCTCCAAATCTTTCCTCCTCATGTACTTATTCAAATGTCTTCTAAATATTGTAATTGTACCTGCATCCACCACATCTTCTGGAAGTTCATTCCACACACGAACCACCCTCTGTGTAAAATATTTACTCCTAGTGTCATTTTAAATCTCTCTCTCCTCACCCTAAAAATGTGCCTCCAAGTCTTGAAATCCCCCATCCTAGGGGAAAAGACAATTATCATTAACTCTATCTATACCCTTCATTATTTTATATTGTGTAAGGTCGCCTCTCAATCTCCTACGCTCCAGTGAAAGAAGTCCCAACCTATCCAATCTTTCTTTATAACTCAAACCTTCCAAACCCAGCAATATCTTGGTGAACCTTCTCCAGCTTAATAGTACCCTCCCTATAACTCGACAACCAGAACTGGGCACAGTACTCCAGAAGAGGTCTCACCAATGTCCTATACAACCTCAACATGATTTCCCCAACTCCTATATTCAAAAGACTGAGCAATAAAGGCAAGAGTGCTAAATGCCTTTTGCCCCAATGTTGCATGGCTTGTAGAACTCTCACCTCAATACTGTACTGTTGTGCAGAACTCTGCACAGTTACAATCCCCACCCTCCCACTGATAAAACTTGCACCATCTACATTGTCCTCAAAAGTAGAGTCCATTGCCACAAGCAAGTACATCATGTGTTGACACGGACACGGTTTGTTTCATTCTTCATGGTTTGCTCCTTTTAAACTGGGTCAAACATCAAGTAAACTAGAAAGTCTCAAAACCACTTTGCTTGTAAGTAATACAGGCAAATGTAAGGCCTCTCATACCCATTTTGCTGGGGAAGATACCAAATACTATTGCATGTGAGCATGAAAGTTATCTATCAGTGCATGAAAGTGGTCACCTAATGTTACCTGACTCACCCTAAGATCCTAATCCTTGGATGTCTTCTAAAAGAGTCTTGCAAGCATCTCAAGTGTGTGCTGGCTGCAGTATAACTCCCATTTGCTGTGAAACAAAGCTCTCCAGACACTTTGAGTGGCTTGCTCTGCCTTTTGAACTTTGGGAGAGACCAGCCTTCGGCTTTCCTGGGTGTTTTGCAACATACAAGTTACCATTCTAAGTTCTGTTGCAGATAAAAGTGCTCCACTTTATAACTAGACAGGGTGCAGGCTGGGATGAAACAAATTTGGGGCATTCCGATTTATCCAGCAACTTCCATTATCAATAGTGGAGGGAGGGATCATAGAAACCCTACAGTGCAGGTGCAGACTACTCAGCCCATTGAGTCCACACTGACCCTCTGAAGTGCATCCCACCCAGATTCACCCCATCCCTGTAATACTGCATTTCTCTTGGCTGATCTACCTAGCATGCACATCCCTGGACGCGACAGGGCAATTTGGCATGGCCAATCCACCTAACCTGCACACCTTGGATTGCGGGAGGAAAGGACATTCAAAAAGCATGGCGCTGGAAAACCGCAGCAGGTCAGGCAGCATCCAAGGAGCAGGACAGTAGATGTTTTGGGCTTAAGTCCTTCATGAGGAATGTCCAGAGCAAACCCACAGACACAGGGAAAATGCAGAAACTCCATACAGAGAGTCACCTGAGGATGGAATTGAACCCAGGTCCCTGGTGCTGGGAAGCAGCAGTGCTAACCACTGAGCCACCATGCCACCCCAAATTGCTGTAGATTGGATGATTAGATTCCCTACAGTGTGGAAACAGGCCCTTCGGCCCAACAAGTCCACACCAAAGAGCAACCCACCCAGACTCATTCCCCTACATTTACCCCTGACTAATGCACTTAACGCTATGGGCAATTTAGCATGGCCAATTCACCTAACCTGCACATCTTTGGACTGTGGGAGGAAACTGGAGTACCTGGAGGAAACCTACGCAGACACGGGGAGAAGGTGCAAACTCCACACAGACATTAAAAAGTCACCACTGCAACATTTTGTTTAGAAGGCTGCAGATTTAAAAATCTAAATAGCAAAACATTTAACAAGGGCAGGGCATCACAGAAACCAGGAACTCTTCAAAATTGTGTGAATATTTGAAGGGGACAAATTGCAGGGCTATGGGAAAAGGGAAGAGGTTTGAAACCAACTGAACAATGGTTTTACAGATATCTGCCAATAACAGATAGCTTTGCAGTATCCTTGAATACAGGTGAGGTCCTGAAAGACTGGAGAATTGCTAATGTTATTCCCTGGTTTAAGAAGAGTAGCAGGGATGATCCATGCAATTATAGGCTAGTGAAGCTGACATCAGTGGTAGGGAAGATACTTACATTCGGAAGAAAATTGGCTTATCAGTGATAGGCAACATGGTTTTGTGCAGGGAAGGTCATGCCTTACCAACTTAATAGAATTCTCTGAAGGTGGCAATGCAGGTCAATAGAGTGGTCAAGAAGGCATACGGCATGCTTTCCTTCTTCAGACAGGGTATTGACTACAAGAGTTGGCAAAGTTGATTGATGAGGGAAGGGCTGTCGATGCCAGAGACATGGACTTTAGGAACCTTGATAAGGTTCCCCATCGTATGCTGATGGAGAAAGTGTGGTCGCATGGGATCAAGGGTATACTAGTGAGAATAAATAGAGAACTGGCTGGGCAGCAGGAGACAGAGTAGTAGTGGAAGGGAGTTTCTCAAAATGGAGAACTGTGACCAGTGGTGTTGCACAGGGATCCATGTTGGATCCACTGTTGTTTATGATATCTATAAATGATCTGGAGGAAGGTATAGATGGTCTAATTAGCAAGTTTGCAGATGACACTAAGATTGGTGGAGTTGCAGATAGTGAAGGGGACTGTTAGAAAATGCAGCAGAATATAGGTAGATCAGAGAGTTGGTCAAAGAAATGGCAGATGGAGTTCAATCTGGGCAAATGTGAGGTGCTACATTTTGGAAGATCCAATTCAAGAGCGAACTATACGGTAAACAAAAAAAAAGCCCTAGAGAAAACTGATGTACAGAGAGATCTGGGTGTTCAGGTCCATTGTACCCTGAAGGTGGCAATGCAGGTCAATAGAGTGGTCAAGAAGGCATATGGCATGCTTTCCTTCTTCGGACAGAGTATTGAATACAAGAGTTGGCAGGTCATGTTACAGTTGTATAGGACGTTGGTTCAGCTACATTTGGAATACTGCGTACAGTTCTGGTCACCACATTACCAGAAGGATGTGAATGCTTTGAAGACGGTGCAGAGGAGGTTCACCAGGATGTTGCCTGTTTTGGAGAGCACTAGCTATGAAGAGAGGTTGAGCAGATTAGGATTATTTTCATTAGAAAGACGGATGTTGAGGGTGGCCCTGACTGAGGTCTACAAAATCATGAGAGGTATAGACAGGGTGGATAGCAAGAAGCTTTTTCCCAGAGTGGGGGACTCAATTACTTGGGGTCATGAGTTCAAGTTGAAAGAGGAAATGTTTAAGTGAGATATGCATGGAAAGTTCTTTACGCAGAGGGTGGCGAGTGCCTGGAACATGTTGCCAGCAAAGGTGGTAGAGGTGGGCACGATAGCATCATTTAAGATGTATCTAGACAGATATATGAATGGGGAAGGAGCAGAGGAATACAGATCCTTAGAAAATAGGTGACAGGTTTAGATAGAGGATTGACGCAGGCTTGGAGGGCCTTAGGGTCTGTTCCTGTGCTGTAATTTTCTTTGTTCTTTGTTCTTAAAGAACCTGCATAGACCCAATTGGCCAAAGGTACTGTTTTGTTTCATTTGATCATGTGGGAAATTGTGAACATTTGAAACGGGCTGCAGACAGCACAACACTCTGGGTGTATTACAGTTCAAGCTTGGAAAGTCATTTCCTTTTACAGAATCACGCTGTATCATCGAACACAAACTGGCACAAATCAGCATAGTTTTGACTGTGTGCACTGCAAAAACACAAACTCGAAGACAGAATTGTAGTGGCAGTTTACAATACTCAGCGAGGATTCCCTTAAAGCAAAGTACCCAGAGAGGGTGAAAATCAAAATTTTGCATTCAAAGTGCTGCAATATTCTTTCCATCTTATAGCTGGTTCTCTCTTCTTTACCACACACCCACCAACCCCTGCCATTTCCATATGGAGAATAGGATGAGATTGCCTGTAGACACTGGGTAATGGGTGAACAGCACTGGGTCTGAATGATGCTAGGCTGGCATGGGAAAGTGAGAGAAAGGGAGGTGCCACTTTACTATCTGTGACCTACAGAGGAGTGGGCATCCAACTGACCCACTCCCTATTGACAGGCCAATGAACCAACTAGGGGTAGGCAGACAAACAGATGAAGGAAGTGTTGGATAATAGCACTTACTCTGCCCAAGCTAAAACCTGTGGAAAAGGTGCATTGAGTTGACAAGAGGAAAGATGTGAATGAACGAGAGAGGATACAGAGGAGATTCAACAGTGTGTTGTCTAAATCAGCTATGGAGGGCACATAGCTGCACCTGCACATTCCGAGATACTATGGGCAATCTAGCATGGCCAATCCATCTAACCTGCACATCTCTGGACAGCAGAGCACCTGGTGGAACCCCACACAGACACAGGGAGAATGTGCAAACTCCACAGTCACCCAAGAGTGGGGTCAAACCCAAGTCCCAGGTGCTGTGAGGCAGCAGTGCTAACCACTGAGCCATATAGTGCCACCTTGATCGATTTGAGGTGTACCAAGTTCTAAGGGACATGGGGGAAGAAACTCTTCCTGTTAGTAGAGGGGGGCAAAGAGTACAATTGGGAAATGGTGGAGAGAGCAGATTATAAGGCAACAGAACAGGAGATTTAGAGGAAAACATTTCACCCACAGAATGGGGAGAGGTGTCATCTGAAACCCACTGACTCAAAAAGGGTGCTGCATGCGGGAACCTTCCAGGCAGGGAGGTAATTGAGCTCTTGAAACGCCACAGCGAGATGCAGGAGACCCTGGTTCGAGTCTCACCTGCTCCAGAGGAGTATAAAAATAGGTCGATTAAAAAAAAAGGTTAAGAGGCCAAATGAGATTGGAATACAGAGATGAGTGATGACCACGATCGGCCTCTTGCCATAGTGTTTTAAATAAAACTGACTCCAGGTAGAAAATTACTGCAGCGTTTTCTGAAGAAAATTCCCAAAGGACTCCAAACAGTTTCTAACTTGTGTGGCACATTGAAATGATCACATCCTGTTTTTTTTTTCTCTCTCTCTCTTCCAGTGAAAGATTTGAATATTTGGAGAGACATAAAAGGGCACTTCTTACCTATAGCCAGGAGTCCTGTCAATAGAACCACGACCCCCAGGATTTTCATGCCTTCATACGGACAAGTCGCTTAAACGAAGCAAAGCCAAGGTGTGAAAATCTGGCATGTTAAATGGTGAGTCGACTCTCTCTCTACACAAGCGCGCACACACACACACACACCAAAGCCCTACTCTGTACGAATGTAGGAAATGCTGAGAGTCCGCCGAGCAAGTTTTTGGAATTCCTCGCAGTCCGCTTTTACATGGAAGGAGACGGCTTGAAGTTCATTGTCAGTGCGTCTGACACAGATGGGAAGCAGATAAGAGAAGCGGTCCACTGTTTTGCTGCAGCAGTTTTTGCAAAGTAACTTTCCAGTGGATGCACGCAGTGGCGGTGGGGGTGAGGGGGGGGGGGGGGGGGGAATCTCCAACCAGTTGCATGCAAGTTCACTGCTCCCCTGCCTGGCTGTGTAACTGTGCTCGAATGTTTAAAAGGTTTGACAGGGGGGGGGAGTTCCAAGGGGAGGGAATTTGGGAGTGGCTGAGGATTCGGATCTGCCTGTGTGACTAATTTCACAGGCGTTTCCATTTGGAGGGAATTAACTTATATATACATTCATTATTTCATTGCGATCTCGTGCAGTCCTGTTCCTTTTGAATGTTACCCAACAGGAGGGTGTTTTTTTTTGGTTGAACTTGTAACTTTAAGCGAATTCAAAGCAGCAACATTGACCGTGACCATGTTCCTACCCCCTCAGCGCTAGAGACTCTCAGCAGACCTATGTACTACATGTAACATATGGTTGTGTGTTGTTGGGAAGAAACTGCACCAAGCATCGATGCTGATTTTTGCGCCTCCTGGAGTTTGGGCCTGATTTTCCTCGCGATCTCTCTCTACACTGTTCGTGACCGTTGGGATTACTGATCGATTTGTAGGCTGTGTTAGACTGAACTCTTCCAATTGACATTTTATCTGGACATTAATAAGTGAAACCCAAACTCCTTAACATAGAACAGTATAGCACATTTGGCCCTCAACGTTGTGCCTGCCTTTTATACTAGCCTTAGATCAAACTAACCTACATACCCTTCATTGTACCATCGTCCATGTGCCTATCCAAGAGTCGCTTACATGTCCCTAATGTATCTGACTCGATATTTTCCACTTGCTAAATATGACCTTTCCCCTACATAGGGAGGGGAAGGGTAAATTAGATTACTTACAGTGTGGAAACAGGCCCTTCGGCCCAACAAGTCCACACCAACCCTCCGATGAGCAACCCCCCCCAGACCCATTCCCCTACATTTACCCCTTCACCTAACAGTACGGGCAATTTAGCATGGCTAATTCACCTGACCTGCACATCTTTGGATTGTGGGAGGAAACCGGAGCACCTGGAGGAAACCCACACAGACATGGGGAGACATGGAAGAGTTCAGTCTAACACAGCCTACAAATCGATCATTAATCCCAACGGTCACGAACAGTGTAGAGAGAGATCGCGAGGAAAATCAGGCCCAAACTCCAGGAGGCGCAAAAATCAGCATCGATGCTTGGTGCAGTTTCTTCCCAACAACACACAACCATATGTTACATGTAGTACATAGGTCTGCTGAGAGTCTCTAGTGCTGAGGGGGTAGGAACATGGGCGGCAAGGTGGCACAGTGGTTAGCACTGCTGCCTCACAGCGCCAGAGACCCGGGTTCAATTCCCGCCTCAGGCGACTGACTGTGTGGAGTTTGCACGTTCTCCCCGTGTCTGCGTGGGTTTCCTCCAGGTGCTCCGGTTTCCTCCCACAGTCCAAAGATGTGCAGGTCAGGTGAATTGGCCATGCTAAATTGCCCATAGTTTAGGTAAGGGGTCGATGTAGATGTATGGGTGGGTTACGCTTCGGCGGGGCGGTGTGGACTTGTTGGGCCGAAGGGCCTGTTTCCACACTGTAAGTAATCTAATGGGCAAACTCCATACAGACAGTTGCCTGAGGTAGGAATTGAACCCAGGTCTTTGATGCTGTGAGGCAGCAGTGCTAACCACTGTGCCACCGTGCTGCCCCAAATTAAATGGTAAAGTTGCCACAGCCCTGGTGAACCTAGAGACTGGCATCAGGCAATTGTGTGGAGTTTGCACATTCTCCAAATGTCTGCGTGGGTTTCCTCCTGGTGCTTCAATTTCTTTCCACATTCCAGAGGTTAGATGGTTGGTCATGCTAAGTTACCCATAACATCCAGGGATGTGCTGATTAGGTGGGTTAGCCATGGGAAATGCAAGGTTACAGGGATAGGTAGCAGGGTGGATCTGGGTGGAATGCTGTTCAGAGGCTGATGTAACTCAATGGGCCAAAAAGCCTGCTTTCACACTGTAGCGATTCTATGATTCCAACCAAAGGGCTCCTCTCTCAATAGAGAGAGACAGCTGGTGATGGTTTAACCTCAGGTAAGGGGAAAGGTTGAGAAGGAGAGTCCTTCACTGTAACCTTGGCTGGAATTGAACCCACACCGTTGATATAACTCCAAATCATAAATTAGCCATCCAGCTAACTGGCAAGTGCAATTTAGTTATTGAATAACCATTTTTAAAAAAAGTAACATTGCTATAATCTCGTAGAGAGCCAACTGATGGTGGTTTAACCTGGGGGTCACGATGCCTTAGTTGAGGGGAGAGGTTGCAACAGATGGACAGTTAGAAAAATATCTGCAAGGTTAGGGGCCAAGTGTTGGAAAATGAGATTAGAATAGATAGGTACTTGATGATCAACATGGACCTGAGGGACAAATCAGAATGGTCGTTCTTTGGATGCGATCTTAAGCCAAGACCACATTTTCTATCTCATGTAGACCGGAGAGATTGTGATGGAAAATGTGGTCTTGGCTTAAGATCGGATCCAAAAGATGACCACTCTGATTCCATGGAAAGAGCTTTCTCCCGGTATTGTGGTTATTTACATTCTTCAATTACTGCCACTATCACAATCACGCTAAAGTCTGTGGGAGCTGCATTTTCCTACATTGGAACAGTGAATTTCAAATCTTAATTAACTGGCTTTGAGTCTTGGGATATTGTGAAATTGTGAAAAGCATTACATAAACACAAAGTCTTTATTACCATTTAAGATCATCCTGTTATGCAGAGCAGTAATGCTGCAGGCCTCTGAGGGTAGATAATGCTGTAGAATATTGCAGGAGTGAATCTATAGCCTGTACTTGGATCGGGTCTGTTGCCAAGTGGAATGTCTACTGGCATGCAGAAAAACTAAGCTTATTGTTCCAAATAATTTTGTACATATATGTTTCATTGGTGCTGGGCTTCTAAGGATTCTGGTGTATTCTGATATTGGAGTGGCATGGTGGCTCAGTGGTAAGCACTGCTACCTCACAGCACCAGGGACCTGGGTTCAATTTCAGCCTCAGGTGACTGTGTAGAGTTTGCACACTCTTCCCCATGTCTGAGTGGGGTTTCCTCTGGGTACTCCAGTTTCCTCCCAAAGATGTTCAGCTTAGGTGAATCGGTCTTAATGTTCAGAGATGTGTAGGTTAGTCAGGGGTTAAATATAGGGGACAGGAATGGGTCTGGGTGGGTTATACTTTGAAGGGTTGGTGTGGACTTGTTGGGCCAAATGGCCTGTTTCCACACTGTAGGGTTTCAAAGATAACACTTGGCCCTTCTTGCGAGAGTGGAGGCTCACTGAACTCTCAGACAAAGCCACAATGTGGGGGACCTGGCAGAAATGGAGCTTTATTTCTCTGGGGGATATAATGTGAACAGCTCATCTGTCTTGTTCCATGCGCAAAGCTGCCCCGCCCCTTCCCGGCATTCCCAGGGGGCCAGCTGGAAGCTCAACACATGGCTGGGGCACAGTGTGAAGGGAAGTGCCGGCAGGTGAAACTTGTGATTTGTGAGGAGGGGATGGAAAAGGGAAATACTCCAGGCAAAGAAAAGGACTTCAGTGAGGCCACCTGCCAAGCTGGTGAAGTTAAAGTATTAATTCTCCTCTGATAAGCCAAAGTTAGATCAGGCTCAGTTACTAAGCTAATTAGGTCATGAGGGAACCTTTAAATCTGGCATGGCTATTATACCTGTAGTGAACAAGAAGGACATCTGTGTAAGCAAACTGTTCTTTGTTAAAGCTCACCAGATTTTTTTTGTTTAAATTTTTCTAATTCTGATTTTTTTTTCCACTCGTTTGGAGCTATCAACATTGCAGATAAAAAAGCCTTAAAAATATATTTAGAAATGCTGTATTTTCTTCATTGCGGAAATAATTGACTCTAAATAACGGCCTGGATTTGGAGGTTGTAATGACTGCATTTTCAATCATTGCCCGGTGAAACTAACACCAGCTTCTCACTTCCACACATGCACTTTTTTCACCTATAATCATGATATTTGCATTTTGTAACTTAGCAACAGGTGTGGGCCATTCAGCCCCTCAAATCAGTTCAACCATTCAGTTCGATCTTGGAAGTCCTGTATCTTTTTTAATAGAATATATTTTTATTAAGAAAAAATAGATTTTCAAATATTGAAGCCCTGTATCTTAACTTTGTTAACATGCCTAGGTTCTGTAACCCTTCATAACCAACCTACACTGAATATCTACCAATCACTCTTCTGAAATTCTCAATTGCCATCAACAAGCTCAACAGCTTTACGGAGGAGACAGTGTTGGGTTTTCTCTGCTCTGACAGGATTTAATGTAGCCTATCAGGCCAAGAAATATGGTAGCCCAGTTAATTGTGGAAGAGGTCCCACGTCAGTTTCCATCGTGGGATTCCTATCCCTCTCTGGTGGTCGATTAGTTAGGTTCATCAGTGAACCAATCGACCTAAGCCCACCACAACTTTAACACTGGTTCGAGTTTGAAATAGAAACTGTCATGCTTTTCCTTGTCTCCTAAAGGCCACCTTGGGTTAGCCAGTGACCTCCCTAGGAGAGGGGTTCTTCGTTGAAAGGCATTCCTTGCCCAAGTGTGAGATCTGGCTTGGAAACTTAGCGGGTGTGGGGTGGAGTAGGGGGGATGGGGCTGCTGAGAGCCAACCTGTATTGCCTGTATTGCCCACCTCACAATTCCTTACTCACCTTTGGCTTGGTGTCCATTCGGGATCCTGGGCCTTGGGTGAGTGCATTGTCATCAGCTGGTAGCACTGGTCTTTAATAGACTGGCAGCTCTCAGCAAGCAGCACGTGCACCTACATGGCTGTGAATTCATCTTGTGGATGAATAAGGCCATGTGGCCAGCAATTTAACTGACTAATGAACACTCAATATCATCAGGCCTGCCCCATGGAACAGACTGAAGTAGTTCTAGAGCCATAGACTCATAGAGTCATGCAGCATGGAAACAGACTTTGGTCCAATTCATCTATGGTGACCAAGTTTCCCAAACTAACCTAATCCCACTTGCCTGCATTTGGCCCATATCCCTTTAACCTTTCTTGTTCATGTACCTATCCAAATTTTTTTTTAAATGTTGTAACTATATCTACATTGACCACTTCCTATGGCAATTCATTCTACACATGAAATAACCTTTGTGTGAAAAAGGTATCCCTCAGGTCCCTTTTAAATCTTTCTCCTCTCACCCCTACCATGGGGAAAAGATCTTTGTTAGTCACCTTACCTGTGCCCCTCATAATTTTACAAAATTGATAAGATCACCCCTCAATCTCCTACGCTCCAGTGAAAAAAGTCTCAGCCTATCCAGCCTCACCTTTTAACTCAAACCCTCCAGACCTAGCAACATCCTGGTACATCTTTTCTGAACCCTCTCCAAGTTAATAATATCCTTCCTATAGCAGGGCGACCAGACCTGGACACAGCACTCCAAAAGAGGCCTCAGCAACACCTTGTACAGCCTCAACATGACATCTCAACTCCTGTACCCAAATGTCTAAGCAATAAAGGCAGAATTTAATTTAGATAAATGTGAGGTGCTACATTTTGGGAAAGCAAACCTTAGCAGGACTTATACACTTAATGGTAAAGTCCTCAGGAGTGTTACTGAACAAAGAGACCTTGGAGTGCAGGTTCATAGGTCCTTGAAAGTAAAGTCACAGGTAGATAGGACAGTGAAGAAGATGTTTGGTATGCTTTCCTTTATTGGTCAGAGTATTGAGTACAGGAGTTGGAAGGTCATGTTGTGGCTGGACAGGACATTGGTTAGGCCACTGTTGGAATATTGTGTGCAATTCTGGTCTTCTTGCTATTGGAAAGATGTTATGAAACTTGAAAGGGTGCAGAAAATACTTACAATGATGTGCCAGAGTTGGAGGATTTGAGCTACAGGGAGAGACTGAATAGGCTGGGGCTGTTTTCCCTGTAGCGTCGGAGGTTTATAAAATCATGAGGGGCATGGATAGGATGAATAGACAAAGTCTTTTCCCTGGGGATTACAGAACTAGAGGGCATAGTTTTAGGGTGAGAGGGGAAAAATATAAAAGAGACCTAAGGGGCAACGCTTTCACACAAAGGGTGGTACGTGTATGGAATGAGCTGCCAGAGGAAGTGGTGGAGGCTGCTACAATTGCAACATTTAAGAGGCATTTGGATGGGTATATGAATAGGAAGGGTTTGGAGGGATATGGGCCGGGTGCTGGCAGGTGGGACTAGATTGGGTTGGGATAAATGGTCGGCATGGACGGGTTGGACCGAAGGGTCAATTTCCATGCTGTATAGCTCTATGACTCTATGACTCTAAGTGTGTTAAACACCTTCTTAACCACTCTGTCTATCTGTGATGCAACTTTGAAGAACTATGTACCTGAACCCCTAGGTCTCTCTGTTGGTAACACTACCCGGGGAATGATGTTAATAATACCCAGGACGCTATCATTAACCGTATAAGTCCTGCCTTTGTTTGCTTTCCTGATGTAGAGCTTATGCCTGAAATGTCAATTTTCCTGCTGCTTGGATGCTGTCTGACCTGCTGTACTTTTCCAGCACCACACTCTCGACTCTGATCTCCGGCATCTGCAGTCCTCACTTTCTCCTTGTTTGTTTTACCAAAATGCAGCACCTTGCATTTATCCAAATTGAACTCCATCTACCACTCCTCAGCCTATTAACCCAGTTGATCACAATTCTGTTGTAATCTTAGAAAACCTTCTTCATACTGCCAATTTTGGTGTCATCCGTAACTTACTATCCAGGCCTCTTAAATCCTCACCTGAATCACTTACAAAAAGGACAAACAAAAGTAGACCCAGCACTGATCTCTGTAGAACACCGCTGGTCACAGGCTTCTAGTCTGAAAAACAACCCTCCATCAACACCCTCTGTCTCCTACCATCGAGCCAACTTTGTATCCAACTGGCAAGCCCATGCCTGAATCCCATGTGATCTAACTTTACTAATTAGTCTACCCTGTGGAACCTTGTCAAAAGCTTTACTTAAGTCCATATAGACAATGTCTCCCTCTTGATCCTTTTCTGGTTATGTCCTGGAAAAACTGAATCAAGTTTGTGAGACAGGATTTCCCATGCACAAAGCCACGCTGACTATCCCAACCTGTCCTTATATCTCCAAATGCATGTTAATCCTATATCTCAGAATCCCGTGCAACAACGTACCCAATACTAATGTGGGTGGGTGGTTGGGTGGGTTATTCCTCACCAGTTCTTTAACCAGTAACCCATTAAATACAGACCCCTTTGTGTAAAGAGGTCTTTTGTGATATCATTCCATTTGACGTTCCTCAGTGGAGATTTATATCCCCACAGCCTGGTTATGCTTCCCCATTTTGTTGTGGCTGCAGATGTGATATCCCAAATCATTAAACTCCCTCATTAGAAGGGACAATCTGGCTCCCCATCTTTATTTATCTGCCCCCCCCCCTCCCCCCACAGCTGGTCAACACAAGGTTAATTTAAAAATGTATCTTTTCCCACTCTGCATACCTTCCTCCAGCACCAAATTAGATTAGATTTCTTACAGCGTGGAAACAGGCCCTTCGGCCCAACAAGTCGACACCAACCCTCTGAAGAGTAACTCACCCAAACCCATTTCCCTCTGACTAATGCATTTAACACCATGGGCAACTTAGCTTGGCCAATTCATCTGGGCTGCACATCTTTGAACTGTGGGAGGAAACTGCAGCACCCGGAGGAGACTCATGTAGACACGGGGAGAATGTGCAAATTCCACACAGTCAGTCACCCAAGGCTGGAATTGAACCTGGGACCCTGGTGCTGTGAGGAAGCAGTGCTAACTGCTGAGCCACCACACCACCCCATATATTCTTAAGGCACCAATTTCTACAGTTAACAAAGAGAAAGTTTAGTAATTATTAAGTGCAAGAAAATTAGTAATTCCAAACTTTGGAAAGGCTTCATCTTTGATTTTTCCTTTAAAAGTGGATTCAAGGTGACAAATTCCCATTCTAATCCTTTTGCTTCATCTCTGAGTTCAATCACAGCCACAACCACCCATTCCTTTTGTTGTCCTGTTGTCTTTGTCTAGCTTTCAAATTTGTAACACTGAGAGTGAGATTAGATCTTTACCTGCAATACACGTTTGGGTAGGGTAAGTTCTTCAACAGTGACCTTCAACTTTATCATATTTATCTTGCCCTGACAAGATGAAGATTTCTAAAATGCTAGAGGCACTTCTAGTTGGCAATTTAAGGATTACGGACATTTTATCTTAAATAATCGGGCCATATTAGGAAGGCTGTTGGGTGCCCAGGACTTACTCATAAAAACATGGTTATTGACACTTTTACAAAAAGACAATTGAATAAGTACATGGATAGGAAAGGTTAGGATGGAAATGGGCCAAACACAAGCAAGTGAGACCACTTTAGTTTGGGAACATGTTTATGGCGGACCCGTTGGACCAAAGGGTCAGTTGCCATGCTGTACGATTCTATAAAATTAGAAAATGAAAGTTTGGATTATCATCATAGTCCTACCAAACATAGGGCTGTTCTGTTATTAGAATGAGATGACCAGTGGTGATTTAACCTGAGGATTATTAGTTGTTTCTATAGCTCAAAGCAAAAATGGAACTGTGTGGTGTTCACTCCTTGGTGGCAAGAGTGCATGTAATGTTTGAAAGAAGCGGATTTGATGCTTTAGTGAGATTAGCTGGCAGCTGGTCCCATTGGGTTGAAAAGAAACAGAAACTGCCCAGCAATAGCTTTTTTGGATTGGTTTGAAGTAAAAGTTTTGCGAAGAACTCAAAGAACAGAGCAGTGGGACATAAGACCTCTGAAAGATGTAAATATAGGCCAATGTGTTTCACAACAATGTCTATTGACAGTATCATAAAAGGTTAATGACAATTAGTAAGCAGACTAATTATTCTCCTCCATCTTGTTGGATAAATTTGGATCATTTCACTTTTGTTTGTATGAGGTAACATTTCGCCAATGTGGCAGCATGGTCGCTCAGTGGTTCGCACTGCTGCCTGACAGCACCAGGGACCTGGGTTTGATTCCATCCCCAGGCGAATGTCTGTGTGGAGTTTGCACATTCTCCCTGTGTCTGTGTGGATTTCCTCCAAGTGCTCTGATTTCCTCCCATAGTTTAAAGAATTGCAGGTCATGCTAAATTGTACATAGTGTTTAGGGATGTGTAGGTTAGGTGCATAATGTAGGGGAATGGGTCTCGATGGGTTACTCTTCGGAGGGTTGGCGTGAACTTGTTGGGCCGAAGGGCCTGTTTCCACACTGTAGGGATTCTGTTATCAATCTTTTATCTCCGCACTTGACTCAACTCAGCTCTGATGAAGAGTCATCTAGACTCGAAATGTTAGCTTGCTCTCTTTCCATGGATGCTTCCTAACCCACTGTGATCTCCAGCAATTTTTAAAATTTTCAGTACAGATTCCAGCGTCTACAGTAATTCGCTCCTAAATTAAAAATATATGCCTTTGGATTTCATTTATGCTTAAGCTCAAGGACAGGAGTTCCTTTCCGAAAGGATGAAAAATCTATCTTGGACATGAAGTCCCCGACTATGCTGGTACTGTTGTCTTGTTCGAACAACAACATTAAGCAGGCAATATTTCAGTCCCATTTTTGAGACACATCCATGCATTGGAAGCTGTTCCACATTAGCGCGCACACACACACAGTGCCTGACTCCTCCACTGTCAAGAATGAGGCTTTCTGCAGACTCAGAACATCTTTCATCTCCCTTCTTTCCCAGTTCTTCAGCCATTTTAATTACTTGAGTTAGAGTTGGTAGTGGGACCGACCCAACATCACAAAAAATGGTAGAGCAAAACATAAGCATTGAATCATTTAATTGATTGTCCAATCCACGATGATTTATAAACTTGCTAAAACAGGATATGGATTTTAATTTCTTTTCACAGCCTCTTGCGAGGCAGCTTTTGCGAAGGATTAAAATTGTACCAATAGAATCAGCTAGAGAAAAAAAAATTTCTGCATTTGTTAATTCACTGATATGAACCATCAAATTAAATGTGATTTGGAACTGTGCCTCTGCAAACACTATAAATAGCAAACAATGCCATAGGATTATAGGTCTTTATTCTAACCGAAGGAGAGCTGATATTTTAGTGGTTAAATGAACTGCCAATTTCTGAGTTGCATAGACTTTGAAGGTTCCATGTGTCTGCCCTGGTCAGTGCTCAGCTAGCTGCTCACTGTTAGGACAGCAGTGGATTCTCTGTACTGGGCCCAAGGGTCAAGGTCACCTCCTTCTGAAATCCTGAAGACATGAACCTGACCGTGTACTGAAGTGATGCCTCCCATGGGTAAGTAATGAGCTTTGGCTCATTTGTGCTGAGGAGTCACATGACACCAGTAGTCACATGTCCAACAGGTTTATTTGAAATCGCAAGCTTTCAGAGCGCTGCTCGTTCGTCAGGTGAACTATAACTTGGTGTTGTGTGACTTCGGCTGTTGTCCACCACAGCCCAACGCGGCCATGTCCACATTATGGCCTTTCAAACAAGGGACACGTGAGAAGCTATACCTGTGTAGCTTTGGGGCACAAGGCAGGAATGCATTTAGGAAAGGAGGTGGAATTTAAAAATTAAAAACTAGCAGTCAACATTAATCTGAGACCTGAGAGAGAGAGAGACATGACTAGTGACTAATTTAAGCTGAGAGTCACCACATCTCAGGCAAGAGGTGAGGTCAATACCTTTTTAGTGACTCAGCCAGTGTGGGAATTGAACCCACACTATTGGTCACTCCACAGCCATCCAAGCTAATGGGACCAGTACTCATTGGAATGTCGAAGAATGTGAGGTGACCTTATTGAAACATACAAGATTCTTAGAGGACTTGCAGGATAGATGCTGAAAGGTTGATTCCCTGTATGAGAGAGTCGAGTGCAAAATCTCAGAATAAGGGGTCACCCATTTAAGACAGAGATGAGGAGCAATTTCTTCCCTCAGAGAGTTGTGAACCTGTGGAGTTCTTTACTGCAAATGGCTGATGCTGTGTTATTAATTAATTCAAGGCTGAGATAGAACAGTAGACCCCCAGGTTTCCTCCAGGTGCTCCATTTTCCTCCCACAGTCCAAAGATGTGCAGATTAGGTGGATTGGCCATGGCTAAATTGGCCATCGTGTCCAATGATATGCAGGTGAGGTGGGTTAGCCATGGGAAATGTATGGTTACAGGGATGGGGTGGGTTTGGGAGGGATGCTGTTCAGTGTGTTTCAGGGTTCGGTGTGGACTCGATGGGCTAAATTGTCCATCAAGCAGCTATCAGGCTAACCCCTAAATGGCCTGCTTCCACACTGTAGGGATTCTACTATTCTATGAATTTTAATCAGTAAGGGAATCAAGAGTTATGAGGTTAAGGCAGGAAAAGTAGAGTTGGGATTGATCTCATTTGAATGGTGGAGCAGACTTGACGGGCTGAATGGCCTACTGTGGTTTTATGTTCACATAAATGTGCAAAAGCAATTGCCAATAGGAATAGAAAATGCTAGAAGACGTTAATAACTTGCTAGTGTCTGCGAAGAGAGAAACACAGTTAATGGTGGGTCTGACTTGCTCAAAACCTCATTACGTGGAGTTCAGGTCAGTCAAATGCTTGTCAGGTCAATGACCTTTCATTCAAACTCTGATGAACCTGAAACTCAAATTGTGTTTCTCCCTCTCTCCCGCAGATGCTGCCTGACCCACTGAACATTTCTAGCAATTTCTATTTTTGCTTTAGTGTTTGAACCAATGTCAAATTGTCCTGACCATAAAATGTATTATCTTTAATAAGGCACATAGGCGTGCCAGCAGTATCACTGTATCATTTTGGAAGGGCCATGCAATGAGACTGGATAGGGACTGTGCAAGAGGACACGGTACATTTTCTGAATGAAAGCACTTCTTTTACACAGAGCGTCACCAAACAGAACATATGTTGCATAAGAGGTTATGCTTTAGCAAGAATGTTGCAGTGAAGGGGTTAGCCTGATAGCTGCTTGATGGACAATGTGGAATAGAATGATTTAATTTGAACAACAGCACACTCTTTTGTTCGCTGATTGTCTCATCTCGATTCCATGATGGGTAAGGGCAAAGGAGTTCACTTCCTTTGGTACTGTCAGTGCTCTCCTTCATAAGAATAACAAATTAATGCAGATTGTAGCCTTAAACAGGCAAGCGCCTGACACAATTTCGCTAAAGTCTGATAAAATTTTGTCATTATTTCTTACATTGTTTTGCTACTATGGTTTAAATGAAACACTCAGGACTGTCGGATAATTGAATCATACATGGTCTGTCATAGACTGATAATCTTCACATAAGAAATTTCATTTCTCTGAATGATGATTGATCATGCTGACTGGCAGGAGATTATGACAAATTATCCAGGCGAAGACAATAAATTAATCAAACCCCCGGCAGTGGATTCACAGAAGGCAGATGCTGCTCTGTGCTGGCTTATTTCCTCTCACTGACACAGGCTGACCCTTCGGCACTCACTGCGCTGCTCTGGGCTTTTCCACTCCCAATCTGTGAGGTTATCTCACGGGGCACTGCCCTCTCACCCAGGGCAAGTATGGACAGACCACATCCTGTCCAGGGCTGACCCCTGGGGTCCAGCAGTGCATGGTGGAGGTCAAGAGCAGAGGAGACCTAGGATTTTTACTGAGGTTACAGATGCGATGGGCAAAAATGCAGCAAACATTAAGCCTTTGAGTTATTGGAAGTGTGACCCGGGGATAGCAAAGGAAACTGATCGCGGCCATGTAAAATGTCCCCAAGGCCCAGTAAGTGCTTCGCTACAGTAAGTCACTCAATCCTACAGTAACAAAACAACACAATGTCATTAATCAGCAGTGAATTTGCTTATTGTCAGCACCATTACACAAATAATTCAGTCAATGGTTACCACTAATTATTTACTATGGGCCATAACGCATTTGTAGTGTCAACAGTATTTTCAAGAGATAGGTTTCTATGAAAGCTATTAAGGCTTTACCATGGCAAATGCAAAGCAGTTACTCATCATAACATGATTAACATGTCTGACAGATATTAAAGTATATCCAAGACACCAGCTATTACTGTCAGAAATTTCCATGTGCTGACCATTACTAGCACAATACGGATCAATATGTTAAAAAGTACTAAATTTACTCTGTTCTGAGCCATACGATAGATTGCCAGTATTCTGAGTAACTGGCTTCAACCATGAAAAGTCTCAAAGCTGCATATGCAAACCAAGAGTGGTTTAAAGAGCCGCTACCTATGCTTTGGTCAGCCACTACCTGTGAAGGACTCTCTTTTCCCATCCCAACTATTAAAATGAGGAGGTCAGCCAGGCAATAATTATTATCACAATAATATTTAGCCTAACAGTGGGAGCTTTTGCAAGACATTGGCAGTGTCCTTATCTCTGAGCCAGGAGGCCTAGTTTTAAGTCCCACCTGCTCCAGAGATGTGTAATAACACATCAAAAATACCTTAACCTCACAATGCTATATTCATCTATGTCTTCTTTCTAGAACTATTCTCCGAAATAAGGATGTTTGGATTTGAGAACATTTGAGAATGAAATTTTTGCCTTTGAATTAGATTAGAGAAAAACCTATAGAGAGCCCATCACAGAGTATCTTGCAGCCACTTCAATATGCTTTGATGATCAGACTCTATTATAAATAGGACACACAACCCTAACCTTCCAGTGAACTCTCATAAACAATATTGTGACAGTGATCAGATAATCTGTCTTCAGTGATGTTGGTTGAAGAATAGATATCAGCCACTTGACAGAGAGAATCCTCCAAGTTTTCTTTGAACAGCACTAAGAGATCATTTCCATCCACCCCAGCGATCTCTGTTGAACACCTCATCCAAAATGCAGTATCTCTGATAGTACAGCTCTCCCTCAGTGCCATATCGGCATGTCAGCCGAGGTTTTGTGTTCAAGTCTCAGAGGTGAATCCCTCCTGATACTGTGGTAAGAGTGCTATGGCTGATGGTGTTGAGGCTGTATTTGTGTCAATGATTTTATATACCAGTCTTATATTTCAAGTTTCATAATCTTTTGTTGATATGCTGAGTGTGATAATGTTTGGACACAGTCAGGATATTGGGATATTTTCTATGCTGAGTCTATCCTGTTAATATCTCTCAAGAGGAGATTGATGTAACTCAAGTCTTTCTAACTTCTTATGACCATGAGCTGGACTGATCTGCATTCATCTCATTATGATGGCAAATTAGATGCATTTTCTTCCGCGTTTAGGGGGACAGTTACATCAATCTACGGATTTTCCGAATCTGTCAGGGCAGTGTATTGGCAGTCTTCAGACTTGATTTCAAAGCATATAGTTTCTGGAGGTGGACAGTGCTTTTCTCCTGTTTATGTTTTCTCATCAGCAAAATCAGTTCAGAAATTGGTATAAATGTTGGTGTGGTTTGGATTAGATACAATCTCAGAAGTCACCAAAAATTGAACTGATCTCCTTTGACTCTCTGCCTCCTTGAAAGTTCAAAACTATTCGCATTTTTAAATCTCTCTATTGCCTTTCTTTCTTTTTCCTATAATTAGGTACCTCCTGCAACCTCCACTCGGAACGTTCACAATTTTCCTTGCACCGCTATTGACCACACTCTTAGTTGCCATGACTCTAAAGTACTGGAAGTCCCTGCCTAAATCTTTCTGCCTCTCTCTCTCTATCATCCTTTAAGAAAGCCTTAAAACCCACATAAAGTAAGAGAGTCATGCAGATGTACAGCACAGAAACAGACACTTCGGTCAAACCTGTCCATGCTGACCAGATACCCTAACCTAATCTAGTTCTGTTTGAGGGCACTTGGCCCATATCCCTCTAAACCCTTCCTATTCATATACTCATCCGGATGCCTTTTAAATACTGTAGTTGTACCAGCCTCCACCACTTCCTCTGGCAGCTCATTCCATACCAGCAGCACCCTCTGTGTGAAAAAGGTGCCCCTTAGGTCCTTTTATATCTTTCCCCTCTCACCCTAAATCTATGCTCTCTAGTTCTGGACTCTCCCACCCCAGGACAAAGACCTTGTCTATTTATCCTATCCATGCCCCTCATCATTTTGTAAACCTTGATAAGGTCACCCCTCAGCCTCTGACGCTCCAAGAAAAACAGCCTCAGCCTATTCAGCTTCTCCCTACAGTTCAAATCCTTCAACCCTGGCAACAGCCTTGTAAATCTTTTCTGAACCCTTTCAAGTTTCAAAATGTCTTGGGTCTCCTGCACTCCGGGTCAGGCTTTATCTGTTGAGGTTCCCGTGGAGCATTTCAAAAGGTTTGATATTTTTAAAACATCATTTGTTGGAAACTGTTTGGAAACACAGTAAGCAAGAGAAACTGGTTCTGTTAGGATGTGGACAGGGCATAGAGCCAGGTTGGATGCTTTTATTATCCTTGCCTTCTGTCCGCAAATGGATGGTTTATGTTTGAAAAGGCCATTTCCTGAACCCATATTTGTGAAGGCAAATCTAAAAATTATGCTCAGCAAACTCTCTCATTTTTTAAACCAGAAGTGTTGTTTATTCGCACATGCAAACCCAATGTGGTATTGCTCAAGTTCACCCAGACAGACGCAAGGAAGGTACAGGAAAGAAAGGAGTTTTACATTATTGAAACTAAAAAGTAAAGTTTTGAATTCATGTGAACATCAGAATCTAGTGAGAGGGAGTTAATATCCAGATGAGTCCGGATGGGCGATGAACAGGAGTGGTAGAATTCCTTTAAAGTTGGAGGTCAGGCAGCAAGTTTGTAGACAGGAAACCAGTCCGCTTTTCAGGAGAATACAAGAATCTTTCTGGAAATAGGCTTTGAGAAGGCTTTAAACTCCAAAACAGTTAGCATGGAGTGCAGCTTCCTTTGCTGGTATTATCACAGCATGGACGTCACAAACAGGCTGTTTCAAAAGATCAGAATTATATAATTAAAACTGTCCACAGGAGCTTTGTTCATGTGAAGATGGCTATTGTTCAGTCATTTAGGTTGATGAGGGAGATTCTATCCCTCCGGGGAAAATCCATTGAGGTGTAATAAGGGATCTATCACATTAGATGCTTCTATCACCTCTGCAGGCATCATGAGTCTTAATATGTCTCTACTGCTGTCAGTCCAGGCTGGGAGAGAGAGGCTCCATCCCTCTTTGTTTCACTGTTTTATAATGTGTCCCTCTAATCAATAGGCATAATATTTCATATCAGTGATTCACTGAGCTATGTTCTTCTGCAATCTACTGGTAAAAGTATCCAGAATTGTTGTCAACTTGTGACCCACATGAGACCTGTATTTGTACTTCTAAAAAATTCACAAAGTCTGGTTTGAAACAAAAGAGAAAGAACAGTTTTTTTTTCAACATTTTGCAGTATCCTTCCTGTTCTATGGGCATGATCTAAAATATTAAAGAACAATCAAGTGGATTCAGTGAGATTAGTGTCAGCCCCACAATCAGCACTCCAAATTGCATGTACAACTAGAATAAAATAAACTTTCAGTTCAGGAAATGAATACCCTATGGACTCAGTATGAGTTGGAATTTTGGTACTGTAAAGAGAATTCAAAAGGTTGTGGTTTGTTTTGTGGGGGATGGGGAGATGGGTGGGTGGACGTGGCACTTCAATCGTGGCTTCATTCCGAATTACTCATGGCTTTCAGGGATAGGCTGTCTTAAACTCATTTCTTTCCATGTATTTTGTTTACTAAGTATGCAAGAGATCAGTGTGCAGTGCATGGTATCTCAACACATTAAGGAAGCTGTTTACACTTTGAATGTTGACTGGGCTTCACGATAGGTCTATGTTCTTATTCGTGTTAGTCACATTTTGAAGGGACAAGCCCCTTTTTGGGGATGTGTCCTTCTGCCCGGACAATGCATGCTCAATCTCCAGTCAAGAGGCTCATGATGGGTTGGCATAGTGGCTCAGTCGTTAGCATTGCTGCCTCATAGCACCAGGGGCCCAGCTTTGATTGCAGCCTCAGACAGCTATGTGTGTAGAGCTTGCACGTTCTCCCTGTCTCTGTGTGGGTTTCCTCTGGGAGTTCCAGTCCAAAGATGTGCAGGTTAGGTAGATCAGCCATGCTAAATTGCCCAGGGATATGTAGGTTAGGTGGATTAGCCATGGGAAAGCAAGAGAATAGGGTTGAGGAAATTTAGCAGGCAAGATTAAATGGTGGAGCAGACTCGATGGGCTGAATGGTCTAATTTCTGCTCCTATGTCTTAAATGCAAAGTTACAGGGATAGGATAGGGGGTGGTCTGGGTGGGATGCTCTTCAGACAGTTGGTGCAGACTCAATGGGCTGAGTGGCCTGCTTCCATACTGCAGGGATTCTTTGATAACATGACAGTGAAGACTTAAACCAGGAACAGAAACACAAAGACATTTAAGGAGTCAGGTGGACTTATCCTGTCTGCCCTCAGACACAATTGATCTAATTCTTCATGAACTGATAAATTGCTGAGCATACAGGTGCCACAGATTTACCTCATTATTTGCTCCTCTTACAGAGAAAACATATAATAATTCAGGGAGGGCATACAAGCCAGGCTGGGCAAAAACCAAGAAAAATAATCCATATCATCAGGAAGAAGATCATTCCTGCAAAATATCTCCTGCAGTTCCTACAATCCATGGGAGGTGAATCGTACTGGTGTACAAAAGCAACTCACCTCTCAGAGCTTGACTGATCAGTAATTGATGTATTATAAAAGAAGTTACAGGGAGCAAACCATTTAGCGCATCCTATTTAAGGATTTCAAAGCTTTGAGTTTGGAGAATTGAGCCCGTCTGGGTGTGGGAGGGCCTCGGAAGAGGTCAGAGGCAGATCTGTGCACTGTTCTTAACAAGACCATGGAG
Source organism: Chiloscyllium punctatum (assembly GCF_047496795.1). Classification (NCBI taxonomy): domain Eukaryota; kingdom Metazoa; phylum Chordata; class Chondrichthyes; order Orectolobiformes; family Hemiscylliidae; genus Chiloscyllium; species Chiloscyllium punctatum. Next base: position 90,585,681 of record NC_092751.1, read on the forward strand.
AGACAGTACAGAGGGAGCAAAACAATTACATATCACTTGATGTGACATCATTCATTTACATTATATGCTGGCTTGCAGGCATGTGATCCTGCTTTTCCCCATCTTCTTTGTCCCATTTCTACAGGCCATTCAACACATAGTCAGCTGCAGTGACCATAAGGGAGCCCATTATTTCATAGAAGCCCTAAGGTGCAGGAAACAGGATGTTCAGCTCATTGAGTCAGCAACAACTTTCCGAAGAGCATTCCAATCAGACCCGCCCTGTCCCTGTAACCCATAGCTAATCCAACTAGCCTGTACATCCATGGACACTATGGGGCAAGTTAGCATGGATAATCCTCCTAACCTGCACATCTGTCGACTGTGGGAGGAACCCAGAGCATCTGGAGGAAACTGACACAGACATGGGGAGAAAGTGCGAACTCCACACACACAATCACCCGAGGCTAGAATCGAACCTGGGTCTCTGGTGCTGTGAGGCAGCAGTGCTAATCACTGAGCCATTGAGCTGCCCTAGAAATTGCATTGAGGTGGGTTCCTTTGTGATGGTGCAGTCCTCCTTGTTCTTGCACTGAGAAGACGATTAGCTTGGACCAAACTCTGTACAAGAAATGAAACTAATGGACTAATGGTGCTATCTTCTTGAAAATGATATTGATTTCCTTGACAATGGTTGATCAAAGGTGGAGGAGTTAGATCCAGGAGCTAGTGTGTTACAGGTTTGCTAATGGCAAAAACATGACTGTACAGCTGATCTTACAATCATACTTTACTGGTGTCAAGCTTCTGATTTCAGAACCAGGTTACTGGGACATTAGAAACATTCCACATTGATGATTTTCATCATGCACTCCTAAAAGTTAAATCTTTGCATAATTCTTAAAAATCAAACTTAGAGTAAAAGCGATGAGACTATTGCAATACCCCAAGACCAATCACATGACTATATTAGGTTTGAAGTCTGTGAAACAATGCAACTTCTGCTGGTTGTCATCACATCAATGTTATCTTCTGGTTTGTCTCACGTTGCCTGGAACTCACTGTAATCCAACTAATACAGTTACCAACACACTTCACTAAAGCTTTGCTACAGTTTAGAGTTGGCCTTTTACCATCTCTCGCCCAATCCTTCAGATATTACGTGAAACGTTTGCAAGTTTTTAAATCTTTAATGTGCCTGACATCAGTTTTTTTGTCCAAAAGCAGATGTTCCTCAAGAAATTCTTGCTTAAAGTAGACATTGTACCATTAAAGGTCATCTTTCTGACGCGTACTTCAACTAAATCTGCATGCAGGATACAGACAGGGCGGAGACAAGGGACAAAGTTCAACATAACCTTTTCTTCTTAGCACTGGATACAGAACTAAACACTCAACTGTCTTCAACTAGGGTCTGTGAAATGAGTTCATATGCAACTCAAAAGGGAATTAATGACACAAATCAGAATCATTCCGTGGTTATTTTCTTGAACGTTTACTGCAAAATACCTGCTTCTTATCTAAATTCAGGTACTGGATTCTTCACAATGAATTAAAACTGTAATTGGATCAGTACAAGGCAAACAAATTAAGTTAAAATACCAATTAAACACTAATTAAGGGGTACAGCTGATGACAATAGCAACCTGCCATAGCCCACATTATTTCTGTGCACTGAAGATATATCTGTAGCAGGTTTTAATTCTTCCAGTCTATTAAACAAGTACTTAGTTAAAAATCTGTCAGACGCATTCAGCTACTTAAGGGACTGCAGTGATTTATAGAACTATTAGGATTCATTATCATTGACTGTGATGCTATCACACAGGCTCCTTTTAGAGTTTGTAAGCAATACTTGATCTTTTAAAATAAACTATGTACATCTATAGGTGCAGAAATTTGGTACACACACCCCCTGAAAATGTTAGATTGCATTCACATTTGCATTCAAGACAGAGAAAAAATACAGGAGGAAAAAGCAAAATAAATTATTTGAAAGAAAGAAAATACATTTAATGTCAGTATTGATTATTATGGTCATGGTCAACAGGGAGCAGAGGGTAAACAAAATTCTGCAAAGCACACTTTGTTGGTGTACGGTAATTGGATTCTTGCAAATAAAGAGAGAACTTTGACATGGTGACTTTCATGATTTTGCAACATCCAAAGTGCTTTACAGCTAATATTTTGGAAATGTGGCCATTGTTGTTGTAACATAAGGAAATATAAGTCCTAATGTTCTGATGGATTTGGTACACTCTTTAAGAGGCTCTTACTGTCAATTTTGAGACTGAGAGTCACTTAGTTAAAAAAAAAGTACTTTAACCCCAGCCAGAATCACGTTCTTTTATTGCAGTTTTCACTTCCAACTGTGTTTAACATTGGATGGCAGTGTACATCATCAGTCATGATTTGGAGATGCCGGTGTTGGACCGGGGTATACAAAGTTAAAAATCACACAATGCCAACTCCACCACCACTTGATGAAGGAGCAGAGCTCTGAAGGCTAGTACTTCCAAATAAACCTATTGGACTATAACTTGGTGTTGTGTGATTGTGGTGGAGGCTGGTACAATTTCATCATTTAAGAGGCATTTGGATGGGTATATGAATAGGAAGGGTTTGGAGGGATATGGGTCAGGTGCTGGCAGGTGGGACTAGATTGGGTTGGGATATCTGGTTGGCATGGACGGGTTGGACCGAAGGGTCTGTTTCCATGCTGTATATCTCTATGACTCTATGATTCTATGATCAGTGACATTTAGACAACCTGGAAGACTAATTTTGGTGAGTGGTATTAGGATACACTGCTTCATGAGTTTCCATATTTGGGTTCGTTGGTGTATGTCAGTGCTGAGCCTATTTAGAGAGATGGCTGGTCCTGAATCATTGACACACCTTCATAGAACATGGCTAGTCACAAGCCCACTTTGGAATATTGAACCTCAAGTTGAAAGAAAAAAATTGGGTGTTAGCACTGCTGCCTCATAGCACCAGGGTCCCAGGTTCGATTCCAGCCTTGGGCGACTGTCTGTGTGGAGTTTGCACATTCTCCCCGTGTCTGCGTGGGTTTCCTCTGGGTGCTCCGGTTTCCTCCCATAATCCAAAGATGTGCAGGTCAAGTGATTTGGCCATACTAAATTGCCCATAGTGTTAGGTGCATTAGTCAGAGGAAGATAGATTTGGGTGGGTTACTCTTCAGAGGGTTGGTGTGGACTTGTTGGGCTGAAGGGCCTGTTTCCACACTGTAGGGAATCTAATCTAATCTAATCAGGTCCATGCCCTTTTATCTGTAATGCACTGCACTTAATAAATCTGTATTCCCAGACAGTAGTACAACTGTGGTTGCCCCTGGTCTGCTCAACTATTCTATCTGAGCTCCACAAGCATCCTGTGATAAGGCAATGTTGTATTAAAAAATTCTTTAAACCTAATACTTTGCTCAAGCAAGCAGTAAATTTATATATTTAGGCACCATTTATGGAGTTGACCAGTTTTTGAGGCTGAGTAAATAGACTGTGCGACTATCTAAAAGGGGTCAGGAAATATCTGTGTGTACCAAGCACAGCCAAAGATTGTGGAAGCCTTGGCAAAGGAAAATATTGATGATGTGGGCACTAATTGTACAAATTTGCATTGTAGCACCAGTAATAAAAACAGGTTTGGCAGCATGTGCCAAGAGAGAGACAGAGTTAATGTCTCAAGTCCTAAATGACACTTCTTCAAAAATGAAGTGAGCTGGAAAATCTCTCAAGGGTCAAAAAATGTGACTAATCACAGTAGAGCTTACCATCAACTACAAGCAGCTTAACAGGACAACGTGACGATTTGGATTCGGAAGGATTGTCCTTATTGATGAGACAGGCTAATGGATTGTATTGTCCAAGTTCCTTACAGCAACAGCCAAACACCGTCTTTATCTTTGAGCTGAGAACATTCGCCCAATGGTTCTCTGTGATGTCCAGGCCATCTTGTACCTCTCAGGGAAAATGACACAGCAGCTTTCTGTCATTTTCTATGGACAAAAGGATTGTGAATGTATGGACACATGTGGTATTCTCGGGAGCTGGAAGGCTGTGGACATGTCTTTATCATTACATCTGCATCCATTAGAGGTGCTTCAGGACTATTACTTGATGCAATGTGAGAGTAGTTATCAGCCCATTGACTGGGTCCTACAGAATGTCTACACAAATGCTGGACTCCCTGCCTGTGCCAGTCAATGGCAGTGTAGGGCTCTTGCTCATCCACCACATTCTGAATGGTTCTGGTTTGACATGATCCATGGTTTGTCTGAGTTTGTCATGGTATGGAGTTTGTCATGCTGCAAACAAATTCAGGAAACCAAGTACTTTATTCTCTTCCCACCAAGATGCTGTCCTCTGATCCGAAACAGGAAATCATATTGACATTGATTTGGCAAGCAAATATATTACACAGTAAGGGTTTGCTCCTGGCAGGGACAATTGACATCTTGCAGTTGGTCCATGATGTGCTGGATGTGATGGGTCATGCTAGATGCTGACTGCATTTCACAATTCAGGGGCTCCACATTCTGCACAGGGTAGTCTTCTCTGCCTCAATCTGTATAAGCCCCTGGTTGTCTCTCCTGCCACTCAGGTCTGATCACATTTCCTGGAGGGCTATTTCATTCAGGGTCCTTGAATGCTTGTATAGCGAATGTCTCTGGAGCACATCTGGACAGCCCCGTACTGAAATAGTGCATCAGGCTCTACAACTGTTGAGGGTGCTATCTGTCTGATCTCTGTTAGCCTTCTAACAACACAGAGAAATATGAGAGTATAACCAAGGTGAGACCCCTCCCACCCGGTAATACACTTTTCTATTGGGCAGAAATTATAAAAGTTTGTGTACATATGCAAATATATTCAAGAACAGCTTCTTCCCTGCTGTTATTAGACTTCTGAATGGACCTCTCAAATTCTAAATTTAATGTTGATCTTGCTCTTTGTGCATTTCTCTGAAGCCATAACATTGCATTCCTCGCTCTGTGCTATTACCTAATACACTCTGTATGGTAGGATCTGCCTGTACTAAACTTTTCACTGTACCTAGATATGTGCGACAATAGAAAAATCAAATCTAATATATTTTTGGCATTGGTAAAGTACATAGTTCTGTACACCATGTGCTATGTGTGCAGAATTGTCTGTGCAATTCTGCAATACCCTACCTTGAATTCATAATAACTTTAAAAAAAGTGAATGAGAGATTGGGGCATATTCCCTATTTGCACCAGTGGGCCTCTTATGCCCTCTTGGGTTGGCTCAAGCCAGAGGTGGCACTGGAAAAGCAGGGCTGATACTGAAAAAGCATTTCCTGATGAAGAGCTAATGCTCGAAATGTTGACTCTCCTGCTCCTCTGATGGGGAGAGAGAGAGGGTGGGAGGTCAGTCATTTGGAGACGGTGCTTGTTTAATCAGTGTAAACAAAAGACGCAATCACTGTTGGAAACACGTCTTTGATGTAAAGTTTCTATCGGGACCTTGAGATCTCCTTTGGATAATCCAATTTTCAGATAATTGGCATTGGGATAATTGAGGTTGCTCTGTATTTCAGATAGGACACTCCAGCAGTCTGTATTTAGCTCTCTTTGATGTTGGGAGCAAACGACTGCAGATTCTGTAATCTATGCTAAAAAGAAAAGATGCTGGAGATCACAGTGGGTCAGGCAGCAACCATGGAGAGAGCGCAAGCTAACTTTTCAAGTCCAGATGACTCTTCATCAACTTTGATGAAGAATCATCTGGACTCAAATTGCGAGTTTGCTCTCTCTCCATGGATGCTGTCTGACCCACTGTGATCTCCAGCATTTTTTCTTTCAGTCTTTTTGCTGCAGTGTCTTTCTGGATGGGGGGGTTGCACAAGAATTAGAATCAATGAACGACACAGACTGCAACAACAAATTATATGCCTTGTCAGCCAGCGTATGGTTTGCGTTTTATAGTATGGGCCATCATGTACCCGTGGAGTCATATGCCTTCCATTTGCTAACACTCAGCCAGATCCCATTGAACAAAACACCGTATTATAATTATGACACTGGGGCTTGAAGGTTACAGTAAAATTAAAATACTGCAGATGCTGGAAATCTGAAACAAATACAGAGAATGTGAGAGAAACTTAGCAAGTCTGAGAGCATGTGTGGAGACAGATGCAGAGTTCAAGAGGAAGTGACCTTTATAATCCATCCGAATCCTAACTATTGTTTTGAGCACAGTATGACTTCTTCAGAACACTTGAGTTTTTTGATGTTTTGCTGAGTGGACATTATCCTGGATAATTCTATCCATTATCTCTGCAAGACTAAATATGGAAATTACAGTGTTGCAACCAACCAGTAATAAAAACCTTTTTGATGCTCCTTTTGTCCCAGTGAGACCCAGGTGTAAAGATCAATAGCCAAGGTCAAGTGGAAATGACTTGGGAGTTCACGGAGCCAGATTTTAAATCTCCTGCACAGAAACATGTGAAACTAGCCAATGATTGAGCAGTACAAATTTCTGTTTCCAATTGGAATGAGGGCTGGGTGAAATTCTAGATTTGAACTTTCTATTGAGGAGGAAAAGTTTGCAAAATATAAATGTCCCTCAGCTGCAGTCAGCGCCATTGTTCTGGGATCTCAGGTGACAAGAAAACCTTTATATTAGAAATCCAGCCTTTCTTGTGTCGTGGTGGGTTGAGATAAATTTGGAAGAATGTTGTGTAACCTTAGAGCCTTTTACAACAATCCAGTGATCTCCATCACCAATATAGCTCTGCTCTCCAAATTTTCTTTGTTTCGTTGGATTTACAGCTCCCATTTGCCATGGTGGGTTTGAATTCACTTCTCCCAATCATTCCTACAGGCCTTTGGATTACTAAGTGAGTAATTATTTTGAATTATATCATGGGATGTGGTCATCACTGGCAAATTTAGCATTTTGTGGCTATTTCTATTTGCTCTCGAACTGTTTCTTTAATATTCCAGACTCATTAATTGAATTGAAATTCCATTAGCTGCTGTGATGGATTTGGAACCTTTGCCCCCAGAACATGAGCCTGGATCTCGGGATTATTAGTCCAGTGACATTAACACTTTCCCACTATTTCACTCCAAAATGTACCTGTACTCCACAAAAACATATTATTTTCTTTATGTGAACAGGTAGTAAATGGAGTCACAGCACCATAGAGATATACAGCATCAAAACAGATGCTTTGATCCAACATGTCCATGCTGACCAGATAGCCTAAATTAATTCAGTCCCATTTGCCAGTATTTGGCCCAAATCCCTCTCAATCCTTCCCATTCATTTATCATCGAGTTATAATGTTATAATTGTACCAGCCTCCACCACTTCCTCTGGCTGTTCATTCCATACATGCACCACTCTCTGCGTGAAAAATTTGCTCCTCAGGTCCCTTTTAAACCATTCCCATCTCACCTTAAACCTAAGCCCTCTAGATCTGGACCCCCTTACCCCAGGGAAAAGACCTTGATTGTTCAACCTATCCATCCCCTTACAATTTTATAAACCTCTATAAGGTCACCTCTCAGCCTCCGTTGCTCTGGGAAAACAGCCCCAGTCTATGCAGCCTCTCCCTATAGCTCAAACCCTCCAAACCTGGCAACATCCTTGTAAATCTTTTCTGAACTTTTTCAAGTTTCACATAGTCAATATCCTTCCTATAGTAGGAAGCAATGTAAAGATATTGTAGATTGGATGCTATCAGGAATTATTAAACTCACAGATTGACATAGAACCAATTCCAATAAGATTTGGAGAAAGCAGGGAAAAAAGGTTAGCTGTTAACCAATGCTTTACGATTACTGTGGCAGGCAAACCTTGCAGTTTATCCTGATACTCAGTAAGATCCGAAATCACTCACCAGCATCACTCACGCACCTTTAAATCCCACTCCGGAGTATAAATCCAGGCTGACACTTCAGTTCAGCTCTGAGGAGGGCAACACTGCTCCCCATGCTATGCTTGTGAAGAAAATCTTCAACTTCTAGTTGCTCTCCCAGGTTGATGCAGTTGGTGCCATGTGAAGAAGAGTTAGGCAGGCTCCCCCATGTTGTAAACACCAGTCATTCTCAAGACATCTTCACGAAAAAAGAGAGAATGATGGTGACCTTGGAGGAAGAGTCGAACCGCGAATGAAATGTCAACCTTGTTTCTCACTCTCCAGATGCTGCCTATTGTGTTGAGTTTCTCCAGCACTCTCTGTTTGTTGCAGAGTTCCAGCGTCACAGTGCAATGTTTTTATTCACCAAAAAGTGGGTTATCCAGGAATTACATGTTTGTTGTTTGATCTTGCTGTATAGAATTAGGTGCCATCTTTCCCTGTCTATGCTTTAAAAGTAATTAATTGGCTGCAAGGTTTCACCTAAGATTTTATAACTGCTACTTAAATGCACATTCTTTTTTTCACCTAACACTGAAGGTCAAATTAGATTAGATTCCCTATAGTGTGGAAATAGGCCCTTCAGCCCAACAAGTCCTCACTGACCCTCTGAAGAGTTACCCACCCAGACCCATTTCCCTCTGACTAATGCACCCAACACGATGGGCAATTTTGCCTGGCCAATTCACATCTTTTGATTGTGGGCGGAAACTGGAGCACACCCACACAGAGAGAACGTGCAAACTCCACACAGATGGTTGCCCAAGGTTGGCATTGAACCTGGGAGCCTGGTTCTGTGAGGCAGCAGTGCTGACCACTGAGCCACCGTGCTGCCCAAATACATGAGTGTTTCCAAGGAAGAGGCTGGTTGTGAAATTACGTTATATATAAATGGAATTAAATTATGCATTTTGGGTGAAGTTCATCAAACTTTGCAAAGTAAAATGTGACAGTCAAATGCTTTAATTGTAAAATAATGAAAGCTGCTTTATCAAATGGAACTAAATTAAGTTGAACTTTTACTGTCCATAGAAAATTCTAAAAGTTGATCATTAGGTAATTATAATAGCATGAAAGTACCCCTTTCTGTAAAGCAAGTGGACAAAAATAACAGTTAATAATACTGATCATAAAGGGAAAGTACAATGAAGTATTAAACACTGCTGATAAAGTAGTTATAATGATGGGGTAACTAAAGAGGGTGGGGGGTCACCAAGCCCCTGGATTTTGATTCTGTATGCAGGCTACTCTGCCTGAATTTTATTTAAGGCTCTACACATCAGTGTCTATGTCGATCAGTCCTGTAGCTTAATGCTATAGTCAGCGTGAAACAGGCAATTTCCACTGCATGTGACATCAGGAGCGGTATCAGTTACAACTTCTCTGCACTCAACATTGATTTCTACAACTTCAGATCCTAACCACTGCTCCCAGTTTATCACACAGTGAGGCATTGATAAGTATTCTCTAGTTTCCCATCCTTTGCTCCATTACGAGTCACTTTTGCCTTTATTGCACTATCGTCACATTGTTGACTTAATCACTCTTGTTCTCCACCCTGTAACATGTCTTCCCACTATCCCATCCCTGTACCACAGTTTCTGCTTGTGTAAGTTCTAGTAATTCTCTAACATCTGATGATAAATGGTTAACCTGAAAGTTTGGCCTGAATATTATGGAAATGATGAGGTATCAACTGACATCTGGAGACCACCTCATCTATCTCCCTAAGTCTGCGCTTTCAGAAAGTCTCCCTGCATCTTGAAGGATTTAATAGAAAATTGGCGGGCCCATCCCAAAGACTCCATGGGCCAAAGGGCCTTTTCAGGGTTATCTGCCTCTATTACTCAAAGGACAAAGAACCCCTCTACACTCAGCACCGCCATTCGAAGGAAGTAGCCGCTGCTAATACGATACACATCAGAGGTCCTAGATTGAACAAGGCCCCAGACACATGTTATAGAATCCCTACAGTGTGGGAAGCAGTCCGTTCAGTCCATCGAGTCTGTACCGATCCACTGAGGAGCATCCCACCCAGACCCAATCCACTATATCATTCTAACCCTGCATTTCCCATGGCTAATCAACCTAGCCTTCCAATCCCCTGGACACCACAGACAATTGAGAATGGCAAATCCACTCTAACCTGCACATCTTTGGACTGTGGGAGGAAAACGGAGCACCCAGAGAAAGCCCACGCAGACACGGGGAGAATGTGCAAACTCCACACATGCAGTTGCCGGAGGCTGGGCTCGAACCCAGATACTGAGCATTTTGAGACAGCAGTGCTATTCACTGAGCCACCATGCTGCTCTAATGGTTGGGAAGGGGGTCACATGATGAATTAAGGCTAGTGGCTCTTAGGCTGGGTAGAGGGTGCGGCTCTCAGTGGATCCCCCCCTTCTTGCTGTTGGGCCCCTCAATCAGGAACTGAGTTTGTTTTGAATAAGGAGACGTGCCTAATTAGGAGCAGAGATAGACCAATCAGCCTTTCAAGCTTGCTCCACCCTTCTATACGGTCAGGTTGACCTGATCACTCCATATTTCTGCCTGTCCCAGCATGCAGGGCATAACCACAAAGTTTTGCAAAAGGCCTGGCACCTGTATGTATAGTAAAGCATGAGGAGGATAGTAAGAGACTTGATATGGCCGTAGTCATGTTGTAGTGTGGATGTGCCGGTGTTGGACTGGGGTGGACACAGTCAAAAATCACATGACACTGGGTTATAGTCCAACAGGTTTATTTGAAAATACAAGCTTTTGGAGTGCTGCTCCTTCAGGTAGCTAGTGAGACAGGATTTACACAGAGTTTTTAAGTAAAAGATTATATTAGATAACCTACAGTGTGGAAACAGGCCCTTTGGCCCAACAAATTCACACCGATCCTCTGAAGAGTAACCCACCCAGTCCCATTCCCCTCTGACCAATGCACCTAACACTATGGGTAATTTAGCATGGCCAATTCACCTGACCTGCACATCTTTGGACTGTGGGAGGAAACTGGAGCACCCAGAGGAAACCCACGCAGACACGGGGAGGATGTGCGAACTCCACACAGACAGTCGCCCTAGGCTGGAATTGAACCTGGAACCTGTGAGGCAGCAGTGCTAACCACTGAGCCACCATGCAGCCCACATCAAAGGGTATTTTGATCTTTTACTTAAAAACTCTATGTCCAATAAATCCTCTCTCTCGAGCTATCTGAAGAAGGAACGCGGCTCCAAAAGCTTGTATTTTCAAATAAACCTGTTGGACTATAACCCAGTCTCGTTCGATTTTTGACATAGTCATGTTGGTGAATGGGCAGACATAGGGCAGAAGTTGAATGCGGAAATGTAAGAAATTCTACATTTTAGTGTGAAGACAAATAAAAGGCAACATAATCAAAGTGATTCAATGTTAAAGGGATGCACATTCACAGACACAGACACCCAGATATGGATGCACACAAATTTGTTTGCAAAAAGGGAGCATTACTTTTGTGAAAAGAATCCTAAAATGCCAAAGCATGTATTAAACCAATATTGCAGCGATTAACTAAATTAACTCAGATGATTAATGATGCTTTCTTTACCTTGCAATGTCCAGTCATCTTAATTGTTACGCAATTTCAGAAAAATGTATAACTTGATTGAAAAGCTCCCATTTCTATTTATTTTATGGTTCAATAATGATTCCAGGTATGTAAGGCCCATACAGCTTGCAGTGAAATATTGCACTGTTTAGATTAAGTCCAAAAGTGAGAATGAAAGATTTGGCATGGATTGAATAAGTCTCTTTGTGAGGCCTGGGACTGTGGTGTCTGCCAATGTAAAGGCTGAGGTAACTGCTTCGCTTACACACGACACTCTTCCAACTGCAAATCATTTCTGGTCACGGGTTGCAAGCCAATAATATATTGTAGTGAATTTGGACAGCTTAATAGTAATAACAGATTAGTGTGGGTCACCGGGGGAGCAGCTATCTGCATACATGAATTGACATTCAGATATTCCTGTTTCACAAGTTATTGTCATTTTGACCTTAATCATCACATCCCCAGCAAAGAAATTGGTCTGAAGTGGTATCAGTCGTTGCTGCGCGTGAACATGCCTCATGACTCATGGAGGATAAACTGGTGTTAGGGTGTCCAGCAATATTTGGGATCTAAACCAATTTCTTTCCTCCTTTTCCCTTCTGCAGCTGTAGCTCCGTTGGTAGTGCACTCATCTCAGTGTCTCTAGATTGAAGTCCCAATCCAGAATGCATGCACAGAAATTGAGGCTGTCACCAATCGTACTGAACTTAGGGTGTGCTGCATTGTCTGAGGTACTACCAGCTGAGGTGTATATGAGATCAGCCCTGCCCTTTCCTGTGTTTGTGATGTATTTGGAAGGAAAACCGAGGGGTTCTCCCCCAGTATCCTGGCCAATATTTACCTCTTCATGAACACCACAGGAGTTCTGGCCAATGTCACATTACTGTTTGTGGGGGCAGGCTGTGCAAACATTGTCTGTCATGTTTCCTCATTACCACAGTGATGATTCTTGAAGAATGGCTTTATTGGCTTTAAAGCACTTTGGGATGTTCCATCATCGTGAAAGGTGTCAAATCAATTAAGGTCTTTCTTTCCTACTGCAAGGTGAATGTCAGTAAATTTGAGTTCAGTTCCCAGACTATTACCTGAACATTTAATAAAGGCTTTTAATTAAAGTGTACTATTTATGCAGCACTCTTATTTTAGAATTTTCCAAATGGTTTCATCTAGGTCCTGGACTTGGGTAAGAGCAGAACACGAGGTGCATGGCGCTGATTAACAGGGAAGGTTTTGAGGATGAGGAGGACTGAATCTGAGAATTGCAGGCTACTGGAATGAGATGGATTGAAGTTCAGAGGATTCAACAAGCCAAAGTTTATAGTGGGATGTGGGAGTGGAAAATGAAGGTACATTGCAGGATTGAACACAACTGGGAAGGTTGAATGGAGTCACCACAGAGGAACATGAAGATGAGAATGGAGGAAAAAGGTTTTGAAGTTAAATCATGGAGCAGTGTCTTAATCCAAAAGGGGTCCTGTAAGACTTTGTGTAGGATAGGTGCTGCCAATGCGGAGATTGGGATGAGTTGCAATTAATGGTATTTGGTAGAAGGAGGTGGAAAAGTCATATCTGATGCGGGAAAGCATGTGTGAGGTTTGAGCAGGGGTGGGAGTGAGATCGAGAACATGTTAGTCAATATGCTCAAAATGACTTGGGCAATTTTGATAATAAGATTCAGGACAGGATTATTTGATAATGCTCAGATCAAAGTCAAGCAGAATCCTCAGATAATACCTCAGCAGCTTGAATTTGATCGGGATGATTGTGTCAGGACAATGAGAAGTGATTTCTGGTGGTGCTAGATCGGGGTGGTTTTTCCAGTCCTGAGATGTAGAGAGCTCTGGTACAGCCATGGCTTGATGATGGGCGGACAGTTAGACAGTACTATGATAAAAATGGTATCAAATGTGGTGAAGCGAGAAGCTGGGCAGTGTAAACACCCAGATGGAGACTGATGCCATTTCTATGAATGGCTTTGCTTGAGGATCAGCATGAAGCTGAGAAATAGCACTGAGGCAAGTTTATAGTCATTTCAAACGCTAGAAGTAAGAATGTGGACTTTCTATCAGAATTATTGCAGGCGTTGTAGTTGCACTGGCGGACTGGTAGTTGTATACTCTGGGGATTTTTGGCCCATGCTATGGACCGGATGGAAAGCAGATTGAGCAATAATCCACAGGGAAGGATGGGGTTAGAGTTGGCACGTGAGAGATTTCAGAGAGAAAAGCTGAGGTCTAAGATGGATTGTAGTTGGCAGCAGTGGTAGAGGGGAAAGTGAAGGCATTTCTGGGAGTAGGTTGACCACCATAGCTGTGACTTTTTCTGTGAGAAGCTGGCTAGGCATTGCTTTGGGTCTCGAGTCACAAGATAAAAGTGTCAGATTTCCTTCCTGAAATGAGATTAGATTTTTTTTTTAAAATGGCATGCTCACTGCAAGGCTAGCATTTTTTTTTAAACTGCAGATTTTATTGATTTTGAATTTTGCCATCAATCAAAGTTGGATCCAAGCCCATACATCAGCCTGAGTTTTCTAGATTACTAGTAACATCGCCAAGAGGCCATCACCTCCTGTCATGGGGGCAAGTCAGGCCGATACTGATAGAGCTCAGGGAAAGCTAGAGAGTGTGGGAGGACTGTCACTACATTGTGGATAACCAGAGGGGGAGGGCAGCTAGGCTGAAAGCAGAGTGGCTGGAAGGTTTAGAGCAGGCCGCCTCATTTCTTCAGACAAGAATCTTCCTCAGGGCGTGAGTGAGATGGCCAACAAGCCGTTCCAGACAAAGATTGGAATTTGCGACATAAACACTCATGAAGCATGAACTGATGAGCTCTAACTTGTATATTTTTTAAACAGCAGCTTCACGTAAATCAAATAAGTGCTCAGTGTGCATTTCTGGAATTTGTCAGCACGGATTTCATGCTTGAAGAAGCAGGCCACTTCCTGATTTGGAAAGAAACTATCAACAGTAGTTGTTATAACAACTGATTAGAACCTCAGATTGCTTATGGACATAGAGTCATAGAGGTGTACAGCAAGAAAACAGAGCCTTTAGTCCAACTCGTCCATGCTGATCAGATGTCCTAAATTGATCTTGTCCCATTTGCCAGCACTTGGCCCATATCCCTCTCAACCCTTCCTTCTCATATACCTATCCAGATACGCATCCAGCCTACACTACCTCCTCTGGACATGTTGAATTTGGGTAACAACGTACACTTTAATAGAGGATGCGCAGCCAGAGATGATATAAACCTGGTAGCTTTCTGGCAAACATTCACTCCCTCCGTCAATGCTCAGTAGAAGCAGTGTGTTCCTCTCCAAGGTGCACTGCAAAAACTCACTAAGGATCCTTGGGCAGCACCTTCTATACCCACAACCATTTCCAAAGAGATGGATGAGAATAGCAATATGTAGGAACCACCACCTTCTGCAAGATCTCCTTCAAGCCACTCGCTCTCCCGATTTGGAAACGGCCAAATTGGCCAGGCCAACGAAGCGCACATCCCATGAATGAATGAATTTAAATTGAAAATCCTGAGAAAAGCTATGAATGGAACACCAAAAACATATTTATCAGGGCTTCCATTGTTTCCCCTTTCTCTTTATTGCAGAGTGCTATCTGATGACTTGTGCATGGGTAGAAATATTCCCTCAATTTGTTTTGGCACTTACAATGTTGAGTATCATTTAGTCAATATTATTCCTATATTAAATGGAGAAATCAATGACAGTTATCATTGGGTAGTATGAACTAGAATATTGAACATTTTCTAGTGCTGTATTTTCATTAGATCATAGCAACTGGTGTGTATTTTCGTATTATTTATTCGATTCCCTACAGTGTGGAAACAGGCCTTTCGGCCCAACAAGTCCACACCGACCCTCTGAAGAGTAACCCACCCAGACCCATTTCCCTCTAACTAACGCACCTAACACTATGGACAATTTAGCCTGGCCAATTCACCTGGCCCACACATCATTGGACTGTGGGAGGAAACCGGAGCACCCGGAGGAAACCCACGTAGACACAGGGAGAATGTGCAAACTCCACACAGTCAGTTGCCCGAGGCTGGAATCAAACCTGGGACCCTGGTGCTGTAAAGCAGCAGTGCACCTGATTCCTAACTCATTCAAATGGGAATTAAAATGACATGAGAGATCTTGAAAGATAATGATCTGTTAATTACAGTTTCTCCATGGCTTGGATATCCCTATGAATTTAAGACATAAAACCATGTAATCACAGTTCAATCCAGATTTCTGACGCACAAAATTGAGGAAATTGGCAGGCTCTGAAAGCAAGAGAATAGAAACTGTGGCACGAATCTTCACATGGTATTTTTATTACTGGGGAATGCTGTTGCATTGTAGCTACTACATAGTTCTGACTGACCAGGAGATTGCCCCCCCACATTTACTACCTGACAGACACATTGGAAAGATCACTAGGTTTATCATCAACCTGTTTGACCACATTATGAATGAATGGCAATGAGGTTTATAAAATCATGAGAGGCATGGATAGTTTAGATTAGATTCCCTACAGTGTGGAAACAGGCCCTTCAGCCCAACAAGTCCACACCAACCCTCTGAAGAATAACCCAGCCAGACCCATCTCCCTCTGACTAATGCACCTAACACACTGGGCAATTTAGTATGGCCAATTCACCTGACCTGCAGATCTTTGGATTATGGAAGGAAACCGGAGCACCCAGAGGAAGCCCACGCAGACACGGGGAGAATGTGCAAACTCCACACAGATAAGTACCCGAGGCTGGAATCGAACCTGGGTCCCTGGTGCTGTGAGGCTTAATAGAATAAATAGACAAAGTATATTCCCTGGGGTGGGGGAATCCAGAACTAGAGGGCATAGGTTTAGGGTGAGAGGGGAAAGATATAAAAGAGACCTACGGGGCAACTCTTTCACGCAGAGGGTGGTACGTGTATGGAATGAGCTACCAGGGGAAGTAGTGAAAGCTGGTACAATTACAACATTTAAAAGGCATCTGGATGGGTATATGAATAGGAAAGGTTTGGAGGGATATGGACCGGGTGCTGGCAGGTGGGACTAGATTGAATTGGGATATCTGGTCGGCATGGACGGGTTGGACCGAAGCTCTGTTTTCGTTTTGTACGTCTCTATGACTCTATGATTCTATCAAGTTCTCCAACGAGACTTAAGCCCAAGATTCTTGGATTTAAATATGTGTGTGGCATGTGGCTGACCTTATAATGTATCCAACTTCCTTGATCTTCTTGAATAAAGGCAAAACATTAGGGCTGCTGGAAATCTGAAACAAACATAAAGAATGCTGGAGAAACTCAACAGGTCTGGCAGCATCTGTGGAAAGAGAAACAGAGTTTCTCTTTCTTTGAAATCTTAACCCTACCCAGATGCTCCTATTATTCGTTGACATTGATTCACTCCCAAATCCAAAAGAATAAAGGGAAGATATGCGTGGGATGTTCTTTACGCAGAGGGTGGGAGGGGCCTGGAACGCATTGCCAGCAGAGGTGGTAGGGACGGGAAAGATAGCGTCATTCAAGATGTACCTAGACAGATGCATGAATGGACAGGGAGCAAAAGGGATACAGATCCTTAGAAAATTGGCGTCAGGTTTAAATAATGGATCTTGATCAGTGCAGCTTGGAGGGCCGAAGGGCCTGTTCCTGTGCTGTAATTTTCTTTGTTCTTTGTTCTTTGAATGTGCAGATGTCAGTTTCTTGCTTTCATGTAAATTTGAGTTCAAGTTATTAGCCTTCCAGATTTCCTTTTGAATTTGTGCTTGTTGAGAACAGATTGCTGGAATTCAAGAAACCTACAAAATAGCTGTAGCTAAAAGTAATCTGGTCAGGGTTCCTTCATAATGGGTAACCATTTTTAACCATTCCATTATTATGTATTCGTCGATTAATATGTAAATCACTTGGCGAGCCTTATGATTAGATTAGATTCCCTACAGCGTGGAAACAGGCCCTTCAGCCCAACCAGTCCCCACCGACGAGTAACCAACCCAGACCCATTTCCCCTCTGACTAATGCACCTAGCACTATGGACAACTTAGCATAGCCAATTCACCTGGCCCACACATCTTTGGAATATGGGAAGAAACCAGAGCAAACCCACACAGACACAGGGAGAATGTGCAAACTCCACACAGATAGTCGCCCGAAGCTGGAATTGAACGTGGGACCCTAGTGCTGTGAGGCAAGCAGTACTAACCACTGATCCACCGTGACACTAAACCACTTATGCTCTGCTTTGCATTTCTTCATAAGAAATAATAGCTGCAACTAAACGATTTGAGCACATAATGTATACAATGCAAAATGTAATTTATAT
The DNA here is from genome assembly GCF_047496795.1 of Chiloscyllium punctatum. NCBI lineage: Eukaryota > Metazoa > Chordata > Chondrichthyes > Orectolobiformes > Hemiscylliidae > Chiloscyllium > Chiloscyllium punctatum. The sequence goes on from NC_092751.1 coordinate 90,603,492, forward strand.
ATTTGCCCCACTGTAGCTGGTAGTATTGACATTGATAGTTGAATGATTGTTTCCACAATCCTTAGCTTCATGGACTGTTTGAAATTTGATGACTTTCAGCCATGATAGAATTCTAACAGTCAGGTGAGAGAGAGAGTACTTTGTTGTCCAGAGTCTTTTTCAACTGATTTGCAGCACTTGAGTTAGTGTCTTTACCTGCAATATACAGGGTAACTAAGGGATATTTCTTCAACTGTGACCTTCACAGCAGTCTAACACTTGGACCCAGGTGGGTACACGCAAAATATTTCAGTCCCACTAGTCCACGCCAGTAGAATTGAAACTGACTTTTTAACTCCAGTCCTTATGTATTCTCCTAAGAGTAAAACAAATAGTGACTGCATTTTAGCATGTAATCCATAAAGGATAGCTTGCTGTTGAACAGGGGCTCTTCAGCAACTTATCTTTCTAATTATAAGAGTCCACACAGTCCATTCTGTTTGAGCTTCTCTCTCTATCTGTCTCTCTCTATCTATCTCTGTCTGTCTGTCTTCAGCCACTTAATATGTATCCACAGCCACATTATGGAATTACAAGTTTATAATGTCCACAGTACTTTGGGGTTCTGACCCATCATTGCAACAAATCTTACACAATCTTCACCCAACATTGGAATACTAGTCAGTTCACACTAGTACTGCAAAAAGGAATATGACTTTGGGACTCCTTGTGCTCTCCTTTTGGATAACAAACACTCCTGCAGCTGTATCAACAATGAAAGTTTAAGAATCTCTAATTTTCACTTTTTTCATACAGTCATAGAGGCGTAGAGATATACAGCATGGAAACAGACCCTTCAGTCCAACTCGTCCATGCTGACCAGATATCCCAATCCAGTCTAGGACCACCTGCCAGCACCCAGTCCATATCCCTTCAAGTCCTTCCTATTCATATACCCATCCAGATGCCTTTTAAATGTTGTAATTGTACCAGCCTCCACTACTTCCCCTGGTAGCTCATTCCATACACGCACAACCCTCTGCAGAAAACGTTTCCCCTTAGGTCTCTTTTATACCTTTCCCCTCTCACCCTAAACCTATGCCCTCTAGTTCTGGACTCCTCCACCCCAGGGAAAAGGCTTTGTCTGTTTATCCTATCCATGCCCCTCATGATTCTGTAAGGTCACCTCTCAGCCTCCAATGCTCCAGGGGAAACAGCTCCAGCCCATTCAACCTTCCCTATAGCACAGACCCTCCAACCCTGGCAACACCCTTGTAAATTGTTTCTGAACTCTTTCAAGTTTCACAGCATCCTTCCGATAGGAAGGAGACCAGAATTGCACGCTATATTCCATGTGGGTGTTACATCTGCAGCCTAGGCACACTCATCTTCCATTTCACTATCAGAGTTCAAATCTTAATTTTTTTCTGCTTGATAATATTACCTTCTGTTTCCATATTTATCACATGTGCATAGCAGGATTTCTAGACTGCTGAAGTAGTTTTAGATCAACCATAAACTCATTCTGGTGTGTTGCTGAAACTTGAACCATGACCTGGATAAGAATTGCTTCCTGTTGTCTGCTGTTATGATGATCAGTCAGAAAGATTAAATACTACCATCAGTTTTTTTAGCACTTAATTCCAAAGCTTTATGGATGCACCATAGAAAGCATCCTATCCAGACACTTGGTATGGTAAATGCTCTGCTCAGGACCATAAGAAATTACAGAGAGTTGTGAACACAGCCCAGTCGATCACAAAAACCAGCCTTCCATCCATTGAGTCTGTCTATCCTTCCTGCTGCCTCGGGAAAGCAGCCAACATAATCAAAGAACACCCCCCCCCCCCCCACCACCACTCTGGTTACACCCTCCTCCACCCTCTTCCATTCGGCAGACAATACAAAAATTTGAAAAAGTACCAAAAGGTTTAAGTACAGCTTCTTCCCCGCTGTTATCTGATTTATGAATGGACCTGTCACATATTAGATCACTCTCTGCACCTTCTCTTAGCTGTAACACTATATTCTGAATTCTATTTTATTACCCTGATGTACTCATGTAAGGTATGATTTGTCTGGTTGGCACACAATACTTTTCACTGTATCACAGTATATGGGACAATAATAAATCAAATTAAAATGGTTTTTTTTAGAAAGAAACAAGATAACTGCAGGAGTAAAAAAGAACTATGTGGGACCAATCGGATTTTGTTTTTTTATTTTAATGCCTAAGGCACCAAATAAATCTCTTGAATGGATAATAGTCATCTCTGGTGACTATAAGAATAACAAGGGACTAAAGACTCATAGCCCAACAGCAAGTTGTCCCCTATGGATTATGCTCAGATTACGTACAGGCACATTTTCTGCCCTTCTCACTGAAGAACCTTTGAGGAGAGCTGCTAGAAAGCCAGTTTCACCTCTACTGGAGTGTGTTAGTGGGGCTGAATGCTCTTCCTTGTACCAGCCTGAGTTCAAGCATTAGCTTGCTCTGAAGTTCACAGTTAAAGAAATATTTCCTGTTTGTACCTCTGTTACAGGAAAGGAAGACTATTTCTCATTCAGAGTGCTGCAAACAACGTGAAAGGACCAGGACAACAGAAGGACTCTCTCCCTCACACTTGAATATGGAATTCAATCATGATCCAAAAGAATCTCAATCTATGTCCAAAACTAAGGATCATGAAACCTTTTGTTCAACTACCAACATTAATGCAACCAGTAACCTCCCATGATTTTCAAGAACATGCTCCTCAAAATAATTCAGAGACTAATCAGAAGACCTTTTCTTAAAACTTGCATCATTTTGGATCTGCCTCTTATTTCTAATTCGTGTGTGTGTGTGTTTGTGTGAGAGTGTGTGTGTGCGTGTGTGTGTGTGTGTATGTGTCTTCATTTGTCTGTCTGCGTGTAAGTCTGTGTGCGTTTGTGTGTGTGAGAGAGAGAGAGTGTGTGTGTTGTGAGTTACAAATTATTCTGACATTCCTCCACCCACTCCACATCTTATTGAATCTCCTTTGCATCCCCATTTATATTCTTCTGAAAGTGTAGTGACCAGGTTAGTCAATTTTCTATTCTCCAACAGAATAACCCCCAGCAGTTGACATCAGATTGCTCATCGTTACAAGGTAACATTTAAATATGTTCCTTAGGCAATGTTTAATTTACTTAAGCGTGATATTAATAATAAAGTGAGAGAAGAGCAAAACAAAGTAGAGGTGAGTCAAGAGACTTTAAAGAGTTTAGTTCTGATCACATGATCACAAAACCACTGACTGGAAAATTTTGTGATGGGAGTTGACAGAAAGAGATTAGGTTTACTCACATAGTGAGTGAAGATTGGAGAAAGATTCCGCCAGTATCACATAAGTCATTAGTTTGCGACAAAAGGAGAGCATGATAAACCTCCTACTCAATTCCTCCTAACCAAAGTGAAAGTCAGAAACAAGTATTGTCAAAGAAACTGAAAGTTTGCTCATTTTACAGAATCCACTGGTAGAGAAAGTGAATCAGGGCTTTGATAAGATCAAATGTATAAATGTCACAGTTCTAACCATTAAGCGGATTTGTTAGTCAAAGTTCATGTTTGACTCAGATGGAAATGTCAAGTGAGCAAGATCAAGTGATTGGAGGAGAAGGAGATATCTGGATAGGAAGGGAAAGAAGCGATTAATTGAAATTACATAGGAAAGAAAATATTACTCTTTTCTCTCCTTCCCATTACTTATTGGTATTAATGATTTTATTTAATGTAAATTAGTCTGGAAATATTAATCACATGTTTGAAATATAGGTAACAACAAATTTGTAATCCAACCTGTTACATTTCAGATTATGGAAATCACAATGGGTCAGGTCGCATCCATGGAGAGGGAGCAGAGTCTAGATGACCCTTTACCAGAGCTCACATGAAGTATGGAGGATACAGTATTTACGCAATAGTGCAGGAGTGGGGTTGGAGTGCTGGGGGGCACGAAAGAATGTTGATAGTTCAGATTAAGTGTTTGGAATGGCAGAACAACAGTGTGTCTAACTGCCAGACTGGATAGAATAGACAGTCCCATTGAGGTGGGGGAGGGGAGAGAGCATGACTAAGAATGCAACAAGTAAATCTAAGATAAAGGGGAGGAATGGGAGTGGGTGCTGGGGGTAAGACAGGGAAACTGGAAAGTTTGGCACTTGGACATACCATTGTTCTCCATTCTCACATCCTGATGCACTATCGACATCCTTTCTCTCCCAGCACTCCACCATCCCATTATTGCATGCATGCTGCCCCCTCCACACTTCAGGTCAGCTCTGATGAAGAGTCATCTGGTTTCAAAATGGAGCTTGCTCTCGCTCCATGGATGCTGCCTGACCAGCTGTGATCCCAGAATTTTGTTGTTTTCAGTACAGATTCCAGCATCTGCAGTAATTTACTCCTACATTTCAGATTTTTTTTTCTTTATTCATTCAGGGGATGAGGATGTCACTTGCCAGACAGCATTTATTGCCCATCCCTAATTGCTCACAGGGTAATTAAGAGTCAACCACACTCCTGTGGGTCTGGAGTCACATGTCGGCCAGATCAGGTAAGGATGGCAGTTTCCTTCCCTAAAGTACGTTAATTAACCAGCTAGGTTTTTCATGACAAGGGATTCATGGTCAACATTAGACTCTTAATTCCAGATTTTTATTGACTTCAAATTCCAGCATCAGCCATGACAGGATTTGAACCCAGATCCCCAGAACATTGTCTGGATCTCTGGTTTAACGGTCCAGCGATATTTCCACTAGGTCATCGCCTCCCCCATTAGTTTAGCTCTATTATATGCATGTCACATTTTATATTTAAATGTAAACATTTTTACAAGTGAGGAGGGAATGTAATATTTCATAATAGCGGAGCAATTGGTTATATTGCCCTCTCTGATGTTTCTCTGCAAGATATAAATAATAGATTTCAGCAATGACTGAACATGTAGTCTTTGTGCGATTAAATGAGAAATCAGTTGCATTAAATGACCATAACTTTTTAACTCTTCATTTTCCTTTTCCTGTTTATAATGATTGGATTGAAACCTGGTGGTCTGAAGTCATAAGCATTCAGAGACCTTTTCACTGTAACGCTTTTCCACACATTGCTATTAATTGATGACACAAATGTTGAAGTTAATAGCAATGTGACTAAATTAAAATTTTACTCATGAATAGTAAATTAGAGAAGCCATTGTCTGGTCATTTGGAAATGGGAAGTAGATCACAAATAATTGAGACAGGGTATTTTTACACAATGCAATAATTTTGTTTTTTTCGTACTTGAGTGTAATCTAATTCGATTGAAAGAAGTTTCGCCACAAATTAAGCTCCTTCAAAACAGTCGAAATAAATTCAGATATGACTTCTGAACTATCCACCTCTGGATAATTTCAGGCTTGTATTCCCTCCTGATTTAATTGTTACCTTATTTTTGGTGTAACATGACTAGGCGAGAGATGTTGAAGAAAATAATTATCAACAAGCTTTTCAAATGAAGCAGAACCAGAGGTCTTATGGCAAAATCTCAAATGTTCTGATTTGGTGCCTTTGTGGGGGGTTCTGAAGTGTGAGCCAAGCAGTTTTAAAATTGGGCACTCGCTCCCTCACTGACTGAGCCCTTTAAAGCTGAGGAAAGTTGTGCAGGAATATATCAGTCTGTACTCCCACCTAAGCCTGGGTCTTGTTATGACTGATAGCCAGGCAAGGGTCTCCAGTTACGGTTTCAGTTGGAAATTCCCCTCAAAAGGGCAATGAGCTATGAACTGGCTTCTTTACTCAAAGCCTTTCTCAGGTGGCATGAGGTTAACTTAGGAAAAGGATTTCTTCCTTCGTGGAGACCTCTTCCCAATCCAAATGTATCGACCTTTTATAAGGAGCCAAATTAAACAGGCTTTATTGAATTGACAAAGAGTGAATTTATCAGATACTAAGGGAAAAAGGAGATAGAAATTTAAGCTGAACAAGTAAAAGCGTGCAGATGGCAGGTATCACGTAGAAAACGCAATTGGGAACAACGCTGAATATAGAAGGTTCAGAAGGCAGATTTTAAAGCAAATGCAAGAAACAAAAAGTAGTTATGAGAAAAGACTAGCAGCTTACATATATGAAATACCAAAGTCTTGTACAGGCATATCAATAATAAAAGAGTGGTCAGAAGAGGAGTAGGCTGATTAGGGACCAAAGAAGGAATTTTCACATAGAAGCAAGAGACATGACTGAAGAGTTAGATGAATATTTTGCCTAAGAAGTTTTCCCTGGAATGTTGGAGGCTGAGTGACCTTGGGTCACCCCTTAGGTCAAAAGAGAGGCAAAAGTGGACAATATACCACTAGAAAATGATGCTGGAGAGATAGCAGTGGGGAATAAGGAACTGGATGATGAACTGAATAATTATTTTGGATCAGTCTTCACGGTGGAAGACACAAGTAATATACCAAACATTCAAGTGAGTGAGGGGGCAAAGATGAGTATGGTGGCCATCATCAAGGAAGTGGTGCTAGAAAAACGGAATGGCCTAAAGGTAGATGAATCACCTGGACCAGATGGACTACACCCCAGAGTTCTAAGGGAGATAGCTGAAGAGATAGTGGAGGTGTTAATGGTGATCCTACAGGAATCACTCAAATTAGGGAGGGTCCCAGAGGACTGGAAAATCACTAACGTGACACCCCTGTTTAAAAAAACAAAAGATAGAAAATTACCTCACCTCGATTTTGGGTAAGATCCTGGAATCCATTATGAAGGATGAAACTTCTGAATAATTGGAAATGGATGTTAAAATAGGGCAATGTCAGCATGGTTTCATCAAGGGGTGGTCATGCCTGACAGGTCTGCTAGAATTCTTTGAGGAAGTAATGAGCAAGATAGACCGAGGACAGCCAATGGATATTATCTACCTGGACTTCAAGAAGACCTTTGACAAGATGCTTGCACAAGAGGCTGCTGAGTAAGAGAATGGCCCATGGTGTCAGAGGCAAGGTACTAGCATGGAAAGAAGCTTGTCTGGCAGAAAGCAGCGAGTGGGGATAAAAGAGTCTTTCTCAGGATAGCAGCCAGTGACAAGTGGTGTTCCGTAAGGCTCAGTGTTGGGACCACAGCTGCTTACTTTGTACATTAACAATCTAGATGAAGGAACTGAGGCCATTCTGGCTAGGTTTGCAGACCTCAGCAAAGATAGATAGAGGGACAGGTAACATTGAGGAGGTGGGGAGGCTACAGAAGGACTTGGACAGGTTAGGAGAGTGGGCAAAGAAGTGGCAGTTAGAGGACAAAGTGGACAAGTGTGAGGTCATGTGCTTTGGTAGGAAAAATAGAGGCATGGATTATTTTCTAAATGAGGAGAAAATTCAGAAGTCTGAAGTGCAAAGAGACTTGGAGTGCTAGTCCAGGATTCTCTCAAGGTAAACTTGCAGGTTGAGTCAGTAGTTAGGAAGGTAAATGCTGTCATGGCATTTATTTTGAGAGGACTTGAATATAAAAACAGGGATGTACTTCTGAGGCGCTATAAGGCTCTGGTCAGACCACATTTGGAGTATTGTGGGCAGGTTTGGCCCCCATATCTCAGGAAGGATGTACTGGCCCTGGAGCGTAATCAGAAGAGGTTGAAGAGAATGGTCCCAGAAATGAAAAGCTTAATGTATAAGGAATATTTAAGGACTCTGGGTTTATACTCGATGTAGTTTAGAAGGATGGGGGGGGGATATAATTGAAACTTACAGAATACTGAATGGCCTGGACAGAGTAGATGTTGGGAAGATGTTTCCATTGGTAGGAGAGACTAGGACCTGAAGGCAGAGCCTTAGAGTAAAGGGAAGACCTTTTAGAACAGAGATAAGGAGAAACTTCTTCAGCCAGAGAGTGAGGAATCTCTGGAATTCATTGTCACAGAAGGCTGTGGAGGCCAGGTCATTTAAGACAGGTATAGATAAGTTCTTGATTGTCAAGGGGATCAAGAGTTACAGAGAGAAAGCGGGAAAATGGAATTGAGAAACTTCTCAGCCACGATTGAATGGCAGAGCAGACTCGATGGGTCGAATGGCCAAGTTTCTGCTCCTATGTCTTATGGTCTTATCGAGCTTCATAAAATCACAGGGGGCATGGATAGTGTAAATAGACAAGGTCTTTTCCCTAGAGTGGGGGAGTCCAGAACTAGAGGGCATAGGTTGAAGGTGAGAAGGGAAATATTTAAAAAGGACCTAAGTGGTATTTTATGGAATGAGCTGCCAGAGGAAGTGGTACTATTACAACATTTAACAGGCATTTGGATGGGTATATGAATAGGAAGGTTTAGAGGGATATGAGTCTAGTGTTGGCAAATGGGATTAGGTTAATTCAGGATATCTGGTCAGCATGGACGAATTGAATCAAAGGGTGCTGTGCATCTCTATGACTCTAAGAGACAGTTGCTGCATACCCCATAGTGACAGAGGAGGGAACTCATTCACTGGAAAGATTAACATTGACTAGGAGGTGATAGAAGATTAGCTATTGATGTGTAAAGTTGAGAAGACACTGGGACCAAATGAAATATATCTGGGATTACTGAAAGAAATGAGAATGGAAATTTCAGAGACACTAGTAATTATCATTCAATTTTCCATAAATTCATGGATGCTGCCAGAGATTAGGTGTATTGCAAACTTTACACCCTTGTTCAAAAAAGTTTGCAAAGATTGGCCCACAATTACAGCCCAGTCAGTTTCTCTCCAGTGATGGAGACATGTCTAAAAATAATTAGTTGGATTGGAATTAATAGTCACATGGAAAACATGGATTAATTCAGAGAAGTCAGTATGAATTTGTTAAGGGAAAATTATGGTTAACTTCCTGGAGATTTTTGAAGAGTAATAGACAGGTTGATGAGGAAAAGGCTGTTGATGTGTTGTGCATGGATTTTGAGGAAGCATTCAATGCTATTCCACACGACAGGCTTGCGAGGATAGTGGTAGACTGTGGACTGAAAGGGACTGGAGCAACATGAATTTAAATTTGCCTAAGGGAAGAAAATTGAGTAAAATCAATTAACATTGTTTGGACTGGAGGAAGATTTGTACTGGAATTCCCCAAGAGCTGACACAGGACTCTTTCTTTTCCTGATATATATTTAACTGATCTAAATCTTTGTTTGCAGGGGACAGTTTCAAAGTTTGCAATGATGCAAAGCTTATGGAAAAATATATACTGTGAGGAGAACAGTGTAGAACTATAAGACGCTGTTCACACGTTGTGTGGGCAGATGGATAGCAGATGAAGTTTAATGTGGAGAACTGTGAGGTACAAGGAATATGGAGAGACAGTGTAAAATAAAGGATGCCATTCTGAATGGTCAGAAGTCACACGACACTAGGTTATAGTGTAACAGGTTATTTGAAATCACAAGCATTTGGAGCGCTGCTCCCTTGTCAGGTAAAGTCCACCTGACAGGTGAGCAGTTATTTGAAAGCTTGAGATATCAAGGAAACTTGTTGCGCTATAACCTGGTGTCATGTCAATTCTGACTTTGTCCATCCCAGTCAACACTGGCATCTCCATATCGTTCTAAAGAGTGCGCAGGAGCAGATGACCTGGGTGTATATCTACAAATGCCATTAAAGGTGGCAGGACAAGTAGAGAGTGCTATTAATAAAACCTACAGTATTTTAGGTTTCATTAATAGGTACATGGAGTTCAAAAGTAAGGAGGATATGATGATCTTGTAGAAGATTCTGGATAGATAGAGTATTGTGTACCATTCTGGCTCTCTCACTGGGAAGGATGTGAATGTATTGGAGAAGACGGTTACGAAAATGTTGCTAGGGATGTGAAACTTCACATATGAGACCAGACTGGAGAGGTTGGGAGTGTTTTTCTTGAGGAGGGGAAACAAAGGAGCAGGAGTAGGCCATCCAACCCCTCAAGCCTGCTCCACCATTCAATGAGATCATGGCTGACCTGTGGCCCAACTCCATATACCTGCCTTTGCAATAGCAGCAAATGCAAGGTGAGAACAGACTTCTTCCCACAGCGAATAAATGGTAATGTCGCCAGAGTCCCAGAGGACCACAGGGCTGCTCTCTCATTAGAGAGAGAGAGAGAGTGAGAGAGAGTGATGGCTGGTTTAAACTTTTAGGGTTTGGAATGAGCTGTTGGAAAGTGTGGTGCAAGGAGGTTCAAATGTGGTATTCAGGATGGAATTAGCCGATTGTGAATTTATTTGATTAATGTCAGGGTTCCAAGGAAAAGGTTGGAGATTCATGATAAGTATAAATGCTCAAATGGATAAGGCAGACATGGTGGGCTGAGTGGCCTCCTTCTGCACCAAAACAGAGAGGCAGCATGGTTTCTACTGCTGCGTCACAACCCCAGGGACTTGGGTTTGATTCCACCTTCGGGCGACTGTCTGTGTGGCGTGTGCAGCTTTCTTCACGTGTCTGCATGGGTTTCCTTTGGATGCTCTGGTTTCCTCCCACAGTCCAAAGGTGTGCAGGTTAGGTGGGGATTGGCCATGGGAAATTGCCCCATAGTGTTCAAGGAAACGCAGGCTAGGTGGATTACCCTTGGAAATGCGGAGTTACAGGGACAGGACAGAGAGTGTGGGTCTGGGTGGGATACTCTTTGGAGAGTCAGTCTAGGCCAAATGGTCTGCTTCCACACTGTAGTGGTTCTATGATTCCAAGAATAATTCTGGAATACGCAAAGTTTAGCAATGTGAATTGAGTGAAAAGATAAATTTTAATAAAGTTATAAAATCAGTCTTTGGATTCTATGTATATGTTGGAACATTGAGACTGTTAAATTGAATGATAATAAAAACACTGACGTTGATAGTGAAGTGGTTGATTTCAAGATTCTTGGCTCTGCTGCTCGCTGATGGGTTTTGTCCTGTTACCTTCTTGTTGGTGACTTCACTGACTAGCCTGGTTTGTAGCACTCCAAGTGAGAGAGAGTCATTCTTTACCTGCAGTGTAGAAATGTCTATATGCTGCTGTTAAACCATCATCTTCATGTCTCACAGGTCCACACTAGCACCTCAGCTCTCTACTGCACACAGTTAAGAGATTGCAGTTGGTTTACAAGCCTTTTCTTTGTATGTTCGCTGGAAGAGTAATCCACCAACATGTTGGCACTTTGCAATGTAATCATAGAATATGGTTTTCTATTGTGAGTGATATAAAATCCCTCATTATCTCTTCATTTCAAGTTTGTTTGTTTGAAGTTTTCCTGAAATGTTACAGGTGTGTCACTTCACACAAGGCCAGACTGCCATTAAATTTATGAGTTTTAATAAAAGGTTCAATATATCCATTATGACAATCTCAAAAGGGCTGTAAGTGAGAAGTTTTATTTATTCTGGGGATCTTACTTTCCAGAGTCCCTGCATTAAGTGTATATGCATAGTTTATAGATATAGATTATCAGAATTGTGCAAGGTATGGAGACCTGCACAGTAGAAAGTCATAAAATAGAATCCCTACAGTCTAGAAGAAGGCCATTCAGCCCATCAAGTCCACACCAACCCTCAGAAGAGCATCCCACTCAGATCCAGTTCCTCTAACCCTGAATTTCCCATGGCTAACTCACCTAGCCTACATCTCCCTGGATACTATGGGCAATTTAGCATAGCCAGTCCATCTGACCTGCACATCTTTGGACTGTGGGAGGGAATCCACATAGATACGGGGAGAATGTGCAAACTTCACACAGACAGTCGCCTGAGACAGAAAGTGAACCCAGGTCCCTGGTGCTGGGAGGTAGCAGTGCTAACCACTGAGCCTCTGTGCTGCCTCCCAGCACCAGGGACCTGGGTTCACTTTCAGAAATGAAGATTAATCACAAGAGTGTGGTACCAGATAATGACTTGGTCCTTTGGAATGTTCGTCAGTGAGCAGATTATTCTTATAGGAAAGGAGGAAAGAAGAGAGTGAGGAAAAAACATGTAAAACCACAGGGGCTTACAGAATAAGGTAGTTTACGAGGATAAGTAGTGACTGAAGTAATGGAATAGTCTCTATATTGTGATTTGGCTTGTGTAATAGAAATGGAGTGAGCAGTATATATTCCGATGGTTTCCTTTAAGGACAGGGACAGTTTGTGATTAATTAGCTGGGATTAAGGGAAATGGGTCTAAATCTCAGAAAGTGTAAATTGAATTGCATCTCTCATTCAATCATACAGAATTTTACAAAACATTTGAAAATGCTTTTCACCCTGTCACACTTCCCTAAGCCTTCTTCTGAATGCTTTTACATTTTTCTCTCTCAAGTAGTCCTGTAACAATGCTGTTATGAGTTATGCATCCATTGCTCTCTGTTGGAGAATTTTCAATTTTCTACTGACTTTTAAAAAATTTCTTCCAGCCATTTCATTTATCCTCACAGTGACCATCTTAAAGTGATGACCACTCCAGTGCAATTTCACAATGCTGGTCACGTTAAATATGCACCACAGAATGCTACTTTGAGTTCAACATTGATGGAAGTACTCACCACCACTGTCACCATGTCTGAAGTCCAGCCTTACACTAGTTCGAACACTACAAGGCAGGAGTAGGTCTGTTAAAGAAGACATAGAGGGAAGAATTACCCTGGAGATGATTGTCAGAGGCAAATTGCTCTCTGCTTTATTGACATAGACCTGGAGATCCTAATGGATGGGGTGGGGAGGGACCACTGAAGGAGACCACATCACCAGATCTTACCAACTAGGTCAGGATAGGTGTGGTGTCCTAAGGATGACCAGGAGTGCAGAAAGGTAATCTTCTGCACTCTACAAGGGTAAGATTTCTGTGTTACCTCTCACTCCATTACCACTCCCAACTTCGAACAGGTCTTATGATTCACCACTCTCACTATTACATGGCCCATTGGTGGTTACCCACTAAATCCCCACTTCATCTTCCCCCCAACTTCCCTACCCTCCATCCCACCCAGACCTCCCATGCCCTCTGTGCTTCCTGTTCATTCAGTTGAGACAACTCCCACCTTCATTCTCTCCTGCACCAGCATTAACAGCTGTGCCACAGTCACTTCCATCTCACTCAATTCCTGCCCTTCTCTCATTTCAGGAGAAAATGGCCCATAACAGAGCATGGGAACCACGCTAGAGTGCCCGACCTCCATTTCCTCACCTGGGGCGGCAATGATTAGCACAGCCGCATCACAGCACCAGGGACCCGTGTTCGATTCCAGCCTTGGGTGACTGTCTGTGTGGAGTTTGCATATACTCTTCGTGTCTGTGTGGGTTTCCTCTGGGTGCTCTGGTTTCCTCCCACAGTCCAAAGATGTGTAGGTCAGGGTGGATTAGTCATGGAAAATGCAGGGTTACAGTGATAGGATAGGATTGTGGGTCTGGGTGGGATGCTCTTTGGAGGGTCAGTGTAGACTCGATGGGTTGAATGGCCTGCTTCCTATCTGTAGGGATTCAGTGATTCTATGTATGTGGTAGCACATCTCCATAGCTAGCTGAGAATGAAATGCCCTGCTTCAGCACTCGGAGGGCTGCCCGAGACCAGATACTCTGCTCAGCCCTACGCAAGAGAGGACCCCCATGGGCCTCAGCTATTGAAAGCTTTGTTCAAATGCACACATTAACAGTGGAGCAGAGGACTGGTTTGTTGGAGACGCTCGGTGGAGGACTCTGCCAACACTTTCAGTGCAGTGCTGGATACTACACTCCTGCTGTTGCCATGGATACATTGAGTTGCCATGGAGAGCTAGGCCCAGCAGAATATACCTTGACTGAGCAAGTCGACCAAAATTGCATTGGTGCTCAAAATCAATGTAAAATGGTAAGAGAATGAAGGAACTTGACCTCACTCTGAGTGCCCCTTCCTCACAAGGAGATAGAGTGGCACCTATCTGGAGGAGGAACCACATGCAGGGCCTCCAGAAGTCTCCTCGCTGGACTCTCCAGAGATGCCAGGCCATTCTACTGACCCTGAAGCCTGTGGGAGTTCAAGCAGAGGAGGGTGAGCCAGCATCTGGCTAGGACCCTGTCAGTAAGTGTAGTCCTCTGTTCATAAACACCTCTGGGCTGACCTGACCAAAACTCCAAGTCAACAAGCTCCACGGTAGGCAAGGCTTCCTTCACCTCAAGAACCCTGGGACTGTACCGGGATGGAGTGCAAAAGAAAGAAAACAGAAACTTAATGAGGGTTTGTGGCTGACACTTCACTGTAAACTGAATCGTACATTTGTAATCTTTTAATTAACTTTACTTTATGACTTGCCTGATCGACTGTCATTTTTGTTGCAGTTAGAAGAACAAAGCTCGAGAGCCTGTTCTCCCTGAGCACCACACGATGTTCACACTCTGTCTGAAAGACTGCTATACTTTCCCCAGCAGACGCACTATCATAAAACATGGTCATGTTAGAATGCAGCACCATCAGGTGTTCAAAAGTGTGTAACAGTAACTTTTATTGCACTATAGGAAGAGTGAATGAAATATAAAACAAAAAGCTGCACTTACATTTGGGATTAAACAAGGGCTTCTGGCCTTTGTAGTGTCAACACATTGACATCAATGAATGATGACTTTACTCAAATCAGATCCATTGGTAGCAGTTTTCCAATAAGTCTAGTCAGGTTCATTGGAGCTGAGGGGTTCTATCATGGTAAAGATGATCAACCTCCTTGTTTTCCTCCTCTGAAGAATGCAGCCTCTCTCACTGAATCACCTGAAGTGTCAGGGTACAGAGAGAGGCTATTTAGCCCAAAGTGTAAGACTTGGCTCTCCAAATCAATATCATGACTCAGTGGCACTTTCCTGACATTTCCCAAAGTCCATGTGTTTCTGTTTCTATTCAAATAATCATCATGAATGCCTCAATTAAATCTGCCTCCACCATACTTTCAGGTTGTGCATTCCATTCCTCAACCACACATTGTGTTAAAAGGATTATTCTCATGTCACACATGTTTACAGATTGCTTTAAATATCGAGCCTCTCATTCTCAATCCTTCTACTACTAGAAATAATTTTTCCATATCAACTCCATCCAGACACCTCACGATTTTCAAAATTTCTATCGGAATCCCGTTAGCATTCTTTTCTCCATGGATAACAGTCCAAGTTGATAGGGGGTTGAAAAAGGACAGTGCAGGGTTTTTGATAATCACAGGTACGTACTCACAGTTAGAAGATGTGAACATGTTATGGTGCAACCAGATAATGTAGTCATGTGAGCTAATTTGAATATGCCTGGATAATGTAATTATGTGTACAAACCTGGAATGTTCTGGATAGAGATACAGGTGAGTAAATTTAATTGGAAACTTGCTTTCTGTAGAAGTTATATAAAACCTTCTGGATGGGTATATGAATAGGAAGGAGTTAGAGGGATATTGGCCACATGCTTGCAAATGGGACTAGATTAATTTAGGATATCTGGTCAGCATGGATGAGTTAGATTGAAGTGTTTGTTTCCATTCTGTATACCTCTATGACTCACTTATAGTAAAGTTTGAGTTGTATGCCAGCAGCGATATTTGACTTTGATTCAAGATTATCCATTATTCTGAAACTAGTGTCTCCAGCAGTGAGAACAGTGGGTAAACTAGTGAGGCCTGCAAAGAATATAACATCATCTAATTTTCACTAAAGTCTGTGCAAAGGAGCATGGCCTTTCTTACTGGATTGGGCCTAAAAAGTACAAACCCAGAGCAAAGATTTTCTTTGTATATTAGATATCTTCACAGTATAGCATAGTCAGAAATGAGTAAGGCTAGTACCCATCTCTTATCAGTCTGACCTGCTCTTGCTAGGAGCACAGAGAGACCGGAAGATTGAATATTGTCATCTTAATACTGCTGAGTAGATAGTTCAAGTGTTTATTTATTTATGCTATATTTTAATGAGCAATAGATTTTGCTTTTAAAATGGATATATAATATATATAATTCATGTCAAAGTATTAAAATCCTAACACCAAGTGCTGACATACCTGCAACAACTGCAAAATGTCAAAGTTGAAACTGCCAATTCAGCCATTATGTCAATATACACAACCCAGCCAATCCCACAGAAATGCCTCTACAGCTTTAAAAATAAAATCAGATGATAAAAGTTACAGTGGCAATGTTAATGGGAAAAGAATGCAACTTGATGTTATTGTTGTTCCACCTTTGATTTTTGCTTGCGCCTTCAACCTGATTCCAAATTATCTGGGGATGTGGATTAATTCTGCGACGTCATGTCTATGCAATGGGAATTTAGGGGTTCTGGTGAAGGATCTTCAACTTTCCAGAAACTTCCTTCAGAGGAATGACGTGGAAGAGGCATGGTGGTGAGCGAAGAGTTAATGCAGTGCATAGGAACCAACACGAGCAACTTAGCTAAAGAATTGACCGATGATGTAATAGAATTAGAGATAATACTGTAACTGGTGCATTGCAAGGACTGTTTCACTTTTACAGAGGGTGGCACAGATGATTGGTCAAGAACACAACTTTGTGACTGCTGGACTAAGAAGCAGGCAATTGCTGCTGGTCATCATTGACCAACTGCCCAGTGATGCTGTCATTTCATGTTGACAAGACAGGGGGCAGAATTTATATTCCAGATGTATGGTCAAACTCTAAAGGCAGTAAACATTTAGTCAATCCTATTAATATTGTGACTTGGCTTAACATTATTTGCAATTGGCTTTTTCACAGGCTGTTCAATTCTGCAACTGTCAGTAAGCCCTGTGTTCATCCACAGGGAGTCATTAATGTTTGGTCTCAATGATCCTGTGAGATACAGGCTGGGGTGGTTAACAGGCCTTTTCAGACAGAGATGAGGAAACATTTACTCACTCCGAGTGTAGTCAATCTGTGAAATTCACTACTATGGAAAGTTTTGGAGGCCAGGCCACTGGGTATAATAAAATTAATATCTAAATAAAAGGCAACAAGAGGTATTGAAAGAAAGTGCGAATTGTTAATGGAGATAATGAATCAGCCATGACCATGTTGAATGTCCCAGCAGATTTAAAAAGGTGAATGGCCTCCTCCTGCTCTACATTTCTCTGTCTGAAGCAACTTTAGAGATTAGGCACTTTCTATAATCATGACTCTCATTAATATGTTTGTTTAAGGTTTAATGAGGCCCTTGTAGGTGAACAGATAGATCCATAATTTCCAATGATGTGTTATTGGGCAAAGAGTATGGTCATGCTGTACCATGCCTCTAAATCCCAGATCTGTCACAAACACTGAATCTCAATTGTCCGATTTTGACTGGAGGTCTTGCCCCTAGAAGGTTTACAGGGACAAGATCATTTTGCAACGGTTGTGATTTTTGCAAAACAACACATGTAAACAAATCACACACAGAAAGGCCCCAGCAACTACTGAAAACTAAAATTAAAACTAAAAATCCTGATTATGGAAATTAGCCTTCCATAACCATATGTTCAATGTATAAATGATCTTTGCTACATCTATAATCACACATTTTTAGTAATTTTAGAAAGTGAATTGGTAAAGGAGGTGCAAGCAAACAAATTTTAAAAAAGGTCCTTTTAAATGAAGCTAATTAATACTATTGCTCATGATACTGAAAAAAACCACATACCACAGAGGAATTCTCCAAGTCATAAAAAGATTTAGGAAGGGCTATGAAATGGCCATAAACAGGATATGCTGGGAACAACCTGGAAATAAGAACTTTACGTGACATATGGATCTAACTAATGTGACCAATTTAGTACAATCTGCTTCTGTAGGCAAACAATTATAAACCACAGGCAGATGTCATTTCTAATTTCAATGAGACTAAGTCTAACTGTGCTGTATCCGACTTGGAATTTAAGAAGTCTACATTTCTGATTGCTGCTGTAAGGTTTATTGTTCAAAAAATAAAAATGCTAATTATTGTTTAATCCCAATCTGTTCTGCACTAAATCCCTTGGCTTTTTTTGACAACACTAATTGAGCAGTCAGATAAGTGAGCCTGCAGTACATAGTCTGTCAATAGAAAGCTATGGTAGGACGTACCTTTGCTTTGCTATTGAGGTACGTGTAGTGATTCTAATGAAGTCAGCCAGTTAGACCTCATATAATATGAGTTCCCTGATTGGGGCTGTTAACCTGCTCTAATCAGGGAGCTCTGGCTGACAGATAAGAAGAGGAATGTCAGCTCTAAACAAGTCCAGGCAGTGGGCAGTGGAGAGGGCCATTAGGATGGATTGCCTGCCTCTCTTCCATTGTTATGTTCAATCTCGGGTGTCCCTGGAGAAGGAGCAGGAAGTGTCCACCAACATCCTTGAGTTGTTCAGGAAGAGGTGGGCGCCGCAGGGAGTGGAGTGTTTATTTCCTCCTCCAACTCTATTTTGATTTAATCCCTGCCCTCCCCTTCACGTTTTTTGATCACGCAGCATTGCCCTTTGAGAAGAGCACTGCTCGTCACTGGCCACTCTGGTGTTTCCTTTCTTCTTGATGGTGGAATACAAATAAAGATTTATGCACTTGTTGTTCTTCACTGTGTCCTACACCCACACACACACAATATGGGTGCTGGGGAAAAATAAGCACTTCTGTTATTAGGCGGTAGTGTGGGGGCAAAAGAAAGAAAATAAAAAGAGGAAAAAAAAGGAATGTCAGTTGTAAACAGATCCAGGCAGTGGGCAGTGAAGGGGGTCATCTCTGCTGACTGCCTGCCCCTATTCCGTGGTTATGCTCAAGCCTGTATGTCCTTGGAGAGGGAGCATGCTGTGGGGGAGGGATGGACACCAAGGAAGATAGACTGCTTTATTTCCCCTTCCTTTCCATTTTGATTTAATCTTGACCCTCCCCATTCACTTTCTTCATGTAAACATTGCTCCTGTCAGGCCTTGCTTGTTAATGCTTCACAAGCCCATGGATGCTCTTCTGGTGGTGGAAAATATGGAATAAAAGTCTTGCACAATGGTGTCACTTTACTGACTCACTACACATACACACTTAGGCACAGGTAATGTGGGGAAAACATGCACAGTACTGCTGGAAACTCTCTGGGTGCGGTGGTAGTCTGGGGAGAAGGGGGAAGGTATTAAAACAAGACGTTCAGAAGGCTCCTTAGTCAAGGGACTGGCTTTGAGCTGGCTAAAAGAAAAGAACAGGAGTGTCAAATGTCCTGTTCACTCTGAGAGCTGGCTCTGAGAAAACTGGAACAGTGTCAAGAATGCGTAGCTAAAGGGTGACTTGGTGGCAAGATCCCAGCCCCTGTGGAGTGATTTCAGTAACAAGTTAATTCCTGCTCCACATCTTTTTTTTGCTTTAATGTAAAGTTAGAGTTACCTGTTCACCTCAATTCTCTTTTAAGATCAATATCTGTTTTCTAGGCAAATGAACTCTCCGCATAACCCCAATGCATTCAGACTATAAAAGCAGATGAATAAGCAGCATTTTTTACACATCAGCCCATAATTTATGGCTTTGCTTCAGCTGTGCTTTGTAATGGTATTACTGTGCTACATCTAAATATAACACAGGATATGAATTTTGTGAAGTGCCTTTAAAATCTGTTGTCTGTCTACCTTGTCCTTGCCTTTAAGGGCTGTATGTAAATAATGTTTCCACCCTGCTGTTATGGACCAGACCAAACCCCCTCAAATACATATTAAGAAGATAACTTAAACCCTAACTTTTTCTTATTTTAAAGCTAAGTGTAAGGCATTGTGTTCCATATGCAAATCAACGTTAAACAAAATACAGTCCAGATTTTTACATTCTAGTTAAAATACACATAAGATAAAAATGGAAGAAAAGAATTGGCTTAGCTGTAACTACCTCAATGTTTAACAAAATAATAGATCTATTAATTACTAATTAACAGTTCCAATATCGTAAAATCCCATAAACACACCCTTGGCAAAGGCAAATTCAGTAACTAGCTTGTAACTCTAGCAGCAGGAAGAGAATCCCCAGCTTTTAGCTGTAAGAGAGAGAGGAATAAGAGCTTCCTCATCCAGCTTCAAGGCTTTATGGGCGGCACGGTGGCACAGTGGTTAGCACTGCTGCCTCACAGCGCCAGAGACCCGGGTTCAATTCCAGCCTCAGGCGACTAACTGTGTGGAGTTTGCACGTTCTCCCCGTGTCTGCGTGGGTTTCCTCCCACAGTCCAAAGATGTGCAGGTCAGGTGAATTGGCCATGCTAAATTGCCCGTTGTGTTAGGTAAGGGGTAAATGTAGGGGTATGGGTGGGTTGCGCTTCAGCGGGGCGGTGTGGACTTGTTGGGCCAAAGGGCCTGTTTCCACACTGTAAGTAATCTAATCTAAACCCCAACAAGTGCGGAAAGCTAAAACTAAAAATCCTGGCTCTGGGAACAGCTTGGCCCCACACATTCACACTACTACTTTTGTTCCAACTTCCAAAAAAACTCCAAGGTCTCAGAAGCTGTTTACTCCATTGGCTTTGAGCAGATCACTCAGCACCTCTGTCTCAACCTCTCTTCATCAAAAAAAACAGATAAAATATACCTCTTAAAGCCATAGTATCGTCATGACTCCCCCTTTAAAAAATATCACTATATAAAGATGGCTTCATTTTTAAAACTCTTTAGCCTTACAGTGTTAGTACACTACAATACATAGACATTACATTGACTCTAAGCATGCAAACATTCACTGCTGCAATCTGTTTGAGTGCCACTGAATGCTTTCATTCATCAATTGGAGATGCCGGTGTTGGACTGAGGTGTACAAAGTTAAAAATCACACAACACCAGGTTATAGTCCAACAGGTTTAATTGGAAGCACACTAGCTTTCAGAGCGACGCTCCACAATCACCTGATGAAGGAGCGTCACTCTGAAAGCTAGTGTGCTTACAATTAAACTTGTTGGACTATAACCTGGGGTTGTGTGATTTTTAACTTCATTCATCAATGTTGTGACAATGTTGGCAATTATTCGTCCTAGGGCAAAGCGAAACCTGTAGATGCTGGAGATCAGAGTCGAGACCTGGAAAAGCAGGTCAGGCAGCATCTGAGGAGCAGGAGAATCGATGTTTTGGGCATAGGCCTGCCAGGTATATAATTTTCAAATTGAATGGCTGAAATACAACCATCCATCTAAACAATCTGATATTTTCATCCTTGAATCTTTTCAAAACCTTTAAGGGGCTATGACCAGCATATACAATTGTCTCAGACACATTACTGGCAACATAAGTGTTGAAATGGTGCAAAACCAACTAAGCTCAAGCTCCCTATCTCAATCATGGAATATCTCTTTTGATGATTGTTCAATTTTTCTGTAAAATACACATTGGATACTTCTATGTCCTCACTGTCTTCTTGCAAGAGTATAGCACTAGCACACACCACCCACATCAATAGCCACCTTGAATGGCTATACACAATTAAGTGTGGCTAACATTGGGGCAGTAGTTAACATAACTTTCAGGCTGTCAAATGCCTCTGACATTCCTCTGTCCAATGAAATTTTCTACACTTCTTCAACAAGCCAATGGAGCAACCACACTCTAAACTTTGGCACAAATTTTCGATATAAATCATTCAGTCCCCAGAGTCAGAGTACTGCCCTCTTCAATGGTCAATGGTATTGAATATTCCATGATAACCTTTGTTTTCACATTATGTGGAGCGATTTGTCCATGTCCATCAACATGGCCCAGGAACATGACTTGGGCTTTTGCAACCTGGCTCTTTCTCAAGTTTATCACCAAGCCTGCCTCCCAAAATCGATCAAACACTTCCGATAGGTGCTCCAAATATTCCTTCCATATGTGACTAATAGTCACCATATTGTCGATTAACACCACACAATTAGGTAGTCCAAAAATGACTTTATTGGTTAGTGTTTGAAATACGATTGGTGCATTTTTCATACCAAATGGTATGACTTTAAATTGGTGACCCATTACGCATCAGGAAACCTGTAATTTCTATTGCTCTTTCGAGAAAAGGTACCTACTAGTGTCCTCACAGGAAGTCCAACTTTTAAATATAAGAATAGGATCCCTATGGTGTAGAAACAGGCCCTTCAGCCCAATGAGTCCACACTGACTCTCCGAAGAGTAACCCACCCAGACCCATTCCTCCTATCCCATATTTACCCCTGACTAATGCACCTAGCCTACACATCCATGAATAATATGGGCAATTTAGCATGGCCAATTCACCTGACCTGCACATCTTTGGAGTGTGGGACGAAACCAGAGCACCTGGAGGAAACCTAGGCAGACATGGGGAGAACTCCACACAGGCAGTCAACTGAAGATGGAATCGAGCCCGAATCCCTACCGCTGTGAGGCAGCAGTGCTAACCACTGAACGACCATAATACCCCAGATGCTTGTCCTACATTTCCCACCTTCTCAGTACAATGTTCCAAATGTGGAATAGGATATGAATCAGATTTTGTAACTGCATTAATTTTGTGATAATCCACACATAATCTTTGGGTACCATCTGGTTTTGGTACATCACTATGAGTTCTATTTGCTTCAACTCGCTTCAATTATGGTGTTTCTGAATATGCCTTCAAGCTCTTTTTGAACCTCTGCCAATTTTAGAAGGTTATATCTATAAGGATGTTGGTTAATTGGAACAGCATTTCCTATGTCTATACCAGACATACTTAGACTAGTACTTCACAACTTATTCCCATGTATCTCCCCATGCAATTGTAATAGATCCCACAGGATATTTCAATTTTCTTCTGGAAATTAACTCAATAATTTATTTCAAGTTTTGAGAACTTGCTCTTTTTCCAATCTAATTTGAGGAATTGTCCAATTCATAATTCTTCACTCTATGTTGTAACCAGTGACACATTCTCCTTTTGCTTTCCTTCCCTATCAAAATACCTTTTAAACATATTCACATGACATAAAGTGTGAGATTTCTTTCTATCTGGCATTCTTTTCAAATAATTCACCTCATTCAATTTCCTTTTGATTTGGTTAGGCCCACTAAACCTTGTCTGCAAAGGTTCATGTATCACCGGGAGTGACACTAAATATTTATCTCCACTAACAAAATTATGCATTTTTGATTTCTTGTCTGCTATGCTACTTTTAAATGCTGTCTAGCCAACTCACCCACTCTATTTAATCTCTCCCTAAAATTTGACACATACCATGAATGTATGGTCTCTGAACTCTAACTTACCAATTTCTCCTTAATTACTTCCAGTGGTCCTCTCACTTCATGCCCAAAAACTAATTCAAATGGACTGAATTTAGTTGATTTGTTAGGAACATCCCTAAAGTACAAATGGAATTTCTTTATCCCAATCCTCTGGATAGTCTTGACTATAGCCTTCAACGTGCTCTTTGATTGCTACCACTGTTCTAATACCCCCTGTGATTTTGGATGGTACATAGTGGACTTGAATTGTTTTATTCCTAAGTTATCGTCTTTCCGTGAGTAGTCCATACCTTCTACAATTCTTTTAGCCATAATACTGCAGCATAGAATGGCCTCTGGAAATCTAGTAGACACATAGATTATGGTCAACAAATACAGATTCCCACTTTCTGTTTTTTTTAAGATTTAGATTAGATTGAAATGGGTCCTTTGGCCCAACAACCCTCCAAAGAGTAACCCACCCAGACCCATTCCCCTACATTTTACCCCTCACTAATGCATTAACATTATGGACAATTTACCATGACCAATCCACCTAACTGACAACTGACAGTTAACTCACCAGGCTGCATGTGTGAGGAAACTGAGCACAGACAGACACACGGAGAATGTGCAAACTCCACACAGACAGTCACCCAAGGCAGGAATTGAACCTGGGACCCTGGTGCTGTGAGGCAGCAGCACTAACCACTGTGCCACCCCACACAGAGGAGTCCAATTCAATCAATTAAGACTGACCAGGTTGTACCTTCTTTTGTAGCTTTTTAGCATCCATTGTACTTTCCTTTACCACTTCCACAAAACTCACTGGCTTATCCTGTTTTCCAACATCCATCTTCTCAGTTCATTTTTTTAAACCAACACTGCAACTTCACATGGCCTATGAAAACACCCCCAATGGGTTTCCATTTTACTGCCTGGCAAGCTATCTCTACTATCTTTAATGAGATCTCCTTTTCTCTTAGCACCTGAAGATTTCTTTTTTCCCCAATTTCTATCCCTCACAGACTGAAATCGAAGTCGGAAGCCAAACTTTGATTTGTGAACCAACTGTAATGATCCGCTACTTCCACTGCTAATCTTGCAGGCTTAACTGTCTGCTCTTCCAGACTGCCTGGAACCTCTGTCTCAATCGTTTTTCATAAAAACAATGAGTGCAAAATACCTCTTAAACTCATAGTGTTGTCACATTTCCTGGTGGTTAGTGTGTTAGGGATTTTCAAGCTGCCTGAAGTTGGTTCATTTCTGCTCCATAACTTATTATGTGTTTTATTGTTTTCAATAAACCCATGAGTTAATCAATCTCTGATGAAAGATTGATGATTAGACCATTATCATTATAAGATGAAAAGGACAGGCTTCAATGCACATTGCAAGAAAAGAACATTTTTACAGATCATTTCCTGAGTATATTGATGAGTCAGAATCAGAGTTGTAACTCTCCAAGAGCTCAAGTACAGGAGTCAGAAGAGGAAACATGCATAGTCACACTTCCCTTATATTACTCACTATCTCTCTCCATTTGTTTGCCAAGTGATATGTGGTATAAATAAAATCCAGCATGTTACATGCAGCCTGGTGAGTTAACTGTCAGTTGTCTGCTCTTTAGTCATAGCAAAGCAAAACCAAATTATTCCAGTTTACCGATTATTTTGCACTGAGGTGTGCCCACTCTGACTTCTGACTGGCATCCCCACCAACAGTGAGAGGAAATCTCATCAATCAATGCACATCCGGGACATGAGTGGGAAAATGAGCTTAGAGTGGGCATGAGGGGACCCCACTTTGCATGCAGTACAGAGTTCAAATTAGTTAGGCTTTATGAGGGTTCTTGTGGTGCATTGATAGTGTCCCTATCTCTGAGCCAAGAAACCTAGTTCAAATCCCACCTGCTCCAGAACTAGGTAATAACATTGCTGGACAAGTTGATTAGAGCATAATTCCTGAATGGACTAGTTTTTATCATTCAAGGTGTCAAGTTCACATGTTGCTCCCTTGACAAAGGTTCAATTCCCATTCATTTTGCACCACATTAATTTCACAGATAACTCCAATCCTTTACAATGGCTTGCATCAGACCAATAACCTGGACATTTTATGAAATCTCCCAGACAGCCCTGTAAATGGGCTGAAACCACGACTATTGAATTTTAAAAAAGCCTTACCAACAAAAAGATTCAAATCTCCCAACATCATCAGGATGAGCTTTGCAATCATTCTATACCCATTGTTGCAGAAGGTTGAAATCAAGACTTTTCTATCCAAAATCAATTGGGGACAACTCCCTCTCTCTGGTGGTGAGTATCACAAGAATAAATTTGTGATATTACCAGCACTGTAATAAAAATGATGGAAGTTCAATTTTACATTGTGTATATTCTCGGCTTAACCAATATAGCATACAGTTGGATTTTGACATTGTGCAAGTAGCTAAGTTTTGAATGTGTTAAAATCAGCCTAATATTTTCATTGTACAACTGTGTCTTCATTTGAGGGAGACACTTAACATGTCAAATATATGTGCATGTGTCCAGGTGCATCCACTTGTCTTATACCACAGAATTTAACAGATGCTCAGAAAAGTGCAGAAATACATTTAAGGATAGAGTTTCTGTAGTTTGTAAGTGGTTAGTTACCTCACTGATAGCAATGCACATCAGAAAATAATGGAAAATTGATCCTCCCACTTTTTTAAAAATTGTTTGTAGAGTATGGGTTACTCTAGCAAGGCCATATTCATTGTCCATTCCGAGCCATCCAGAAAAAAAAATGTATACTGGCTCACCAAATAATATGATTAATTGAACAGTCAAATTAAACAATTCCAAAAAAATCTCAAAAGAAAACAATTGGATAACTGTATTGAACAGTGTGCCCTTATTATAGACAATAGACAATAGATGCAGGAGTAGGCCATTCAGCCCTTCGAGCCTGCACCGTCATTCAAATATGATCATGGCTGATCATTCCCAATCAGTATCCTGTTCCAGCCTTATCTCCATAACCCTTGACTCCACTATCTTTAAGAGCTCTATCCAATTCTTTCTTAAATGAATCCAGAGACTGGGCCTCCACTGCCCTCTGGGGCAGAGCATTCCACACAGCCACCACTCTCTGGGTGAAGTAGTTTCTCCTCATCTCTGTCCTAAATGGTCTACCCCGTATTTTTAAGTTGTGTCCTCTGGTTCGGCACTCCCCCATCAGCGGAAATATGTTTCCTCCTGCCAGAGTGTCCAATCCTTTCATATTGTTCTTGACAGGCTGAGGATTGAGTTAAACACTACTAAATTCCAGCTCCACACAGATTCTTTGAGAAGTCATTTTGCAAGGAATCACACAAGTCCACTAATTGTTTCCGCGTGCATCCTCAAAGAGCTGGGGGACAGAGGGAGAACAGTTGCATTTACACTTGGAGTGATGCTAGCTAGTTCGACATGCTGCTTTGATAATTTAGCATCACTCTGTCTATGTCATGACTGACTTTAAAATCCAGTTATGAGACACTCTGTTGGTCAGAATGAACTAGTGAAGCGTTAGACCGAGTCAATCAATCACAAGACCCACACCAATTGTCACAGTACTACCCCAGAAAAGGAGCTGAGTTTTGTACTTTTTGGAGTGGGATTTGAACCCACAAGCCAATGATTTGGATGTGAACACACTACCCATTTAAGCCACAGTGGGCACATCTATGAATTGGAGTATTCTGCTTGTCCATCATTTCACCTCCCCTCATTTCCAAGGGTTGCACCATGACTGGTCTATGTTTATAGGCAAAGTACAGCCATTACTTTCTGCAGGGTGGCTGACTAGCAAACACTCCCGCACTTCATGCCTCCCAACATAAATTTTCGAATAAACCTGTTCAGAAAGGTTACCACATGTCCCTGGAGCAAGTGGAAGTTGAACCCAGGCCTCCAGACTCAGAGGTAGGGACACTACCATAACACTAAAGCAGCCTTCTACCACCAGATGTACTGGAAGGATTTACAGGCTGAAAAAACAACTTATTTGGTCACGTTACAAATACATTGTCTATGGTCAACAAATCCCGGTGTGGGATTTGAACTTCAAATTTCTGTCCCAATCCTTGGGATGGCCACCACTGCACCACGACACTCCCTTTTTGACTGTGAACATTGTCACTCTTTAATTAATGAGTCTTTAATAGGTTGTAAGCAATCAGGAATGCATTCTTCAATATAAATTTTGTATTCAAAGTAGACATAAACACTTAAGGATATTATGTTTTATTAATTTACACATGAAATATGAATTTCTCCTCATATATTTTTGAGCGCTGTTTCATAACAATTGCTGAAAGTTAATATATTTGCAAAATAGTACTCTTCAGTTTAAGCTGTAGAAGAAACAGACCTGATGGTTGTTGTTGGACTGCAATCCTTACAGAAAGTTTGTTCTGAAAGTAGACTTAAGCAAGGTTTGTGAAGGTTTGTAGCTCAGGTTGAGGTTTAGGGTGTAGGTTTGCTCACTGAGCTGTAGGTTTGATATCCAGATGTTTCATTACCTGGCTAGGTAACATCATCAGTGGCAACCTCCAAGTGAAGCGAAGCTGTTGTCTCCTGCTTTCTATTTATATCTTTCTCCTGGATGGGGTTCCTGGGGTTTGTGGTGATGTCATTTCCTGTTCATTTTCTGAGGGGTTGATAGACTTATGATTAATGTTGCAGCAATTCCCCAGGGAGAGGTAAGGGAATGAAAACAGGTTGAATTGTATGGAAGAGATGATGGATCAGGAATTACAGTGTGTGGAATATGTCCAGGATTACTGATTGGCTGTAGTGGGATACAAGAACTAATTCATTAAGTAATGGCTTGATTGTAAATCACTCTTTACATCCCACTGTTCACACTTAAGTAGTTTTGTTGCTTATGAAACGTTGCATGCTACCATTATACAACAAATTAATACAACATTTACAATTACAATATAGCAATGATTCAGGATCATGTGATATCACTTCAAGTTTAAAGATAACCAATGGAGAAAAGAAACCACTTATTCTGAGTTTAGTTATTTACACAATATAAAATATGTACAGTAAGAAAAAGTAAGTGCCAACAAAGAGGCTACATGAATACAATCTTTGAAAATAACTGCCAAACTGCTAAATATTAGCACCACACAGCCAGGATTTCTACTGACACATTTTGGGTTCCTCTTCCTCCTAATCTAATGAGATTTACAGAACAGGCAGTAAAAGAGTTACAGAACAAATATAGCACAGAGACAAGCCATTTGGGAAAACAGCCAGAGCTCCACAAGACATACTGTACATTTAACCATGAGTTACAATGAGAGTTTTGATGAACAAATTGTTTGGAAATACACCACTCATGATTGACCTGTTTTTAGTTTAGGGTCTGGTGACCAAAGAGCATTCCATTCCAGCAAGATGGCCATGAAGCACAACAGTGAGGTAAAAATATTTGTCCGAATGAACAGTGAAGGAAAATAATTTGAAAATACTTTCTCTCCACAGATGCTGCCAGATCTGTTGAGTTTCTCTTGCAATTTCTGTTTTCCAGCATCACAGTTCTTTGTTTCATAAAAATAATTTGAGATCAGTTTAGGGTTCACAGAAAATTCATATCTTTATGCAGTTTCCTGATCCCACATCATAATATGCAGGAATATACACCATCAGGAAAACAACAGGCACACACAATCCTTCCTATGCAACAATAAGCAATCTTGGGTCAACAGGATTGATCCATGTTGTTGTAATAGGTTATGAGAAAAACTGATAAGAGGCAGTACAATAAAGTGGTTTTTAGATTAAACATATTAGATTACATACACAAGGAATATAACATTGCTTCAATAAATCTAGAGGCCATCAATACATCATTGTCATTAAGAAATCTAATGGAGAATTCAGAAGCAACTTCTTTATCCAGTGAGAATATGAAACTTGTAACCATTGAGATATATTGCATTCAAGTAAATGCTAAATAAGCAGATGTGGGAGCAGTAAATACAGGGTTATATTGATGGAGATAGATGAATATGAATGGAAGGGGCCATGATTGGGACTTAAATGCCAAAGGCTTGTTTCTTGTGTTGTACATTCTTTGCAAATCCACCAGATGTCTGAGAATGAATCCAAATGTATCCAGTACTTGATGTCACTTTTTATTTTCCTTCTTTTGAGGAAGTACAGTTGTGAGGTGATGTCCCCATCACAGCTCCCATGTCTTTTAGTTCTGGGCAATTCTCTTTCTCTCTTCTCTGTAATATGAAATTTTAAAAGTGTTAAAACGACATCAAGATTGTGAAAGATACATCTTTTAAAAATGTTTTTTGATGAAGAAGTGTCAGCCAACAGTTAAACTAGCTAACTTTGTAGAGTTACATGTACAGAAGGATTTGTAATCTCATTGGTACCTTTCGAATTTTACATTGAGGCAGAGACATAAGAACAGGAGGAGCCTGGTTAAGTTCCCCATTGATCTTTGACTCTACCTGCCTTGAATTCAGATGACCAACATTTCAGTTGGAGAATGATGTCCCTCCATTCCCCAAAGTTTAAAACAGCTACTGTTTTAGATGCTGAGGATAATAATTATTTAAAACAAACCTATGTAGTTTTGCAGGAGAAAGTGAGGACTGTAGATGCTGGAGATCAGAGCTGAAAATGTGTTGCTGGAAAAGCGCAGCAGGTCAGGCAGCATCCAAGGAGCAGGAGAATCGACATTTCGGGCATGAGCCCTTCTTCAGGAAGGGCTTCCTGAAGAAGGGCTCATGCCCGAAACGTCGATTCTCCTGCTCCTTGGAAGCTGCCTGACCTGCCGCGCTTTTCCAGCAACACATTTTCAGCTTATGTAGTTTTGCATCAGACCTCCAACCATAAACACAGAAATGAATGTTTCTCACTTGTATATCTAAGCAAAGGATATTTTGCTCTCCCCTCTCCTTCATCCACTCACCCAACCCCACCCCTCCCCCCCTCCATGTTCTGTTGTCAAGTGCAGATCAATTGGACTCCCCAATGAGTTTTTCCTAATCATTGATTAACAGGCTCATTACTTTGTTCCCACTGCTATATTTCTAAATTGATCACATCATGACATTGTTAATACATTCATATCATCTTGAAGATAAGCATGCATTTAAATAGCACCTTTAACAAGTAGAAACATTCCAAGAAACTTCACAAATAGAGAGAAAGAAACTGTTGGGTGTATAACTGGGAGTCATTATTATTCGATTTGCAATATTCAGAGATTAATTTTCTCAGAAGAGACAGCTTCAAACTGAAAAAAGTTTAGTGTCAGTAATAGGATAAACCTGTAATAATTTATTGAGTTATCTGCAGTTACCTTTGTGATGAAACCATTTAACTTATTTATTCATGTATCTTTTGCTCCTGACCACGGTGGCATCAATGGTCGATTACTTGAGCACCACATTGAGATCAAATTGATTTTAAAACTGACTCACACAGATTGATCCTAATAAAAGCATTGGAGACAGAACCAGCGAAAAGGAATTGGCCTTGTAATTAGACAGGAGCAGGTGGTGTGCTTTCCCGACCAATAAAAGGCATTTAAAAAATAATAACTTTAGAGGCCATGTTGGTTATCTCAACTGGCTGGATGGCTAGTTTGTGTTGCAGAGTGATACCAACAGTGCACATTCAATTATAAAGTCATAG
The DNA here is from genome assembly GCF_047496795.1 of Chiloscyllium punctatum. Classification (NCBI taxonomy): domain Eukaryota; kingdom Metazoa; phylum Chordata; class Chondrichthyes; order Orectolobiformes; family Hemiscylliidae; genus Chiloscyllium; species Chiloscyllium punctatum. The sequence continues at coordinate 90,634,227 of NC_092751.1, forward strand.
AGTTATACAGCAACCGAGGTTACCGTGAAGGTCCCACCTTCTCAACCTCACCCCTCTTCTGATTCTCTCCAATGAGAAAGCAGTCCTGTGGTTCTTTAGCAAATACTACAAGTCCCTGTCACTATTAGTTAGAGCAATTAGAAAACCTGCCTTTCCCCACTGTCAATAATTCTAGTTGGCTATGTGAAAATGACATTCTACTCACATTATTGCCCAGGTCGGTGCTTGGTATAGTGCAAAAGGAACCCTGTATGGTACAATTAGGCTCAACAATGTAGCATTCTCCCCCCCCCCCCCCTCCCCTCCCCCCGCCCAGTGATTAAACGTCATCCCTTTCCACAAATGAGAATAAAACCAAGAATCATTCACCCCGCTACTCTGATTGCCTTGAATGCATAAACTTTCCCATTTCCCTATCTGAACTGGTTACAGTTGAAGAATACAATAACAGTTACAAACACATGCAATGCTATCCATGTTTTTTTGGCTTTGACTCAGCCAGAATGTATTGCCTGTTCTTAACTGTGCAGAGAGCAGTTCAGAGTGAACCACATTGCTGTCGGTCTGGAATTATACATAGGCAAAACCAGGTAAAGATATTAGTAGATTAAATGGGTTTTTAAGACTATCGATAATGCTTACTTGATGGCCATTAGGCTAGATATTTGTTTGCAGATTTTTTTATTACTGAATTCAAATTTTCTCATCTGCCATGGTGGGATTTGAACCCATGTTCCCAAAGCCTTACTAGTTCAGTGCTGATATTACTACACCAATATAATCGCAATTCCAATTTCCAAGGACAGAAATACTACTTTTTTTTTACGCAGAGGGTGATATGTGTAGGGAATGAGCTGCCAGAAAAAGTGGTGGAGGTTGCTACAATTACAATATTCAAAAGGCATCTGGATGGTTACATGAATAGGAAAGGTTTAGAGGGATATGGGTCAAATGTTGGCAAATGGGACTAGATTAATTTAGAATTTCTGGTCGGCATGGATGAGTTGGACCAAAGGGTCTGTTTTCATGCTGTACTGCTCTACGACTCTATGTCTTTGCTGTTGGTCAACTGTAATCCTTTGTGTTCTGTACTTTATACTCTTTACTGTTACAATAATGAATCAGAAACAAAAAATATTAATATGCTTTTTAAGTTCATTATGTGTTTTTTGTAAGAAATAAGGGGACTTCTAAGAGAGAGAGAAACAAGAGACTTCAGATGTAAAGTCATTGACTGGCACTGTCCTGTGAGAGACCCATAGAATGTCGCATCTATAAAGTGTCAGGGAAATCTCAAACAAGAAAAGACTTAATAAGAAGAGACAACAAGGGTGTAATTATTGCCCCCCTCAGCAGAAAGCCATCTCTTGTAGACAAGTCTGTGTTACACCCACCCCAACCTCATCCCTCCCCCCACCCCCCACCCCCATCCCCCTCAACCTCCACTCTTTCTGGGAATATACAAGAACAAAATAAAACCTGACTGGAACACTATCGTTATAGGTTGAATGTTCTAACATACGAACTAAAATGTCGTAAAGGCCACAGCTTTGAGAGTAGCTGGTTTGAACACTCCTTCACTGCAGGTAAAATGAAATGAAAGGCTCTCTCTCACTTGGAATTCAGTAACCATTGAAAGAATTAAACCAACCTAATTCCTGCCAATCTATAAAACTAATAATCTTGAAGCTAACTGCTTAAATGCTAACATCAACACTCCTGCTGTTATCCAGTAATAGCCACAATGTGGTGTCATCTGATCTTCATGAAAATTTCTCATAACTTTTTTTTTTGCTTCTTTCTTTTTGAATGTATCTCTTATTTCTCCTCTGGGTCTATATATGTTCCATTACTATTGCATCTCCCATGTAGTAATTAATAGATTCACTCTTTTCCTAAATTCAAGAAAGCCTGGTTAAACTGATTCCTTTCAAAACATAAGTGCATAAGATATCCACAAGCAAAGAGAACCTTATTGTGACCAAGTGAAGGGGCATGTGAGTAACCAGCAGGAGTCTGTTCACCCCTCCCCACATGGGAGCTTAACGTTTTAGAATATCCTATCTGGAACTATAACATATTGGGGAACATGTTGAGGTTTGGTTATAACAATGCTGAGCCATGGGTCTCCATCAGATCATTTACCATCCGACTGTGTAGAGCTGCCACACAGTATAAAATAACCAAATATCAAGCTAAATTCCTGGCGTCCTGTGGAACTTTCAATCAGGAAGGAAGAATGATGTATGTGCACATTTTTATTCAGTAGAAATATAACAAATTGAACAATGGCTCATTTGTACTATTTTAAATCATTGTGGTTAATTTCTAATCTCAGGTTGTAGATCTCGTTAGCAAGAATGGAATTAATCACTCAGTGCTGGTTGGTGTGAGGAAGTTGTGGTTAGAATTCTTCACCTCTGTGATGAAAGTTATATCACAGTGTTATTCCAAATTGCACTTCCAACCACTCGCTACAGGGTCACTCAGGTTGTTGTGAAGCTGGGGCCACAATTAGTGAGTCCAATTAAGAATCAGGGAAATAAAGCTGTTAATAAAACAATTGTGGTTTCAATATATTCCATTAGCTTTATGGACACTTAAATGCTACTTTAAATTTCCAGATAAATAATTGCTCGGTGGTACAGTAAGTAAACATTGCTGAAAGGATACAGGAAGTCAAAGCTTTTCACCTTGCACTTATCAGGACAACTATGCAAGAACCCAACTTTAAGAAGGGACACCAATTTAGACAACATGTAAAGAGGCTGCGAGTTGGTTGGGCCATCATTGACATGGAGATCCGGCAAGAACAATTGAATGTCAATCTTAGCTCTCAAATCAGGCTAGTAGTCTCTGATTTCCCTTAGAATGCAGCAGAGATTGGTGGTCTCCCTGACCCATATTTGTTGCAATGAAAAAGATGCAATGTATGTACGAATTCCTTTGCCTACACAAAACACGGTTGTGTACGTTAGCATATGTAATACTGGTAAAGTAGTAAGGTGGGGAAGGGGGGCTGGGACCCAGAGAAATAGTGAGGAAAGAGATCGGTCTGAGATTGGTACAGTTGGGAAAAGGAGCAAGTCAAATAGTCACAGCAGGAAGGAACAAAGCAAAGAACAAGGTAGGACTGATCATTTAAATTGCATTTATTTCAATGCAAGAGGCCTAACAGGTAAGGCAGATTAACTCAGGGCAGGGGAATATGGAAGTGGGAAATCATAGCAATTAAAGAAACATGGCTCAGGGATGGACAGGACTAGCAGCTTAATGTTCCAGGGTAGAGATACTAAAGAAAGGACAAAAAAGGAGGCAAGAGAGGAGGGGAGTGGTGTTTTTGATTTGGGATAAAATTATGACAGGGAATACGTCCAGGGAAGTTATTTGGGTGGAACTGAGAAATAAGAAAGGGATGATCACCTTATTGGAATTGTACTATAAACACCCCAATAGTCAGTAGAAAATTGAGAAACAAATTTATAAGGAGATCTCAGCTATTTCTAAGAATAATAGGGAGATTGTGGTAGGGGATTTTAAGTTTTCGTAAATAGACTGGGACTGCCATATTGTTAAGAGTTTGGATGGAGAGAAATTTGTTAAGTGTGTACAAGAAAAGTTTCTGATTCAGTTTGTGAATGTACCTATTAGAGAATGTACAAAACTTGACCTACTCTTGGGAAATAAGGCAGGGCAGGTGACTGAGGTGTCAGGGGGGAGCACTTTGGGGCCAGCGACCATAATTCTATTAGTTTTAAAATAGTGATGAGAAAGGATAGACCAGATCTAACAGTTGAAGTTCTAAATTGGAGAAAGGCCAATTTTGACAGAATTAGGCAAGAACTTTCAAAAGCTAATTGGGCGCAGATGTTTGCAGGTAAAGGGATGGCTGGAAAATGGGAAGCCTTCAGAATGAGATAACGGGAAGGTATATTCCTGTTAGGGTGAAAAGAAAGGCTGGTAGGTGTAGGAAATGCTGGATGAGTAAAGAAATTGAGGGTTTGGTCAAGAAAAAGAAGGAAATATATATCAGATATAGACAGCAGAGATTGAGTAAATTCTTAGAAGAGTATAAAGACAGTAGAAGTATACATAAGAGGGAAATCAGGAGGGCAAAAAGGGGACATGAGATAGCTTTGGCAAATAGGGTTAAGGATACAAATACATTAAGGACAAAAGGATAACTTAGGAGAGAATTGGGCCCCTTAAAGATCAGCAAGGCCACCTATATGTGGGACACAGGAGATGGGGAAGATACGAACCGAGTATTTTGCATCAGTGTTTGCTGTGGAGAAGGATATGGAAGAACTCTGTGGGAAGCTAGGGAAGTGAGTATTGGGCCCCCTGCTGAGATATTTGTATCATTGATAGCCACAGTTAAGGTTCCAGAAGACTGAATGTTGGTTTATGTGGTGCCATTATTAAGGGAAGGTGGTAAAGACAAACCAGGGAACTATAGACCAATGAACCTATCATCGGTGGGATTGGACAGAATCCTGAGGGACAGGATTTACATGTATTTGGAAAGGCAAGGACTGATTAGTCAACGTGACTTTGTGCATGGGAAAATGTGCCTCACTGTCGTGTTTGAGCTTTTTGAAGAAGTAACAGAGGATTGGTGAGGGCAGAGCTGTGGACGTGATCTATGTGGAATTCAGTAAGACGTTCAACAATGTTCTTCATGGTAGACTCGGAAATAAATGGTGACATCTTGAAAAATGTCCATATGACAGAGGAGGAAGTGCTGGATGTCTTGAAATGCATCAAAGTGGATAAGTCCCAGGACCTGATCAGGTGTACCCGAGATGTGGGAAGCTAGGGAAGTGCCTGCTGGGTCCGAGATATTTGTATCATCGATAGTTACAGGTGAGGTGACGGAAGACTGGAGGTTGGTTAATGTGGTGCCACTGTTTAAGAAGGGTGGTAAGGACAAGCCAGGGAACTATAGATCAGTGAGCCTGACGTCAGTGGTGAGCAACTTAAAGGTAAGGTCCTGGGGAGCATTGCTGAACAAAGAGACCTGGAGTAGAGGTTCACAGCTACTTGAAAGTGGAGTCGCAGGTAGATAGGATAGTGAAAAAGGTGTTGGTATGCTTTCCTTTATTGGCTAGTGCATTGAGCGTAGGAGTAGGGAGGTCACATTGCGGCTGTACAGGACATTGGTTAGGCCACTTTTAGAACACTGTCTGCAATCCTGGTCTCCCAGCTATAGGAAGGATCTTGTGAAATTTGAAAGCATTTCAGAAAAGATTTACAAGGATGTTGCCAGGGTTAGAGGGTTTGAGCTATAGGGAGAGGCTGAATAGCTGGGGCTATTTTCCCTGGAGTGTCGGAGGCTGAGGGATGATCTCTTAGAGGTTGATAAAATCATGAGGGCCATGGATAGGGTAAAGAGACAAGGTCTTTTCCCTGGGATGAAGGAGGCCAAAACTAGAGGGCATAGATTTAAGGTGAGAGTGGAAAGAGACCTAAGAGGTGACTTTTTCATGCGTGTGTGGAATGAGCTGCCAGAGGAAGTGGTGGAGGCTGGTACAATTATAACATTTAAGAGGCACCTGGATGGATACATGAATAGGAAGGGTTTAGAGAAATATGGACTAAATGCTGGCAAATGGGGCTAAATTAATTTAGGATATCTGGTCCGCGTGGACGGGTTGAACCGAAGCATCTGTTTTCATGCTGTACATCTCTGATTCTATGACCTATGACCCTACAATATGCAATAATACATGTGAGCCCAACTAAATTCTGAATTGGCTTCCAATATAATTCCAAGCACAGTTTATTTAATAAATGATTGCTAATAGCAGAATTACATGTTATGGTAAACATACTGTTCAGGAGTTTTGTTAAACTGGTTAAGCGGGATCAGCAAGCTGCCAACTGTGAATGATCAATGGAACTTGTTGTTTGTTGCATTCTATCAGTTACAGAGATGTATGACCTACCTAGCTGACATCACACTGGCAATGAAACTCATGTACTCATTACTCATTGGTGTTGTGAGCAAAACGTCATTTTGTTTTGACGGCAGCCTTCTGTTAGTACAGAAAAACACTGTGGGTTTAGTGCAAAGATGCATCATGAGTTACCGAGCTTCACCTGCTGTTCAAATTTGCGTATTTCTGATGTATAGGTGACAGGTCTGCAATGCTTGAATCTGCTGATGCACCTTTACACAGCATAATGAACTCCATTCTGTCACCAAATTAACCACTGAAATGGAGCATCAAGCAAGCTTGCTTTCCTCAATGTATCAGTTAAGAAATCTGCCAATGTGCTTGGTACATTTACATATTGAAAGCTCATGTTCAATAGGTAATTCACTCACTGGAATTCCTCTAGTTCCAGTTGTGAAACTTGAAAGGATTCAGAAAAGATTTACAAGAACGTTGCCAGGATTGGAGGATTTGAGCTATAGAAAGAGGCTGAACAGGCTGGGGCTGTTTTCCCTGGAGCGTCAGAGGCTGAGGGGTGACCTTATAGAGGTTTATAAAATCATGAGGGGCATGGATAGGATAAATTGACAAAGTCTTTTCCCTGGGATTGGGAAGTCCAGAACTAGAGGGCATAGGTTTAGGGTGAGAGGGGAAAGATATAAAAGAGACCTATGGGGCAACCTTTTCACACAGAGGATGGTACATGCATGGAATGAGCTGCCAGAGGAAGTGGTGGAGGCTGGTAGAAATGCAACATTTAAAAGACATCTGGATGGGTATATGAATAGGAAGGGTTTGGAGGGATATGGACCGGGTGCTGGCAGGTGAGACTAGATTGGTCGGCATGGACAAGTTGGACTGAAGGTCTGTTTTCGTGCTGTACATCTCCATGACTCTATGACTCCATACATTACAACGTCACTTATTAGAAACCTTGTCAATGGAGCTCTGGTCATCTGCTCAATGTTGATGCTGAGATGTGGTGACCAAAATTATCCTATGTGATCATGGCTACCCTGATCAAAACATCACTCTCTCTAACATAAAAACACACTTCCCACTACTTTGGGAAAGCAGCCAACGTAATCCAATATCCCTATCACCCTGGTTATACTCTCTCCCACTCTTTTCTGATGTGGAGAAGATATATAATTTGAGAACATATTCCAACAGATTCAAGACCAGCTTCTTCCCCACTGTTATCAAACTTATGAGGGGACCTCTCATGTGTTAAAGTCAATCTTTCTCTCCACCTTCTCTGCAGTTGAAACATTAGATTCTGCATTCTGCATTTCCTTGACATACTTATATATTGTAAGACCTGCCTGGACAGCATGCAAAACAATCTTTTTCGCTGTATCTTGTGACAATAACACTTCAAATCAAATCGAATCAAAGCATGAGGGTGCCTGTGTCCACCACATTTGGCTCTGAATCGTCCTGATTTTACTTCAGATTACTATGGAAGGGGAATGTGTCTCAAACATTCTTGAAGCTCACTGTCTCATGCTGCCATTATGTGGTGAACCCACAAATGCTTTCCTTTGTGAACAGGATGCTGCCATAAAGCCAAGAAGATATTTTACTGAGCAGACAAATGATTAGTGTGGTACACAAGTTTCAGTGTGAGAGTGATGCCACTAATGTAGGCTGTCCACACCAATGACTGGGGGACTGTATCAAGCAGTAGGTTGCATTGACCAGTTTACAGCTGGCAGTGTACATATTACACTTGAACTGCCCTGCTTGGAAGCCTCAGCGCAGGTCTGTCCACCATTGGAGGGTCTTTTCCCTGGGGTCGGGGAGTCCAGAACTAGAGGGCAAATGTTTAGGGTGAGAGGGGAAAGATATTAAAGAGACCTACGGGGCAACTTTTTCACACAGAAGGTGGTACGTGTATGGAATGAGCTGCCAGAGGAAGTGGTTGAGGTTGGTACAATCGCAACATTTAAGAGACATTTGGATGGGTATATGAATAGGAAGGGTTTGGAGGGATATGGGTCAGGTGCTGGCAGGTGGGACTAGATTGGGTTGGGATATCTGGTCGGCATGGACGAGTTGGACCAAAGGGTCTGTTATGAATCTATGACTCTATGATTCAATATGTGTCCGGGATGGAGCGGGAAGAATGGTGTTTTACTGCTTAGTTATTTTCAGCTCACGTGACAGCAGCTTGCTGCTTTTTTTTATTATGTTGTCCAATACTGAGGCTTTGCTCAGACTCTCTCTGTTATTTTGACTTATTTCCCCAGAAACCACTTGCTAACTAATTACCTCTAAAACCATGTTAAGATAATCAGCTGGGCTTACAATGTTCTGGCTAGAAGCCACATATATGAGTACACTGGACTCCGTTTTATTTAGCCAAAAGGAATTTGTACATCTATTACACCTATTTCTTTGGCATAAAAAGGGATCATGGAGACTGTTGGCCTTTGCTGCATTCCCTGATCAATCATAGTATGTCTGCCTGGTCCAAGAACTAAGATTGACAGTTAACTGTTCACAATGGAAATGTTGCTTTAACTCATTTTTCAATGCCGTATAATTTGGTGCCAATCTCTATCGCATCTGTCACGTGTCCTAATTCCGATGAGTGCTAGACTAAACGCTTCAACATCTTGTCACCTCTCAGCGAAGTTTAATTTGATTTTTGAAAAATTGAATTTAATTCTCAAACGGACACAGTGTGATTAAAGCACACATTCTCTGGATTAAGCCAGAGTTGAGAGAATTTTCTCAGCAAGGAATTTTTACCACGAAATCACAACTGAATGTGCTCCTTGGATTTATTATTAGTGCACTGTGTCAGCAACTTCTGTCACTATCTCTTTCTCTCACTAGGGTGCAGAAGAACACCGTAGAGGTTGTGCTATCCCAGCACTACATTGCTAATGACCCCAATTAGAATAGTGACGGCACTGATAAAATACAGGAATTACACAGAGTGAACAATAGAGAAATAGATCATTTGGCCTACACCTGTATTATCATTCCACTCAAACCTTCTCATATTCTGCTTTGTCTTACCCTCTCTGGTTATCCTTTTATTCCTTTCTCCCTCATTTATTTATCTTGGACCCCTCTTTAATGCTTATCCATCTCAACTGCCTCCTGGGCTAGTTAGCCTCACATTCTCAAGACTCAGAAGGCTGTCCTGAATTCCTTATTGTGAGAAGAAAGAAGGAAATTTTCCTAGCTGCATAATGACAGGCTGGGAGGTCGGAGAGCCAGGAGTTCACATGACACATTCCTGATATGGAGTGACATGGGAATTGGTGGGATGCAAATTAAACTGGCTAAGGCTCCAGTTTGAGGAATAGTGCAGCTTAGCCAGCCTTGTACCCCAGGTAGAGCGTGCCCCATTCTCAGCACCACACCCAACATCCATCAGCTTGATGTAGGCAGGATTCCCGCAGCAAGTCCTTGGATCCTAACATCCTAATGGCTTGGCCGTTATGATAGAGAGAAACCACAATCCCAGCTGAGCCAGACCCTGCAGAAGAACTCACTCTTCCATCCCTGTGGTCTTGACATCCGAGATGGCATTCATGTCTTCACTGCTGTGTCACCAAGCAAGGGCACCTTAATGTTGAGGTGCCCTCTGAATCCCTGCCCCACCACATCATTGCTCACATGGCCCCCTGTTAGATTAGAATAGATTACCTACAGTGAGGAAACAGGCCCTTCAGTCCAACAAGTCCACACTGACCCTCCGAAGAGTAGCCCACCAGCACCATTCCCCTACCCTATATTTACCCCCTGATTAATGCACCTAATACTATGGGCAATTTAGCATGGCCAATTCACCTGACCTGCACATTTTTGGATTGTGGGAGGAAACTGGAGCATCCTAAGGAAACCCACAGAGACGCGGAGAAGAATGTGCAAACTCCACACAGACAATTGCCCGAGGTGGGAATCGGACTCAGGTCCATGGCACTGTGAGACAGCAGTGCTAACCACTGAGCCACCATGCTGCCCTCAAGTGAGCTGGCGGCAATAGCTGAGGGGGTAGTGTGAGGCCAGGATCCCTATTGCATTGCAATGATGGGAGCCCAAAACCCATTGGAAAATTCAATATGTGCCCGGGGCGGAGTGGGAAAGACGATGTTTTACTGCTTAGTTGTTTCAGCTCCTGTGACAGCAGCTGGCTGCTTTTTTCATTAAGTGTTGTCTAATACTGACACCTTGTTCAGACTCTCTCTGTTATTTTGACTTATTTTCACAGAAACCAGCACTGCCACCCCCCCCAACCCCCAATTGCAAATCAAAATGTTTGGAACAGCTGATTGTCTGGACCCTGCAACCTGTTCATCCAATAGGAAAAGACAAATCAACATACCAGAGTTTAGCTTTAATGTTTCAAATACTCTGGAGATGAATTAGATGATGTAAACTGATCACTGTGAACATATTCATACTTTGGCACCACTACTGTGTTGGCCACTGTTGAGCTGCTCTATTTTATTTTATGGAATTGGAGGGCGGTAGGGTGAAAGTTTTCTTTCTACTTTGCTGTGTTGAGTTTATTTTCTTTCTCTGAGGTATTTGACTGTTCTTCTGTCATTTTGGGAATGGCATTTTCAAAGCTGCATGTCAGCCATTTCTGATACTTTTGGATATAGTCCATCTCTGATCTGACCGTCTTTTGGATCTGAAAATTCCTCCTCAAGTGACTGCTCTTTTGAGATTGTCAAAAGAGACATTATTCAAGATATTTTCAAAAGAGGCACTTCAGTATCTGAAGTATATGCCCCTGGCATATACTGTAGACAACTTACAGTACCATCACTGATAGCCAATCCACATCAGAGGATTCATATTCTCGAAGGGATTTTTTTTTCAAACGCTTGCCTCCAGATCAAAGCTTCTGCCCAGCAGCATTTAAAAAAAAATTTTTTATTGATTGTCTCCTGATATAGCAACATTTCTGTGCCAAGTGAAGTATATCTCTATCAAGCACTTTCTCCGAAGCAGTCTGACCAATTCAAGTTAACTTGTATCCAATTTAATGAGCGTCTGGTCTGAGTTCTGGATTGGCAACCCAAAAATAACTGGAGAGCATTGCAGCTGGAGTACGTTGACAGCAATGTGAGACTAAGTGACCCAAAGCCCGTATTAAATACAGTCTTTCATCTGCGTTCTTGCTACAAGCTGTTTTCAGGGCTGTTTACTTTAGTTATCCATTAGAAACAAATTGGTGGATTGTAATGATTTTTGCACAGATTGATCATTTTCTAATAAGTGTTGATATGGTGGCCAATTTACCTCGTCCCAGACCCCATTCTGTTTGATTGTCTTTTGGCCTGAAACGTAATTCATCAAGGTTCCAATCCACACTAGACCACTTGGATTTGCCTCGTGTTAAAACGTTAACAAAATAAATAAAGATTGTAATTGGCTGGGAGAAGGCTCCACACCAGGCTGGGAAATCTTGTGGCAGAATTTACTTTGGCAGCATTGTCAATTTTACTGAAAACATTACATTTAATTCCTGTCCCAAAAGGAACACCCACTTCTTCTCCCTGCTAAGTTAAAGCTTCATCTATTTCTCCTTTTTGCCAAACACTGTGGTGCAATCGCTATTAACCTCTGAAAGCCCATTGCTTGAAATAGATATTGTTGATCCCTTGTATCACAGGCTTTTGTGATATAATCCCCTCTCCCACACCCCTAGATGGGATACAAGATAAAGCAATTCGCCCAATGAAGACTTGACCTCTATTAATTGTGTCCTTCATAACTTTTTCTATCTCTCTTAGAGTCATAGTCATAGAGTCGTAGAGTTGCCCAGCACAGAACCAGACTCTTCAGTCCAACTCCTCCATGCTGACCAGATATCCTAAATTAACGTAATCCCAGTGCCATTTGCCGTATCCCTCTAAACTTTTCCTTTCCAGATGCCATTTAAATGCTGTAACTGTACCAACCTCCACCACTTCCTCTGGCAGCTCATTCCCTACATGCACCACCCTCTGCGTGAAAAACATCCCACTTAGGTCCCTTGCCCCTCTCCCCTTAAATCCATGCTCTGTAGTTTTGGACTCCCCCATCCCGGGGAAAAGACCTTGACTGTTCATTCCTCTCATGATTTTGTAAACTTCTATAAGCTTATGGGAGGACATTCATTCGTTTTGGTTTACTTGATGTTAAAAGCATTTTGTAATCATTGCAGACTTTAGCTCTACTTATTGCCCATTTAATGCACAACTTCCATTCTGAACTAATGTGACAGTATTGCCAATTAGTGCATATTTTGGAGTAATAATGTCCGACCTTGCTAATATCTGGAATTTGAGGAATCTAGCACAGAACCATGGAATAAGGGAATATTTCTGATGTTCACTATTTAAATTGAAATCTATTTGTAATTTTCAAAAACTTGAGGGCAGTGTAATAACCGCTCTTAATTTCTTCTGCACTGCAATCGTCTAAGAGCCAAAGCAAATGGCAGTCTCTGTAGGGAAAACTGATAATGGGTAGGCAGCTGTAGGAGTTGGCAGAGCAGATAGCACAATGACAAAATCTTCCGCTAGCTGGTCATGGTAGCCAATTGACTGAAGGCTGTGACACCCAATCTATGTAATTTCCTTCGTCTATCCTAAACTTCAGCTCCCACTATATGGGTTGAGCTGTGCCTCAATGACTAATCACCTGAGAAATGGGATTATGTTGCCCTGAAAACCTGAACTCACCATCCCGGGAAGATCGATGACAGGATTTGTCATCACAATTTAGTCATGACAGCGGTTCTTTAAATAGATAAATGCAGTCACTAGCTGGGTATTTGACTTTAACCAAGTCATGTGCCATTGCTGTATTTGCATTTTCTTCACGGCATTTTTGAATCGTCTAATTGTGTCTCCATTCTCAAAGGCATCCACTCCTGTGCTCCTCTGGTAGTCTGCAGGTAACAGCATTCCAAATGTGGTTTGGTCGTGCATGCGACTTGAAGAGCATTGACAACTGATTAGACCACAGCGATAATCATCGACAAGACTAGCCTGTAAGAAATGTTTTAGTCTACAAGAAGGTGAAAACTGACTCCCTTTCTTTTCAATCTGTACGGTTGGTCACACAGAAGTTAAAATACCTATAGCACAATGCTACATCTTCATTTAAAATGCAGTGGATTATTTTTGCTTCACGTTGTGAGGAGCCAAACCACAATGTTTGCATGAATGAAAGAAAGAGAATTTTAATTTTATCTGCTAGCCCCAAAGGAAAATAATAAAGCTGCAACATCAAATGTATAGCCTTCATGCAGTTAGTAGGGTCCACAAGCCAAGACTGAAGGAGATAGTGTTCAGGATCACAGTAGATAAAACTACACGCAGCTTAGAATCCTTTGAGTGACCTTAAAGCATAAGGTTTTAACCTGAGTCCATGATTGGTGATCGTCAGCTGTTTTTTTTAAGTTCTTTGATGCTTCTGCCCTGTTCAGCGTGCCCCAACTGTGCTCTTCCTTTTAGAATGAGAGAGAGAACCTTCACAGTCTCTGTTCAGTGTTTTTCAACATTAATTCCATCTGCTCCAGTTTGCCAAAAACAATGCTGTTTGAGATTGCAGCTTGTTCATTTATTCTGTGTCTGTTCAGGTTAAGTTTTCAAGCTTCATAATTGAAGGCAGTTGCAACATGTGAAAATTCTAAATCAATCAGGAACTAAGGACCTTTTGTCACTCTCTCAGGGGTGCCTGGTTGACTGCTTTCATTGTCTCAGGGGAAATGTTAATTTCTAGTCAGACAGTCATTCTTATGCTAAATTTTTATTTGCTTTCTTTCAGTTTTGTACCAAATACTTAAGTAGCTGCACCTAGAAATCTTGTACCTAAGATGGTGCCATATGCAGCGATATTGCAAACTTTTCACAGCACTCATTCAAGTGCACATGACAACAAAACTAATTAATTCAATTCATTAAACATGACCACACTGTGTCACTTTCTTCCAGATGATACTTGTGACCATTTTACGTTAGTGTCTGTCCCCTTCTCAAACTGTTTCCATCCATGACGTCCCAGGTAATAAACTGGACGATGAAATTCAAAATTCAGTAGCTGGTGTTTTATATCATCATGACATCTGGCTCAGTGTTATTAGACTCATTGATGTGGTTTTAATATCTTTTTTTATTTACAAAAAGCTTGAGAAGGCTGCCTATGATATTTATCCCAAATGGATGTATTGGAAGTCAAACCTCATGCTGGTCTAACATGTTCTTTACATGAGCCAAAGCAGTATGAGAAGATAAGAGACACAGATAAAAAGGAAAGACCATTCCAAGCCTTGGGAAATTCTGTGCAGCCAAGCCATTGGTGACTTAGGGGATGATCAAACCAGTTTTCCTTCTTGATTGCTGTACATGTTTTTAGAAGATTTAGCTTGTTAACGGGTGAAAGATGTACAGGACACTCCTCCTCGTTCTCTGAAATTCTACTGCAGCAAACAGCAGAGTTACCGTAGTGATGATTTGGAACCCGTGAGAAAGTTAGCTTCCCTTTTTATTTGAACGTGCAAGTAGTAATCTCAGAACATCCCTTGAGGCTAATCCTTGTGATCTCTGGGACGTCTTTCCAAAAAAACTGGAAAGCAAGGATATAATAAGAACATGTGCAATGGTGATGTTAATCTGACTGCCATCCACTCTGCTTCTCGGCTGTTTCATCAAAGTTGAGCCCATACCTCATCTAGCAACATGGTTATGTGCAGCAACTGATTCCCACCACTTTAAGCTACTCTTAGGGGAGGTGATGGCCCTAGCTTATTATCACTGGACTGTTAATTCAGAATCCCAGCTAATGTTCGAGGAACCAACGTTTGTAACTTGCCCAGCAGATGTGGAATTTGAATTCAACAGATATCTGGAATTAAGAATCTAATGATGTTGGGAAAAACTCACTTAGTTCACTAATGTTTGTTAAGGATAGAACCTGCCACTCTTACCTGGTCTGGCCTACATGTGACTCCAGACCCACAGCAGTGTTATTGCCTTTTAATTGCTCTCTAGGCAATTGGAGATGAGCAATAAATGCTGGCCTAGCCAGCGATGTCCTCACCCATGAATGAATTAAAAATGACTTAACAGTATATGTATACCATGACTGTAGACTGTCTGATTGTTGGGACTGATTTTCAAGGGGATGTGTCATAGAGGCAGAAAGATGTACAGCACGGAAACAGACCCTTCAGTCCAACTTGTCCATGGCGACCAGATATCCTAAATTAATCTAGTCCCATCTGCCAGCACTTGGCCCATATCCCTCTTAACCCTTTCTACTCAGATACCCATCCGGATGCCTTTTAAATGTTGTAATTGTACCAGCATCCACCACATCCTCTGGCAGCTCATTCCATACACACATCACCTTCTGCATGCAAACGTTGCCCCTTAGATCCCTTTTAAATCTTTCCCCCCTCACCCTAAACCTATGCCCTCTCATTCTGGACTCCCCCAACCCAGGGAAAAGATCTTGTCTATTTACCCTATCCATGCCCCTCATCATTTTATAAACCTCTGTAAACCCGATTACCATCAAAAGGTTAGCACCCATTCTTTGTCAGTTTGTTGTGTCCAACTCTTCTCAACTTTCTTGTGTCAAAAGGAAACCCATTCTGCCAGACCCCATTTAAAACAAAGCACCATTTCTTCGATTGCCACTCTTCCTATGCCTCTGTCAACTTTGAAAAATAGGGCACTCTCATTTTCCCCTCCTCTTGCAACTCTGTTAATTTTATATGACCATAAGAATTAGGAATAGCCGTAGGCCATTTGACCCCTCAAGCCTGTTCCACCAGTCAATAAGATCATGGCCACTCTGACACTCATCATGTCCCCTTTTCCCCATAACCCTTGATTCCCTTAATGATCGAGAATCAATCTAATTCAGCCTTAAATATACAGAAGTACATGGTGTATAATGTCAAAAAACACACAACACCAGGTTATAGTCCAACAGGTTTATTTGGAAGTACAAGCTTTTGGAGCACTGCTCCTTTGTCAGGTAGCTAGTGGGGCAGGATCATAGGATACAGAATATAGTAAATTTACTATACATTCTATTAAAGCTTGTACTTCCAAATAAACCTGTTGGAGTATAACTTGGTGTTGTGTGATTTTTAACTTGGCCCACCCCAATCCAACACAGGCACCTCCATACCATGTGTATACTGACACCGATCCCATTGATAGGTCACTGAATGTGTTAGAAGTCACATGTTCAGAGTCAGAGAAGTTCATCCACATGAATGAGTAACAGAAGTAGGCCAGTAAGCCCTTCGAGCCAACTCTGTCATTCAATAACATCCATATAGAGTCTTTGAGATGTACAACACAGCAACAGACCCTTTGGTCCAACCCGTTGATGCTGACCAGATATCCTAATGTAATCTAGTCCCATTTGCCAGCCCTTGGCCCATATCCTTCTAAACACTTTCTATTCATATACCCATCCAGATGCCTTTAAAATGCTGAAATTGATTTGAAGTCTCCACTACTTCCTCTGACAGCTCATTCCATGCATGTACTACCCTCTGTGTGAAAAAGTTGCCCCACAGTTCCCTTTTATATCTCTCCCCTCTCATCCTAAACCTATGCCCTCTAGTTCTGGACTCCCCCACCTGAGGAAAAAGTCCTTGTCTATTTATCCTATCCATGCCCCTCATGATTTTATAAACCTCTACAAAGTCATCCCTCAGCCTCTGATGCTCCAGGGAAAACAGCCCCAGCCTATTCAGTCTCTCCTTACATCTCAGTTCCTCCAACCCTGGCAACATCCTTGTAAATCTTTTCTGAATCCTTTCAAGTTTCACAACATCCCTCCAATAGGAAGGAGACCAGAATTGCAAGCAATGTTCCAAATGTGGCCTAACCAATTTCTTGCACAGCAGTAACATGGCCTGCCAACTCCATTACTCAATACTCTGACCAATAAAGGAAAGCTTACCAAATGCCTTCTTCACTATCCTAGCTACCTGCAACTCTACTTTCAAGAGGCTATGAACTTGCACTCCAAGGTCTCTTTGTTCAGCAACATTCCCCCAGGACGTTACCATTACGGTCCTGCTCTGGATTGCTTTTTCAAAATGCAGCACCTTGCATTTATATAAATTAGACTCCATCTGCCACTCCTCAGCCCATTGGCCCATTGAATCAAGATCCCGTTGTACTCTGAGGTAACCTTCTTGGCTGTCCACTACACCTCCAATGTTGGTGTCATCGGCATAGTCATTAAAATGTAACAAATTGGAACAACTCACCAAATATTGCTTCAATCTATGTCCTTAAAGATTAACCTTGGTCACATTTGACAAAATGTTAGTCACCCATACCTCTCGTCATTAACTACCTCAGTGAGACTATGCTTGCTAAATTCACTAATTTCCGTCTGATTGTAGTCACCGTACATCCCAGAAAAGTTTGTCTTTCTGCTGTCATTGCCTCCACAATCTCCCAAGAATGTGTGCTACCCCTTCAAATCTTCATCTATATATCGCCTATGACAGCACTGTCCTCCAACTTGAGATGAGTTCTAACTCTACAGTACGTTCCAGCACCTTGGCTATCTCTGTAGTTGGTAGATTAGCTTGCATCAAGCCTTAGATGAGTCACAATTTCTTTCACCTCAGCATCAGAAAGACTAAATTCACCCATTGATCACCAATAATAAAACACTCTGGACAAGCTGAAATGGAGTACGGGAAAACATTGTTCCTGAAAGAGTTGCTCATTTTATGAGGTATTTTTAGTGTTGGGACTGATTTTATTGAATTTGAGGAACAGTAATTATTGTTTTATAAACTGTCAACCTGCACAAATGTCTGACTCAGCAGTGAACCTGCACAGCTGTCTGACTCAGCAGTGAACCTGCACAGTTGTCTGATTCAGCAGCGAACTTGCACAGCTGTCTGATCTAACAGCGAACCTGCACAGCTGTCTGATCTAACAGCGAACCTGCACAGCTGTCTGATCTAACAGCGAACCTGCACAGTTGTCTGACTCAGCAGTGAACCTGCACAGCTGCCTGACTCAGCAGCGAACCTGCATAGTTGTCTGACTCAGCAGCGAACCTGCACAGCTGTCTGACTCAGCAGCGAACCTGCACGGCTGTCGGACTCAGCAGCAAACTTGCACAGTTGTCTGACTCAGTAGCGAACTTGCACAGTTGTCTGACCTAACAGCAAACCTGCACAGTTGTCTGACTCAGCAGCGAACTTGCACAGCTGTCTGATCTAACAGCGAACCTGCACAGCTGTCTGATCTAACAGCGAACCTGCACAGCTGTCTGACTCAGCAGTGAACCTGCACAGTTGTCTGACTCAGCAGTGAACCTGCACAGCTGTCTGATCTAACAGCGAACCTGCACGACTGTCTGACTCAGCAGCGAACCTGCGCAGTTGTCTGATCTAACAGCAAACCTTCACAGCTCTCTGATCTAACAGCAAACCTGCAAAGATGTCTGACTCAGCAACGAACCTGCACAGCTGTCTGACCCAACAGCAAACCTGCACAGCTGTCTGACTCAGCAGCGAACCTGCACAGCTGTCTGACCCAACAGCAAACCTGCACAGCTGTCTGACTCAGCAGCGAACCTGCACAGCTGTCTGACCCAACAGCAAACCTGCACAGCTGTCTGACTCAGCAGCAAACCTGCACAGCTGTCTGACTCAGCAGCGAACCTGCACAGCTGTCTGACCCAACAGCAAACCTGCACAGTTGTCTGACCCAACAGCAAACCTGCACAGTTGTCTGACTCAGCAGCGAACCTGCACGGCTGACTGCAACTTTTTCACACAGGGGGTGCTGCGCATATGGAATGAGCAGCCAGAGGGAATGATGGAGGCTCATACAATGACAACAATTAAAACGCATCTGGATGTGTACATCAATAGGAAAGTTTAGAGGGATATGGGCCAATGAGACTAGATTAATTTAGGATATCTGGTCAGCATGGACAAGTTGGATCAAATGTCTTGTTTCTGTGCCGTACAGCTTTATGACTCGGTCGTTGTATGATCTTTCCTTACCACTGAGTTCATCCTCTTCCATGGCCAATGTCTCAAACTCTTTACAATCATGGCCTCCTATTCATCTCATACTTAGTTCTTTACTCCCATGAGCCTTCTCCTTGAACTCTCTGTCTCTCTGACTCTAAATATTGCCACACCTTCTCATCATTCCATCGCTCCAATATTGGTCATGTCTCCAGAAGCGTAGATTCCACAATGCGGACTTTACTCTATACCCTGCACATCTCCAACTCCCTCGCCTTCTTAAGTACCATCTCTTTGAGGGGTTTTGGTTACCCTTCTGAATATATTATTTTTTGGTTCCAAATTTATTTTTCTCCTTATATCTATGAAGCCCCTTGAGATTTGTTATATCTTAAAGTTGCAATTAAGTATAAATCGATGCTGAAACATCATTCAATCTTGGTCTGCAGCAGGACTATTTTAGTGAATACTTTGTAATGATCAGCCAAAACTAATTGGCAGTCTTCATTATTCTGTCTGAGGAAAGTTCCAATCTTACCTTAATGAGTGGCTTTGTTTGGATGGAGTATCTGGAACAGAACGGCAATATTTTACCATAATGGATGGTCAGTGCTGCTTCATTATTTTGAACTAATAATCGTAAAATCAGTTATAAGCAAAAAAAAATCTGTCCCTTGCGTGATATATGCACTATACGCACCAGAAAAAAAACTAAGACTTGGATATAAACAGAAATTACTGGCAAAACTCAGCAGATCTGGCAGCAGCTGTGGAGAGAAAGCAGTTTAATATTTTTGGGTCTGCTGACCCTTCAGCACTGGATTTGAAGCATTAGCTCTGTTTTCTCTCTACAGATGATTACTTACAGCATGGAAACAGGCCCTTCGGCCCAACAAGTCCACACCGACCCTCCGAGGAGCAACCCACCCAGACCCATTCCCCTACATTTACCCCTTCACCCAACACTATGGGCAATTTAGCACGGCCAATTCACCTAAGCTGCACATCTTTGGACTGCCAGTAGTGCTGTGGTTTTTTTTCAGCAATTTCTGTTAAAGTTTCCAACTTCCAGCTTCTGCAGTTCTTTAGTTTTTTTTTAGTTTAGGGCTTGTACATTTGTGTGTAAGTAAATTTTAGTTATTGTTTTTCCATCTCTACAGTGTGGAAACAGGCCCTTTGGCCCAACAAATCCACAACGACCTTCCTAAGAGTAACCCACCCAGACCCATTCCCTTATTACTTGACATTTACCCTGGACTAATGCACTTAACCTACATATCACTGACTGCTACGGGCAATTTGGTATGGCCCATTCACCTAACCTGCACATCTTTGGATTGTGGGAAGAAGCAGGAGCACCTGGAGGAAAGTCATGCATACACAGGGAGAATGTGCAAACTCCACACAGACAGTCTCCTGAGGCTGGAATCGAGCCCAGGGTCCCTGGTGCTGTGAGGCAGCAATGCTAACCACTGAGTCACCTTGCTGCACTACAGTCTCAGTATTGGGGTAGATCTTAATGTATGTTAAACTCCCTCACAGACACTGAAAGTGAACCTTCAAAGTCTTGGGTCTCATTTCTTTGGATATTAATAACTGGACATTTTTAAAAAGCGTATTCTTTTTAATTTTGCTTGCTGCCTTTAAGATTATGACATGATGTCATACAGTAGATGTGAAGAATATAAGTCTGCTTATAGGGAAGTGTATAGGCTGCTCCAGTTTCTCTCACACTCGAAAACTGTGCAGGTGAGGTGGATTGGTCATGTTAAATTGCCCAGAGTGTCCAGGGATGTGGAGGCTTGGTGGGTTAGTAATGGGAATTGTGGGGTTACGGGGATAGGGTAGAGAGGAGTAGGTCTGTGTGGGGTGCTCTTCAGAGGGTCAGTGCAGACTCGATGGACAGAATGGCCTCTGCCTGCATTCTATGGATTCTTTGATTCTATGCAGCTGGGAACTGAGATCAGGACTTGGGAGAGTGATCTTGAACAGGTTTAAATTAGACCTACTATGCAGGAAGTGATGGAAAGAGAACCCAATAGACTAGCACTCTAGTGTCATGTGACTGTACATCACGTACGTACGCATTCAGTAGCTATCCTTTGAGTAAAGGTTTAATTAACTCTTTACTTTGTACATGACAATTTGGTTTGAGGAACTGCCTCCTTCAATGCGTGTCTATGAACTGCAGGTACTAGCTGTGCTCCCCAAAGCCAGCCTGTGACATGTGGAAGGATTGAATTCACTCAGAGACTTGAGTGAGCCTGAGCGGGGAAGGAGCAATCCTCTGGGCAGGCAGCATCCTGCAGCTTAATTATTGACGTTGGGGTGGCCACATTGTTTTTGAAATATACTTTTATTAAAAAATAGACTTTTTAATACTACAACAAATACAAAACAATAGAATTCAAAACAATACAAAGAAAGTACACAAAAAAATTTTTAAAACCCAAACCGCCCTCATGTACAAATATAGACGGGATTAGATTCCCTGCAGTGTGGAAACAGGCCCTTCGGCCCAACCAGTTCACACCGATCTGCCAAAGAGCAACCCACCCAGTCCCATTTCCCTCTGACTAACGCACCTAACACTACAGACAATTTAGCATGGCCAATTTGCCTGACCTTCACATCTTTGGACTGTGGGAGGAAACTGGAACAAACCCACGCAGACACGGGGAGAATGTGCAAACTCCACACAGACAGTCACCCAAGGCTGGAATCGAACCTGGGACGCTGGTGCTGTGAGGCAGCAGTGCCAACCACTGAGCCACCGTATATATATTTTATATATACAATTTTTTTTCTAAAAACCCAACTAACTACTTAACTAAACAAATAATAACTAACAACAAACCAATAAATAATAAGTATACAGCTCAGTAAAATAAAACAGTAACACTCAAATATCAAGAGCATTAATTTTCACAGATTCATACGTTCGCAGTGGCCCCTCTCTGGATATTGGACTCGTAAAGCACAATTGTTGCGGCTATATAAAAGCCCTTATTAGTGTGGCAGACAAATCTGTGTCCAGGTAGTCCAAAAAGGACTGCCGTGTCTTATAGAAATTCTCAGTTTTGTGGTGTAGCATACTTGTAAGAAAATCCAAGGAGATATGCTCCATAACAATCTTACGCCAACCCAACAAGCCTGGGGAATTTTCGGACACCCAACCTAACAAAATATTCTTTCTTGTGCAGAAAGCGAGCATGTTGAAAAGGTTTTTTTCCCTATGCACATCTACAGGGAGCACACTGGGCAGGCCAAGAAGAAGAGAGATCGGGTCCTTCTCCACCCTTACACCCAAAATCTCCTCCATTGCATCTACCACAGAACTCCAGCATGTTTGAAGACTGCCACAGGACCAGAGACAATGGGTAAGTGTGCCCGTACTAACTTTACACTTGGGGCATGTTGAAGGTACACCTGATTTAAATTTTGACAAACAATCAGAAGCCAAGTGGACCCTGTGGAGAACGTTCAACTGTAAAACATGGGTCCTATTGCAAACTGATATCTTTCTTGCATTTCCCCAAATATCTTCCATGCCTCTGAGGAGACCTCAACACCTAGCTCTCTCTCCCACACCCTGCAAAGCCAATTGATGATATAAAGTGCTGACAGAAAGTGTACTCTTAGCACTGAACACCCTATGTCAGATTTCTAGAGATCAGTCAAAAGTGTAGTTTTTTTTTTAAAACAATCCCTAACAACAATCCCTAACTTGAAAAAAACGAAAGTGGTCCCTGATAGGTAGCTCGTATTTCCACGCTAACTGTTCAAAAGGCATTATTGCATCTCCCTCACGTAAATCTCCCATGTAAGACACACCCCTAGTTGCCCAATGTTTGAATCCTGATCCATCATCCCCGGTTGAAAACACAGTATACCACTACACGTGTAAGAAAAAATGTTTTGCCAATATTGCCTTCCCTCTGCTGAATTGCCCTCTATGCTTTAACAGTATCGATAACTATTGGATTATAGCAAAATTCTTAACTGTCCTCATTTTGTCCAAAACCAGTAAGCTAATAAGGGGTCACATTGCCTGAGAGGTTTTGATATCTAACCATATTGAAGGAGGATCCCTACAAATTCAGTCACTTTCATAAGATAAAATGGCGGCACGGTGGCACAGTGGTTAGCACTGCTGCCTCGCAGCGCCGGAGACCCGGGTTCAATTCCCGCCTCAGGCGACTGACTGTGTGGAGTTTGCACGTTCTCCCCGTATCTGCGTGGGTTTCCTCCGGGTGCTCCGGTTTCCTCCCACATTCCAAAGATGTGCAGGTCAGGTGAATTGGCCACGCTAAATTGCCCGTAGTGTTAGGTAAGGGGTAGATGTAGATGTAGATGTAGGGGTATGGGTGGGTTACGCTTCGGCGGGGCGGTGTGGACTTGTTGGGCCGAAGGGCCTGTTTCCACACTGTAAGTAATCTAATCTAATCAAAATCAATCTTAGTTGATAGTTTTTAATGTCTGGGAGGTCCACTCCCCCCAGTGTGTGAGGCAATTGCACTTTCGCTAATTTACTTTAAGTGGGCGGCACAGTGGCACAGTGGTTCGCACTGCTGCCTCACAGCGCCAGAGACCCAGGTTTAATTCCCGCCTCAGACAACCGTCTGTGTGGAGTTTGCACATTCTCCCCATGTCTGCGTGGGTTTCCTCCCACAGTCCAAAAATGAGCAGGTTAGGTGAATTGGCCATGGGTGGGTTGCTCTTCGGAGGGTCAGTGTGGGCTTGTTAGGCCGAAGGGCCTGTTTCCACACTGTAAGTAATCTAATCTAATAAAGGGCTGCTTACAATGCCCCGTAAAAGAGCTGAACCAGCCGTTCAGTCTCCTGAACATTTGCTTATCAAAAATCAGGGAAGCTTTCATATAGGGTACAACAAATGGGAAGAATATTCATCTTAATAACAACTATCCGACCTAGCCATGAGACCAGAAGAGCCTCCCAGCTTTGAAGGTCTTATTTGATTTTGTCAAATAATTGAACAAAATTAGCTTTAAACAACCTATCAGGAACTTGAATAAACCCAAATACATAAAACCCCTCTGTGACCACTTAAATGGGAATCAAGATTCGCCCTCAAGACCTAGCACCTTCGTAAGACCACCCATAGGCATAACCTCTGATTTAGGAAGATTAATCTTATGCCCTGAAAAGGTGCCAAATGAGCTGATACATTGTATCAGATGAGGCACCGAAACTGCTGGATTTGACAAAAAAATTAGGACATCGTCCGCATACAACAAAATCTTATTTAATTTTGACCCCACTTTTGGAGCTAATATATTAGGATGCCTACAAATGACCTCTACCAACGGTTCAATCACCGATGTAAAAAGCAATGGTGAAAGGGAACAGCCCTGTCAGCTGCCCCTTAGAATACTAAAATTTCTTGATTGTACCCCATTGGTGATGACCGCAGTGAGAGAGCCACTGGAGAGGATCTTTACCCATCTTATAAAGGCTTCGCCCAAGCCAAACCGCTCTGGAGTATAAAAAAGGTACGGCCACTCAACTCAGTCAAATGCCTTCTCTGCATCTAGAGAAATCACCAAACTCTGTACTGACTGTTGTTGACACGCTTGGATTACATTAAGCAGCCTCCTAACATTATTGGAGGATCTGCAGCCCTTTTACAAAGCCTGTCTGTCCTACTTTAACAATAGAAGGTGATACAGTTTCCAGCCTTAACGCGAGAGTCTTAGAGAGGATTTTAAATCAACATTTAAGAATGAAATGGGCCTGTAAGAAGCACAGTCCTCTGGGACCTTCCCTATTTTAAGAATAAGCAAAATATTGGCCTCTCTTAGAGATGGCAGGAGACTATCATGAGTGTACGAGTCATTGAATAGATAGAGCATCGGGCCTGACAATATGCTTATAAATTCCTCATAGAATTCACTGGTAAGACCATTAGGACCAGGCACCTTTCTACTCTGAAGCTGCTTCACTGCCTCCTGCACTTCTTGCTCTGATAAAGGGGCATTGAGAAAAGACTTTTATTTGCGTTTCACACACATGGGAGCTCCAGATCTTTGTAAAAGGACTCCAGCTTGGCCCACCCCATCCTCACAACCCTCAGATTGGTATAATTCAAAGTAAAATGTCTGGAATACCTTATTAACCTTTTTGAAGTCACATGTTAGGTTCCCAGCCCCTTCTGGGAACTTAAAAGTGAGAAACTTTTATTTTGTTTCCTAAATTTGGCCTTTGAAAATAGAGAAATGTCATTAACATACTTTTTTTGCAGGGGGACACTCCCTTCTCTTTGAATTTCCTTCTTTGGAATGTTTAAGATCAAGAACCAACTGCGAGAGAAACTGTCACTTCTAGTTAGGAAGTGAGTACTGCAGATGTTGGAAATCAGAGTCTAGATTAGAGTGGTGCTGGAAAAGCACAGCAGGTCAGGCAGCATCCGAGGAGCAGGAGAATCAACATTTCGGGCAAAAGCCCTTCATCAGGAATGAAGGCAGGGAGCCTCCAGGGTGGAGAGATAAATGGGATGGGGGTGGGCCTGGGGAGAAGGTAGCAAAGGTGGCTGGGGGTGGGGATGAAGGTGATAGGTCAGAGGGGAGGGTGGAGTGGATAGGTGGGATGGAAGATTGGCAGGTATGATAGGTCATGAGAATGGTGCTGAGCTGGAAGGTTGGAGCTGGGGTGAGGTGGGGCGAGGGGAAATGAGGAAACGAGGAAACTGGTGAAGTCCACATTGATGCCCTGGGGTTGAAGTGTTCCGAGGCGGAAGATGAGGCGTTCTTCCTCCAGGCATCGGGTGGGGAGGGCGTGGAGGTGGAGGAGGCCCAGGACCTGCATGTCCTCGGCAGAGTGGGAAGGGGAGTTGAAATGTTGGGCCACGGGGTGGTGGGGTTGATTCGTGCGGGTGTCCCGGAAGTTAGCTCCACAATCCAATGTGATGAAACAGAGACAAGTTGCTGATATATTGCTGATATGTTTATGTATGAATAATGTACTGTCATTGTGGAAAAATGGTTTCTTCCTCAGTTCACTGCAGAATGAAAGCTGATGTACTGTAAATAGGAAGGCATTCTGATGGCCTGCTTTTTGCTGTGATCTGAGAATGCATCTTGCAAATTGGAGCACTATCAGCCTGCAATGTTTCATTAATGAGATTGGACAATGCAGTTTTACATGGAGCTGAGGTTAGGGCTTCTATCCATGGACTGTATCAGATTGAACCTGAATGGGATAGCAATCTCAACCCAAATTAAGAATTTGCAGATTATATCATTCAAAAGTGTCCCTCAGTCTTTGTGGCTCAGGAATTTGACATGAATTTTTTAAATAACTGTGGCACCTGCCATGTGGAAGGTTTGGATACTCGACGTAAATTGACACTTGGCCAAATATGTAATTCTAATAGGTTGAACATTTAATACCTCTTCTTTAGTTTGCATGGGCCCAGGGATTCATATCTACCTCAGAATACTGTAGTGGATAGGGCAAGATAAGACAAAGAGTCAACCTAACCTATAATCTTCAGCTAAACCACAAAAGTAAATCTTGAATGATTTGTAAATGTCAACAGGACCTTGAGGTTTGGTAACTGCCATGTAATGCACTGCTAACTATTTGTGAACTATTAGAGGTAATTAAAATGCAGTCACTATAATAGTAACTTCTGGTTGCATTGGGATATTGTAGGGTGCAAGGAAGTCTTGATGTTTTGCTGCATTACCATTGAGAAGTGGCAGAACATTCAGAACCTGCTTTTCCAAGTTTAGCATTTTCAGTACATTGAGTCAGTTGAATACAATGCTTTTAGACTTGAAACGTTAGCTTGTTCTCTCTCTCCACAGATACTATCTGACCTGCTGTAATTTCCAATATTCCTTGTTGCAAATACAATGCAGACTGATTTATATGCAGCAAAATGCGAGTGGGTTAAAGGAACTTCTAATTCAGAGTTTTGTTTTGAATAGATGATTGAAACTGTTATTGCTGCAGTGTTTTACACACTTTACTGATGACTGGACTCCTCAGATGCACAAAGGTAAACACTGGTTGGGAAATATCTGATTAGATAGCAGGACATTGTCAGAACAAGACATTCAGCAGTGTCACGCAGAATTGGACTGAGCCATTGCTAACTAACGACATAAATAAGCAGAGTTAGAAGTTGTTATCTAAACAATGAGGCCATTGTTTACTAGCAAGTTACTGACAAGCCTTTCTAAAGACTCATAAAGATTTTTAATAGTTTAACAATTTCTGTTAGTGATGGCTGTGCAAGCTTGTCTCGGCACGAAAGCATTTATCTAAACCTTATTCAGGTTCCAGCAGTGTGCAAAGCTGTCTGCATGACACAAAGATTTGGTACGAGGAGGAAGTGAGGACTTCAGATGGTGGAGAAGAGTGCGTGCCCGAAGCACTGATTCTCCTGCTCCTCCAATGCTGCCTGACCTGCAAAGATTTGAGACTGTCTACTTCGCACCTTCACCTTTGCTGCCAGATTATGGACTGTAACATTGACCCCTTAAAGGGAAATTTTAACCTACTCTGCCCTCTCTCCCCCCCCCACCCCCGCCCCACCCTGACTCTCCTTCAGCCCTCTTCTTGCCTTGCAGGATCTGGGCAAGGGACAGATACAAAGAAACAAAGGGACTCATCCAATGAAGGACAGTCATACCAGATTCAGAACGCTAACTCTGTTTCTCTCTGTGCAGATGCTGTTAGACCTGCTGAGTTTCTCCAGCATTGTGTGTTGGTTTCAAATGTCCCTTTCCAACCTGACCAAAACATTGACCAAGGGCAGCCACTGGGATTCTTTATTCAAAATGCCGATCATTGACAACACAGGGGCCTGACTACGACTCTGAGGGCTGACTGGGTAAACAGCGATTGACGTTCTCTTGAATGGAGAGTCTGAAAAAGCCCACCTGGGTAAAGTTTCTCGAAATGGAGCAGGACAGGCCGACATCTCCCAGGTTTCTAAGACATCCCTTCTTGTTTTCTGTTTGTGTGTTCCTGACACCACTGAGAAATCCAGTGGGAAAATAAATAGAGTGGGAGTTAGGACGTATTAAAATGTGGTTTCAGCAAGAAGCTGGGGTTCATTACATGCCTGATCACAGGCCAGTTTGGAGATTCTGACTGTGAAGCATGCATCAGAGAAAGAGAAGTTTATTCAACTTTCATTAGTGAAGCTTTGAGAATGCGAGCTGAGAGGAAATAATGAGATTTAAGCAACATAAGGTGAAAGAGTGCATTTGCCCAAATTGTTACCTCTTACTTAAAGCTGACGTGTTTGTGCCTGAGGAGAATTAGTCATACTTCACTCATGCTAATATTAGAAGATAAGGCACCTAGGAATAGTGTGCCTTGTCACTGTATCTTACCTGTTAACTCATTTTCATAAATGTGCTTTTTGATCATGTAAATCTTAATTAGGACAAATGAGACAACGAGAAATATTCCTATTCCAGCACCCAGTAAGGCATACTTCATTTCTAAAAAAGAGAAGACAGAATATAGCCAATAATTATTGGTGTAACAGAGGAGAGCAAGGCTGTTCTGTTCATGCAACAAAAATGTATCCTGATAGATTCACATTAGGTAGGACAACACTGCATTTATATAGCACTTCCAACAACTTCAGAATCTCCCAAAGTGCTTCACATCAACAAAGTAGTTTCGAGATATAATCACATTTGGGAATGTTGGAAACCAAATTGTGCACAGCACGCTCCCACAAACAGTAATGTGTGACCGTTCTCTACATTAATAGCTGTGTTTGTTATGGCAATGATGTGTTTCAGGTGACATTCATAGAATCATAGAATCCCTACAGTGCAGAAGGAGGCCATTCAGCCCACTGAGTCCACACAAACCTCCTGAAGAGCATCCCAGCCAGAACCAGCATCTCCCACCCCACATCTACCATGGCTCATCCACCTAATCCACACATCCCTGGACACTACAGACAATGTCCCATGGACAATCCACCTAATCTGTGCATCTTTGGACTGTGGGAGGAAACCGCAGCACCTGGAGGAAACCCACACAGACACAGGGAGAACTTGCAAACTCCACACAGACAGTCAACCGAGGCTGGAACCAAACTTGGGTCCCTGGCAATGGGAGGCGGTAGTGCTAACTACTATGCTGCCTGCCTTTGGTCTGCAGTTTGGTTGTCCGACTCAACGTGTGAGAGAGCACCACGTCAAAAATATGTTTGCACAATATTAAAGCTACAAAATAGCAGTAAGCTGTTTTATGAAGTGTCAAAACTCTGAGTCTTAAGGTTGTGGCTCCAATCCCATTGCAGAAACTTGAACAAAGATTGACATTCCACAGCAGGGAGTGCTGCATAGTTGGAGATGCCATCTTTCAGGTGAAACTATGTACTCAAAAGGAGGCATAAAAATTCCTATGGCACTGTTTGAACAGCAAAGGAATTCTCTCCAGTCACCCAGTCAATATTTCTCCCTCAATTTCACTGACACAGATTTTTGAGTTGCTGTTTGTGGGACACTACATCAATTGGCAGACAAATTCCTGACTTTGCAGCAATTAATACATTTCCTAAGAACTTTGATCGACAGTAAAGCACTTTTTGATCAAATTGAGTTTATAAAAGGAGTGACATAAAACCGAGTCTTTCTCCTTTAAACAATTGCAGCGTCCCCAACTGTAACAGGATGAAACATTGGATAATACTAACCCCTATTGGGAGCAGGCGGGGAGGAAATGTGCACGTGGAGAGCATGGAAGGAGGTGGGAAATATTAGAGTGGTGAGCCTATCACTTTCCTGACTTCCTCCCCCCCAAAATTGAGTTGAAGGTGGGAAGGTTTGTGTTCAGTCTTCATGCCTGGAATCAAATTGAAGATTGAAAATCAATGTAAGTGTAATGATTGGAATGAGGTCAGCCAGGTGGATGAGTTCCCTGACTGGGGCTGTTAAGCTGTTCCAATCACTGAATCCTGGCTGACAGATATAAACAGGAGTGTCAGGGGTTTTGTTCATGCTGGGAGCCAACTAGGTCAATGTTATGTACTATGCACCATGCAAAGAAAGGATGACTTTGCGGAGTTACTTCAGTGGTAATGAGAAGAAAACATGCCCCTGAAGAAATTTGCTTGCAACAGTTGTCTTTGAGTTGGGATGAGCATTTTTGGAATCATGCCATTGTTTGGAAAGCTCGATTCATTCAATCCTACTGTCAAAGACTGGGCCCAGTATGTGGAAAGAATCTGTCGGCTTTTCTGGGAAAATGACCCTCGGCAGATGAAAAGCAGTGAGTAATTCTCCTGACAGCCTGTGGATCCGCAGCTATTTCGGTTATTAGGAGCCTAATATTTCCTGAGGCTTCAGATACTAAACCCTTTCAAGAGTTGACGATTTAGTGAAGGAATATTAGGAACCCGAGCCGTCTCTAATTCTGAGATGCTATCAGTTTTAGTCAACAGTTTGAGAACCAGGGGAATCTGTCTGGGTTTTTGATGAGGTTAAGACAACTGGCAGAAGCACGTAGTTTTGGTTTAACCCCGAGTGAGATGCTGACAGACCATTCGGTATGTGGGCTTAATGATGTAATCATGCAAAAGTGCCTACTAGCTGAAGCCCAACTGAACTTCAAACAGGCACTACAACTGGTTTTGTCATTGGAAAATGCGGCAAGTGGATCATATGAGTTACAATGGAAATAAATACAAACACCAGTCCATCTGAGCTTGGGGAACACCACTTGAGTGAAGGCTTAGCCTCACTCAGGACACATCCTGAATAGAGGGACTCAAGGTCACAGCAAAACCTCAAAACAAAGCTGAGCCTCGGGCAGACAGTTAAAGTTTTCTTCAGGATCCAGGCCAGCAAGCCATTGTAGTTGCTGCAGGTATGCGGACACAAGATGGCAAAAGACTCACACTTGGCCTGAACTGAGTAAAAGTGCACACTCTGGAAAGTCCATCTACTGCTGGTTTGGAACAGTTCTGTTGCTTAGCAACAGCCAAATCAGAACCAATCAAAATTAACATCTGGTTAAATGGTCACCAGGTTCTAATGGAGGACGGCATGTTATTATGGGGAGCAAGAGCGATTGTCCCAAGTCTAGGTCACTGCCAGATATCGGCTGAACTCCAGGATTAACCAGGGGTTTCCAAAATAAACATGTTAGCAGGATGTTATGTCTGGTGGCCAGGATTGGATGCCAACATAGCTGCATTGGTGGGGCAGTGCCCTTAGTGCAAGCAAAGACAAAAGTTACCACCAGCAGCTCCCCCACATTCGTGGGAATGGCTGGGTAAACTGGGTAAGCACGTTGAGTATGCAGGACCTTTCATGGGCTCTATGTTCCTGGTCATTGTGGATGCCCATTCAAAGTGGCCAGGCATGCATAAAGTATGCATGGCCAGCTCAGTAATGAATGAGAAGATGCGAGCATCGTTCGCTATACCCAGACTCACAGAGGTAATGGTCACAGACAACAGGCCATCATTTTCCAGCAGGGAATTTGAATATTTC
This sequence comes from Chiloscyllium punctatum, assembly GCF_047496795.1. Classification (NCBI taxonomy): domain Eukaryota; kingdom Metazoa; phylum Chordata; class Chondrichthyes; order Orectolobiformes; family Hemiscylliidae; genus Chiloscyllium; species Chiloscyllium punctatum. The sequence goes on from NC_092751.1 coordinate 90,665,653, forward strand.
CTGAAGTCAAATTGCATTCGGTGAGTAAGGACAGCTCTGTACTATCCATTGTCCAATGGTCTGGTGGAAAGAGCAGTCCAAACTTTGAAGTCTTAAAGAAACAGCCAACAGTTTCACTTGATACTGTCCTGGTTCCTACTTGATTATAGGACCACTACAGGGACAGCTCCAGTAGAGGTGCTAATTGGGAGAAGACTCCACATCAGGTTAAACCTGATTGTCCAGGACCTTTGAGGGGGTCGATGATGAAACAGGAAGGCAGATGCCGGACACAAGATTCCTCGAGGCCAGAGAGACAGGTTACTTCAGGGAATGACATTAGGTGCTGAAACCATGGGACTGGCCCTGCATGGGTAGGAGACATGGTCGACGCGAAGTCAGGATGTACAAGGTTTGGGTGGGTGAAGCGATCCTGTACAAGTGTGTGAACCACATGAAAGCTGCAAATTCACAAACAGGGCAGGAGCAGAACATAGCCGGCCCCTCAGAACATCCAGCAAGGCTGTCAGAAACCATGGGATCTCCCCCTCCACCTTGCGTTGAAGTAACCACTGAGGACGAGAAAAAAAAGCAGATGTCGCAACCACAATGCCTTTACAGCCTGAAGAAGAGGGGTTTGGCTGAGATGTTCCAGGTGCAAGAGGCAGGCTACGGTCCAGTACATGTCGCCAGTATCCAAGGCACAGTCTGAGGAACCAGACCTGGTACAAAAATGCCCCAGGCGAAGCTACAGAAAAAATAATGGGGCTACTTCCCTGGACTTAGAGGGGGAGGGACATAGTCATCAGAATGAGGGCAGCCAGCTGTACCTCATCGAATATGAGTGCCCTGATTTGAACAGATTAACAACCCCAATCAGGGAGCCCTGGCTGACAAATATAAACAGGCGTTCTGTTCACTCTAGGAGTTGGCTCTGTGCTAGCTGGGTCAGTGTCAGATACTGTTCACGTGGCTTAGTGGTTAGCACTGCTGCGTCACAGCACCAGGGACCTGGCTGTGTGGAGTTTGCACATTCTCCCTGTGCCTGCAGGAGTTTCCTCCCACAATCCAAAAATACACAGATTAGGGTGGATTGGCCATGCTGATTGCCCATAGTATTCAGGGATGTGTAGATTAGGTGCATTAGTCAGGGGGACATGTAGAGTAATAGGGTAGGGGAATGGGTCTGGCTGGGTTACTTTTTGGAGAGTTGGTGTACACTTGTTGGGCCAAAAGACCTGTTTCCGCTCTGTAGGGAGTCTATGATTCCAAAATAAAAAGTAATTTAGTGATGGGATACCAGCCTCTGGAATTATTTCAGTAAGGACCACTTAAAGGACCCAACCCACTGTTGCTGGTACTTTACCTGCTGCCGGGGGGAGGGGTAAGGGGCCTATGCATGGGACCAGCTGCCTTCAGCCTAGTAGAGGGGTTCCTTCCTACATAATCTCCCTGTGCCTGATGCAGGGACCTACTAGCGGTGTGGGTTGCACCTGTAGGAAGTCACTCCCTGCCCTTTATGCCAATGGTTCCCTCTCACCCTCACCATGGCCTACCCCGTCCCTTTACAATGTTCCAAGGGCTTCAGCTGTTCTCCTCAGGCCTACTGCATTACCGGCAGTGGCCACCGCTCCTAATGGCATTTCCAGTATTGAAGCCTGACTTGGCAGCAGGTCACTGAGGTTGGACATCTGCTCAACAACAACCACCAGGCCGGCTGATTGGAGTGGAGCCTCACTGGTCCTTGAGAACAAGGGGCCAGGGCAGAATTGCCATTTTCCACTGCTCACAGCCCAAAGTAATAACTTTAAGAACCACCTTTTTACTTTTTTTGATTCATACATTCACTGTGAGTGTCACTGGGTCACCCAGCATTTATTCCCCAGTCATCTTGCTGTGGATCTGGAGCCAAATGGAGGTCAAAATTGCTAAGGACAACTGATTTTGTTCCCTGAAGGACACTAGTGAACCAGATGGTTTTTTACAAAGATTGACAGTGGTCATGATCAGACTTTTTTCTTCAATTACAGATTTTTATTGAATTAATTTCTCCAAATTACTCAGCCAGGATTACCAGTCCAACAACATTACCACGACACCACCAGCATGCCTATATGTGGTGTGTGTCACGGATTAGATAGAAATACTTCAAACGTAAATGGGCACCAAATGCAGCAACTTCACAGCCAGCTGATCAGTGCCTGGGAAAGGAAGAGATGCCAAAGTTTGGATTATACCTCTTCCAGGGCAGTGTCTTTGACAAGGCAGAGAGAGACCCATGAACAGTAGAGCTAGTCCAAGAGGCATAAAGCCTAACTTCCCCCACGAATTATGTTCTATATTCTGGATTAGGGTTACAGAGAAGGGTGGGGTGAGGTGGGGGGGTAAGTGCGGGGAGGAGGAGGAGGAGGGAGAGGTGCGATGCACTTTGGGAAAGGGGTGGCGCAGTTGCTCAGTGGTTAGCACTGCTGCCTCACAGCACCAGGGACCTGGGTTCAAATCCACTCTCGGACAACTGTCTGTATGGAGTTTCTTGTCTGCAGGGGTTCTTCAGGGTGCTTTGGTTTCCTCCCATAGTCCAAAGGTTAGCTGGATTGGCTATGCTAAATTGTCCTTGGTGTCCAGGGATATATAGATTAGGTATATTAGCCATTGGAAATGTAGGGGGTGGGTCTGGGTGGGATGCTCTTTGGAGAATCAGTGTGAACCCAATGGGCCAAATGACCTGCTTCCACATTGCAGGGGTTCTAGGTTTAGGAGTAAATCTAGTAATGACAAATATAGTTGAGAGATCAGATATGCTAGCATCTTTTATAGAAAAGCACAAATAGTCATGCACATTTTACATGTCTGTCGAATGTTGTCACACAGTAGAATCACACTGAACTCAGTCATTGGGCTTATCAGCATCAGGCATGAAATAATGTATTTCTGGAAGTTAAATAGAACAATAATTATATGGAAGTTAAATAGAACAATAATTATATACCTATATCATCTTCATTCTTAGCTGCTCCATTTGCAGATGATCTTGTCGTGAAGTAGTCTGCAAACATAAAATGAATTTGAAAACATTTCTAAAAATACTCGACAGAGCAAAGCTACAACTCATCCGCTCAGTATATAATTATGCAGCTTTCTCTTAGCAATGATAACAGCAGATTCCTGTCATATGATAGCAATCCGAGTGATGAGATCGGACATCTGCCAAGCATGCTGCCGCTATTGTGTACATCCTCTGATGTAAATGGATTGAGCTTTTGGTGATCCGAGTGCATGACGCAATCCACTCTGATCTCATGAACGTGACTCACGGACAAGTTACTTGACACCCAAGTGAAAATGGGAAATAGCTGCCTCAGTTTGCCTGTAATCTTGGAGGATTGGAAAGGGTTGCAAAAAGAGAGAGGACAAGGTCACAGGAGGTTCTGAAAACAAGGATAATAATTTAAAAAGTTAAGACTTGCAAACTGGGAACCATCATAGTTTGTAAATAGAAACCCTACAGTGTGAAAGCACACCATTCGGCCCATCGACTCCACACTGACCCTCTGAACAGCATCCCACCCAGACCCACACCACCCTATCCCTGCATTCTTGATGGCTATATCCATCTAGCCTGCACATTCCTGGACAATGGGCAATTTAGCATGACCAATCCACGTAACCTGCGCATCTTTGGACCTTGGGAATAAACCAGAGCACCCGGAGAAAACCAATACAGCCATAGGGAGAATGTGCAATTTCCATGCAGACAGTGACCCAAGGGTGGGATTGAACCTGGGACCCAGGCGTTGTGAGGTAGCAATACCCAATGAGTGATAAACCATCCTTCACAACTGATAACTTGCAAATAGCTTTTAAACTGATATAGAGAAAATCACAGGTTTTAAAGTATCTTCAGAAAATTGAGATGTAAGAGGCTGTCATGTTTTGCAGTCAATGGCATGTACCTCAATGGTACCATTTTGCCACTTTAAGGATTAACGCTGTTAAGGCAATAGCACTAAAGAAGCATCTTTGTGGTTTTAATCTTTCTTACCCTAACATTTCAAAAAGCATAACTGAGTTTATTCTTACAAATATATGGTGAAACTAATCGACAATTATTTACTTGTTCAACATTAAATAATTGTGCTCTTTGGCTTATGCTCTGAGTCTTGACCTGATAGGTTGTATTCTGTCCTGCTTTATAAAGAGAAGGTGATTCTGAGGTGGCATTGAAATAAGCTTGGATATGAAAGCATGTGCTTTCAAGTCTCACTACTTGTCCATAGACAGCTAGCCTGCAAAGGCACAGTCTGCCTCATAGCAAGAGCAAAGTCCATTGGCAGGAGAAGTCAGTGATTCCCTCTGTGTAGAAATAATCTTCCATTATGTATCATTCATGCCTAAACAATGCTGAATGACTGCTTCAATTATAAATAATTTACAGTTTCCGAGAGGAACTCTTCCATTCATAGTGTGAAAGAAACCAAATATGGATTGACACTGTATGTTCGCTCATTTTCACGTTGTACTGACACAGCCCTGTAAGTCCAGAGTATGGAACTCAGAGAGAGGTGGAGTTCAAGCCCCTGAACTTTCAGCCTTCATTTTGGCATGTTGCGTTTAATCTAGTTTGCAAACTCAAAGAGATTGTTAGACCATAGAGTCATACAGCACCGAAACACACCCGTCAGTCCATACTGACCATAATCTCAAATAAACTAGTCCCACCTACCAGCTGTCAGCCCATATCCTTCCAAACATTCCTTATTCGTGTCCTTATTCAAATGTCTTTTAAACATTGTAACTATACCCACATCCACCACTTCCTCTGGAAGTTCATTCCACACATGAACCACCCTTGGCGTTAAAAAAAATTGCTCCTTATGTCTTTATAAATCTTTCTCTTCTTACCTTTAAAGTATGCCCTAGTCTTCAAACTCCCCCCATGTTAAGAAAAGGACAGCTGCCATTCACCTTGTCTATAACCCTGATGATTTTGTAAACCTCTATAAAGTCACCTCTCAACATTCCAGACTCCGGTGAAAGAAGTCCCAACCTATCCATTCTCTCCTGATAACATCAGCCTGGGCAACATCCTAGCAAAGCTCAAACAAAAACAGATTTTTCTGGAAAAGTTTAGCTGGTCTGGCAGCATCTGTGGAGAGAAATCAGAGTTAATGTTTCAGCTTAAACCTCTTCCTGGTAAATCTCTTCTGAACCCTCTCCAGCTTAATAATATTCTTTTTCATCCTTGCCTCAAATTAAATATTCAAAGAAATGGTGATTCTCTCCTTCCACCTTTCCCGCCCTCAACACCTCCAAATATTCAAATCTCTTTGCTCTGCTGAGGTATAGATCGAGGTTGCTTTCAGACAAAATAAATTGTGTTGCAGTCAGGCAGACACTGAGTGATATGTCCGATTGACGGGTATATAAGCCAGTACTATTCCTCTCAGTCACATTGTTGTATAATGTCTGTGTTGTATAGTGCTACTGATGCATCAACATAGTGTGAAGTGTAGCCACTTGATTCTAGCTATATTGGCATCTGTGAGTCACACAGAGGTTAGCAAAAAAAAGGGGATTCTGTGCATGGCTGCTCAGATGGTTATGAGGAGAGAGGAGAGCAGGAACATTTCTCTGGCATGAGGAAGGATTCTAGACGGGGTTTCAAAGCTGACCAAAGCTCCCAATGGTGTGCTAGCATTTTAGAAATATGGTTTTGGACCAGAACAAAGTTATACCACTGTGAGTGCACAAGTGATGTGATGGTATGTTAGATAGTCTCAGGTGTGCTGCAAACTCTGGTGTGTTCTAAGACAATAGCCTACTTGACTCTTGCCACTCCTGCCGGTTAGAATGAGGTTGTAATGCAGCTGGGGTCAGTTAGCTTAGTTGATCGAAAGCACGGGTTCAATTCCCACACCAGCTGAGGTTATCATGAAAATTCTGCCTTCTCGACTTCTCCCCTTGCCTGGTGACACTCAGGTTAAAGTCACCACCACTCCCTAATCAGAGAGCAGCCTTATGGTCCTCTGGGGCTTTGGCAACTTTATAAAGCATCCGGTACAATCTAGACTATTGTTATGTCAGATAAGATCGGGAATATCTCAGGTAGATTCACTACAACCAACTTTCCTTAATGGTATTAACTGAGTTATTGATATCTTGTGGAGAGATGCCCATCATCTTAGGCAGGGGCCATTTTCTTCAGCAATAGATATGTTTATTCCATGTTACTTTATAGGCAGTTGCATTATGTCTAAGATATACAATTGCCTTTTGTGAGATATCAAGGTTAACTCAAGAATAAGTGCACATTACAACTTTAGTTACGTGCAGCAAACACAAAGATCAACATCTGAGGAACTGATTAAGACACTAGAGAGATCTTGTAAAGCACAGCTTAACACCTTCGAGTTCTTTATATCTTCATGGACATTGCTTTTCCTGTGCTGTCAGTTACGACTTTCAGTCCTATCTCATGCAACAAGCCTATCCACAATGTACACTCCATGTCCAGCAAGGAGAGGAAGTTGTTTGACAGCAGACTATGGGATCATCTGTTGCACAGGAAAAAAATCATGTAAGCTCTGGAATGGATAAATTCTGGTTAGATTTGAGTGCAATTATTCAGATTGTATGGAACTTGATTGTTTGCCTGAAGACTGAGAGATCAGTTATGTGGAGTGAATGTGCAGATTGATAGCAATTTGGGTAAAACATTATCTTCCTGAGGATTTAGGTGCAAGATATTTTGAGACACACCTCTGTGACTCCAAGCCACTTAGAATTGTATCAAACATTCCAGAGCTCAATTTGATGAAAGCTGAGAGATATTTGATGAACCTCTCAAGATATTCAACAAACAGTTAGATGTGAAAGAATGACTAGATTTGATTTTAAGTGGATGAAATTCAGATCAATATGAGATATTGCATTTTGGTAAAACAAGTAAGGGCAGGACTTACACAATTAAAAGTAAGGCCTTGGGTAATGTTGTAAAATAGAGAGACCTAGGGGTTCAGGTAGATAATTCTTTGATACTTGCTTCACATGTAGATGGAGTTAAGAAGGCATTTGGCACACTTGCCTTCATTGATCAGACCTTTGAGTATAGGAGTTGGGACATCATGTTAAGGCTGTACAGGGCATTGGTGAGGCCTCTTCTGGAGTACTGTGTCCAGTTCTGGTCGCCCTGTTATCCAAAGGATAATATTCAGCTGGAGAGATGCAGAAAAAGATTTACCAGGATGTTGCTGGGAATGGGGAGTTTGAGTTATGAGGATGTTCTGGATAGGCTGGGACTTTGTTTTGCTGGAGGGTAGGGGGTTAAGGGGTGACCTTATAAAGGTTTATAATATCATGAGGGGTACAGATAAGATGAATGGCAGGTGGCTTTTCCCTCGGGCAGGATCTTTCAAGACTAGAGGGTATATTTTAAAGGTGACAGGAGAAACATTTTAAAAAGACATGGGGGTGGTAATTTTTTACCTAGAGAATGGTTCATGTGCGCAATGAACTTCCAGAGGAAGTGGTGGATGCGGATACAGTTACAACTTCTAAAAGACATTTTGATAAGTACACGAATAAGAAATGTTTGGAGGGATACAGGCCAGGAGCAGGCAGGTGGGACCAGTTTAGTTCGGGACTATGGTCAGCATGGGCTGGTTGGACTGAAGGGTCTGATTCCGTGCTATATGACTCTATGAAATTCATTATGGGCTGCAGAGCAGATAGAAAAGTAAATAATGAAGAGATTAAAGCACCAAGAAAGTCCAGGGGAGTAACAGCATACACTATAACAAAACAGCATAAAACTATAACAAAATTATCGAAGTATAACACGGTACATTTTCACTTTTGCTCACCCACTATTAGCATCTTTGCCCCAGTTCTGTCTTTGTATCCACACTTTCTGTGTGCACAAGTCGGACTGCAAAAATTGTTGCGTCTGTACTTCCTTTTACCAGTCATCAGCCAACTTCCTGGTTTAATATTCAGTACTTTTTAACTCTTTACAATCTATTGTAAGATGTCAAGTGGAAACTACCAGGTTTTGATTTGTTTCAAAGTGAAAAAAAACTTTGTCTATTTTAAAACTGAACCGCAACAGTGACTGTTTCAAATTATAAACAGAATCCATTAAATGAAGATATCCACAGCACAGAAGGAGGCTACTTGCCTGACTCTCTGCCTCTCTTTTGGTGTGTGTCCATGACCAGCTGTCGCTGGGAAGCCTTTGACAATCGTTGTGCAATCGGAGAACTATTAGAGTGCCTTATCAATGCTTGGAGTTGCTTTTCAATTTAAGTTTCCTTCAAAGTTTTCCTTTTTTTTGTCACGGTGGACCTATAGTGCCTCTTTCAAGTCAGACACTAATTGGTAATTGCTTAACAGACAGGATACTTGTCACGTTACAGCTCTGTCTCTCTGAAGAGATTTTCACTTTAGAAGCACAGTCCCATCACATATCTATACCTATTTACAAGGAACTGCTCCCCGTGATTTTAATAAACTAGTGACAAAAGATTCATTGGAAGAATAGGGGGAATTTCTTATCCACAATGAGTAGTTACTGTCATGTTGATGGTAATAGTTTAATAATTAATCACTTGTTAGGGATTGACTGACACTTTCTCACTCATGGAATGTGGGTCTCACTGGCTGGACAATCATTTATCACAGAATCCCTACAGTGTGGAAGCAGGACATTCAGCCCATCAAGTCCACGCCAACCCTGATAAGAGAATCCCACCCAGTCCCACCTCATTTCTTTAAGTCCTGCGGCTAACCGACCTAGCCTGCACATCCCTGGACACTTTCAAACCTTTAGATCCACATCTCTGCGGGAGGGAACTAGAGCACCTGCAGTAAACCCAGGCAGACACGGGGAGAATGTGCAAGCTCCACACAGACAGTCATCCGAGGGTGGAATGAAACTGGGTCCCTGGCGCTGTGAGGCAGCAGGGCTAACCACTGAGCCACCCATTTATTGCCCGTTCTGAGTTGCCCTTGAGAAGGTGGTGGTGAGCTGCCCTATTGAACCACTTTGTTTTAAGTACATCACAAATTATGAAGCGGACATTACAGCAAAACAACTTGTTTCAGTGAATGCAGTTTGCAGACCACAAAGTTACAGTCAGCCAGAGTTTAGCGACATTTCATCATTTTCTCTGCCAGTCCAAACCAAAGACTGACTTCTATATAATTTTTAACCGATTGTTTTTTTAAAAATCACCTCTCATTTCTAGTCTGTGTGAGTGTAAGTTGTGTTTTAATTTCCTCATGTTTTGGAAATGAATAAATTTGCTATTTGTCTAATTTAATAATGTCTGGTTAAATTGGCTGCTTTAAAAATATAGATACATAGAAATTAGGAAAGGTGTCCATGAGGAAAGAGATCCTTTGTTTGAACTTAATCTTGTTGTGACAATCAGAGGGAGGGTGTTTGAATAAAAAGTGGAGTCTTTCCCCTCACCCTGGATTATAATGAATAGGGACCCTCACCTCGTGGACTGATGGTAGTGCCTCCCTCTCAGACTACATTCAATCACTAGCCAAGTGATGGAAAGTATTGTCATCGATGCTATGAAGCAGCACTTACAAAGGAATAACCTGATCGCACATGCTCAGTTTGGGTTCTGTCGGGGCTACTTGATTTCAGACCTGATTCAAACATGGACAAATAAGCTGAAGGTGAGGCCAGCTTGACTGGCCTTGACATCAAGGCAGCATTTGACCAAGCGTGGGTCACACATGGTAGTTTCCTAGGCCGAATTTCAACTGTTTCATCAATGACCTTTCCTCCATTGTAAGGCCAGAAGTGGGGGTGTTTGCTGATGATTGCACAACAGCACCATTTGTAACACCACCAATGCTGAAGATGCCTGTATCTATATGTAACATCACCTGGACAATATCCAGGTCTAGGCTTATAATAGCAAGTAAAGTTGCATCATAGAAGTGCCAGACAATGACCACATCCTGCAAGATAGAATCTAGCCAAGGCCCTTTGACATTCAATGGCATTATCATCACTGAATCCCCCACCATTAATATCCTGGGGTTACCACTGAACAGAAGTGAACTAGACTAAACATTTCAATACACAAACAGGATACAAAAACAGGTAAAATGCTTGGAATTCTGTGGGAGCAGTTCAACTTCTGTCTCTCTGATTCCTGTCCATCATCCACAAGGCACCAGTTCGGAGTGCGATGGGACACTCTCCACTTGCCTAGATGGGTGCAGCTCCCACATTACTCACAAAACTCAGTATTATCTAGGACAAAGCAGTCTACGCCCATGTGTCACCGACAATATTCACTGTCTTCAGCACTGACAAACAACGGCTGCAGTGTGGTTTGTAGGAGATCACATATTTTTCATTTTGTGGTATTACAAACTGAAATTCTTATTGGAACACTATAACTAAAATATCAGGAAAATTTTGTAACTTAAAAAATAAATTTTAGATTAGATTACTTACAGTGTGGAAAAAGGCCCTTCGGCCCAACAAGTCCACACCGCCCTGCCGAAGCGCAACCCACCCATACCCCTACATCTACCCCTTACCTAACACTATGGGCAATTTTAGCATGGCCAATTCACCTGACCTGCACATCTTTGGACTGTGGGAGGAAACCGGAGCACCCGGAGGAAACCCACGCAGACACGGGGAGAACGTGCAAACTCCACACAGTTAGTCGCCTGAGGCGGGAATTGAACCCGGGTCTCTGGCGCTGTGAGGCAGCAGTGCTAACCACTGTGCCACCATGCCACCCAAATAATGTTGCATATTATTTGAGCTGTGAAATTAAAAAGTTGTTTTTTAATTTGGAAGCAGTGACAAGTAGAACTCAAGACTAAGTGGATCTGAGAATCTTTTGAATTAAGGACATTCTGCCTGGCAACAGCCCTCTGATTGGTTGAGTTGCAGTATGTTAAACTGCTTTAAGTGCCAAGAGCAACAGAGCGTGCAAGAACCATCCAGAACCTGCATACAGACAGCACCTATCTCTCTCTGTCTCTGTCTTTCTCTCTTCCCACCTTGATGTGAGGAAAAAAAAGACACAAAAAATAAGAATGCTCAAAAGAGGAAATTAATGCAAGAAAATATTTAAGTTCATCTGACAGACCTTTATATTGAAGGGTACATTGAAGAATTCTGTTCACCCTCACTATATTCCATTGCCACCCATAGTGTATAGCTGAAGCTGTTTGTCTTATGCCTGTTTTAATTATGATTAAACATGCATGTGATTGAAATTTTGAAGGAATATAGTTAGAGTCGCATAAATTAGAAATACCTTCAATTCTCTGGACTTCTGATTCTGAGAATCCCAATCACTGGGCTCCATGTGACTCTATTGTGTAACAAAATTAGACAGCCATGTAGGAAGTTCATGACACTCACTGCCATTTCGTAAAAGCTGTCAACATATCTGACCTCTCGACTATTTTTGTCATTTTTAGATTTACACTCAAACTTAGTCCAAAATAAAGAACATGATTCATTGGGGAAGTTAGGCTTTATGCCTCTTAGACTATACCAACTGTTCATGGGCCTCTCTGTCCTGTCAAAGGTACATCTGCAGCTTGAATGCCTTTTCCTGGTGAAGGGATATAATTCAAACTTTGGCATATTTTCCTTTCCCTTGCACTAATTGACTGGCTGTAAAGTTGCTGCATTTGGAGTTCATTTCCCTTTGAAGCATTTATTTTTAATCCTTAGCATTCATGTGGAGACATGCTGGTGGTGTAGTAATAATGTAATTGGACTAGTAATCCTGGATGAATATTTTGTGTGTTTGAATCCCATATCTTAGATCATATCTACTGCTCACGTCCTCCGAAAGGTACATGTTGGGCTTGCCGTATGTTGCTAATGTAGTAATGTGCACTTATTTTTAAGTTGACCCTCATGTCTCACAAGACACAATTCTGTATTTTAAAGGTAATGCAACTAGTTATTAAGTAACATAGAATAAACCTATCCACCACTCAGGAAAATGGCACATACATCCTGCCTAATGAAGAGAGGTTGTCTGATGAAGAGACGTTGAGTGAGCTCGGGTTTTTCATACTGGAGAGAAGAAGGAAGAGAGGTGACTTGATGGAGATGTACAAGGTAATGTGAGACATAGATAGAGTAGCTAGCCAGAGACTTTTCCCCAGGGCAGAAATAGTTGTCACTAGGGGTCATAATTTTAAGGTAATTGGAGGAAGGTATCAGGGAGATGTCACAGGTAGGTTCTTTACGCAGGGAGTGGTGGGTGCGTGGAAGTCATTGTCAGAGGTGGTAGTAGAGTCAGAAACATTAGGGGCATTTAAGCGACTGCTGGACAAGAATACGGACAGCAGAAAATTGAGGGATGTTAAGGTTAGATTGATCTTAGATTAAGATAAATGCTCGGCTCAATATCATGGGCCAAAGGGCCTGTATTATGCTGTAATGTTCTATATTCTAACATATCATGTGCGCATTTTTTCGACATGGTATCGGTAACTTGATAATATCGAAAAGGAAGATTGGTGGGAGCAATGTCAGATCTTATCTGACATTACAATAGGCGACAAATAGACGAAAATGAGGACTGCAGATGCTAGAGATTAGAGTCGAGAGTGTAGTGCTGGAAAAGCACAGCAGGTCAGGCAGCATCCTTCATCAGGGCTTTTGCCCGGAACATCGATTTTCCTGCTCCTCGGATGCTGCCTGACTTGCTGTGCTTTTCCAGCACCACATTCAAGACCACAAATAGTACTCACTATGTTATAAAATTGCCATGGTCCCAGGGAAGTGTGTTACAATAAATATAGAGTTATCTTTTCAACTCACTGGTGTGAACTGCTTTCATTTTAGGTAGCAGTCAGTCAGACAAATTGCTCACTGTGGTGGTCTCACTGGGATCTGATACATCTATGTATTTTGTGATGGCTTATAAAGCAATGGGGCCCAATTATCAGTGTGCCCTTCTCTGTTAAGTCATGTCACTATCCCCAACACTCACTAACACTCCTTACACCTTCCAAACCTGTGACCTCTCCCCTAGAAGGGCAAGGACAACAGATACATGGGGACACCCACCTTTTGCAAGTACCCCTCCAAGCCACTCAGCATCCTGACTTGGAAATATATCACCATTCCTTTACTGTCGCCAGGTCAAAATCCTTGGATCTTCCTTCTTAATGGCATTGTAGGATGGACACCTGGACTACAACAGTTCAAGAAGGCAGCTTTCCAGCACCTTCTCCAAGTCATTAGGGATGGGCAATAAACGCTGGCCCAGCCAATGACACTTAGACCTCATTAATTTTAAAAAGTGTTATCTTAAAGTATGGGGATATCTTGGACAAGAAAATATTGAAGAAAAGAATCAATTTGCCTAAATATTCAGAAGATTGACACAAAGAGGAATGGTGAAATATTTGATGGACAGGGTACAAAAAGTAAAGGCTAATTCTGTGAAGTCTTCCTGCCCTTATGTGTTTTTGCCTGCTGGAAGGGTATAGTGGAAGGGCTGCATCATCTTCAATTCAGAGAAATAACAGGTATAAAATGCTGGGAAAAGGTTCCTGAATTCCCAGTACATATTTCAGCTCAGGCAAGATGCCAACCTGAAACAATTATCATGCAATTACGCACTAAGATGCAACAGAATTCAGACCATCAAAGAGTTTGTCTCAGTCAGATGTACAACTAAAATTGGCTTTGCTGTCATTTCAATCACTAGGCAGTAATCCTTAATCACTGTGGGATGCAGAAGTTTCGGTTGAAGCCGACTGCAATAAGTAAATCATTTTTCTGTAAGCAATAATATTACGACTGACAAAACTATTCTGAAACATGGAAAAGAAGACTTTGCTGGCAGTGTAAAGCATAGTGGCAGGTGTTGATGGGTCGAGGGAAACTGGGAAAGTGGATCTTAGTGGGAGTTTATATTAGAAAGCCTCAGATAAAGCAAGGCGGTCATGTTTGCAATCTCTCCACGGAACTTGGCCTAAGTCCTCAATAAAGTGCTTCATTTCTCATGTTAGAACTTAAAATGTAAAGCTTATGGTCATGCTTATCCAAGGGGTCTTTCATCGAGGGTCAGTGCAAAGTTAGGGGGGAGTGGTGAATGTTCCACGGAAACATAGGAGAAAATTTTGCGGAAGGTGGGGTTTGGGAGATATCCAAGGAACTGAGGGCGAAGGTGGGATTGGGTGCATAGTGCACTGAAGATGAAATATTACAAACACTCCAGTCCCCTCTCTCTTTGCCTCCACAGAAGAACTACATAACAGAAGCTGGAACAAGCATGATTATTAAAACTTACAAGGCGCTCATCGTGAAATGTCTTAAATAATAGAGGCTTAATGGTCTTGGAAACACATTTCAGGATTGTAACTCAAAACTTGCTTAAAGTTGCTTAGTGCGGTATTATCCAACAAAAATTCTTCATCCAGGCATGGGTGTGGTAATACTGTTTAGCTGGACATACGAAGCGCAAAACATATACACTCAACATTATAGGTTAATTTACTTCACATGGGTGTATATTTACTGAACAAACATCTCTCACCATTCAGTAACCAAGGAAGTAAAACATTTATACACCTGAGCATTTTGCCAATAAATCTGAAAAGTTAGGTTTGTGAACACATGCACAGACTAGTACATTACTTTGAGATAAAAAGCACTGCTCATTTTATATTTACAAACTTAAATGCCATTAACAGTATATCTAGATTCCCAATTTGCTACATGCGGTTAAGTTAATGCATTGGCTGAATGCAGAGTATGCTATTCATGATTGGAGAAGCACAGGCAATACCTTAAAGCCAGTCTGTGCTTATGTAGGGTTGTGTCTGGGAGGCATTCATGGCCAGTCAGCTGATAGGGTGATCAGGAAGAGAAATGAATTACCTTTGAAACGAACAGCCAAATTGCTGGAAAATGGTCTGGTGGCATGGAGAGGGAAAGCAAAGTTAATGTTTCGAGTCCTGTGACTGTCTTTCAGAACAGGTCACTGAACTCAAACTCAAGATGGTGGTGGAGCGGGGTTCCTGAGCCAGCCGTTGTCTGCTCTTATCACTTTTCTTTCCTTGTTTTTATTCTTCTCTTTTACTTTACGTATCTCTTGTCCTGGCATCGGGGGCAGTGAGGAATCCCAGCTTGAGTAAGCCCCTCCTAACTCTTTTGGGCCAAGCACGGGACCTGGCATCTGAATTGGTGGCTGCTTCATTGGCAAAGCCAACGGGAGCAAGGTAGGCCCAACGGCAGAAAAATGGCACCTTGAAGAGTGGCGACCTTGATATTGGTTGGACCCGATGCCAGCAGCAGCAAAGCGGTGGTGGAAGGGCATTGCAGCGATGGATCCAGCAATGAGAATTGTGACTCTGACATTGGTGGGGCTGGCACAGGTGGCAGCAAGGCATTGGCCGAGGAGGACTGGCTCAGTGGTGGTAGATGGTGCCTGAGGAGTGGTAACTTCACTATTGGTTGGGTTTAGCAGTGAGGCAATGGAGGAGGGATGGCGCCAAAGGCATTGTTAGTAATGAGCTGGCTCGGGACCAATGGACTCTCTATAAGCTATACTTTTTTTTGTCTTATTCTTAAAATTATTCAAAATGGCGATGGATCATGGCAACAGTGGAAAAGCTTTACACAGCTTTTTACTGTTTTTCTCACTGTAAAATACACATGACAACAAAATCATTCATTCAAATGTTAACTCAATTTCTTTTCCCCAGGTGCTGTCAAACCCGCTGAGTTTCTCCAGCAAATTCTGTTTTTGTTTGCTTCAAATCTCCAGCATCTGCATTTCCTTATTTTATTCACCTTCTCCTCTAAACATGTGACAAATGGTGAACTCATGGATCCCAGTGTGAAATTGGGACAGGGGAAGAAAGGTAATCCAGGGAAATACTTGGGTAGTAAGGCTGGGCTGAGCCAGGCTATACTGTGGAAAACAGGACGGTTTGAGAAACAGGGATTAGGAGGTCCATTGAAGAGGTTTTTTTTTAGATTAGATTCCCCTAACCTATAGGAACAGACCCTTCGACCCAACAAGTCCACACCAACCCTCCGAACAGTAACCCACCCAGACCCATTCCCCATATTCACCCCGGACTATGGGCAATTTAGCATGACCAATTCACCTAACCTGTACATCTTTGGATTCTGGGAGGAAACCTGCACAGACACAGACACGGGGAGAATGTACAAACTCCACACAGACAGTCACCCGAGGCTGGAGTTGAACCTGGGATCCTGGTGCTGTGAGGCAGCAGTGTTAACCACTGTACCACCGTGCCACCCTTGAGAACAATAGATGGAATACTGTATAGCATGCCAAAAATATTGCAACCTGAACACAATGACAGAAAATGTCTGCCCTTTAGAAGATGCGCAAATTCTATGCAAGATCTTATTACAGACGTATGGAATACACACGTCTATATATCTGGCAGAATTATTATGTCACATTTAGGAAGTCCAGCCTTTCATACATCCAGCACTCTCCAGCAAAGTCCTGCGGGTATTAACAAATCCTTACATATCCCTGCAGAAACAGTCCCTCATGGAGCCAAAGCAATCTTTATGAGCACTTTGGGAATCAATTTATTGCACACCATCACAGCCGACTTTGGACTTAAATCTGCTGACAGAGGAGCTTTGCTAGCTGTTGTGAGGAAGTCCTGGAATTATAGCTGTCCTGAATTCTGGCTCACAGCAAGGAATGCTGGCGAAGGCAAGCAAGTGGGAGACACGTTTTGACCTTAATCGACACCAAATGAGATTTACAAACCCAGCAAATAATTCTTTTATTAAACTAAGAAGTCATTGTTTAAATTCCAAACATGTTTGAGCGTGACTGCTAAAAATGAGATTATTCCCCCTGCTAAACCTGTCCATAAATCTCAGTTTTCCACACAGAGCCCAGCGTAGTAGACTTTGATTACAGAAAGTGTTGAAAGTTCAGTTAAAGTAGTAATGTTCCGGACAGGGTAATTATTGGGAAAACATGTGTGGACCATGCCAAGGAACCTCTGGCTGAAGCCTGAGTTTTTATGGTTAGTGCCCTCTCGCTAATACAATGTCGATGGAAAGTGTGAACACAGCAATGTGAGGGACTAAGACTATAACGGGGCAGCGAAGTTTAATTTGGCAAGCTTCTTCGCCTTAAACATTTAATGCTACATGCTGTACAAACAGTCTCCTGTGAATATTTGACATATGGTGAAGTCATGGATCCTGGTGTCAAATTAATCATGCAAAATGTGTTATGCAGTGTGTGGCTTTTGACATTTTGAGATAGATTTATCTAATGCAGATGTGGAGCCTGATTTTTGCTCTCCCTTATATAATTACCAGTGCATACTGCAGCCATAAATTTGCACGTTGTCACGCCTTCCCCCCCATCGCCTGCATCATGTGTCAAAATTAACTTCTTATCTTTGTACGACACTATTAATAACTGTTGTCGTTTTTCTTTTAGCTGCTCTCTCAGGTGGGCATAAGAGATTCCACAACTCAACTTGAAGAGCTGGGGAGCTCTTCCCAGTGACCTGGCCAATACTTATCGCCCAATAATCCATTTTTAAGTATTATCTCATGGCAGGACCTTGGTTTCCACAAGTTACCTTCCTGAACTGCAACAGCAATTACCGTTGTATATGGTAACGGTTCTGAAAGAGTTAACGTTGAAATCACATTAGATTCACCCAATCAAATAGTGTAACACAATCTCTAAAGACATCTTGAGAGGAGAAAATAATCCAACCTTAGATGACATTTTATAAACTATGGACTTTGCAAAGAGCATTTGACAAGACATCACAAGTACAATCTAACAGCACATACTGGAAGTCAGTGTAAATGATGTGGAATAGCAAAGTACACAGGTAATGGCACGGTGGCACAGTGGTTAGCACTGCTGCTTCACAGCGCCAGAGACCTGGGTTCAATTCCCGCCTCAGGCGACTGACTGTGTGGAGTTTGCACATTCTCCCCGTGTCTGCGTGGGTTTCCTCCGGGTGCTCCGGTTTCCTCCCACAGTCCAAAGATGTGCAGGTTAGGTGAATTGGCCATGCTAAATTGCCTGTAGTGTTAGGTAAGGGGTAGATGTAGATGTAGGGGTATGGGTGGGTTACGCTTCGGCGGGGCGGTGTGGACTTGTTGGGCCGAAGGGCCTGTTTCCACACTGTAAGGAATCTAATCTAATCTAAAAATCTAATCTATAATAAAAGAATGCCACAAGAATATACAATCTAGGTCACTTCCAAAATATGTCCAGAAGTAGGACGTGATTTCAGATTGGCAATCAGCCAAATATTTACTCCAGGTTAACGCAACTGGAATTTATTGTCACCTGTACCAAGGCATAGTGAAAAGCTTTGTCTTGCAAGCAACACAAGCAGATCACAGAGTTAAGTAGCATAGATAAGTAAATAATAGGTAAACAGCAGCAAAAACCAAAGCACAGGTCCAGGCGAATGTTAAGGGTTTGTGAGTCCATTCAGCATTCTAACAACAGTAAAGTAGAAACTATTTTGAAACCAGCTGGTGCATGTGTTCAGGCTTCTGTACCTTCTCCCCGGTGGTAGAGGTTGTAGAAAAACATTGCCAGGGTGGGATGGATCTTTGAGAATACAGGCGGCCTTTCCTTGACAGTGGGCCTGGTAGATGGATTCTATAGATGGGAGGTTGGCCTTTGTGATTTTCCAGGCCGAGTTCACCACTCTCTGTAACCATCTCTGATCTTGAATGGTACAGTTGCCTTACCAGAAAGTGATACATCCAGACAGAATGCTCTCGATGGCGCACCTATAAAAGTTGACAAGGGTATTCTCCATCATGCCAAATTTCCTCAGCTGCCTGAGGAAGAAGAGACATTGTTGGGCCTTTGTGACCAGTGTGTCCACATGAAGAGTCCAAGAAAGCTTGTTGTAGATGACCACTCCCAGGAGCTTGACACTCTCCACTCGTTCCACTTCCGTGTTGTTAACATGTAAAAAGGCATGAGTAACATCCTGGCGAAAGTTAATAATGAGTTCCTTGGTTTTGCCAGCATTGAGAGCTAGGTTGTTCTCAGTGCACCATTTTTCCAGGTCTTCCACCTCCCATTTGTAGTCTGTTTCATTGCCAGCTGAGATTCGACTGACAACGGTGGTGTCATCAGTGAACTGGTAAATGGCATGAGTCTGGTATTTGTCAATGCAGTTATGGGTATACAGTGAGTACAGTAGGGGGCTGCAAACACACCCCTGGAAGCTCCTGTGTTGAGTGTTAGTGAGGATGAAATATTATCCCCAATCTTCACTGACTGTGGCCTGTGGGTCAGGAAACTGAGGATCATGTTGCAAAGAGTGGGACTTAGTCCGAGATCACTAAGTTTAGTGATCAGTCTCAAGGGGATAATAGAGTTGAAGGTTCAACTGTACTCGATGAGTAAGGTTCTTACATAGCTGTTCTTGGTGTCAAGATGTTATAGGGAGGAGTGATAGGCAATTGATATGGCAACCGATGTGGATCTGTTTGTCCGATAGGCAAATTGGAGTGGGTCAAGAGTAATGGAGAGGCTGGAGTTGATTAATGCCATGACCAGCCTTTCAAAGCACTTCATGATCACCAAAGTTCGGGCCATGGGTGGTAGTCATTGAGACATGCTGCATGAGCCTTCTTAGGCACAGGGATGATGTTGGCCTTCTTGAAGCAGGCAGGGATAGTGGCCTGCTGCAGGGAGAGGGTGAAGATGTCTGAGAAGACCTCTGCCAGTTGATCTGCGCATTCTCTGAGTGCACGGCCTGGTACTCCATCTGGTCCCATCACTTTCCTTGGATTCACATGAAGGAAAACTGATCTGACCTCTGATGCAGTGAATATTGGGATAGGTTCATCAGGACTTGTCGGACTAGGTGTTATCTCTCTGCCGAAATTCTGCTCAAAGCGAGCATAGAAGGTGTTGAGACAATCTGGGAGGGATGTGCCATTGTCTGCTAACTTGCACTGTCTCTTTTTAGAAGCTGCGATGTCACTCAGTCCTTGCCGTAGTCGCCGGGTATCTGCTGGGCACCAGGTGACTAACCCAGTTATGTTTTACTGACTTCTCTTAACCATTAATACAACCATACTCATAAAGTCCACTGAGTGTGGAAACAGGTCATTTGGCCTATTGAGTCCTTACCAACCCTCTGAAGAGCATCCCACCAAGACCCAACACTCCCCCATCCTTTCCCTGTAACCCTAGATTTCTCATGGCCAATCCACCTGACCTTCACGTCCTTGTATTGTGGGAGGAATATCAGAGCACCCACAGGAAACTCATGCAGACATGGAGAAAATGTACAAACTCCACACAGGCAGTTGCTCAAGGCTGGAATCAAACCTGGACTCCTGGCACTGTGTGCCACCATGTTGTGCTGTACCTTGTGCTTTCCTGTTGAGAAATAACAGCTCACCGAATGCTCACTGTAAGTAGCAATGTAGAGGTCAAATATAAGCAACAAGTTGATCCGAAAATGGAATCAAATGCCAAAGGGGGATTAATGCCAGAAATACAGGAAACTTGCTTCTTGAAACTTGGTTCTTTGCATGTCTGCTAGTCTCTGTGTACCTAAATTAGCCAAAAACCTATCTGCTTGCAAAATAATGTGACACAACTTAAAGAAGAGAGAATGCTCAAGATTATACATGACGGTGCTTTGCCGTGCTGTTCACATTGAGATAGGTTGAACAGCCGAGTCAATTTGAACAAATTCCCAAAACAGGTAGAGTGAAACTCAAATCATCACCAGCACAGACAGCAATTTCAAAACTGGAACACTGTTTGACCAAACTATTGCAGAATCTACTTAACAGAGAAGGGTAACAAACCTAACAGTGCTGTGAATCTAATGCCATCAGCTATGACATAGTTGACATAGTTCTCACTCATAGGCTTGTCAATTTAGTTCTGTGTACTTTATCAACTAGCTTTCACTAATGTTGAACTGACACCTGAGGTTCCATAGTACCTCGTCAAATTACTAGATTTCATGTTTATGTTGCACAATAATGGGCTTCATACCAGGATTGTCAGAGCTGCACAGCAAGTGTTTCACATTATTTTCATGTTTTGTAGGCCCTCCTCCCTTGCATGTCTAATCTTCTTGCTTCACCATTGAAATATTTATTTTAAAAGTTTTGTTTCAGTTACACAAGGTTACAGCGAACAGCATCAAAACTGGGGTTAACACTGATTGGTTTAAAGGATTCCTATTGGTTTTCTCCCCAACTCTTAAATTAAGAGGAACTAGTTGTCTGGTCACAATTGTCATGTCATTCTAGGGTATGGACCCAATAATAGGTTGGCTGCATACCCTAGAATGATGTGACAATCATGTCACAAGCAACAGTTTCCAAATTGACACCAGAGGTGTAGTCCTAATTGAACAAAAGCTTCCGTTGTTGTCAATAAATAGTTAAGACCTGTAACTCACAGCTGCCATAGCAAACCTATGCTCCGTGTGTTGTTGCCTGGAGCTTAGTTTCACATCTAGACTGGAAGGATATAAGTTCAAACCCCACAGATCTGTTTACATCATTTAGATCATCTAGTACTTTCTCATGTACTAGTCTGCTTGTCGCGTTGTTAACCATATATAGCGGGAACCATGCAATGTACAACGCATAGCTTTCAAACCCCACAGATCTGTTTACATCATTTAGATTGATACACTAGCACAGCCCTGAGGGAGTACCACACTGTCAGTGGTGCTGGCTTTCAGACAAGAGATTAAAACAAAGACCTGGAGGTGAATGGGAAGGGATCCTATAGCTGGAGTGTGATGGCTGGGAGGATAACATTGTCACTGATATTCTGGTTACTATTTATCCCTCAACTAACATGCTGCAAAAAGTGATCCAGCCATTCCCTCTGCATCGTTTGTAGGGAAGCTGTTGAGTGCAACTCAGCTGCTGGCTTTCTATATTATAAAAATGACTAACTTCAATTTCTAATTAGCTATGAAGTGTTTCGGAACACCCCAAGGTTTTCAAAGGCATTATATGCGGAAGTAAGTGTTTGTTTGTTTATCAGTGAGAAATGCAGGCTAATATCACCACACGGCACTGCTTGACTTTCTCATGTACTAGTCTGCTTGTCGCGTTGTTAACCATATATAGCAGGAACCATGCATTACTGCAATGTACAACGCATAGCTTTCAAGCTTCTTGGTGATCAGTTCAGCAAGATCAGTTTCAGAGAGCATTGTTTTACTTCTTCTAGACACGTACACTTGATGCAGCGTGATCTGACCCACAAAGCTAGTCCTGGCAGGAAAACTACAGAGAACAGGATTCCCTCATAAGACGATGCCAGATATTACTGTCGAAACAAGGTTAATGACTTGGAAAGGAGATTAGAAACTGTATGAGTGTGAAAAAAAATATCTGGGAAGGATTTTCACTTTCCAGACCATTTTCTTGCTTCTAAGAGCCTTCTTTTGATTCTTCTTGTTTTTATCCATGGGGTGTTGGCATTGCGGGTTGGCCAGCATTTAGTGCCCAACCCCATGCCCACTTGAGAAAGTGGAGGGGAGCTGGTTTCTTGCTGCAGTACTCTTATCAGCAAGCAGCTCTGTGTTTGTGTGGGGAGTCCAGTTGAGTTTCTAGTCAATGATAACCCCCAGTATGTTGATAGTGGGGGATTCAGTGATATTAACACCATTGAATGTCAAGGGGCTCCTCTGGGTCAGTTGATAATCAGTGTGCCTGTCAATATCTGCAAGCCAACTGAGTTGAGGCTAGCAGGCCTCTGGAAGGATAAATGGCCTGAGTTCCTGAAATCAAAAAGGCCGAGGGGCTAAAAAGCACATGATTTAGGGTCTAGGAAATCAATCTTATGCTCAGCATGGAGATGGTTACCAAAGTTTCTGGTTAAATGGAGCAAGGGTGTACAGTGCTGTACTCAACAATAGTGCATCCATCATATGTTCCCTTAAAAAATTGTCCTCTCAAAGAATCTGCGAATATTAAGATAACCTGGACGATTGCTTTTTTCTGCCCTTTATTCTAAGTTGCTTCCTTGTAGCATTCAAAGTGTGCACAATGATAAAGCATTAACATGCTATTGTCTGTCCAAGGGGACCTAAAAGACCCTTGTGATACTATGGTACACTACACTTCAAAGAAAGTATTGGCACTAAAATGCTTTGGGACATCTTGAATGTTGTAAAGTTTATATGTTTAGTTTTCCTCAGCTATAGAGTTTCTGAGTATGCAGGAGTCTTATACAATGCTTTAACGTGTCTATACTCCCCTTCTAGCTCAGTTCCAGTCAGTTTGTTATCTTTGAGTCAACACCCAGGCTGAACTAAACAAGCACATTGGGTCATGGATCAGTTACCAGACTGTCATAATCAAACACAAAACAATTGAGCACAACATGAGAGAATGAACAGTGATTTGAAATACTTTCTGAGCTGCGTGTCAAAGAGCACCACCTCCCAGATTTTATTTTTCCTGTTTGACATTACTGGTCAGCAATTTTCTCAGAATGCTTCAACTCTGTCTCTATAGTTACAGCGTAAGTGCAATGGTGGGCCCTCAAAGAATAAGCTTTCTGATGACATCTAACGGTGGAACCAGAGTAACAAAGTTGCTGTCATTACGACTCAAGTAACCACATTACTGTTTCGCCCCTCAGTGAAATGGTTACATTGGTAATTGGTAACATTTTTTTATCATGCAGATTACGTCTGGTATGTAAATATCTTCCAGCTGAAAACATGTGGTACAAGGGAGTGCCAGCACGATTTTAACATAGAGTCACAGAGATGTACAGCATGGAAACAGATCCTTTGAGCCAACTCATCCACACCGACCAGTTATCCTAAATTAATCTAATCCCATTTGCCAGCACTTGGCCCATATCCCCCTAAACCTTTCCTATTCATATACCCATCCAGATGCCTTTTAAATTTTATAATTGTATTAGCCTCCACCACTTCCTCTGGCAGCTCATTCCATACATGCACTACCTAGGAGAAAGTGAGGACTGCAAATGCTGGAGATTGGCACAATGGCTCCGTGGTTAACACTGCTGCCTCAACAGTGCCAGAGACCCAGGTTTGACTCCAATCTTAGGTGGCTGTCTGTGTGGAGTTGGCACATTCCCCCTGTGTCCGGATGCTCTGGTTTCCTCCCACAATCCAAAGATGTGCAGGTTGGTGAATTGCCCATGCTACATTGCCCATAGTGTTCAGGGATGTGTAGATTAGGTGCATTAGTCAGGGATAAATATGGAGTAATGGGTTTGGGTGGGAGGGTCGGTGTGGGCCTGTTTGGCTGAAGGGCCTGTTTCCACACTGTGGGAATTCTAAGAAAAGAGTGGTGCTGGAAAAACACAGCCGGTCAGGTAGCATCCGAGGAGCAGGAGAATTGATGTTTCAGCCCTGATGAAGGGCATATGCCAGAAACATTGATTTTCTGCCTGACCAGCTGTGCTTTTCCAGCACCACATTCTTCGAAACATGCACCATCCTCTGAGTGAAAAAAAATCCCTCTTAGTTCCCTTTTAAATCTTTCCACTCTCAACTTAAATCCTTGCCCTCTAGTTTTGGATTCCCCCACCCCAGAGAAAATATCTTGGCTATTCACACTATCCATGTCGTTCATGATTTTATAAACCTCTCAGCCTCTGACACTCTCGGGAAAATAGCTTCAGCCTACTCAGCCTCTCCCTATAGCTCAGCACCTCTGTAAATCTTTTCTGTGCACTTTCAAGTTTAACAACATCTTTCCTGTAGCAGGGAGACCAGAATTGGATGCATTATTCCAAGATTGGCTGAACCAATGCCCTATACAGGCCCAACATGACCTCCCAACTCCTAAATTCAAAGCACTGACCAATAAAGGCAAGCATACAAAACGCCTACTTAACTAACTTGTCCACCTGCAACTCCACTTTCAAGGAGCTATGAACCTGCACTCCAAGTTCTCTTTGTTCAGCAACACTCCCCAGAACCTTACCATTAAGTGTATAAGTCCTTCTCTGATCTGCCTTTCCAAAGTGCAGCATCTCGCATTTATCTAGACTAATCGGAATGACACAATAAAAACAGTTTGGGTTAAGAAATAGACTTTTGAAAAAGATAACTATGATGATTAGAGTTTAAAGAATGGAAGCAGCTGGAATACCTTCTGAGGCCCACACCTCAAAGGTTCATTTGAAGATGCAGTAAGTGCTGAGTAAACATGATTCAGCACTAAATGACAATCTCCCACAGAAAAGCTACAAGATGGGAAACTGGACAAAAATACAGGTCAGAAGACTGGTTCTTATGGTCTGGAGGTATTATCACTGGACTGTTAATCCAGAGATCCAGGTAATATTTTGGGGACCTGGGTCCACATCCTGCCATGGCAGATGGTGGAATTCAATAAATATCTGGAAAGGCGAGTCTAAGGATGACAAGGAAATTGTTGTCGATTGTTAACAAAAAGCCACCTGGTTTATGAATATCTTTTAGGGAAGGAAATCTGCCATCCTTACCTGGTCTGGCCTACATGTGACTCCTGACCCACAGCAATGTGATTAACTCTTAACTGTCCTCTGGGTGATAAATGCTGTCATCCTCATGCTGTGAATAATAAAAGAACCTTGCAGCTTCAGAAGAAATACCTAGTGTGGACATTGACGCTGATGGTGATGGAGAGAGGTTTCTGTGGCTGAGATGGATTACAAGGGGTTCAAGTGGACATTAACTTTAACGTGCAAGTGGCTGTATAAAGAATTATGAAAGCTTATGCTATGATAATGCAGCAACCTCCCCAACTTCAGGCAGCCCCCTTCTACCTGAAGGCCATAAAATCCTGCCTCGAAATGTAGGCACTGTTGTGAGTGAGGGAAATGCAGCAGCTAATCTGTGCACAGCACAACTCACAGATTTTTTAAAAAGTGGTAACCACCAAAACGTAATTTTGTCTTGAACTCACAAGGGATGCATTTCTGCAGAGAAAGCAGAAATGTGTCCCCATGCTGTTATACATTTGTTCTTTGTCAGCTTGCATTTCAAATAAACATCCTGACTACTTGCTTAATTGCTGCACTCAGTGATATTGAGTGTTATTCTTGAACAAACGTTTTTGTTCAGTTTTTCTAAGTTCATTTAACATGTTACGGTTTAATGTCCTTGGCAACTTTGCGCAACCAAATATCTCTAAAAATAATCCTGTGTACATCATTAGACAACGTTGATAAAGTGCATGGAGAAGAGCCAGATTTCTACTGTACTCTCTCGAAACAAAGCAAAAGTTCTGACACAAGAACCTTTTAATAGGAATTACTCAGAGGCATTAAAAATGTTCCTTCCACAGCGTCTTATTCCATGCAAGTACCATGAAGATTGTTCCAGTCCGGAGTCAGAATAATGCAGTCTGCAGGTATGGCACCATGCTGTGGTTCTGAGGTTTAGTTTAATTTAGTTTAGCATCAGCCAGACTAATACAGCTAGCCAAAATGGGAGCTATACTGCACGTTTCTGAAAAGAAACTATGCACTTGTAAGTAAGCCAATAATTTTTCTTCAAAGTTGGTGTGTGTAAAGACCTAGCAATGTTCCCTTGTACTTTCTCCCCTCTGCAACATACGATCTGAGCCAAGTTCTGACTGAACAGCAAATGTTCAGCTTGACTAATCCCATGAAATCTGAGTTGGCTTCAACATTTGATTCAGTTCAGGCTGATATATAAAATAATTGAGCTTGTACTCTTGTTTTTTTTTTCAAATCACCAGGTGGCAAGAAAACATTCAAAATGCTTAGATTATATCAGGTCGATAAACCTTAGTTCACTATTTCTTTTCTAATTGATGGGACAGAAAAATTTGCATTTCTGTAGTGCTTCATGAACCTGGAATATCCTTGAAAAAAAACAAAAGCAATCTAAGGACCTTTTAAAGTGTAACATTGCTCAATTTGGAAATACAATATCCCTATTTTTGAAGGAAGCTCAGCAATGTAATAATGATAGAATAATTCTTAATGTCAAATTATGTTAAGGAATCAGTCAATGGCAGACAGTTAATGTGGTATTTCAAATTATGCATTAAAAGTGCATTCCAATGAGAAAGTAAAAGTCCAAGGGGAGGACCTATCATCTGTGATTAATCAAAAGCGTTAAAGTTAGTTTCAAACTTAAAGAACAAGCATATAAGTTCACAAGGATGGTGGCAGGTCAGAAAAATTGTTGGAATTTTTTTAAAAAAGCAAAGAATGTCTAAAAGATTAATAAGGAGGGGAATATGGGAGAAAGTTAACTAGAAGCAGAAAAACAGTTCTTATAAATATTTAGGAAGAAAAGAGTATGTTAAGTGGTCTTATAGAAAGTGCATCTGGTCAATTAGTAATGGAAAATAAAGAGCTGAAAATGTGTTGCTGGAAAAGCGCAGCAGGTCAGGCAGCATCCAAGGAGCAGGAGAATCGACGTTTCGGGCATGAGCCCTTCTTCAAGAAAATTTGGAGCCCTTCTCCAATGGAAAATAAAGAGCAGGCACTTGAACTGAATAGGTATCTTGCATTGGTCTCAACTATAGGTGATACAAGTGACATTGTGGAATTAGTTGTAAACCAGGAAACAAAGGAGGGGGGGCTGAAGGACTCGAAAAATTACAATCACCAGGGGGGTGGTACTGTTCAATTATTGGAGCTGTAAGCTGACAATACTGATGGACTTCATCTTATGTCTTAAAATAAAAGACCAGTGAGATAGTTGATGCACTGGTTCCAATTTTCCAAAGTTCCTGAGATTTGGGGAAGGTTCCATGAGATTCAAATTGGTTTCACAGGTTGACACAACATCCAGGTGCCAAAGGGCCTATGCTGCGCTGTATGTTCAAGATGGCTTAGTGGTATTATTGCTGGGCCATTAACCCAGAGACCCAGATACTGTTATGGGAGCCAGGGTATGAATCCCATCATGGCAGATGGTGGAATTTGAATTCAATAAATTTCTAGAATTAAAAGCCTAATAATCAATTGTCAGGAATAACCCATTTGGTTCACTAATGCCCTTCAGGGAAGTAAACTGCCACCCTTACTGGGTCTGGACCACATGTGATTCCAGATCCCACAGCAATCTTGTTGACTCTTAGCAATCCTCTGCGATGGCCAATAAATGCTGCCCAAGCTGGTAACACTTCATCCCACGAATGAATATATTAAAAAATCACAGCTACTCAGCAGCCAGGCTAACCGGAAGTCCAAGAGGGAAATCATAGGAAATCTCGAAGTGTATTGTTTAGTGAGAAGCTGCTGTTAGTGATAAAATAGCTTAAAACCAGAAAAACATATTGTTTATAGAAAAGACGTAGCCATCTAGATTTCAGTAAGGATCCCAACCAAAGAGAAAGTAAAATTAAATCAAGTCAAAGTAAACTAAATTATTAAAGTAAACTGAAGAAAATAAAGTTATCATAAGAGAAGTAAAATTTAGTAAAATTTATTCTAAAGGCAATAATTCATTTTTAGAGTTTTATAAAGACAGGTCAGTAGGCCAGTAGGAACGTCAGCAGAATGTATGGACTTATCACCATATGACCCATCTGCAGGAAATGTCTTCGGTTGTACCAGTGTGAGTCTTGGGTTTAACAACTTGAGTAGCGGCTGGAGTCACGGTTATGTATCTATAAGGCAGAGAACTATATGGTACAGGGAGGTAATCACATCGCAGGTTAGAAGCATGCAGGCAGAGAGGGAATGGATAACCAAGGAAGGTAGTGCAGGAGTCCCCAGATCCATCCAGCTTGCTAATGGGTATTCCATTTGGAAACTGGTGAAGACGTTGGTTCCGTGGGGGGGGTGTAGCCAGATCTCAAGCAATGGCACCACAGCCATCTCAGCTGTGTGGAGTTCAGGGCGGAGTGCTGTTGAGGAAGAATGGATAGGCAATGCTGGAGGGTTACATCATCAGAGGATCAGGCAGGCGTTTCTGCAACATTGAACATGGCTCTAGTAAGAATCATTGCCTCCCAGTTGCCAGGGTCAAGAATGTCATGGACGGCTGTAGGATGTCTTTCCGGGTGAAGGGGGATCAGCCAGAAGTTGCGGTTCAATGTGGTATTATCACACACATCTGGAGCAGATGGGACTTTAACCCAGGCATCTTGGCACTGAGGTAGGGACACTACCATGGTACCATGAGAGCCCTAGCTTGGGGCAAAGTAGTAATCAGGAGATTAGAGAAACCTACAGCATGGGTAACACAGTTATCTTGAGTGACGTGAATCTGCATAAAGACTGGATAAACCAACTGAGCACTAAAGGGTTAGAGGACAAGTTTCTGGCAAGTCTTAGGGATGGTTTACTAAAGTATTGTTTTGAAGACGGGATCAGAGGGCAGGCTATTTTAGTATTGCATGATGTGAAAGACCTAATTGAAAATCTTGTGGTAAAAGTATCTTCAGGGATGAGTGATCACAAAATGATAGAATTTTTCATTATACTTGAAAGGTGAGGTGGTTCAACCTGAAGCAAGGGTGCTAAATTTGAATAACAAAAACTGAAACTCCATGTGACTCAAATTTGACTGAGGTGGATTGGGAAAATACATTTATAACGATATGGGTGGCACGGTGGTTAGCACTGTTGCCTCACAGCACCAGAGACCCGGGTTCAATTCCCGCCTCAGGCAACTGACTGTGTGGAGTTTGCACATTCTTCCCGTGTCTGCGTGGATTTCTTCCAGGTGCTCCAGTTTCCTCCCACAGTCCAAAAAAGGGCAAGTTAGGTGGATTGGCCATGCTAAAGTGCCCGTAGTGTTAGGTGAAGGGTAAAATGTAGGGGGGTTGGTGTGGACCTGTTGGGCCTGCTTCCACACTGTAAGTAATCTAATCTAAAAACTGTGCAGCGACAATGGATGGTCTTTATGGACCTATAGTTGGAAAATTATTCAAACATTTTATAAAGGATATGATAAGTGGATGCTTGGATAATAGTTATCTAATTTTTTTTCCTTTATTCATTTGTAGGATGTGGGCATCACTGGCCGGCCAGCACTTATTGCCTGTCCGTACTTGACCCTTGAGAAGCTGGGGGTGAGCTGCCTCCTTGAATTGCTGCATTTCATCTGCTGTGGGTTGAATCACAATGCCATTAGGGAGGGAATTCCATGATTTTGACCCAGCGACAGTGAAGGAATGGCGATATATTTCCAAGTCAGGATGGTGAGTGGCTTGGAGGGGAACTCGAAGGTGGTGGTGTTCCCGTGCGTCTGTTGTCCTCGGCCTTCCAGAAGAAAGTGGCTGTGGGTTTGGAAAGTGCTGTTTGAAGATCTTTGGTGAATTGATTGGGCATAGTCAGCATGGATTTGTGAATGGGAAATGGTGTTTGATGAACTTGGAAGGTTTTTGAAGGTGTTACTAACAAACTTGATGAGGGTGAGTCGACGGACATTTAATACTTGGATTTTTAGAAGGCTTTTAATAAGGTCTGACTTAATAAGGGAGGTTGCTTCGCAAAATTAAAGCACATGGTTTGCAGAGAAATGGCAGGAGAGTGGTGTTGAGAAACATATCAGCCATGATAGAAGGGCAGTTCAGACTCAATGGGCCAAATGTCCTAATTCTGCTCCTATTTCTTACAGTATAGAAGGAAATGTACTGGCAGGGATTAACTAACAGGCAGAGAATGGAGAGTAGGAATACATGGGTCATACTCATGTTGGCAGGCTATAACTAGTGGGTGCTGATAGATTCATACTTGGGCCTCAACTGTTCACTACATATCTCAAAGATTTAGATGTGGGGACCAAATGTAATATTTCCAACTTCATATGGTGGAAAGCTAATTGGTAATGTGTGTTATGAAGAGGAAATCTCTGGTGCTGTGAGTCACTGAGCAGCACAATAGCTCAGTAGGTAACACTGCTGCCTCACAGCACCACGGACCTAGGTTTGATTCTAGCCTCGAGCTAGAATCTTTGCACTTCTCCCTGTATCTGCGTTGGTTTCCTCAGAAGACTCCGGTTTCATCCCGCAGCCCAAAGATGTCCAACTTAGGTGTACTGGCCAACGGAAATGTAAGGTTACAGAGACAGGATAAGGGGTGGGATGCTCTTCAAAGCTTGATGTGGACTCAATGGGCTGAATGGCCTGCTCCCACACTGTAGCGATTCTATGTGTAAAGTGGCCCCAGGAGAATTTGAACAGGCTTAGCAAATGGGCAAGAAAACGATAAATGGAATATAATGTGGAAAGATGTGAGGTTATCCACTTTTATTGGATGTCCAAAGGGACCTAGGTTTCTTACCAATAAGTTACTGAAGGTCGGCATGCAGATATAGCAAGCTATAAGGAAGGCTCATGGAATGGCAGCCATAATTGCAAGAAGTTTGAGTGCAGGAGTAGTGAAGGTTTGCTTCGATTGTATAGAAAATGGAATAGACCACATCTAGAGTACTGAGTGCATTTTTTGTTTTCCTTGTCTCAGGAAGGATATTGTTGAATTGAGGAAGTGCAACAAAAGTTCATCAGACTTGTTTCTGATAGGCAGGACTGCACTATGAAGAGAGATTGAGCAAACTGGGCCTGCATTTTCGAGAGTTTCAAACATGATCTCATTAAAACCTACAAAATGTTTTTAAGGGTAGCAAGTTTACAGATGACTCTAAGATTGGTGGAGAAGCAGATTGTGAAGGAGACTGACAGAGAAGGCAGCAGAATATAGAAAGATTAGAGGGCCGAACAGAGAAATGGCAGATGGAATTCAATCCGGGCAAATGTGAGGTGATGCATTTTGGAAGATCCAATTCAAGAGCGAACTACATGGTTAATGAAAAAGCCCTGAGGAAAACTGATGTACAGAGAGATCTGGGTGTTCAGGCCCATTGTACCCTGAAGGTGGCAATGCAGGTCAATAGAGTGGTCAAGAAGGCATGCGGCATGCTTTCATTCATTGGATGGGGTATTGACTACAAGAGTTGGCAGTCATGTTACAGTTGTATAGAACTTTGGTTCAGCTACATTTGGAATACTGCATACTGTTCTGGTCGCCACATTACCAAAAGAATATGGATGCTTTGGAGACGGTGCAGAGGAGGTTCACCAGGATGTTGTCTGGAATGGAGGGCACTAGCTATGAGGAGCGGTTGAGTAGATTAGGATCATTTTCATTTGAAAGACAGAGGTTGAGGGGGGGATCTGATTAGATCTACAAAATCGTGAGAGTACAGACAGGGTGAATAATAAGAAGTTTTTTCCCAGAGTGCAGGACTCAATTACTAAGGGTCACGAGTTCAAGGTGAGAGGGGAAATGTTTAAGGGAGATATGCATGGAAAGTTCTTTACGCAGAGGATGGTGGGTACCTGGAATGTGTTGCCAGAAGAGGTGGTAGAGTTGGGCATGAAAGCAACATTTAAGATACATCTAGACAGATACATGAATGGGTAGGGAGCAAACAGATACAGATCCTTAGAAAAAAGGGGGCAGGTTTAGATAGAGGATCTAGATCGGCACAGGCTTAGAGGGCCGAAGGTCCTGTTCTTGTGCTGTAATGTTCTTTGCTGTTTGTTCTTTAATAGACAAGGTAGATGCAAGTAAGATGATCCCCCCCCAGCAGCACAGCCTAGAACCAGAGGACAAGCATTGAAAATAAGGAGTTAGTTGACATTTAGGACCGAGATGAGGAGAATTTGTTTTTCCCTCTAAGGGTTATGAATCTTTTAAAATCTTTACCCACACACCTCTGGAAGCTAGCTCAGTCTTTGAGTATGTTTCAAGTTGAAGTTGGTAGATTTATAATTACAAATGGTCTATGGGATATGAGGATAGTATGGGTGAAAGGAGTTGGAAAGAATTAAAAAGAAGCGCTCAATTGCCATAATTGTATTACACTGAGAGTAGGCTCAATGTCCTATGTCTATCCCTGTATTACTATGGTGTAGTAGATAACATATTGGCATGGGTTAGAAGACTGGCTAGCTAACAGGAAATCAAGAGTAGCCAAAACTGGGTCATTTTATTGGTTTTCAAGAGTAAATTAAGTAGTTAATGCCACAGGGTTCAGTGCTGGGACCTTGATTTTTTGCAATTTATATAAATGACTTGGATAAAGGAACTGAACATGTGGTTGTTACATTTTCTAATGATACAAAAATAGACAGAAAAGCAAGTTGTAAAAGAGAAGTGGATAGCTTAGTAGGTGGGCAAATCGTGTATTCCATGAGAAAATATAAAATTGTTCCTTTTGGCAGGAGGAATTGAAAAAAGGAACATTATTATCTCAATGGTGAGAGTCTGCAGGGCTTACACTTGCAGTGGATCTGGGTGTCCTAGTTCATGAATCACAAAAACAGCTAGTACAGAAAGTAATTAGGAATGCTAACAGCATGTTATCACCTCTTCTGAAGGGAAATGTTGTACACAAACGTAGGGAAGTTATGCTTCAGTTATACAGGGAATTGGTGAGGGCACATCTGGAATACTGTATATGGCATTGGTCTCCCTGTTTAAACAAGGAACTATGTGTTGGAAGCAGTTCAGAGAAGATTTGTTAGGCTAACAAATCCAGGCATGTTGACTTATGAGAAAAGTGTTACAAAAGATCCCTGGGTGAGGGTACCCAATTCATTAAGATTCTGAACAGGATACCCCCAAATAGTTATGTTGCAGGATGAAGAGGGATGAACTGTCTCCCTTTCTTAATTCAAACTCATTTCTCAATCACTCGTGGTTAACTTAAAATGAATATTTTACCTCATTGATAACATTCTCCAATCCAAATGTCATTATGGTTTAAAAGGAGCCAAATGACCAAGCTCTGCAAATTAGCCAACACACTTTTATCCTGTTTCATTCTAACAGTGATTTAACTGGCTTGCCTGGCTTCCGGTACTCAGAGTGAGAAATACCCTTCCTTTACTTGCATTGCAGGGCTGTTTAATGACTGTCCTTAAGCTGAGACGTTCAGAGCATATTTGTCCACATTAATGTATCAGCCTACAAACACACACAAACCAGGACTGCTAATTGGTTTTGACCCTGACTTATTCTTTTCCTGGAATAATAGACATAACCCACAGAAGATTGTTTTCTTGAGAACAGTCAGTCATCATTGTAAATCACAGCCAATTTGTTTTGAATGCCTTCTCTCCCTTTTGTAGGGTGCTTGTTTGCTGTTCCCTTGTCACTTTCATGCACGGTGTTCCTCTCAAGGTGTTGACAGAAAATCACTGAATTTGACATCTTTGGCTATATGTCTTTTATTTTAAGTAAGTATTTGAATTCAAATGTCAAGGAATCCGGGACTGTGATCAGCTGTCAGTTTCAAACAGCAGAAGGCAATTTGACTGAAATAATAAGAGTCTGATGGATTTAGACAGGGTACATGTGGAAAGATATTTCCTCTTGTGGGAGAATCTAGAATTGGAAATTGCCATTCAAAAATAAGTGTCTAGATTAGAGTGATGCTAGAAAAGCACAGCAGGTCAGGCAGCATCCAAGGAGCAGAAAAATCAATGTTTCGGGAAAAAGCCCTTCATCAGGAATAGGTAGGTGGTCATCCATTTGAGAGAATTTCCTCTTCCAAAGGACCACGAGTCTTTGGAACTCTCTTCCCTTGAAGGTAATGGACTCAAAGTCTTTGAAGGTTTGTAAGGCTGAGGTGGACAACTTCTTGGTAAGCAAGGGGTGGAAGGTAATCAGGGGTAGATAGGAATGTGCAGTTGATGTTACAATCAAATCAACAATGACATAATTAAATGCTCAAGGAGGCAAATGGCTTACACCTGCTCCTAACTTATGCATATTGTAGGAAAGTTGTGACAGCTTGTAAGGAAGTTGAACGTACGTACGATGGGTTTAAATGTTATCAGAGCTGTTAGGGTAATCAGATGGTAGCTAACATTTAGCAGGAGTGTCAAGAAATGAGTGGTCAAGTTTGTGTTGACTAAGGAATGAACTGCACTATATTGCCCAAAGCTTTTAGATTTCATGAAAAAGTAATGATTATGATTTATTTTGTACAAATAATTCTAAACATATAAATTCTAATAAGATTAATGTCTTTATTAACATAGCATCTGTGTCAGAAAGAAAGTTCAACTGAATCTGATAGATTTTCATGACTAACTGGCAATTTATTTCCTATTAAGTTCAATACCTTGGCAATCACATCATATTGTAGCCAAAAAAGGAAATGGCTCAGTTTGAAATAAGAATTTGCTACTTATTTAATTCAGTAACAGTGTAAGCTTCAAATGCTTATGGGCCTCAATTCCAACTTTGTAAAACAGCCCCAGACATTACCTGCAGAAAATCACCCACCATAATGTGTACCGAGGATGATGGATGAACATACTGAGAACTGAAAGCAGAAGAGGAAGAAAGGAACACTCATTTCAAAAATGAACTCCACGATCCCCCAGATATCTCAAGATGTTCATGTCCAGTCAAGTACCTTTGCAGTATGGTTGCTGATGTAATGTAAGTATTTTGATAACGTTTGTTGAGGGGAAAATGTTAGCCAGGACAACGAGCCTAGGCTCTGTTTTGGGATAAAAGATTCAAATCCCATTATGGGAAACAGGTGGGATTTTAAAATTTAATTAATTTGGACAATAAAATTAACCTCATGAACGGTGGCCAGGAAGCTGTTGCAAAAAAGAAATTGGTTCACTAATGATCTTTTGGGAAGGAAAATGCTGTCCTTGCCAGGTCTGGCCAATGTCGAGAGTATGCTGGAAAAGCACAGCAGGTCAGGCAGCATCCAAGGAACAGGAGAGTCGATGTTTGGAGCACAAGCCCTTTGTGTGACTCCAGACCCGCAGCGATGTAGTTGAACTGTCCTGTGAGGTGGACAAACATACCAAGCCTATATAGTTAGGTAGACTTTGGGGTTCAAGAAAATGATTGACTACCATCTTTCAAGGAGCAAT
Organism: Chiloscyllium punctatum; assembly: GCF_047496795.1. Lineage (NCBI taxonomy): Eukaryota > Metazoa > Chordata > Chondrichthyes > Orectolobiformes > Hemiscylliidae > Chiloscyllium > Chiloscyllium punctatum. The sequence continues at coordinate 90,701,522 of NC_092751.1, forward strand.
GAAGGATGCCTTACCTTACCATTGATCCCAATGAAAGAATGAGAGAAAGTTCATGCAAAATTAGATTACACAACAGTACCCTGTTTACAAACCCAAGGAATACTAAAGAGTCATTTGCTTTCCCTTTGGAAAATTTTCAACTTTTTCTAATTAGAAGCATACAGATCGGGATGCTTCTGCATCGTAAAACTCCCATGGTTCTGTGGTTGATCAATGATTGCAATAAATTGCTGAATTGTAGAAACAGCTAGATGCTGTAATCATAACATAACAGGTTGAAATTTGATTTCTCAAATGATAAGATTACATGTGGACAGCACGGTGGCTCAGCAGTTAGCACTGCTGCCTCACAGCGCCAGAGACGTGGGTTCAATTCCCACCTCGGGCGACCGTCTGTGTGGAGTTTGCACATTCTCCCCGTGTCTGTGTGGATTTCCTCCCACAGTCCAAAGATGTGCAGGTCAGGTGAATTGGCCATTCTAAATTGCCCGTAGTGTTAGGTGCATTAGGTCTGGGTGGGTTATTCTTCGGAGGACTGGTGTGGACTTGTGGGCTGAAGAGCCTGTCCCCACACTGTAGGGAATCTAATCTAAATTGATGGGTCCAGTAGTGCAGCCCAGGCAGGACAATGAAGACAGATCTAGACCCAGAAACTAAGAAGAAGCAAACACACAGTTACTAAAATTGTTTCATTTCCTGAAGATTACACTGGGGGATCTATACCATCTAAGATTGTATGGTAGATGTTGCCCAGAGCAGTATCATTTTTGGTGGTGACCATACCTGTGGAACTTGGCTTGGTCGTGCCTTACGTTCTCTTGGGAGTCATGTTATATCCTTGAAGAATTGTAAACTGTAGAGAAGGACAGTGTAGAGTTCCAGAAGGACATGGACAGGTTAGGGAGTTGGTAGTTGGTGGCAGATGAGTTTCAATGCAGAGAAGAAATGTGAGTGATGCATTTTGGTAAGAAGAACATTGAAAAGATTTAGATTTAGACTTTATTGTCATGTGTACTCAAGTACAAAAGTTTTCAATGTCGCCACGCACAGCGCCATCTTAGGTACAAGTACTTAATTAAAAAAACTTAGGAACAAGGTAGAAACAAATAAGGAACAAAGTTAAAAATTAAACATTAAAGTTACTCTTAGTATTAAGTCAAAAAATAAAGTTAAAAATCACACAATACCAGGTTATTGTCCAACGGTTTATTTGGAAGCACTCCGAAAGCTAGTGCTTCCAAATAAACCTGTTGGACTATATCCTGGTGTTGTGTGATTTTTAACTTTGGACTCCAGTCCAACCAACACTGGTATCTCCAAGTTAAACAAATAAAGAAATCAAGCTAAAATTGCAGGCTCTCTTAAGTCTTTCTTATGAAGAATAATATAAATTAAAAGATACAATTCTAAAGGGTGTGTTGCATGAGAGAGATATGTGTATAGATCATTGAAAGTAGCAGGAGAGGAAGAGAGAGAGAAAAAGTAATAGCTACAATCTTGGACTTGCACTTTTAATAATAACAGATACTCTTTTGGACTGTAATTGTAACAACATCCACGCTCTTTCTCAAAGGACAAACTTTTGGCAAATTGAGTTATATTCCTGGTGACGACTTTTCATCCAGCACTTAGCTTTTCTCTCAGTCTAATTTGTCTCATTTGTTCATGCGCCATGAAATTATTTTCAATGTTGATCCTTCAGCACATGCCATGAACTGCAAGTGTGGGGCTCCCATCTGATTGCACTGGTATACCAAACACTCTTGTTGGAATATCAGCCAATCCAGTGAAAAAGCACACAAAATTTGTGTACAGCGCAACCAGAGTTTGTTGAGCATTTCTGTTAGTTTTGAAAATAACTCATGAGGAAACAAGCTATGTCCACGAGATCTCAGAATAAGTTAATAAACAGTGGGGTGCAGGTAATTATGCTTCTCTGCAGGTCCTTAAATACACTCTAAGACTCAAGCTGAATCTCTTGGCTGCAGGGAAGGTTTTAAAAGGTTTTGAATTAATTTTAAAATGTACAAGTCCTGACTGCTGTGCCGAGCAAGAAAATTTATTTAGGTTTTCAAATTTTTTCCATTCATTTAAAATCTGACTTTGGTGGATTAACATGAATTTAAAATTACCTCCTTTAACATTTTCAGCTCTAATGATCAAACTTTAGTGAGTTACCATTCTTAAGTAAAGCTATTGATCAACAGAATTTTGGTCACTGAATACGGGGGAGTGGGATTGAGGGAGAAGATCATCCAAGATTGTATCGAATGGTAAAGATGACTCAAAAGGGCTAGATGATCTATTCCAATTCTTAAGAAATTGTATCCTTGTGTATTTTACCAAGCAACTTAAAAAAAAAGGCTGGTGTGCCAGTCGAAAGCAGGTTTTGTGTTCGTCATTACACAATTTAGTTTGAATGGGATGCATGGAGGATAAACACTTTTCAAAATGGCCCCAATTTCAAGCTAAAATTGTAAAGCTGACTCTCTCCCACCTTGTGTTTAATTAATATATTGCATGATTCATCATAAGCAATGCAGTTCTGAAATGTTTTTGCAAGGTGTTTCAATATATTTCAATGAAGCCATGCAATTGTTATCTAAGTTTGTCATTAAAATTAATTTATAATTAATTCCCACTTTACAAACAATAAAAAGAATTTCAATTTTCCATAGAAACTTGCACACGTAATCTGAGCAAGTCGTCTACACAAGTCATCAGATGACATACTCGTGATGTAATAGTTATTTAATAGAAATTAAGAACGTGTTATTGTTGACTTTGCATTAAATCTACCAAACATGACTCTGCATTTTCACTAGCCTGTACAATGCTGAGATGTTCTACCAAGCAAACTAAGGGAGTAGCCCCTGCAAATGTGCACTGGTATTGCAATGCACACTAAACCCATAGATCTGTGTTGTCTTGCAAGCAACACACCAATTTTCAGTGCCCAGCAGGTCTAACAACTTTAGCAAATATCAAGATTGACTAGGACTACTTAAAGCTGGCCTGCACTGCTTATAACTAGCCTGCACCTCTTCGAGGGGATCTCCATTATGGCTGGGGTAACTTCTGGCAGTTGTCATGAAGTGACTACAAGCTGGGAATTATTCACTTGGGACACAACATAGGAAAGAGAGCCTTTGAACAATTGGTGTGTGCATTAGACCGTAACAAACAAGGAGTAAGCGTAGGCAATTCAGCCCCTCAAGCTGCTCCCTGTTTGATACAATCATGGCTGATCCCATCTCAGCCTCAACTCCACTTTCTTGCCCACTCCCTATAACTAGTTACCCATTACTCATTAAAAATCCATCTAACTTCTCCTTAAATTTAATCCATTTCTTAGCGTCCACTGCACCTTGGGATAGTGAATTCAACAAACAGTGGTGTAAAGAAGGACAGACATTGTGTATAGACATGGGGTCAGGAGGCTGCTGGCATATTTTCAGAAGGCCGTGGAAGCAGAGATCAACAAGGGGTCACGCCCTGAGGACTTGGATGCAGTGCTGCATGAAATTCAATGGCATTGCATGCATGCTCAAAGTTAACTTATGCATCTTCAAATGGCATATCCTAGCATTGGTACCATTGGCCTCAGATTCTGCTCAGTTGATCACATCTGCATTACTCACTTACTAACATTCTCCGACAATCAGGACACATACCTGAAATTCTTACCCTTCAATACACCTTCGTTCACAGCACCATTGCAAAACTTCCACGTCTCACAACATGCACACACTGCCAGATATTCAACCATGTCGGACACATTAACCGAACAAATTGAGGACTCTACCTGAAACACTACCCTCTCTTTAACCGGAAGAGGATAGGCCTGCTTGCAAGATGTGCAATTTGCCCAGGCGGTGCAGGAAAGCAAGGAGACAGTGCTGATAAAGATATACCGAGTGTTAATTTCCGTCTGTAAACAGCTCAGATTCTGACCCACTGCAAACTTTCACGAGACAGCAAGGGGATGGAATCCTCCCCCTGTGAGATAGAGGCATAAGTGGGCTTCAGCCAGAAGATGGGGCAAGGATAGCATAGATGCTGGCTTACCACAGGAACAAATAGCCCCATGGGCTCTGCTGCAAAGGAATCCAATGAGCATTTTGATGATTGTACACAAAACAAAAAAATGTTCTCGCTGCATCCGGAAGCATCCTTGTGTCATTGTCAAGGATCGTAGAGTCATAGAGCTGTGCAGCATGGAAACAGACCCTTCAGTCCACCTCATCCATGCCGACCAGATATCCCAACCTAATTTAGTTCCATTTGCCAGCACTTGGTCCATATCCCTCCAAACTTTTCCTATTCATATACCCATCCAGATGTCTTTTAAATGTTGTCATTGTACCAGCCTCCACCACTTCCTCTGGCAGCTCATTCCATTCCACTCTCTACATGAAAAAGTTGACACTTAAGTCATCCCCTCTCAATTTAAACCTATGCCATTTAGTTTTGTATTCTCTTACCCTGCGAAAAAGGCCTTCTTTATTCACCCGATCAATGCCCCTCATGATTTAAAAACCCTCTGTAAGGTAATCCCGCAGCCGCTGCTGTTCCAAGGAAAATAGCCGCAGCCTATTTGGAGTAGTCTAGCACGGATATGACACTGCACAATACAGAAAGCTGAGAGTCCATCCTTTCCAACAATGCACCCTTTGGACCTAACCAGAAGCAGAGTCTGATAGTGAACATGACAACTTCTATTGCAACACCAGCAGCAATCACCTGACATTGGGATGCTGCAGTGAATGCTCAAACTTTATTCATGGCCCATTATGTTGCCATTATCACTGGGGTTGCCGAGTACAAATGCAGGGCTTCATAGCTGTTCACCAATGTGTTCTCCAATGGGTTACAAAGATTGTGTAAGTAACCAGCCCAGATGTAGACAGTAAAGCTGTGGGACTCCAAACCTCTCTCTGGAATCAATACTTTCTCTCCAAAGTCACATAGCTACAGTTGGAGAAAAGCAAAAGCCATGAAATGACTGATAATCAAAACCATTAAGAGGGGAAAGATATAAAAGAGACTTACAGGGCAACTTTTTCACACAGAGGGTGTTACGTGTATAGAATGAGCTGCCAGAGGAAGTGGTGGAGGCTGGTACATTTGCAACACTTAAGAGGCATTTGGATGGGTATATGAATAGGAAGGGTTTGGAGGGATATGGGCTGGCAGGTGAGACTAGATTGGGTTGGGATATCTGGTTGGCATGGACGGGTTGGACCGAAGTCCAATCAAAGCGAAGGAACAGCAACTCATTTATCATTTTTTTTACATTGATAATGACTTTACTCAAGACTGAAAATTAATGGAAGAGGTCACAGTTAGGGGACAAGTCTCGGAGCTGGCCTTAGGCAGTCCCTCTCAATCTAAATGATTGCCTCAGTTTTAAAGGTAAATGGTGTGTGGTTCCTTACTCCTGATGGCTGTGCAGTGACCTTTGTTTGTAATTTGAACTGCAGCCAAGGATATTGTCAGTTGCAATGATCTCGGTCGATAAATAGACTCATGACATTTCCCTACCTGTGCTTGTGCATGAAGGAGGTAATTAAACTTTGAGTTTTCTCCTCTGGAAGTATATTGGAGCATGATTCCTCAATCTCAGGAGAGAACTGGCAAAGGACACCAAAACTTATTGAAGCAACTAGCCCTTCTTACTAGTAACCAAAGAGAGAAGGGTAAATCTTGTGAGGCTGTATTCTTGGCATGAATATTTATTGTCAATGTTCTAGCAGTAGGAGTGGCCCAAAGTCTCACCCGATAATATAGGATTAGGAAAATAACATGAATTTGAGGATATTTAAGAAGATGTACAATTTCCAAGAGAAATACTAATCAGTATTGGAATCAGTATTTTTCACAGATTTGGGCGACTTTGCTAAATCCCTTACGTATCGAATTAACAAACCAGTCACTTTATCCTAACAGACAACATGCAAATTTGCATGAACAGAATAGTCAAAGTATTTTGCTCATTGGCACAATGCCAAAATGCTTCCAGGAAATTCTGAATGCCCAAGTTTTCCATTGACTTTGACTGCTGGAATGACCCATCAATACCCACAGGGTTGGTATTACAAAGCCAAAATTTGAATGTGCTAGTGGAATGGTACCTGGCCAAACAACATTTGTCAATTAATGGCTGTAGGAATAGTAAAGGAGCTAGGAATCTAAAGACTAACAAAATAGAGCATTTCACACAATAGCAAATACACTTACTTTTTTAATTCTGAAATTCACAGGTGGCCAACTTAAAACAGCACAAAATTCAACAAATTTATTTATATCTGTCAATGAAAAGCCAACTTACCACCCAAGCTATTTTATTGCTCAATTCAAACCTCTTGACTAAGGACACAAAGCCCTCGGTTCAAGTTTAGTTAGAACTGCTCTCTGAATTTTGAGTCCAGTGAAGATTTGCCAGGTCAATAATGAACTTTCATGTTCTTTGGGACATTCTTCAGATCAGAAATTGTAAGACTGGTCTACACTAAAGCAATCAAGATGATCCCAGATTTTCTCAAAGCTAGAAAATTGACAATGCCAAACAAAGATAATCAACATATGAAAGAAACTAACATTTACTGAATTCAGACCAATTCTTCATCAATTGCTGATAAACTTCTGGTTCTTTTTCTTTCACATTTAACAAGACTGTCTGAACCTATGTACTGTTGGTTACACAAGGAACTAGCAGAGCTAATAAACCATAGATATAATCAACTACCTGCAATACCTTCTCAACAATAAAAAGTATTTTCAAAGTGAAACTAACATTTTTACTTACCAAGTAAAGCCAGTGAAATCATAAACCGGCTAAAAGACCAGGCCATTTTCTTGCCAAATCGAATCAAATGCCCCCTTAAATGTAGGTTGTAAGTGGTAGGATGTGTAAGAGATTGCAAAAAACTCATAAGGAAATGGCAACCACATCCTGTGAATGGTGCAAAAGATCAAGCACTTCCTTTTTTGTTGGAACAAAGTGATTGTTTTTAAAAATACCATAAGAACATAAAGCAAAACAAATTTTTTGAGTCCTGGTTCTTGGAACCACTTTCTTTAGAAAGTGATGCTCTGCAGTACCTATCTGATCTGATCAAATTAGTTTTACAATCAATCCTGTTGGCATTCTACACATCATCTAATTCCTATGTTGAGAAGCAATTCATTTCCAAACTGTCCCATTCTGGATTATGGCAGCCCAAATATAAGTGCTAAAGTTCCTTTGTTAATGTCAGCAATAGCAAGTTGCATTCATATAGCACCCCTAACATGGACAAACATCCCAGTGCACTTTGCAGGGTTGTATGAAGGAAATAGGTGCAGGGCCAAAGAACGAGCTGTTCAAACATTTGGTGAAAGGAATGCCTTTTAAGGGAGATAAAGGAAAGAAGAAAGGGAGATGGGGTTAACAGAATGAATGATAGCAAAATAAAGAGAGAAAGCATTGGATATTTGACTAGATCCCCTACAGTGTGGAAACAGGCCCTTCGGCCCAACAAGTTCACACAGACTCTCTGAAGAGCAACCTACCCAGTCCCATTTCCCTCTGACTAACGCACCTAACACTTCAGGCACTTTAGCATGGCCAATTCACCTGATCTGCACATCTTTGGATTGTGGGAGGAAACCTGAGTACCCAGAAGAAACCTATGCAGACATGGGGAGAATGTGCACAGAGACAGTCACCCAAGGCTGGAATTGAACTTGGGACTCTGGTGCTGTGAGGCAGCAGGGCTAACCACTGAGCCACCATGCCGCCCCACTGTGCCTTATTCCAGATTTTGCTCTTCTCTGATTCCTAGCCTGTCAGAAGAAGCAGGTATGCATCCAAAGTTCATTCCAATGCAGTAAGCTGCACAGTAATGTTCAATTAAATCATCTGAGACACCATGGGTAGCTTCGCTGTCACTCCTCCCACTTATTGGTTAATTGAGTCCTGCAGACAACTGGATCATACCTTGATTGTGTCTGAATGACACTTCAGGTCAAGTGGATACTGTTTCCAAAAAAAAATTGTTCAAGCAAAGTAAAATCTGAGTTAGAAACAAAAATACAATTTGCTGGGAAAACTCAGCAGGTCGAGCAGCATATGTGGAGAGAAATCAGAGTTAAAGTCTTGGGTCGAGTGACCCTTCCCGCAGAACAGAAAAGCTGAGTCCCCTGATGACCTTCCACATATCTGACGTTACAATATACTCTGACACAATTGTGGGGGGGTGGGGAGGGGGGGGTGGTGGCAACACAGTGGCTCAGTGGTTAGCACTGCTGCCTCACATCACGAAGGACCCATATTCGATTCTAGCCTTGGGCGACTTTCCGTGTGGAGTTTGCACATTCTTCCCGTGTCTGTGTGGGTTTCCTCCGGGTGCTTCAGTTTCCTCCCACAGTCCAAAGATGTGCAGGTTAGGTGAATTGGCCGTGCTAAATTGCCCATAGTGTTAGGTGCATTAGTCAGAGGGAAATGGGTCTGGGTGGATTACTCTTTGGAGGGTAGGTGTAAACTTGTTGGGCCAAATGATCTGTTTCCAGACTGTAGGGAATCTAATCTAACAATTTGCATTGAATCTTGTGTGGGGCTTTAAGATGAATCCTTCTTTCATTCCTCACCAATAATATTTTGGGTAACACCAAGTTTAACCCAGAGAAGGGCCTCATTTAATCTCCTTTTGTCTCAGTTGCATTCCCTCTATCCCTTTGTGTTGTCTAATTTTTATTTATGTTATCTGTGCTGCACTGCTCACAATCCAAATCAGGATTAATTAATTCTATTTTTATAATATGCGATTTATCACATTAGATTGCATGTATGAATATTTTCCAAGACTGAATGCAGTGCAATTTCAGTTTGTGTTATTATTCATTATTAAAAAAGGTAATAAACTCCTCCATCACAAACAACTCTTTAATTATTACTGTTTAAGTGCTTCTGAACTCTGAGTTATAATTAAAGGATAATCCTATAGAAAGGTGTGTGGCTGACTGTGAGAATTACAGAAGGGTACCTGACTGTCACAGTAGCACTTTATCACAAATTGTACCAAATGTGAACTTTGCCTTCTTAATTAGGAGTCTGCTATAACATTGTCACCTTGAGGTTACCTCAGAACAGGGAACTGCACAAAGTGTTCACAGACCGAAGTGAGTAAATGCACCAGGGTACTTATCTCTCCACGCTTCAGGCTCACTGCCTTTATTCCTGATGAAGGGCTTTTGCCCGAAACGTCCATTTCGCTGCTCGTTGGATGCTGCCTGAACTGCTGTGCTCTTCCAGCACCACTAATCCAGTATTTGGTTTTCAGCATCTGCAGTCATTGTTTTTACCTACTTTATTTCTTGACCAATAGTGGTGGCACAATGGCTCAGTGGTTAGCACTACTGTCTCTCAGTGCCAGGGACCTGGGTTCAGTTCCAGCCATGAACAACTGCCTGTGTGGAGTTTGCACTTTCTCCGGGTGCTCTGGTTTCCTCCCACAGTCCAAAGATGTGCAGGTTAGGTGGATTTGCCACGCTAAATTGCCAGTCATGTCAAAAGGTGTGTACGTTAGGTGGATTAGCCATGGGAAATGCAAGATTACAGGGATAGGACGGTGGGGAGGAGGGGTGGAATGCTGTTCAGAGTGTTGGTGTGGACTTGTTGGGTCAAATGGTCTGTTTCCACTCTGTAAGGATGCTTTGATTAAACAAGATCAATGGGCTCATTGACCTACGTTGGCTTCAAGTCCGGCAACGTCACACGTTGCATTACTTAACCATGTGTTCAAATTGCTCCACTGTGGCTTCACTCCTCCTGTGATGAATGATGCATAATATAGTACTATTATATAGAGAGGCAGATAGATGTTGTTAAGCTCTATGAAGGTAAAGAGGTCATAACGTCATTTGGAATAGTGACTGAGTGCATTTGCTGGTGTGCTTTGTGGGCAGGAATCTGGAACGGTCTGCTGGATTGGGGTGGTGCTGATGCGGGACTTCCTCTTGTCTCCAGAACCAGCAATGGAGGCCACGACACTAGACCGTGCCCACCCTGATCCAAGATTGCTCCCCAGGTTAAAGCAGTCATCTGGACAAAAGTCCAGCAACGTAAAAAGGTCAATGACCTTCTCCACTCTGCCAGTGTTAAGTCTTCTCTCCAATATCTCAGCTGGATTAGTATCGGAGGCTGCTACTGTGCCAGCATCATGTCAAAGTCTACATTTGACTGGGGCCTACTGGCAAGTCTCCTGCCTTCTGCCTTTGTTTCTGTGTCAAATGGAAAGGGTAGACAGTAGCAATATGGATCTGGTACAATAATAAAACAAAGAGGTGCAGGTGCTGGAGTCCTGAGCCTGTTACGTCTGGCTGAGCAAGCAAAGACAGGGCAATGCAAGGCAGAGATACAGTGAGCATCCAAGTAGGATCAGAGTGAGTGAACACTGCGACAGGGAGTGAAGAGCCTGGTGCAGTCCCTGAGCTGAGTGCACGTCCCAAAGCTCACAATGTCCTGCAGTGTTACAGTAAGAGTTGCCAGTGCAGCCTGAAGAGCAGAATTATACTGTGAGTAAATCGTAGAATGCCATCAGGTTGGTAGAACCTGGCTCATGTCAGATGCCAATGTCTGTACAAATGGGGTGCGTGTGGCCCATGAAGTGCTCTGAGCTGTTGGTGCCCAGTGTTCAGCATGGAGTTCCTTTGGAGCAAGTGGTGCTCTGAATTCACCAGGTACCCGCCCTGGTTTCCATATTGAGTTATAGAGTCATAGAGATGTACAGCACGGAAACAGACACTTCGGTCCAACTTATCCATGCTGACTAAATATCCTAAATTAATCTAGTTCCATTTGCCAGCATTTGGCCCATATCGCTCTAAACCCTTCCTATTTATATAACCATCCAGATGCCCTTTAAATGTAATTGTACCAGCCTCCACCACTTCCTTTGGCAGCTCATTCCATACACGCACCACCCTCTGCAGGAGAAAGTTGCCTCTTAGGTCCCTTCTAAATCTTTCCCCTCTCACCTTAAAGCAATGCCCTCTAGTTTTGGACTCCCCTACCCTGGGGAAAAGACCTTGACTGTTCATCCTATCCATGCCCTTCATGATTTTATCAAGTTCTATACGGTCATCCCTTGACTTCTGATACCCTAGGGAAAACAGCCCCAGCCTAATCAGCCACTCCCCATAGCTCAAACCCTCCAACCCTGGCAATAGTCTTCTCTCAACCTCGAGCTTGTTCGGTGAGTTTGGTAAGGTAGGAAGCTGAATAGTCATGAGGTGAGTTAGGCTTTGGACTTGGAGTTTACCAAACTATAATCGCATAATTTTACTAAGGGTTTTTCCAAATTTCAGTTTTGCAGTGTTTCCTTTGACTGTTAGAATGTCAGAATGTTTTGACAGTTTGAAAGTCACACTCGTTTTCGCAGCATTGAATTCTGAGAGAATATTCAGATTGGCTGTTAAAACCAGCATCATCGGTGTGGGTGCTGATTTATCACAAGACCTGATAGGGATGAAACTGCCAGTCAATTATCTTTCTCATTTACTCACTGTGTGTTCACCGAAACACTTGATTTCAGAATCTCAGAATAAAACAGATTCTGAGTCTTCTCTTCGCTCCACAGAATTTCACTTTTTACATATCCAACAACTCTCAGAGACTAATATTTATGCAAACTGTAACTCTTCAGTTTGTTGGAAAGAGAAAAATCTAACACTGTTGTATTGAAGTTTACTGCTCAGCCATATAATTTAAAATCATGCATGTTACTGATATTGACAATATTCCAGTGTCAAGAAGCAATTTGAGTGAAGCTGAATGCTGTGATCACAATGGATTGGTGTTGTGAATATGTCTGTGATGAAATTCAACAGGGATTTAATGTAATCGTATTATTGTTAACATTAGTATTGATAACATAGCAGAAATATTGATAAGAAGAAATTTTGATTGGAAATGAAATTGCCTCTGAAGGACAAATTTTCATTTTTTAGGTGGGGCAGTATACTGAAAGGTGTATAATACCTATATTTTAATATTTGGATTTCAAAATAGAGGCATATGGATGCGGGTCAGTTCTGTGAAGGTAAAGAGGTTATAAAGTCACTTGGAATAGCAACTTAATTTGGAATTAATTCCACCAAAGTATATGATTGCAGTCAAGTTCCTGGTGCCTGTAATGTTAATGGATAGAAATGTTTCTAAGAGTAAGCAGATCAAGGCCATTAGCTTACTTTCAAAAATATTTAAGGTTTTATTTCAAATGAATGAGGAGTCGAGTTCAGAATCAAATTTTAGTTTAGTAGCATTTTACTTCATGAAGATTCAAAGTCAGGTGAGTTTAGATAGAAATCTTCAAGTTATTAAGACCTAAAAAAAGTTGAGGCTATCAGAACTGTGACAGGTGCATGCCAGCAGACTTGGAAAGGAACTGGAACATCGTCTCCATTGTTCAAGTGAAGAAAACTGTGAGAAGTCAATTGAGTAATAACTCAAGGAGTTAAATAGGAATCAAATTTCTTTGCGATCTGGTATCTATAAAAGCTGTGCTAGGAAACAGGTTGGAACTTTGTTTTGCTGTTTCTGTGAAAATACATCTGATTGTAGTATACTTATGCAGCTTTGCTTGTTTGTATTCGTTCTGTTGCACACTAAACTTTTGTCTTTTCCCTAAAGAACATTTGCAGCCTCGTGTAAATATGTTTCTGTGATTAACCATCATGATAACCGACTGCAAAACTTAAAAAAAAGGTTCATCAAGCCTAGATGCTATCTGGGATCAGATTTGTTCGGTATTATCACCAGTTTGGACGTAGCCGTCTTCTTCCTCAAATCAGAGACCTCTGCACTTCTCAAATTTTAATTTCTTGTGCATTCCTGATGTCCCTAACACTGATGGACAGTCTTTACCTCTCTGACATAAGCTGTGGATCTCTGAAAGGCATTAGTAGAAACTATCTATAAAATCTCATTCCTGCGGTTGGTAAATTGCTGCTGCAGGTATCATCTTTAAATTAAAATTTGTTAAAAAAAAAGTCCCTTCTAAACTTTTCTCTCACTTAATCTGATCCTTCACGCCTTCTCGTTATATCCCTTTCCGTATGTAATTCACCCTATTCTTCAACAAATGTACTGTTTGTCCTTGAATTTTATTGGTTAAAGAGGTACGATATTGGTCCAATCACCCACCACGATCCTTAGTAATCATGTCACATGTTCATACTTGCAGTAAATCTGATCAACTTTATCTGGAGCTGAAGGGTGAGGAAGAATACATCAAATTTGCAGCTCTTATCATGAGACACGCCAAGCTGCCAAATTCTAAGCCATCAAGATTTTAAGGAGAAATATTTAAAAATGATGAGGACTTGAGTTGCTCAGATGGTAACTGGTTTCTTCTGAAGGCAGTTGTGGATTTAAAGTACCTGTTTGCAGTTTGGAAAATGCCAAAGAACAGAATGCTGTTGCTCCATTAGGAGTGCAGTCAGTAAAATAGGCCTGAGGTGCCAGCTAATACAGGTATTATTGAAAACTTGAGAATGGAGATTGTTACAATTATAAGTGTCAACAGACATGGAGATAGGTTCTGAGAAAATTAGTTGTGATTTTAGATAGAAATGTTTGCATTTAGATAGAAATGTTTGAGTTATTAGGATTGTCCAAATTAAATGTGTTTGAAAACTTGCAAGACAGCCTCATGAGTACAATTAAAATTGACTTTTCCTTCTTAGATTATTTACAGTGTGGAAACAGGCCCTTCGGCCCAACAAGTCCACACCACCCCGCCGAAGCGCAACCCACCCATACCCCTACATTTACCCCTTACCTAACACTACGGGCAATTTAGCATGGCCAATTCACCTGACCTGCACATCTTTGGACTGTGGGAGGAAACCGGAGCACCCGGAGGAAACCCACGCAGACACGGGGAGAACGTGCACACAGTCAGTTGCCTGAGGCGGGAATTGAACCCAGGTCTCTAGCTCTGTGAGGCAGCAGCGCTAACCACTGTGCCACCATGCCACCCATGTCACATGACACACCTTTATTTCATTCCTTCAAGGTATGTGGGCATCACTGATTAGGCCAACATTTATTGCCCATCTGGAATTGTTGAGAGTCAACCAAATTGCTGTGGGTCTGGAGTCACAGTCTGGTCAGACCAGGTGAAGATGGCAGTTGGTGAACCTGATGGGATTTTCCTGACAATAGTTTCATGGTCATCATTAAGCTCTCACTTCAAATTTTTACTGAATTCAAATTCCACCCTCTGCAATGGGTTTAAAACTAGGTCCCCCAGCACATTAACCGGGTCTCTGGATCAATAGTTGAGCAGTAATACCACTCGGCTAAAACCGCTCTCTCCTACTTACATTAAAATGTAAGCTTGACCTGTAGTGTGTTCTTCTTTGATACTCAGACATTAACAAGCTTCATTTTCACTTTTCTTTCTTAGTGTCCTGTTAATAATCCACACTGTTGATCTATATTCTAATTGCAATATAATGCTTGCCCTGAATGCACTGTTTCTGGTGCTACTGATTAACTCAGACTATGCTATTCATTACTTTAAATATAACTTATTAAATTCAAATCCCCACATTTACATACAATACCATGTCTGTGTATAATCAATTTAAAATATGTATTACAAATTTAAATTGCTTAATACTTAGTAATTTGTCATAACAATTAAATTCTTTTGCAGTATTAATATAAACTCATTCCCAATGGAACCACTGCTAAAGTCAGTTTTTAAGGATTTGCTGCCTTTATAAACTGTTTCCTTTGCCTGTTATCTTCATCGTTTGCCTTTCCTTATGTTCATTGCTACTTTATTGAATCATTTCCCTCTTCCTGGCTCATGGGTCAAGTTAATGAACTAGCAAGCGCCTGAGAACTGTAGCTCAATAGACTAAATTCTGGTGAGTTTCCTGCACTGAATCATTCTGTCAAACAGGCCATAATTCTGTTAACATTGCTCTCTGAGAATATCTGACCAATTCTACTGATACACAGGCCCACAGCTGGCAAAGATTGGTTCAGGTTTTGTTGGGGAAGAAGGGAAGAGTGATAGTATTTAAAGAGTTAAAAATGGGGAACACATCCCTAACAACCATGCCAAGGTGGACATTTGGGCATTAAGTGTATTCCCTGTGAAAATTTGGGCACCTAAATAGTCAGAGTCATAAAGGTATATAGCACAGTGCAGACCCTTCGGCCCAACTTGTCTATGTCGACCAGGTTTCCTAAACGGAACTCATCCATTTGTCTGCATTTGACCCATTATCCCTTTAACCCTTGCCTATCCCTGTCTAACTGTCTTTTAAATGTTGTAGTTGTATTCGCCTCTACCACTTCCTCCGGTACATACACACCATTCCAAATATGCACCGCACTCTCCATGAAAAGTTGTCCCTCAGGTCCCTTTTAACTCTCTCTCTTTCTCTTTCTCTCTCTCTCTCTCTCTCTCTCTCTCTCTCTCTAAACCCATGCCCTCTAGTTTTGAACTCCACTCCCCTGGGAAAAAAATACTTTGGCTACTCATCTTACGTACGCATCTCCTGATTTTATGAATCTCTGTGCGGTCAGCCTCTCGGCCTCCTATGCCCCAGGGAGAAAGATCCCCAGCCTCTCTCTACAACGCAAACTTTCCAGGCTCAGCAATATCGGGGTAATTTTTTTGCAGCCTTTGAATTAATATATTCAAATATATTTCTCAAAATTAGGGAAGGCCAGCAGCGAAAGACTGTCAGGAGGAATTTTGTGAAATTCTCCATTACATTTTCCTCCGAGCAGTATTAAGGTTTTGTTCCTGAAAATGCCATCATAATCCTAAAGATTTGAAAACCTGAAATCAATCCAAATTTGACGTGTGTCGAACGGGAGACGGAGTGGTGGATATGGATTGATGTGGAACCTCCTGGTTCCACATTTTCATTTGCGTAGAATTCCATTTTAATTTCAGGGGTTATCATAGAATCCCTACAGAGCAAAAACAGGCCACTTGGTCCATTGAGTCCACAATGACCCTCCGAAGAGCAACCCACCCCTTCAGCTGTGACCCTGCATTTCCCATGGCTAGTCCACCTAACCTACACATCCCTGGATACTTTAGCATGGCTAACCCACCTAACCTGCACATCTTTGGACTGTGGGAGGAAACTAGAGGACCCGGAGGAAACCCACACAGACATGGGGGGAACATGCAAACTCCACGCAGAAGTTGCCCAAAAGTGGAATCGAACCTGGGTCCCTGGCACTGTAAGGCAGTAGTGCTAACTACTGAATCACCATGCCAACCTATTACCCTTCAGACATTAGAATTAGCTTCTCCCTGCCAACTGTTTTGCTCCTTTTCATTCTTCTTATCATTCTGTTCTTGTTCCAAGCTGTTGTTGGTACTAGTTTTATGTAATTTCAGAGGTTTCCACTTGTTTGCATTAGTTTCTTCAATGTCATAGAGTCATTGAGACGTACAGCACGGAAACAGATCCTTCCGTTCAGCTCATCCATGCCAAGCAGATATCCCAACTCAATCTATTCCCATTTGCCAGCACCCAGCCCCTATCCTTCCAAATCTTTCCTATTCATATATCCATCCAGCTGCCTTTTAAATGTTGTAATTGTACCAGCCTCCACCACTTCCTCTGGCAGCCCATTCCAACACATATTATCCTCTGCATGAAACAGTTGCCCCTTTGGCTTGTTTTATATCTTTCCCCTCTCACCCTAAACCTATGCCCTCTAGTTCTGGACTCCCCCACCCCAAGGAAAAGACCTTATCTATTTACCCTATCCATGCCCCTCATGATTTTATATACCTCTATGAGGTTACCCCTCAGCCTCCGATACTCCAGAGAAAATCGCCCCAGCCTATTCAGCCTCTCTCTATAACTCAAATCCTCCAACCCTGACAAAATTCTTGTAAACTTTATCTGAACCCTTTCAAGTTTCACAACATCCTTCCGATAGGAAGGAGACCAGAATTACACACAATATTCGGAAAGTGGCCTAACCAATGTCTTGTACAGCCGTAACGTGACCTCTCAACTCCTGTACTTAATACTCTGACCAATAAAGGAAAGCATACCAAACGCCTTCTTCACTATCCTATCTCCCTGCAACTCCATTTTCAAGGAGCTATGAAGCTGAACTCATTTAAAAAATAAAACACATATGCTAAACTTCTTTCAAACCTTGCTTTCACTTGGAGTACTGCGCAGTTTTGTTACAAATAGGATATGTCGGCATAAAGATTTGAGAACTGTGACAATATACCTATTCAAAAAGGATAAAGAGCCTGGCTTTCTGCTTTGGGAAAAGAAAGTTAAGGGCTGACAAATTGAAAATGGTGAAAGGTTTAAAGTTCTGAAAGCAAACATAGAGCGAGAGAGAGAGAGAGAGAGAGAGAGAGTTCACGAGAACGAGAGGAACAAAATCTGAAGCTATCAACGTAAGATCGTTGGCATGAAATTGATTAGGGAATTTAGGTAAGACTTCTTAAAAAAGAGTGATAAGAATCTGGAACTTGCTACTGCAAGGTATGAATCTGACATCTAACACAGATGCTATCAAAAGGAAATTAAAAATCACACAACACCAGGTTATAGTCCAACAGGTTTATTTGGAAGCACTAGCTTTTGAAACACTGCTTCTTCATCAGGTGGTTGTGGAGCAGGACCATAAGACACAGAATTTATAGCAAAAGATTACAGTGTGAGAGATGTGTGTGTGTGTGTGTGTGTGTGTGTTGCAGTGCCTATCTCATACGCTGCAGACAAGGATGGCCTGAGGCATGGTACATTGTGGGACTGAGTAGACGCCACCACAACGGGTGAATGGACACCTCACAACATTCGCCAAACAGGAGTGTTCCCTCCCAGTCAGGGAACACTTCAAAAGCCTCAGACCTTCGGGTGACTGTCCTCCAAGGCAGACTTTGGGACAAACAACAAAGCAAAGAGGCCGAGCAGAGGCTGATAGGCAAGTTCAGTACCCATGGGATGGCCTCAAATTGGACTTTGGGTTCAGGTCACACTACAGGTGACCCCACTACACTATACACTCTGTCATACACACACTCTTACCTACTCACACACAAATACAGACCCTCTTTCATACGCACACACATATGTCCCCCAGACTCACATCCGCACGCACCCTCTCACACGCTTATACCCCATCACACTCACATGCATACTTTACCAAGCATACACACACTAACTCACATGCACACACTCACACTGTCCCTCCTACACTCACACACACACACGCACACACACACATATAAGTTTATAGGGTGAACTTGTATTTGCAGAATTATATTTTAGTTTGCTCAAAAAATGCATAACCTACAGTCAATCCATTTAAGATTCTATAAATCCCACTTTAGAAATAGATCGAGTCTGACTCAAGATGGGGATACAAATTTTAACCTCATACCTTTAATGTGTTGTCCTTTTGTTAGAAAACCTGAAGTTACCTTGAGAATGTGACTTAAAAGGAGTTCTGGAATTTACACATTAACAAACCAAAACTAGCAAACCCATTCCAAAAGATCAACAACTTAATCTAAGTTTGTTTAATATATTTCAGCCACATAACACTGTAGCCTTTTGCTAAAAATTCTGTGTCTTATGATCCTGCTCCACAACCACTTGATGAAGAAGCAACGCTTCGAAAGCTAGTGCTTCCAAATAAACCTGTTGGACTATAACCTGGTGTTGTGTGATTTTAAACTTGGTCCAACACAGGCTCCTCCAAATCATATCAAAAGGAAGTGAGGGAAGAATATGAGGAAAAAAGGATTACTGCAGTATGTTGATGAGGAAGGATGGGAGGAGACTCAAGTGGGACATTAACACCAGCATGGACTTGTTAGGGCCAAATAGTTTTTTTCTGTGCTGTGTAATCTAGACAACTTTGAGGTAAACCCCTTTTAGAGAATTGTATTCAGTTCAGGCACTGCACCTCAAGAAGGGGCAGATTGGACTCAGTGGATGCATTGCTAGCACAATACTGGGGCTAAAAGGGTTATAGGGTGAGGACAGGTTATGTAGCCCAGGCCTGAGTTAAGTGTAAATTAAATGTAAATAGTTGGGGGAGGGTGAGTTCTGGTGAAGGTATATAAAATACTGAAAGGATTTGATAGTGTAGGAGAAAAGAAACCATATCCATCTAGAATAACTGGGCATAACGTTAACACAAGAATAAAGGGCAAGAAGCACTTTTGAGGATGATAGAAATCTGAAACTGCCTCCTGAAAAATCTATTGAAGCCAGGGATCAATTGAAATTTTGATTGATGTTGTTAGTTTATATTAGGAAACATGAACCCACTTCAAGGAAAATGGGGTTAAATAAACACAAGGAACTGCAGATGTTGGAGATCTGAAACCAACAAGAACAGAAGTTGCTGGAGAAACCCAGCAGGTCTGGCAGCTTTTGTACAGAGAGAAGCAGAGACAACATTTTGAATCCAATGACTCTTCTTTAGTTATTTACAGTGGTTATTTTCACAAATACCAGGCAAGAAATATCGGTGTAATGGATTTACAGTTCCAATACCAGCTTCTGTAATAAGTTAATATATGCCTCTCTATCATTTCTACTTGCAAATATTCCAAACCCTTACAATCTTCAGTGTTGAGTCCTGTTTTACAGCTGGTTTGCAATGTTCCTTTAAGGAACATACTCATGATATCACCATAGTATCATAGCACGTGACCTATTTTATTAAGATCTCGGTCTCCATCTTACTGATTGCCTTTGCAACACACAGCAGTGCCTGTGATTCTGTATGTACTAGGAGGGGTATTGAAAGTCTATTAGATCCTTCAATACTATGTTGCCACATCCAGTTCCTATGTTAAGGAGCTAGCAAAAGTGTCACCTCAGGCACAAATACACGGCTGAAGGTAAATGTCCATCATTGTATTGGTTACACCTGAAACGTCGACTTCTCCACCTGGCTTGCTGTGTTGTTCCAACCTCCTGCTTGTCTACTTTGGATCCCAGCATTTTTTTTTGTCTGTAACTATTATTGTATTTAGAGCAGAACACGGGAAGAAAAGCACCAGTGTTAACAGCATTAGCTATTCATAAAGAAGTGACTCCAAGATCTCATATCAACCAGAAGCTATTAAGAAGGGGCACAGGAAGGATATGCAATGCCTCAAGCCAGCTCTGTCGTTCAATAAGAATATACCTAACCTTTTACCTTAACTTTGTTTTCATATCTTAAACTGTGTATCCCTTGATTCTCTTTCCAGAAATCTATCAGTTTCATGCTCAATATATACTCAATGGCTGAGCATTCAAAGCCATCTGGAGTAGTGAATATCAAAGGTTGACAATCATTTGAACAATTGCAGGTCAGAGGCTCGGAATACTGCGAGGGTCCCTGACTCGGCAAAGCCTGTTCACCATCAACAAGGCACCGTTCAGGAATGGAATATTTAACAACACTTGAGAAGCTTTACACCATCCAGGATAAAGCAGTTGACTTGACTGACACCACATCGACAAACATTCAGTCCCTCAGCCACTGATGCTCAGTAGTGCACTATCTACAAGATACATGAAAGAAATTAAGCAAGGCTCCCAAGGCAGCACCTTTTAAACCTACAACTACTGCCATCTAGAAGGGCAGCAGACCATAACCTATAGGAGCAGACCATTCAGCCCATTGAGTCTACGCTGCCATTCAATCATGACCGATATGTTTCTCAGCGCCATTCTCCTGCCTTCTCCATCATGAAACAACTTATCTGTTCTGAAGTACACTCAATGACTTGCTCTCCACCCTTCTGTGGCAATAAGTTTCACAGATTCACCACCCTCTGACTAAAGAAATTCTTCCTCATCTCAGTTCTGAAGGGTCTTCCCTTCACCTTGAGGCAGTGTCCCTGAGTCCTAATCTCTCCTATTAATAGAAACATCCTTTCCACATCCATTCTATCAAGGCCTCTTATTATTCTGGGAGTCTCAATAAAACCCCCTTATCCTTCTAAACTCTTTTGAGTACTCAACCAGTCCTCATATGACAAGCTCTTCACCTCCAGGATCATTTTTGTTAACCCCCTTTGGACATCAGCCTCCCAAATGCCACCCTTCCTGAGATACAGGGACCCAAAACACATGGGAAACCAACACTTGTAAGCTCCCCTCTGAGCCCCATTCCTTAAGAGTCGCTGTGTCAAAATCCTGCAACTTTCTCCAAAATTGCATTGTCACAACCAGATTGTAACAATTCAAGACCCTAATCCTAATCCAAATCCTAACCCTCTCACAGCTCACTACCACCTTCTTAAGGATGACAAGGGATTGGCAATAAATGCTGGCCCATTCAGTGATGTCTATGTCCCATGAATTAAAAGAAAACTTAAGTTTAGAAATTTTGCCTCATCTCAGCCCTGTATCCCTCAGCCTGGCATTAAGTACCTTGATCTACATTCTGCAGTCAATCAGCATCTACCTTACTAAACACAATACTTATAGATTGCAATGAGATCGCTTCTTGTTTTTCTATACATCACAGGATACGGTTCCATTCCAGTGAATTAATTCTCTGAGCATGAGAATTTGTGGCTCTCTAATAAGAGGCAGTAGAAATAGCTCCAGTTGTTAGTTTTCAGAGAGCTAATTTTAGATCATGTCAAAAAAATACTGGAAAGATTCTACTTCTGCTAGCAATGGCTCGGGACAAGCTGTCCAAAACATTCTAAATTTGTTGCCCCACATCTACATCACTCACATTTGGAAGGGTTTACAATGCTGTGATGTGATCCGCACCAGCTTGAGTCCTATGACAAAAGGCATGAGGATGAAAATTCCAATGTTAGAGAAACCTTTAGCTGCTCTTAGAGAAACACTCCACCATGGAAAAGATATTCAGCAAGTGTTCTCATTTGTTGATGAATGTTTAATGCCATGACACAACTTTAACTGTATTGTTAATGTACAGCCCATCTGCAGAGCTCAGAACAGAGTGATTGTAT
Source organism: Chiloscyllium punctatum (assembly GCF_047496795.1). Lineage (NCBI taxonomy): Eukaryota > Metazoa > Chordata > Chondrichthyes > Orectolobiformes > Hemiscylliidae > Chiloscyllium > Chiloscyllium punctatum. The sequence continues at coordinate 90,723,520 of NC_092751.1, forward strand.
CTGTGTATAGTAAAAATCTAATCACTTAAGCAAAATATTCATTCTGTTTTACTGAAACAATTTTATTAATGTGTTATTGTGTGGTCATTTGATTTTAAAAATCTATTATCATATACCTTGCCCATGCCCAAAATATACAAATTACAAATCGAAATTATTTATATTTTAAACATAAATTGTAAACTGCAGAAAATAAATATGATCTTGCTACTGCTATTGACTCCAGGAAAAAAGTGTAACCTTTGGCAACATCAGTGCTTCTGAAACCTGAGAACAGCTGTTCGTAGAGTCATAGAGTCCTACAGCACAGAAACAGACCCTTCAGTCTAACCAATCCATGCCGACCATAATCTCAGACACAACTAGTCCAGCGGCCTGCACTTGGCCCATAGTCCTTCATATATTTCCTATTCATGTAATTATCTAAATGTCTTTTAAATGTTGTAACTGTACCTAGATCCACCACTTCCTGAGCAAGTTCATTCCACATGCAAACCACCCTCTGTGTAAAACAAATTACTCCTCATGTCTTTTCTAAATGTCTCTCCTCTCACACAAAAAAAAATGCCCCATACTCTTGAAATCCCCCATCCTAGGGAAAATACCTCTTATGATTTTTACAGAGCTCTATAAGGTCACCTCTAATCTTCTATGCTCCAGTCGAAAAGGCTCTGTCTACCCAGCCTTTCTTTATAACTCAAACCTTCCATACCTGGAAACATCTGGGTAAATCTCTTTCGAACCCTCTCCAGATTAATAATATCCTTCCCGTAACTGCATAAATTGGTGTGTAATAGGACATCTCACAAGTCAGGGCTTCAGCTACCTCACAAATCACAAAGGGCAAGCCTGGCAGCTTCTGACTGTCCTCAGAGAATCAAGCTGGTTCAGATCCTTAAACAGACTTGTCAATCTTCCTAGACTGAGTGGGACTCTGCAGGAATTAAAGATCCATCTTTTAGACATATTGCCATGAAAAAACCTGGGCAAGCTGACACAGGGGTCTTAAAAATAATTTAGGTGTTTATTTTGCTTTATTTTAAGCTTTCAAAACATAAAATGGTCACAGAATAGAAGGAGGCCATTCAGTCTATTGTGCCTGGTCTGGCCCTCTGAAGGAGCAATTCAGTCATTGATACTCATTGTGTAAGGGCTTTAGGACTCTGGAAAAATCTTGCAATGATGTCACAGAGTTTCTCCCTCACAGGGCCTAAATACTACAGAGTGGGAGGAGTTCACAAGTGAGATGGGAGGAACATGTGCAGAAAAGCACGTGAAGTAGATTGTCTAGACTTTCCATTAGTGATCATGGTATAGTCTTTCAAGAATTTAACAGCAAGAATAGAATAACACTGATTACCATTTATTGCAACAATTTGTGCTGAGGTGGCTCAGTGGTTAGCACTGTTGTCTCACAGCACCAGGGACCTGGGTTCAATTCCACTCTCAGATGATGGCCTGTGTGGAGTTTGCACATTATCCCCTCTCAGTGCTCTGGTTTCCTCCAACAATCCAAAGATGTGCAGGTTAGGTGGATTGGCCATGCTAAATTGCCCATAATGTCTAGGATATATGTGGGTTAGCCATGGGTAATGTGGGGTCATAGGGTAGTGGGGTGGGATGCTCTTTAGAGGGTCAGTTTGGACTCAGTGGCCTGCTTCCACTCAGTAGGGATTCTATAAATATGTAACAAACAGTATTAGAAAGAAGTCGAAAGTCTGAAGACCATTCTTGACCTTGCTTTCACCTCGACTCATTCATCATTAACCATACCTCATGAATGTAGGCATAAAACCACACAATGAAACACCATTCACCAACTTCTCTCTGTAGTCCTAAGTATGCTTCCTTATCAGAAAATGATCAAATTCACCCTTGAAATCCTTGATAGAACTTTTCTGTACCAGACTCTCAAGCACTGAGTTCCAAACCCTACCCGCTACACCTATTAAAAAGGGTGTCCTCATGTCACCATTGCTTCTTTTACAATCCTTCCTTCGTGGGCTAATAGTTTTTCCCTATCTACTCTGTCATGACCCTTCATGATTTTCCCCATTACTCAGAATCCAACAGATGCCTCACTTTTCCCTATTCTACTAACTTTTTCTCACAATATTCTATTCACCTTGGCGTTATTCTCTGATGCTATCTTCTGACTCACACACCCCTACTAAGTTAGTTTAAATTTTCCCCAGCAGCACTAACAAATCAATCCACAAGGCAATGTGTACCAGCAGTATTTAGAGATGATTGTTTTAGCTTATGAGGTCCCATTGCCCCTTCAGCCGCTGCCAATGCCCAAAGAATCTAAAGCCTTCCCCCTTGCGCCACTTGTCCAGCCCCACATTTATCTGCTTCACCCTCCTACTTCCATACTCACTGAACATAATGGAGGTCCTGCTTTTGAGGTCCTGCTTCCTAATTTCCTATCGAGCTCATAGAATCATAGACTGTACAGTGTGGAAGCAGGTCATTTCACCTAGCAAGTCCACATCGACCCTCCAAACAGATTTCCACCCACATCCCCCCCACCCCCATGCCCCCAACCCCCTATCCCTGTAACCCCTGGGTGCTGCGGACAATTTAGCATGGCCAATCCACCTAACCTTGGATCCAGCTAGCTCTTGAAGTTCTGAGTACAGGACATCACCCCCCTTTTGTTTAGCCAATGTCATTGTCACTGTCGTTAGCATTTAGGATGGAGTACTAGTTGAACCACGGACTTCCATATTAAATCATAGAATTCCAACAGTATGGAAGCAGACCATTCTGCCCATGAAGTCCACATCGACCCTCCGAAGAGCATCTCACTCACTCTCCCCTCCCCCCCCCTCCCCACCCCCCCCCCCCCCCCCCCATTATCATCTAACCTACACATCCCTGGGCACTATGGGCAATTTAGCATAGCCAATCCACCTAACCTGCCCAAGTTTGGATGATATTACTTATATTACCTCACTAATTCTTCTTGACTACCTGGTGGTCTCTCATTCTTTCTCTCCTGGCATGTTCTTAAACCACAGGACATCCACAATTAAATACATGCTATTCACAATGTTATCAACCTCAGGAAAGTGCCACATTAACACCAGTTGCTGTTCAGTCCTTATAACCCAGGGCATAAGCTGTGGTGACTGACAATACTTCCTGCACTTATGGTTATTCAGGAAACAGAAAGCATCTTGGAGTCCCCAAATTACACAGGACGTGCACTGAATAGTATGGGACTGTCCCGCTGTTCCACTATCTATCAGTTAATAAACCTTTGACCGCTAGTAACCCTTAGTATGACTGCAAATTAACTTTGCGACTTAACATAAGAGAGAAAGACTCACCAAAATCCCACTGCCTGTTTGATGATTTTGTGCAAACATGGAAAAAGTGAGTGCTTCGCTTAATGGTTTGTTTTAAAAAAAGTTTTTTTTAACTTCCCAGCTGCTTAGACTAACTCGCTAACTTTGGAGACAGGATAGTGCCACAGTCTTCCTTCCCTGTTACTGTGTGACTATTTACACTTTCTTGAACTTGTTTGCTCAGGTCTGTTCCAGCCTAGAATAGAATGGAATCCCTGCAGCGTGGAAACAGACCATATGGCCCAACAAGTCCACACTGACCCTCAGAAGAGTAACCGACTCAGACCCACTTCCCTACCCTATTATTTTACATTTACCTCTGACCAATGCACCTAACCCACATACCCCTGAACACCATGGGAAATTTAGCGTGGCCAATTCACATAACCTGCACATCTTTGGATTGTGGGAGGAAACCGGAGCACCCAGAGGAAATCCACACAGACATGGGGAGAATGAGCAAACTCCACACGGAGAGTTGCCTGCGGCTGAAATCAAACCTTGGTCCTTGGAGCTGTGAGGCAACAGTGCTAACTACTGATCCACCATGCCGTCCCAACCTCTGTAAAGTAAAGACTCCCACAAGCCTGGACCTCGATTTACTCTCTTTCCAGTACTCTCAATTTCTGCATGGTCTGCTGCGGCTCCTAATGGTCTCCTCAGGTAAGGTTTGATAATAGAGCAAGATATATGACTGACCACTCGAAGATTGTAAGTTCAGGAGTATGCCCAACCCTGTCTTGCTAAAGTGCTGCACTGGGTAGATGTTGCCTATCTATGGACCAAAAGCTCCAAAATGGAATGAGTATAGTCAGATCTATGTTGGTCATTATGGAAACGATGGGCCAAATGGCCCCTGCTGTGATATCAATATCTAAGAATCTATATCCCGTGCAAAACTTTACCTGGTAGGATTGTATCTTAAGGACCTAGGTGCCAAAGATGTCTTAAACCTTCTTTTAAATGTTAACAGTGTGCAATGTTCTGGCAGTTCCCCACTGTCACTAAAATTTTCGAAAGAACTTGCATTGATGTAGAGCTCCTTATGACCACCATCATCTCAACATGTTTCACAATGAAGTGTGTGAACTCCCAAGTTACTCATTCACCACAAACTACATTGGGAGATGTGAGGCAATGTATTAGGTGATATGTAAATGTGAAACAAAAGCAGAAGCTGCTGGAAAAGCTCAACAGGTCCAGTAGCACCTGGAAAAATAAATCAGAGTTTATGTTTCAGGTCCAGTGACCTTTCCTCAGAAAGGACTATAAATGCAAATTCATTCGCGTTTCACCATCTGTCTCTGTCCTTGTGAAGTGCTTTGGGATAACCACTGTACAAGGAGGTTAAAAAATGCAGATACCATGCCATGATTCAATTCTGTTCATTCTGCACCGCTTAGATGAGGGTCAATATGATTGAAAGCACGTGAACAGTAAAATGTTTGAAAACACTGTCTAAGCAATTCAGAGACAAACTCTTCAGAAGGTCCACATTAAAGCTTCCATTTGTTGGTCAATTCAACGTACCCTTCAGAATCTTTCGGTGGGTTCTGGACTGTCAAGGGGATCAAGAGTTACGGGGAGAAAGTGGGAGAATGGGGATGAGAATGGCAGAGCAGACTTGATGGGCTGAATGGCCTAATTTCTGCTACTGTGTTTTATGGTCTTTTTATTTCAGATTTTGAGCAGTTACAATACAGGCGGACCCTTTGTGTGAAGAAGTACTTTCTGATGTCCTTCACAAATAGCCTCCATATAATTTCAAATATTATATCTGTCCATTCTTAACTCTACCACAAGAGGAACAAGTTTCTCTTGTCTGCATTCTGTACCTAATTCCCCCTTAGCACATTTAATACCTGAGAATACTAATCATTCAATGTGTGAAGACAAACCTCCTGTTACCAGTCCTGTTAGTTTCAGAATTAGAAAGAACTAATTTCAGTACACATTTTAAAAATATTGTCAAACTTTAATATATATTTTTCAATGAATTACATGTCATATGCACTGAAATAGCACTCTGAACAAGAAGCAAAAGCGTTAAAACTGAAGTGTGCCTATTGCTATGGAGATAGCTATAATAATCTCAATCTCGCACCATCTGACAAGCTCCAACAGCAATCCGTCGGCATCTATTTTGGTTCAAGTAAAGAAATAGTCAGGAGAAATGAGAGGGCTTAATGTGGTTTTGTTTACTGCTGCTAGGCATATTCTTGAAAACCTTTTGGTGTTGCATTCAAAGTTGCACCACACTTCAGTACTTTTGTAGCATTGTAGTATTACCATTTTTATATTTATAAAATTGTAGAAACCCTACAGTGCAGATTTGAAGCCATTCCACCCGTTGAGACTTCACTAGCCTTCCAAAAAACATCCCACCCAGACTCCCCTCCTCTTCATCCCCCCACCCCCATCCCCACCCCCATATCCCTGCATGGAGTTTTTACCATGGTTAATCCACCTAGTCTGCACACTACGGAGTAATGTAGCATGGCCAATCCACCTAACCTGCACATCATTGGACAGTGGGAGGAAACTGGAACACCTAGACAAAACCCACGTAAGCATAGGGAGAATGTGCAAACTCCACTCACACAGTCATCCAAGGCTGGAATCGAATCAGAGTCCATGTGAGGCAGCAGTGCTAACCACTGAGCCATGGTGCAATGCTAATGGGATTTCCAAATAGATTACTGATGATTGCATTTAATTGGTTGCCTCAAGTAGAATTCAGCTGGGAACAGTTAAAAATGAAGTCCAGGGATGAAATGTTCATTGTCTCTTTCTTCTGTGTAGAAGTTTAATTGCAAGATTTACTTTGATAATATTTCAATCTCAAGTTGAAATGTCTATCTGGCCTTAATTGGCTCTGGAAAATGAACTTGGTATTTGTGCAAACAAACACATTGCAAGATTCCATTTCACTAAAGTAATAAAAAGATTACTTCATGATCTCAGTCACAGATTTTGTTATTAATTTTTATTCCATTAAGTCAGCTTGTTGCCTCCTTCTCAAAGGCAATTAGGGACTGGACAACAAATGTTGGCCACGTCTCATGAACAAACATTAACAAGGCAGCGTGATAGGAATGGGAACATAGATGGGAAAAGGCATTAGATTAGATTAGATTACTTACAGTGTGGAAACAGGCCCTTCGGCCCAACAAGTCCACACCGCCCCGCCGAAGCGCAACCCACCCATACCCCTACATCTACCCCTTACCTAACACTACGGGCAATTTAGCATGGCCAATTCACCTGACCTGCACATCTTTGGAGTGTGGGAGGAAACCAGAGCACCCGAGGAAACCCACGCAGACACGGGGAGAATGTGCAAACTCCACACAGTCAGTCGCCTGAGGCAGGAATTGAACCCGGGTCTCTGGCGCTGTGAGGCAGCAGTGCTAACCACTGTGCCACCATGCCACCCACATGGGAAACAAGGGAGTGAAATGAGATTGAATGTATCATATAGAGGTGATACAGATGAAGGTCTAAATGGTGCACTGTTACATTACAACATTCTATAATTCTAAACAAACGCGGCAGGAAATTGTAAAGTAATGGGATGGGAGCGCAGGAGTGGAGCTAATTGCTTTTTCAAACTGCCAGCACAGGTTGATGGACCAATTAGCCTCTTTAAAGTGCTGTAACATCTATGGTTCAATAACACAATAGTCCTATGGAATGTCCGACAAACAGCTTTGATCTTGTCTATAGTATTGCAATCGTGAACTGCAGCCTGGATTTGTACCATTAACCTGTGACTCACTGCCTCTTTCTCAGGCTCAAAGTCCAATACTCCATAGCCATGTAGTAGGCATTCGATGTAATGTTAATATCAGGCATAGTCCTTGAAGTTGGATTTCCCCTCATTCATATGCTGTTCCATCCTATCTCTCAGTATAGGTTGGAGGCCCTCATGCTTGCTGAGGTTGTCTAGTTTAGGCTTGCTTGCTGATAAGAGTCCAAAAACTCTTTAATGATGAGTTCAATGGGTAATGATTGGTCATCGCCATTCAATATTGGCCATGTGGTTATAGGTTTCATTACCTCAATGTCATTCTCTGATGGTATAAAATTAGATGGCAAGAGAGTTGTGTGTGTTTTATAAAATTCTTTTCTCCAATAGTTTATTGGACATTGTATAGGTTCATCTCTCCAGTTAAATTGTAGAACCAAGAATTTAGTGTAACTTCAATATGCATGTAACCACATTACTCTGAATAATTTTCTGTTCTTTCATTTCAAACAGATACAATTATAATAATATTTATTTCCAAGATACTTTTTGGATCAACTGGTTTTGCTTCTCAAGTACACCTTTAATCTATGATTAACATCCATTGTTAGTTCCTCTGACTGTAATTACAGTGCCAAGAGACGATAAGATATCTTATTGAGATTTATAAAATGAAAAAGGAGATAGATATGATGAATGACCCTCGGGTGGATGATTCAAACTGAGGGGCATATTTTAAGGTGAGAGGAGAAAGATTTAAAAAAGGACACGGGAGGCAACTTATATTTTTACGCAAAGTAGTTTGTGTGTGGAATGAGCTGCCAAAGAAAGTGGTGGACGCAGGTAGAATTACAATGCTTAAAGTACATTTGGAAATGTTCGTGAATAGGAAAGGTTTGGAGTGATATGGGCCAAGCATAGACAGATGGAACTAGTTTAGTTTGGGAACATGGTCGACTCTACAACTTGTACAAAGATAGCCAGTTGTACAGACATTGAGGTTTGGCAGTGGGATGAGTGAAGATGAAAATCAATTAGTCTCCATGCAAAACTAACCAATGTTAATGGTCCAAACTGGGGACAAAGGGGTGGGGGATGCCAGGAGGAGGAGGTCAGGGTACTGAGCCAAAGCCAACCAGAATTGTTAACATAATCTTGGGTTAAAAGGAGGTACTATATACTGAGCCATAAACTAAAATCTCACAAATGTCCAAGATGGTTTCTAGAGTAGAGATCCAGCAGGTTGTTGTAAAACCATTGGCTGGAATGCCTGATATCTGGCACAATATGGCCCAGAATACATGGATCACACTCCTCCCATAGGTAAATGGAGGCTGCAGGGGGACATAATAACCCACTTGGCATATGTCAACTTAGTCTGGAATGCTTACTGCCAGTTTTGAAAGTCAAGCTGAGTGTGGAATCAAGCAAGTCACAGGTGTCAGGGTAGGACATGTGTGTAGGGGATCAGGGTGGGGCACCTGTGTCGGGGTCAGAGTGGGGCAAGTGGGTAGGTGTAAGGGTATGGCACCTGGGTAGAGGTCAGGGTGGGGCAAGTGGGTAGGGGTCAGGATGGAGCAAGTGAGTAGGGATCAGGATGAGGCAAATGGGTAGGGATCAAGATGGGGCAAGTGAGTAGAGGTCAGATGAGCCCATTCCATTTTCCTCTTCTGCCTGTCCTCAGTTGCGAGATTATCAGCCAGCATTTGTAAATTGCACCCCCTGTGTCTTAGCATGGGTTCACATGGATTGTAACAGAAACAATTTGGATGAATTAGCTTAAGGACAACTCACCTGAAGAGTGAGTTTCAGTTTAGAATACTAATAAGGATGCTTCATTTATTATATCACATGCTTTTGACTCACGCATTGATTTTGTTGAGACAACTCAATCAATCTGAAATCAGTGTCAGTGACTCAGATGATTGCTGAATTCTGAGCACAAATTGGGTTAAGTGACTGACACAGTATCGACAAATTGCTGTGCTCACCTTAAAAACACTGTGCTGGAAGCAGGCTTAATCCATAAAGTCTGAAATTCATCCTCAAAGGAATTTTTCATGAGTGGCACTATTTTGTATGTTGTCTCCGGAGGGTTTTAATATTGAACTGGAAATTTTGGATGCAATGACACGAACATGTCTGCATTCAAAGCTTTTGAATGAGGTTTTTTTTTAATTCTAAGGAACTGGTTACAGTGTTCCAATCCAACTGGAAAATGATTTGTTAAAAATCATTAATTAAGCATGCAATATTGGGTGACTCCCAGTGACTGGATTTAAAACAATTTTTTTTGTTGTAACGTCAATTCTAACTGTATTAATCAAAGTTTACCAAGTTATTACTCATAAATATGCCATGTGATGTTTAAAATACAAAATGAATGTTCAAAAGAAATTATGGTTTTTGAACATTCATTTTGTATTTTAAACATCACATGGCATCTTTATGTGTAATAACTTGGTAAACTTTGATTAATACAGTTAGAATTGATGTTACCACAAAAAAAATTGTTTTAAATCCAGTCACTGGGAGTCACCCAATATTGCATGCTTAATTAATGATTTTTAACAAATCATTTTCCAGTTGGATTGGAACACTGCACTGTTTATAGACAATCAGCAATATGTAAATAATTTTTCACAGAAGCATGGGGATAAACGTTACTTAGGACATTAGTTTTGATATTGTGTACACTGCAAGTGGCAACTATGTCTACAGAGAAAGTTTATTCCTAGTTCTTTGCAGTACAAGCATCGGAAAGGAATTCATTAAAATTCATTATGTTCTTTCATATAACCTACAGCAGTTTGCTGTTTTTGATTTATTCATTCATGCGATGTGGGAATCGCTAGTCTGGCCAGCATTTGTTGCTCATACTTAATTGTCCTGTAGAAGGTGACATAGCCAAGGGGAGTTGGAACACTCATGGTGCATTTCATAGAGTCACAGAAATGTACATGACGGAAACAGACCCTTCAGCCCAACTCGTCCATGCCAACCAGATATCCCAACCTAATTTAGTCCCATTTGCCAGCACTAGGCCCATATCCCTCCAAACCCTTCCTATTCATATACCTATCCAAATGCCTTTTAAATGTTGCAATTATACCAGCCTCCACCACTTCCTCTGGCAGCTCATTCCATATACACACCACCCTCTGTGTGAAAAAGTTGCCCCTTAGGTCCCTTTTATATCTTTCCCAGCTCACCCTAAACCTATTCGCTCGAGTTCTGGACTCCCCCACCCCAGGGAAAAGACTTTGTCTATTTATCCTATCCATGACCTTCATGATTTTATAAACCTCTATGAGGTCACCCCTCAGCCTTCGACTGTCAGAGAAAACAGCCCTAGCCTATTCATCCCCGTCCTCTAGCTCAAATCTTCCAACCTTGGCAACACCCTTGTAAATCTTTTCTGAACCCTTTCGAGTTTCACAACATCCTTCTGATATGAAGGACACCAGAATTGCATGCAATATTCCAAAAGTGGCCTAATCTATGTTCTGTACAGCCGCAACATGACCTCCCATATTCAATGATCTGACCAATAAAGGAAAGTATACCATACACCTTCTTCACTATCCTATTTACCTGTGACTCTACTTTCAAGGAGCTATGAACCTGCACTCCCAGGTGTCTTTGTTCAGCAATACTCCCGAGGACCTTACCTTTAAGCATATAAGTCCTGCTAAGATTTGCTTTTCCAAAATGCAGCATCTCATATTTATCCAAATTAAACTCCATCTCCCACTCCTCAGCCCATTGGCCCCTCTGATCAAGATCCTGTTGTAAATAACAAAATAACAAAATAACATAAATAACAAAAAGTAGAGGACCCAGCACCCATCCTTGTGGCACTCGGGAAAAGACATTGGAAAGGACTTCCAGGATTTTGACCAGTAACAGTAAATGAGGGAAGGTATATTTCCATATCAGGACAGTGAGTAGCTTGGAGGGAAACTTACAGGTGATAGTGCTCCTCTGTAACTGCTGCCAATGTCCTTCTAGGTGGTAGAATCTCTGACCTGTTCTTGTCGCCAGATATTTATAAGGCTGGTCCTTATAAATATCTGGTCAATAGTAACCTGCAGGTTGTTGATAGTTGGGAATTTAGCAGCAGTAATGGCATTGAATATCAATGTTTGATGATTAATTCTCTCTTGTTGTAGATGGTAATTATCTGGCACCTGTGTGGCACAAAAGCTATCTTGCCAATTGCCAACCCAAATCTGGATGTTGTTCATGTATTGCTGTACTTGGAAAAAGACCACTTCAATATCTGAGGAGTCCAGAATAGTGTTGAATACTATGTAGTCATCAGTGCAGACCTCCAAGGTCAGTGGGCTGCAGTGATTTCTGCAGCTTAGAGAGAACATTGTCTTGGACAGTAGCCTAAGAAATTCCTGCTGTGATGTCCTGTGGCTGAGAAGACTTTAGAGGATAAACCCCCAACAAGCAAGTAAGACTCCAGCCAGTGGAGTTATTCATTTCATATTGACTCTAATAATCCAACACAGACTCAGTCTGGGGCAATGTCTTTTTCACAGTTGACCAGCTCCATCGTAGTGCAGTTGGTGAGCCATTGTAGATAGTGAAATTCCCAACCAGACTATTCTGTGCCCTCGCCACCCTCAGTGCTTCCGCCTAGTCATAGAGTCATACAGCACATAAACAGACCTTTCAGTCCAACCAGTCCATGCTGAACATTATCCCAAACTAAATGAGTCCCATTTGCCTGATCCTGACTCATATCCCTCCAAAACTTTCCTCTTCATGTACTTATCTAAATGTCTTTTCAATGTTGTAACTGCTCCTGCATTCACCACTTCTTCAGGAAGGTATTCCACCCGCGAGCCTCTCTGTGTAAGAAAAAATACTGCTCATGTCTTTTTAAAATCTCTCTCCTCTCACCTTAAAAATATGCCCTTAGTCTTGAATTCCCCCAGTGTAGGGAAAAGATACCTATCTATACCCCTCATGATTTTATAAACCGCTAAAAGGTCACCTCTCACCTTCCTATGCGCCAGTGGAAAAATGTCCCAGCCTATCCAGCCTTTGTTTATACCTCAAACTTTCCAAACCCAGCAACATCCTGGGAAGTCTCAGTGAACCCCTTCTAGTTTAATAGTATCCTGCCTCTAACAGGGCAGCCAGAACTGGACATAGTCCAGAAGAAGCCGAGAGGAGATTGGATTCTGAGCCATGGGTGCAGATTTGTGATGCTAAATGGTAATAACCAAAAAGTCCCCTTACCAATTTTTAACCTAGATATCATGGTGGCTGAAGTCCATGTTGAGACTCCCAGGGTAACTCCCTCCTGACAGCATATCACTGGACTCTGAGAGATGATGATAGTAGTGTTTGGGACATTGTCTCTAAGGTGTGATTCCCTGAGTATAATTATGTCAGGCTGATGCTTGGTGAGTTGATGGTTGACTCTTGAACGTTTGACATAACCCCCAAAGGGGAGGACTTTGCTGTTTTTTTTTGTTGTTGATGTTTCCAGGCCTAAGTCAATGCTGGCAGTTGATCTGATTTCTTTCTTTAGAGTGGCTTGTTAGATCAATCACATTGCTAAAGGCCTGGACTCCCATGTAGACAAGACCAGATATGGATAGCTGTTCTTTTTTATTCACTTGTGGGTGTGGGCATCACAGGCTGGGCCAGCATTCATTGCCAGTCTCTAGTTGCCCCTTGAGAAGGTGGTAGTGAGCTGCCTTATTGAACTGTTACAGTCCACTCACTGTAGTTTAATCCACAATGCCCTGAGGGGTGTAATTCCAGGATTTCGACACAGCAACAGTGAAGAAATGGTGACATACTTCCAAATCAAGATGGAGAGTGGCTTGGAGGGAAACTTGTGGGTGATAATATTCACATGTATCTGTTGTCCTTGTCTATCTAGATGGGAATGATTCCCTCAAGGACATTAGAGAACCCCACATTTTTTTAATGATAGTTGACAGTGGTTATCAAGTCCCCATTGGCTAGCTTTTGAGTCAGACTTTCTTTCACAGACTTCAAATTTCACCAGTTGCCAGAGCAGGTTTTAAATTCATGTCCTCAGAACATTAGCCTGGGGTCCCATTACCATCGCCACATTATTTCCCTTAAATATATATCTCCATGGAGGTTATCTTATTAGTGTCCTTTCTCATTCAGATGTGGACTGAATAATGCATATGTCAGAAACTGCAAGATCAGAATATTCAGCTATTGCTGCACTCCGGAGACTGGGTAACGGAAATGAACCTCAGTCTGGATGGGATGCAAGTTCTGCTTGTTTACTGACACTGAGGAATATTTACTGTCAATCTGTGCAAAGTGTAATAGTCAGTGGGTGGATTAGAATGGACTGGAGTCCGGAGAGATGTTAACTGCAGCCTCATCCTCTCAACCTGTGAAGTGAGGCTATCTGAAGCTATTGGTGTGACTCTACTTCAGTGGCTGACTTACATGAAACTGAGTTAAAAATCACACAACACCAGGTTATGGTCCAACGGGTTTATTTGGAAGCACTAGCTTTCAGAGTGCTGCTCCACATCAGCCACCTGATGAAGGAGTGGTGCTCTGAAAGCCAGTGCTTCCAAATAAACTTGTTGGACTATAACCTGGTGTTGTGTTATTTTTAACTTTGTACACCCCAGTCCAACACCGGCACCTCCAAATGATGAAACTAAGTGGTATCTAAAAACTTGCAAGGCATTCCAACTCTCCGGACATCAACTCACACCATATTGATGTTTGATATTGTTCTGTTTCCTAGCATAAGAAGGTAATCAGTGTTTGGAGTCAGTGAGCAGTGACTTGCACATTTGTGCCAGCAGACATCCATTTGTGTGATCACAGAGCAATATGGAGCCAACAGTATAACCTAAGTCAGCAGTAAAAGTATGAACCACCACAGTTGTAATCTAGTGAATTTACAATTAAAAATAAAGTACCTGATTTTGATTCAAGGTCAGGAGGAACTGAGGGTTGAATCTGAAACTCCTAACAGATTGCCAAATACTCTTCAGCATATTAATGAGACCACCCCCCCCCCCCCCCCCCCCCACACTCTTTGACAATCTTTCTTCAAATGAAATAACCGCCCTTCACCCTATCCCCATAGGCTTGACGTAACAGAATGCTATCTGCATCACAGCAACCATAGAGTAATAATGGAATAGCTAGTCTGCTGCAACAAATCCCAGTCAAGTGCTGCAACCGATCAAACATTTAGCTCTTTCGTTTCAGCCTGTGAACAAGGAAAAGCGAAATCCTTTTGAGTGCTGCCCTGATGTCACGCTTGATCAGTCAGGAACCATGTCATGGAATTTCATTGAGTATTTCAGGTCAGTTACAAACAAGCTTCCAACATCAATAACTGTCTCTCAAGCTTGCACTGGGCACATCAATGATATCAGAAGTGGAGAGAGGGAGAGAGAGAAGGTTGGTAATGTTAAAATTAAAATTGTATTAGATTGATTGTGGTGTGTTGCAGATATGAAGAACCAGCTGCTTTATGAAAGAAGTGTTATAGGTGGTTTCTTGATACAAACATATTGTCGTGCATTCTTTGCTGTTGAAGGGCAATAAATCGTATGATTATTGCACCTCTAAGAACTTCACTGGACTGAAACATTTAATGTGATAATCATGCAAAACTGTGTGTTAATGCAGATATGACAGCATCAAACCACAGTTAAAACAGCCAGTGCTTTAACATGCTTAATGCATAATATACAAGAATATACATGTAATCATGTGAATTAAGAGCAGGAACGGGCCAGCTGACCTCTTGAACTTACTCTGCCATTTGATATGATCATGGTTGATCTGATTGGAGCCACTACTTTCCGTGCACCGCTCATACTCTTTCACACTTTTCTCAGTCAAGAATCTCGTGAACCCATGTCTTTAAAAAAAATTCATCAGTCATGCCTCTGAAAGGACATGAAAGGAAAGGACAGAAAGAAAGTGACGTGTGTCTAAAATAACAGAGAAAACTGCAAACCCACTTCACCAACAGACCATCATTGTGTGCCCAGACCTGCTAAGTTTCTCCAGCAATGTCCATTTTTGCTTCAGATTTCTAGCAACTGCACTTCTTTGTTTTTTGGGCATTATGCTTCCAGTTATTTTGCAACCATTGCAAGACTGGTATTTGAAATGAGCTTTAATTGTTAAGTGTTGTTACATTAATCAACAAAAGTGCACTCTAAGCATTGCATTTAGATTTCCTGGAACAAAAATGACAAAAACTGTACAATGATTCATTCAGCATTTGAAAGAGGAAGAGGCTAATGTTTGCGAGGCCGCTTTTCATCAATGAGGAGAAAGTGAGGACTGCGGATGCTGGAGATCAGAGCTGAAAATGTGTTGCTGGAAAAGCGCAGCAGGTCAGGCAGCATCCAAGGAACAGGAGAATCGACGTTTCGGGCATTAGCCCTTCTTCAGGATTCCTGAAGAAGGACTGATGCCCGAAACGTCGATTCTCCTGTTCCTTGGATGCTGCCTGACCTGCTGCGCTTTTCCAGCAACACATTTTCAGCGCTTTTCGTCAATGGCAATGTCACATCTTTTGGATTGGAAGCCAGAATATAGGTTAGTTTGGACTACAACTGAAACAGGGGAACTAAAGACAACTGAGGTGTTTCTGTTGAGAACAGCTAATTCAGAATAACAATCTAACTTCGAACTCAGCTTGGTCTCCATATCTGAGTACCATTTGGAAAATTCAAATGTTAGTGGCAGTATTGGCAAACGAAAAATCGAGACACCTCTTTAAAAATTATACCTGCGGGCACATTGTAAAAGAATTAAAAAATTGGAATCTCGTCAATGCCTTGCAAACATCTCCAAATGTTTCATGAACAATAAATGGCTGAATGTTAGGCTGGATCTGTCAAGTTCCTGCAGGTTGATTTGCCTGATTTTATTTATTTGTTAAATTTCCAGATTTTTTTTGTAACCTCGTTTGTGTATTCTGCACCTATTCACTTTGAAGCTATCTTGACAAAGGTTGCAATAAAATTGTATGTAAGCTTTTTTTCAAATACTAATTATTTCTATTCAGTTAATTCCTAGTAGGTAAACATAATGGAACCTAACACTTTGCACTTTCAGTGTGGGAAATGTAAAATATTCGAGATAGTTTGCTGAATATTGTTGTCAACAAATGCAGGACTGTGACATAATAGTTACTAAAAGGTTTCTACAATTGGTTGCTAAATCTCCCCAGGGGTTTGTAATCTTCCATGAATGAAATCAGAGGGCAACAAGTTGCAGAGTGACTTTGTCCTGTGAGATTACTGAAGAACAATGTTAGCATTTTAATATTTTCATTGGATTGACTAGCAGTCATACAAATAGCATGGGGCTTGCCTAAGGATTTTACTATCGACCCTTATTGTATCTCCCCCATTCAGTTGAACAGAAAGAGGTTGGTCCAATTCAATGATTTCAGAAGTCAAATCGTCTCTCTCTCTCTCATTCAGGCGTACACACACACACACACACACACACACAGTCTGCCTATTGTTTAAACCCTGTAAAACATGCATGGTAAAGCCATCCTGGCTTTGTGGAGACCTAGGCCCAACTCAGCTGTTAAATCCATCTCAACCCATCCATCTCTTAGCTGACCAACCAATCTCTCATTCCCTCAAGCTAGCCTAGAATGTATCATTCTACACCATTGCTTTTTCCAGAAGGTGCTTTTCCCTTCTGAATTTCTTACTCCCTCTCCCAAGCTGGATATGGTTCCATGGCAGTGGCCTGTCTCTGGGCCTCAACCAAGCAGTCCTTCTTAACTGAGTCATAGAGTCACGGAAATGTACAGCATGGAAACAGACCCTTCGGTCCAACTTGTCCATGCAGACCAGATATCCGAAATTAATCTAATAGCATCTGCCAGTGCTTGGCCCATATCCCTCTAAACCCTTCCTATTCATATACTCATCCAAATGCTTTTAAATGTTGTAATTGTACCAGCCTTCACCACTTCCTCTGGCTGTGCATTCCATACGCATACCACCCTCTGTGTGAAAGGTTGCCCCTTAAGTCCCTTTTATGTCTTTCCCCTCTCACCCTAATCCTATGCTCCCTAGTTCTGGATTCCCCTACCCCAGGGAAAAGACCTTATCTATTTATCCTACCATGCTCCAAGTGATTTTATAAACCTCCAAAAGGTCACCTCTCAGCCTCCGACACTCCAGGGAAAACAACTCCAGCTTATTCAGCCTCTCCTGATAGCTCAAATCCTCCAACCCTGGCAACATTCTTTTAAATCTTTTCTGAACCCTTTCAAGTTTCACAACATCCTTCTGATAGGAAGGAGACCAGAATTGCACACAATTTTCCAAAAGTAGACCAATCAATATCATGTACAGCTGCAACATGATCTCCCAACTCCTATACTCAATTCTCTGACCAATAAAGGGAAGCATGCCAAATGCCTTCTTCACTATCCTATCTACCTGTGACTCTACTTTCAAAGAACTAGGAACCCATACTCTAAGGTCTCTTTGTTCAGCAATCATTTGTGAGCTCAGACAGGAAATTACATCAGCCATTTCTGGATAGAATCATAAGCAGGCTTTCACAAGAAGACTACACTACAGGGAGTAGGAATACAGTTTAGAATCTTGATTAAATGCTCGATTCATGGATAATGATCATGAACCTATGAGATTATTGTTTTTAACAAGCCCATCAAGTTTACCAATGTTCTTCGGGGAGAAACTCTGCCATCCATACATGGCCAGACCTACTTAAATTTCCACATCCACAGCAATGTGATTGACTCCATAACTTCCCTCTAAAGTGTCCTAGCAAGTGACTCTAATGTAGTTGGCACTTACTCACAGGCAACTAGAGATAAGCAAACAGTGCTACAGGCCTTACCACTGGTGTTGACATTGCTACATCAAAAATAATTATAAAAGTTACTAATTCTAACAGCAAGCTTGACGCAAGCAAATTGAAGTCAACTGGTATATCCCTGTTGAGTTCAACTAATTTAGAACAGGCATTGAACCTGAAAATATCCTTGTCCCCACGTTTCACGAATACACTGAGGGAAGTATTTGTATTTTTATACAATTAAAATGGAGACATTGTTTTAAGAAAAAAATACACATATGAGGGTGGCATGGTGGTTCAGTGGTTAGTATCGCTGCCTCACAGCGCCCAGGACCCGTGTTCAATTCCAGCCTCGGGCGATTGTGGAATTTGTACATTTTCCCAGTGTCCGTGTGTGGTTCCTTCCATAATCCAAAGATGTGCAGGTCAGGTGAATGACCATGCTAAATTGTCCCATAGTGTCCAGTCATGTGCAGGGGAGTTGGATTAGCCATGGGAATATAAGGTCGGGGATCTGTGAGGGATGCTCTTTGGAAAGTTGGTGTGGACTTAATGGGCTGAACGGTCTATAGGGATTCTATGCCATTCTAACATAATTTAATGAAGCTGGGGAAAAATTATGGTCTGTGATTATGAAGTTGAGGATTCAGTTGCAAGGAAGAACAGAGTCCTAGGTTCTGGATATAGGTTAGCTTGCTGAGCTGGAAGGTTCGTTTTCAGACGTTTCATTATCATACGAGGTAACATCATCCGTGAGCCACCGGATAAAGCACTGGTGACATGGCCCGCTTTCTATTTATGTGTTTAAGTTTCCTTGGGTTGGTGATGTCATTTCCCATGATGGTGTCATTTTCTGTTCATTTTCTCAGGGTGTGGTAAATGGGATTCAAGTCAACATGTTTGTTGATAGAGTTCTGGATGGAATGTTATGCTTCTAGGTATTCTCTTGCGTGTCTCTGTTTGGCTTGTCCTAGGATGGATGTGTTGTCCCAGTTAAAGTGATGTCCTTCCTCATCTGTATGTAAGGATACTAGTGAGGGTGGGCCATATCTTTTTGTGGCTAGTTGATGTTCATGTATCTTGGTGGCTAGTTATCTGCCTCTTTGTCCAGTGTAGTGTTTGTTACAGTCCTTGCATGGTATTTTGTAAATGACATTAGTTTTACTTGTTGTCTGTATAGGATCTTTCAAGTTCATTAGCTGTTGTTTTAGTGTGTTGGTGGGTTTGTGGGCTACCATGATGCCAAGAGGTCTGAGTAGTCTGGCTGTCATTTCCAAAATGTCTTTGATGTAGGGGAGAGTGGCTAGGGTTTCTGGACATGTTTCGTCTACTTGTTGCCATTCGTTGCTGAGAAATCGCTGGACTGTGTTCATTGAGTACCCGTTCTTTTTTAATCTACTACATAGATGACTTTCCTCTGCTCTGCATAGTTCCTCTGTACTGCAGTGTGTGGTGGCTCTTGAAACAATGTTCTAATGCAGCTTCATTTGTGGATATTGGGGTGATTGCTTCTGTAGTTCAGTATTTGGTCCGAATGTGTTGTTTTCCTGTAGACATCAGTTTGAATTTCCACATTGGCTGTTCGCTCTACTGCAACATCTAGGAATGGCAGTTTGTTGCTGTTTTCCTCCTCTTTAGTGAATTTTATGCCAGTAATTTTATACCTCCACAGGAAATGATATCAGCAACCCAAGGAAACCTAAACACATATATAGAAAGTGGGTCATGCCAACAGTGCTTCATCCGGAGGCTCACTGATGATGTAACCTAGTATGGTGACAAATCTTCTGAAAATGAACCTTCCAGCTCAGCGAGCAAACCTACATCCAGAACCTCAACCTGAGCTACAAATCTTCTGAAAATTTGAGAGTCCTAGGTCTCAGTCAAGGACAGAAATATTGAGGTTAGTGTAGGACATGGCGGAGATATTGGGACTCCTATGAAGTTGGGGGGCAGCTCTTATACAGATTGGGCACAGGCTGGTCCCACTGGCAAAGTGGGTATGCTTAATGCCAATTCTGTGTGAACACCTATCAATGTCTACTCTATTACCATGCATAATTACTATTGGATAACAATTGTGTAATATTGTGTAAATATTGTGTTACTAATGTATAATAACATTACTACTGTATGCATAACATTTTGTCTCTCATCAATGGTTCATTTGGAAAGGATTATTCAGAGAAGGAATGGAAAAGTGAAGCTGAGAAAATGAAGAGAGCAAGGTGCCATTTGCACTGATATTTACATTCACCTGAAGTATAATTTCATGAGCAATGCATTGAAAGTAATGGTGTTGACCTAAAGACTGTGTGATCAATCAGTGACTAGTTGTTGCAATAGCTTTGTCTCCCTATTGCAACAAAATTGCACCAGCAAGTAGGAACTGGCAGAATCATGCAAGAAATTGCAAGTGAGGCTTCATGCTCAGGATACAGATATAGGATGTTACCAGATCTTCCTCTCATCTTAAGACTTTGAGAAGTTTGCAGTGGAATTGGTGATCAACTTTTCTCTTAATGGTGACAGTATTGGACTGATGAGAATGAAGACACTTTGTTGCTCTTCTGTTGACACCCTCCATGAAATGGTATCGGGCAGGGCATTAATTAACAGTCTCAAAACGAGTACTGACAACTCTTGTCCTCTTCCGGCCCAAAATACCCTATTTGTATTGCACATGTGTAACCTGTCAATATTTTCTTAAAAAAAACTATTCAGAGATATTATTACACAGCTCTGGAGCGGGTGGGACTTAATGCTGGGCCAGAGGTAGGGACACAGTCACTGTACCACAGAAGCCTTATGTTAATTTGTATTGTTGTTATAGTTCACTTGAATGAAGGCAACAATTTGAAACTCGCTTCATAAATGCCAGACTTAGTAGGTTGCACAGAGAATCTTGTCAGAAATTTTGTTTGTTTTGTTTTTGTAGCATTAGTATTTACAGTGCTAAACAACTGTCAGTTTTGATGATGCTTTTGTTAATGTTTTAGGTTTGTAAATACAAAGAATACTTTCTCTGAGCACATTGTTTGCTGAGGGAGGTTGGACAAGTGAGAGGATATCTCAGTCAGAGATTTCCATTGTTCTGATGGTTTGGAAGGGAAGTTAATCCCTTTATGATTTCCCCAGTGGTCTGAGAGGTTGATTTCCTAACCCAATTCTGAACATAAAGTCTATATCAATCCAAATGTTCATCCCTAACACCTTGTAATAAAGACCCCTGGTCATAGTGGGTAATGATGGCTGGTGCAGCATTTTACTCAAATATCTCTGCTAACTATATCTTTTAAAATGGTTAAAAATCACACAACACCAGGTTATGTTCCAACAGGTTTAATTGGAAGCATACTGTGTGTTGTGTGAGTTTTAACTTTGTACACCCCAGTCCAACATCGGCATCACTAAATCTTTTATCATGGATCTTGTATTGAATTTTCACCCGATGACCAGCATACATAGAACATAGAACAATACAGCACAGAACAGGCCCTTCGGCCCACGATGTTGTGCCGAATATTTGTCCTAGCTTAAGCACCTATCCATGTACCTATCCAATTGTCGCTTAAAGGTCACCAATGATTCTGACTCTGCCATTCCCACAGGCAGCGCATTCCATTCCCCCACCATTCTCTGGGCAAATAACCCACCCCTAACATCCCCCCTATACCTTCCACCCTTCACCTTAAATTTATGTCCCTTTGTAACACTCTGTTGTACCCGGGGAAAAAGTCTCTGACTGTCTACTCTATCTATTCCCCTGATCATCTTATAAACCTCTATCAAGTCACCCCTCATCCTTCACCGTTCCAATGAGAAAAGGCCTAGCACTCTCAACCTATCCTCATACGACCTATTCTCCATTCCAGGCAACATCCTGGTAAATCTCCTCTGCACCCTCTCCAAAGCTTCCACATCTTTCCTAAAGTGAGGTGGCCAGAACTGCACACAGTACTCCAAGTGTGGCCTTACCAAGGTCCTTTCCAGCTGCAACATCACCTCACGACTCTTGAATTCAATCCCTCTGCTAATGAACGCTAATACACCATAGGCCTTCTTACAAGCTCTATCCACCTGAGTGGCAACTTTTAAAGATCTATGAACATAGACCCCAAGATCCCTCTGCTCCTCCACCTTACTAAGAACCCTACCGTTAACCCTGTATCCCGCATTCTTATTTGTCCTTCCAAAATGGACAACCTCACACTTGACAGGGTTGAACTCCATCTGCCACTCCTCAGCCCAGCTCTGCATCATATCTAAGTCCCTTTGCAGCCGACAACAGCCCTCCTCACTATCCACAACTCCACCAATCTTCTTATTGTCTGCAAATTTACTGACCCACCCTTCGACTCCCTCTTCCAAGTCATTAATAAAAATTACAAACAGCAGAGGACCCAGAACTGACCCCTGCGGAACTCCACTTGTAACTGGGCTCCAGGCTGAATATTTACCATCTACCACCACTCTCTTGACTTTGACCGGTTAGCCAGGTCTCTGTCCAACTGGCCAAACTTCCCATTATCCCATGCCTCCTGACTTTCCGCATAAGCCTACCATGGGGAACCTTATCAAATGCCTTACTAAAATCCATGCACACTACATCCACTGCTCTACCTTCATCCAAATGCTTGGTCACCTTCTTAGAGAATTCAATAAGACTTGTAAGGCAAGACCTACTCCTCATAAATCCGTGCTGGCTGTCCCAAATCAAGCAGTGTCTTTCCAGATACTCATAAATCCTATCCCTCAGTACCCTTTCCATTACTTTGCCTACCACCGAAGTAAGACTACTGGCCTGTAACTCCCGGGGTTATCCCTATTCCCTTTTTTGAACAGGGGCACAATATTCGCCACTCTCCAGTCCCCTGGCACCACCCCCATTGACAGTGAAGACGAAAAAATCATTGCCAACGGTTCTGCAATTTCCTCTCTTGCTTCCCACATAATCCTAGGATATATCCTGTCAGGTCCAGGGGACTTGTCTATCCTCAAGTTTTTCAAAATGCCCAACACATCTTCCTTCCTAACAAGTATCTCCTCAAGCTTACCAGTCCATTTCTTCAACAATATGGTCCCTCTCATTTGTAAATACTGAAGAAAAGTACTCATTCAAGACCTCTCCTATCTCTTCCGACTCAATACACAGTCTCCCACTACTGTCCTTGATCGGGCCTACCCTCGTTCTCGTCATTCTCATGTTTCTCACATACACATAAAATGCCTTGGGGTTATCCTTGATCCTATCCACCAAAGACTTTTCACGCCCTCTCTTAGCTCTCCTAATCCCTCTCTTCAGCTCCCTCCTGGCTATCCTGTATCTCTCCAATGCTCTGTCTGAACCTTGTTTCCTCAACCTTATGTAAGACTCCTTCTTCCTCCTTACAAGACATTCAACCTCCCTCGTCAACCAAGGTTCCCTCACACGACCATCTCTTTCCTGCCTGACAGGTACATACATATGAAGGACACATTGTATCTGTTCCTTGAAAAAGTTCCACATTTCAACGACATCCTTCCCTGACAGCCTATGCTCCCAATTTATGCTCCTCAGAACCTGTCTTGCAGCATCGTATTTACCCTTCCCCCAGTTGTAAAATCTGCCCTGTTGCAAGCACCTATATCTCTCCATAACCAAGGTGAAAGTCACATAATTGTAGTCACCATCACCAAAATGCTCACCCACTAACAAGCACATCACTTGTCCCAGTTCGTTACCAAGTACCAAATCCAATATGGCCTCCTCTCTGGTCGGACAATCTACATACTGAGTTAGAAAAGCTTCCTGGACACACTGCACATACACCGCCCTGTCCAATCTACTTGATCTAAAGAGCTTCCAATCAATATTTGGGAAGTTGAAATCACCCATGACTACTACCCTGTGGCTTCTGCACCTTTCCAAAATCTGTTTCCCAATCTGTTTCTCCACATCTCTGCTGCTATTGGGGGGCCTATAGTAAACACCCAACAAGGTGACTGCTCCTTTCCTATTTCTGACTTCAGCCCATACTACCTCCAAAGGCAGATCTCCCTCGAACTGCCTTTCTGCAGCCGTTATACCATTTCTAATTAGCAACGCCACCCCCCCTCCTTTTTTACCACCCCCCCCTCATCTTACTGAAACATTTGTAACCAGGGACCTCCAACAACCATTCCTGTCCCTCTTCTATCCACGTTTCCGTGATGGCCACAACATCGTAGTCCCAAGTACTGATCCATGCCTTAAGTTCTGATACTCCTTGCGTTGAAGTATACACACTTGAGCCCATCTCTGTGTCCGTAAGTATTCCCCCTGTCAGTGCTACCTTCTCCACAGCCTCCCTACATCCTTGGACATCCTGAAAAATAGCTAACCTACTTGCTGGACTACAAGTCCAGATCCCATCCCCCTGCCAAATTAGTTTAAACACCCCCCCCCCCCCCCCCCCCCCCCACCGAAGAGTGCTAGCAAACCTACCTCCCAGGATATTGGTGCCCTTCTGGTTCAGGTGCAACCCATCCTGCTTGTACAGGTCCCACCTTTCCCAGAATGCATACCTGAAGCGCTCCCTCCTACACCATCCTTGCAGCTATGTGTTCAACTGCACTCTCTCCCTATTCCAAAGTATAAAGCAAAGTTAAGATATCTTGCTCCAAACTGGTCTGATTGATTAAATTCTTTCAAAATCCAATGCCCATTTTTGAGGAGTCTATTCCCTTGCCCACATTTCTCCACCATTCTTCACAATCTTACACTTAGCACTGAGTTCTAGTTCCAGCAAGACCTGTAGCCAGGATTGTTGACATATTTCTGAAGGTGCCATCACACAATATGCAACAGAGTGAGAAAATATTGCAGTGTGATGAGTTTTATTTGAGAATGTTGATTATTATCAGTAAATAGATCCAATTTTTTTTAAAAAACACACAACAGGATAAATTTGTGAGGTTTTAGACTTTGGTGGGAAGAATCGAGGCATAGACTATTTTCCAAATGGGGAAAAGTTTCAGAAATCTGAAACACAAAGGGGCATAGGAGTCTTAGTTCAGGATTCTCGTAAGCTTAACATGCAGGTTCAGTCAGCATTTAGGAAGGCAAATGCAATGTTGGCATTCTTTTTAAGAGGACTAGAATACATGAGCAGAGATGTACTGCTCAGGCTGCATAAGACTCTGGTCAGACTGCATATGGAATATAGTGAGCAGTTTTGGATCCCATATCCAAGGAAGGATGTGTTGGCATTGGAGGGGGTCCAGAGGAGGTTTAGAGGAATGATCCCGGGTTTGAAGGGTTTGTCATATGAAGGGCCGTTGAGGACTCCGGATCTTTGGTGTAAAAAGGAGTCTAGAATGTTGAAGGGGAATCTGATTGAAACTTACAGAATACTGAGAAGCTTGGATAGGGAGACATGGAGAAGGTCCTTCCACTAGTAGGAGAGACTAGGACCCAAAGGCACAGCCTCAGGTTGACCCCTTGAGATGAGGAGAAACTTCTTCAGCTGGAGGGTGGTGAATCTGTGGAATTCATTGCAACAGAGGGCTGTGGAGGCCAAGTCATTGAGTGTAATTAAGACAGAGGTAGGCAGGTTCTCGCTAGGTAAGGGGATCAAGGGTTATGGGGAGAAGCCAAGGGAATGGGATTGAGAAACACAGCCATGATCAAATGGTAGTGCAGACGTGATGAACCAAATGGCCTATTTGTGCTCCAACATCTTATGAAATATGGTCTGACTTTTATTTTGCACTTTATCTACCTATAATCTGGTGGCTTCCTGTTTTACATTTAGTTGTCAGTCTGTCACTCTTCCTGTGCTCATCAAGTTTAAAAATCTACAACAACTCATTTAGATAAGTCAACAGATAAGTTTTCAAGATGGAGAAAGTTCTGGTGTCCCACTTGTTCTTTCCAGTCAACTCAAAAGTGGCCTATTTATTCCTAAACTCTGTTCAATGAACAGAAAACAACATTTAATGGATGCAAATTCTTGAGGCTGAAATTTGTGCACTAAACTCTCATTAAACATTTTTTTGGAAATAGATTGCACCCACATATTTCCCCTTCTCTTTCTTACTACCTCAAAATGAAGCTTCTGACAGACTTGCCAACGATGTGGTTTCCTTTTCACAAAAGTGTGTTGACTTTGCCCTTCCTCATATTTGTTAAAGGTAAAGAAACCAAAGCACCATTCTCCCATGAGAGAGAGAGAGAGAAAGAGAGAGCTAGTGGTGAGATTAAGACCATAAGACATAGGAGTGGAAGTAAGGCCATTCGGCCCATCGAGTCCACTCCGCCATTCAATCATGGCTGATGCGCATTTCAGCTCCACTTGCCAGCGTTCTCCCCGTAGCCCTTAATTCCTCTCGACAACAAGAACCTATCAATCTCGGCCTTGAAGACATTTAGCGTCCCGGCTTCCACTGCACTCCGTGGCAATGAATTCCACAGGCCCACCACTCTCTGGCTGAAGAAATGTCTCCGCATTTCTGTTCTGAAATGACCCCCTCTAATTCTAAGGCTGTGTCCACGGGTCCTAGTCTCCTCGCCTAACAGAAACAATTTTCTAGCATCCACCCTTTCCAAGCCATGTATTATTTTGTACGTCTCTATTAGATCTCCCCTTAATCTTCTAAACTCCAACGAATACAATCCCAGTATCCTCAGCCGTTCCTCATATGCTAGACCTGTCATTCCAGGGATCATCCGTGTGAATCTCCCCTGGACACGTTCCAGTGCCAGTATGTCCTTCCTGAGGTGTGGGGACCAAAACTGGACACAGTACTCCAAATGGGGCCTAACCAGAGCTTTATAAAGTCTTAGTAGTACATCTCTGCTTTTATATTCCAACCCTCTTGAGATAAGAGACAACATTGCATTCGCTTTCTTAATCACAGACTCAACCTGCATGTTTACCTTTAGAGAATCCTCGACTAGCACTCCCAGATCCCTTTGTGCTTTGGCTTTATTAAGTTTCTCACCATTTAGAAAGTAGTCCATGCTTTTATTCTTTTTGCCAAAGTGCAAGACCTCGCACTTGCTCACGTTAAATTCCATCAGCCATTTCCTGGACCACTCTCCCAACCTGTCTAGATCCTTCTGTAGCCTCCCCACTTCCTCAGTACTACCTGCCTGTCCACCTAACTTCGTATCATCGGCAAACTTCGCTAGAATGCCCCCGGTTCCCTCATCCAAATCATTAATATATAATGCGAACAGCTGTGGCCCCAGCAGCGAACCCTGCGGGACACCGCTTGTCACCGGCTGCCATTCTGAAAAAGAACCTTTTATCCCAACTCTCTGCCTTCTGTTAGATAGCCAATCCTCAATCCATCCCAGCAGCTCACCTCGAACACCATGGGCCCTCACCTTGCTCAGCAGCCTCCCGTGTGGCACCTTATCAAAGGCCTTTTGAAAGTCCAGATAGACCACATCCACTGGGTTTCCCTGGTCTAACCTACTTGTTACCTTTTCAAAAAATTCCAACAGGTTTGTCAGGCATGACCTCCCTTTACTAAATCCATGTTGACTTGTTCTAATCAGACTCTGCTTTTCCAAGAATTTAGAAACCTTATCCTTAATGATGGATTCTAGAATTTTACCAACAACCGAGGTTAAGCTGATTGGCCTATAATTTTCCATCTTTTGCCTTGATCCTTTCTTGAACAAGGGGGTTACTACAGCCATCTTCCAATCATCCGGGACCTTTCCTGACTCCAGTGACTCTTGAAAGATCTCAACCAATGCCTCTGCTATTTCCTCAGCAACCTCTCTCAGAACTCTAGGGTGTATCCCATCGGGGCCAGGAGATTTATCAATTTTAAGACTTTTTAACTTTTCTAGCACTATCTCTTTCGTAATGGCAACCATACTCAACTCAGCCCCGTGACACCCTTTAATTTTTGGGATATTACTCATGTCTTCCACTGTGAAAACTGACGCAAAGTACTTGTTAAGTTCTCCTGCTATTTCCTTATCTCCCATCACTAGGCTCCCTGCATCAGTTTGAAGTGGCCCAATGTCTACTTTTGCCTGTCGTTTGTTTCTTATGTACTGAAAGAAACTTTTACTATTATTTCTAATATTACTGGCTAGCCTACCTTCATATTTGATCCTCTCATTTCTTATTACACTCTTTGTTATCCTCTGTTGGCTTTTGTATCCTTCCCAATCTTCTGATTTCCCACTGTTCTTAGCCACTTTATAGGATCTCTCTTTTTCTTTAATACATTTCCTGACTTCCTTTGTCAGCCAAGGTTGTCTAATCCCTCCCCGGTTAATCTTTCTTTTCTTGGGAATGAACCTCTGTACAGTGTCCTCAATTATACCTACAAACTCCTGTCATTTTTGCTCTACTGTCTTCCCGGTTAGCCTCTGCTTCCAGTCTATTTTAGTCAGTTCCTCTCTCATGCCCTCATAATTACCTTTATTCAACTGTAACACCATTACATCATATTTTGCCTTCTCCCTTTCAAACTCCAGACTGAACTCTACCATATTATGATTAACCTGAGGGTCACCAAACCTCAGGCAAGGACTGAGATTAGGAAGGCACGGACTTTCATGGTAATCTTAACTGGTGCAGGAATTGAACTCACACTGTTGGTATCACTCCACATTGCCAGCAGCCAATTGAGTGAACTAATGCCCACTTACCACATAGCTAAAGGTAGACTGCAGCATTTACCAATGTCAGGCTAACTGGCTAAAAACTCTCAATTTTCTATTTCCCTCCTTATATAAACAGCAGGTTTTTCAGAGAATTCTGAAAGATGAAAGCCAGTGCATCTATTACCTCTTTTAAATTCCAGCATGCAAGTCATCAGGCACGAGAGATTTGTCAACATTTAGTCCCAACCAGATGCATTGACTTTGATTTTCCAGACTTCACTGGCTTTATTGCAGCTGTTCGAAAAGAAGGTTACTGGATCACCAACGTCTCAGACTAAGTAGAAATAAGCAATAAATACTTGTCTTGTCATTGACACCTAGATTTTAAGAATTCTATTCTTGAAATGGCTGCCACACCCCTCATCAGGAATAAAGGCAGTGAGCCTGAAGTGTGGCTTGTAGAGAGGGGAGGAAAACTTCTTTCAAGGCAGGCATCCTTGCAAGAGGATTCGCAGTAGGGTTAAAATCAACGAGGTAAAAACAATGACTGCAGATGCTGGAAACCAGATTCTGGATTAGTGGTGCCGCACCCCTCCCCCATTTACCTCTCCACCCTGGAGGCTTCCTGCCTCTATTCCTGATGAAGGGCTTTTGCCTGAAACATCGATTTTCCTGCTCCTCGGATGCTGCCTGACCTGCTGTGCTTTTCCAGTACCACTCTGATCTAAACTCTACTTTCCAGCATCTGCAGTCCTCACCTTTGCTTGCATACAATGTAATTGTCAGTCTGAAAATTTGTCCCAATTCCGCCTGCGTATCAGCAGAGAGGTAGTTGGTGAGTTGCAAGCTGTTCATTCTTTCCAAGTGTAATTTAAACCAGTACTGGGGAGATACTGGTGTTACGTTAAATTTATGGGGTGACTTTACATCCATAATATAATTTCAGATAATCATGGAGTGATAATCTAAAATTGAAAACCAACTATTTTAATGCAGCCAAATAAAGGGGGTAAAGTGTGCTGCACATGTAGCATACAGGACCTAGTGAACAACTGTCTAATTCCCATGAACCATATTTTCAGTAAGTGTCTGCAGCTCATGGCTGAATTTCAGCTCAGACTTGCGGAGTTAAAGTCTGAAATTTGGACACTGCTATGCATCAGGGAAGGGGCACATTATCTGGACACGGTATCCCAGGAGACATTGACATTACCCAGCTGGGCTGGTCAGGTTTGCTTTGTGGTCAGGTACTGGAGTGTCTGACAGTAAGAAAAGTAAGTATTGGTTGTCAGAAGGTAGTAATGGAGAAAGCTAAGCCTTTGTCACTGTCCAATAGGTTTGAGCTTCCTGCATCTTGTATGGATCAGAGCAGGAAGAATGAGAAAACTGATCACAACACCATGGTGCAGGGAACCATTCAAGTGGAGGACTTAAAAGAATACATGTGAAGTTGGAGTGCAGTAGAATTAGAGCAGTTACCTGTAGCTGAGAATCAGAATCCTGAAAAATATGTTGCCTGCCCTTTGCTGGGGTTTAAGGACATCTCCTCAAGCCTGCAGGGGTACTTAGAATGAGAAGGAAGGCATCCAATTGTCCTGGAGTATATGGGTACCAACAACGTAAGTAGTACTACAAAACAGGTTCTTCTGAGCTCGGGCTAAACCATAAAGACAGTAACCTCTAGATTACTACCTAAGTCATGAAGACGTTGCCTGGAAACATTTAAGAGCAGAGAGTTGAGTGAAAAGATGAAAGATTGGTGACCGGCTGTTTTATGTTCTGAGAACTTTCGATTGACAAATGCGTTATAGAGGACAGACAAGAAAGTGGAATTTAGGTCACAATCAGATCAGTCATGATCTTATTGAATGCTGGAGCAGTCTCAATGACCTGAATGACCTATTTCTGTTCCTATTTACGATCTTATAATGAATGTGTCATCAGCTTTATCCACATCTTCCTGTGAGCAAGTAAACCCAAAATCTTGCTCTGCATGTCATTTTTTAATGGTACAATGGTGAACAGCAGACAGTGCTAAGTTTTGGGAAGGTTTAGCAAGGATGTAAAACTACACCTCACTTGAGCAGTCCAGATAATAGAACAATTGGTCAGCATTCTTATGTTCTGACCACACAGTGAGACAGAGATGGGAAAAGCCAACAAGTCAGCCACAATCAATGACACAGTCATTGAACACACATCTTTGGGTACTGTTTGAAGAAAGCAAAGCGTGTATTTGGACCCCATCTCTCTCATTGCCCTCAGGAACTTCTAATCCTTATCCAAATTGGGTAGAGCTGAAGGAACAACCAAAAGCATTTATGGTCTCCCAATGCTGCTCAATGTAATGCAATAGTAATTGGGAAGTCTTCAATAAATTGTAGATCTTATGATCTGTACGCTTCAGCAGAAATGCAGTTTAAAAGAAATAGAAAAAAACAAATATATGATCAACTCAACGCAAAAGGAGAGCAACATAACCCCTGAGAAAAGGGACACTTTGATAGCAATGACTAGCAAACTTGCGTTCACAGTCAATCCAAACCCAGGCTAGTGACCCAAGGTTAATCCTCGGGATGGAGCCTCCTCTTAATTCCCATTATTCAGTGTGGGTCCCCACTTCAGTTATCCTTCAATTTTGCAGATTCCTGCAGCATGTTCTCATTCCATCCATAGAATGAATTGGGTACTTATTTCACTCCTATGTTGTTTGCCATCAGTAAGGCTTCATGCCAGCAGCATAGCCTTTGAACACCAATCTTAGACCTTTGAAGTGACACAGTGGGTGCTCTAATATGCTAACGTAATATTGTGGGCAAAATATTAAATGGTGGCATTTGACTGTAACTTGAAAGGAGTTTGTCTATCTCTACTGAAATCTGAGCGATGTTGAGCATACTGCACTTCCTAAAATCTGTTTGGTTATATTGATTGTCCTATTAATCTAACAAAATAAATTAAAAAGCTTCTGATCCATTTTGGCACTCAGTTGATGAATAGGTATTTCAAAATCATAGATTGGTATTAATTGCTATTCCAACTGTCTTACTGCTTGTTCTAGCAATATACTGTTGAAAACAAATTACATCTGTTAATAGATTGCAGTTTAGTGATGAGCAATTTGTAGCTTTTTCTATAAAAGTTGATATTCAGCAAACTTGAGAGGAATAGAGCTAAAGCTTTTGTCCAATAAATTACATTGTGTTGACTATCTAGTGTTGTGGATCTATTATAGCTCTGGCCAAGATCACTGAGACACAAATTAGATAACAGATCAGGAACATGACTTGAGTCCTGGAAATCACAACAACATTCCCATCAGGATACAAGCACATATCCATCAGGAATACAAATTGTTATAGTGCACAAAATAAGTTTGAAACCAATTTTTGACAGTCCTTTCATGCAATCTGTTACCTAAAATTTAAAAATCTTTATTTAATCAGCACGAGTCACAATCTTGAGAAGCTCCAAAGTGATTTACAATGGATTAAGTAATTCTTGAATTATACTAATGGTATTGCTGAAATAAAAAAAAAACACACATTTTGACAAAGCTTTCCTCTTGCACTCATCAGGACGATTTGCAAGAATATCAATTCAATGAGAAAACTAATATTTATTCAATACGAGGGGACAGTGTGGATTTGTTGACAAATATCCTCTTATTGGTAAAGGAATTGCCATGGAAAAAGTACCCATCAATGCTGATTGACAGTTAACTGCCAGACATTGTTTTAATTTTGCACCAGGCAGGTTGACTCTGATTGGTCAGACCTTTGCCCGAAGAAATGAACCAGTGAATAACTGTCACCTATTTGTTGAGTTGTTTAGCAGTTGCTGTAAAGCCAAAATAATATTCTGCCTGTCATACATAAAATAATGTGATGTGTGAATGTTCTCCGTAAATTGGTACTTTTTGAAAACTGTCCTAATATGTGCAATATGAAAAGTTTTCACAAAACGGATCTTTTTCAGTATGTTGGAAATACAGCAGGTGGTTTGCACACAGTAAGCTCCCACAAAAATTAATGTGATAATAGTCAAAAGCCTGTTTTTCAATTATGGGATAAATATTGGCCAATACACCAGGGAGACCTAATCTGTTCACTTCAAAATGGTGTTATATCTATCTAAGTTGGCTATTTAAGGTTTAGCTCTTAATTAGCCTAATGTCAAGAAAGACCACCTCTGATAGTAAGGCATTCCCACAGTGCCTTTCTCCAATGTAGATTGAATTAGTCTATCTTGCTGCCAGATAGAACAGGCCCAGAACTGTCAAAAGGTACAGGTCACAGGTCAGTGGTGGTAGGTAAGGAGTTAGAGGGTGGGTGTTATAGCAAGGGTTCAAGGCCAAATGCAGCAGCCTTTACAGAGGGTATTTCTCCCTTACCAATATCAGGTCTGTGACTGATGACCCTCCACTCCCAGAAGCCTTTCCTCCAGTTCTTGCTGAACAGAATTGAGGAGCTGCTGTGTGACTGAAGAGTGATCATCACTGTCTCGTCTCCAGACTCTTTGCCAGAAGTATTAATAGCTATCTCTCACTGGTTGAGGAAGTTGTATGTTCTGTATGAATGACTAAAAGTTTAGAAATGGATAGCTTAAACCTTTTTATCAACTTGAACTTGATGCAAACCTTTGCAACCCATATCTGACCTCACAACAGGTCCCGCTCACCCATGAACACAGTGATACTAACCTACATCGAAAAACAACTTGGTCAGCTTTAGAACTCACTTTTTTCATGTTCCAATCCCACCATAGAGGCAATCTGATTATGTCTGTAGCCTCCTCCAATCATAGAGTTATACAGCACGGAAACAGACCTTCAATCCAATTCATCCGCAACAACCAGATATCCTAAACTGACCTAGTCCTATTTGCGAGAATTTGGCCCATATCCCTCCAAACCCTACCTATTCATGTACCCATCCAGATGCCTTTTAAATGTTGTAATTTTACCAGCCTCCACCACTTCCTCTGGCAGCTCGTTCCATACACACACCACCTTCTGTGTGGAAAAAGTTGCCCCTTGCATCCTTTTTAAATCTTTCCCCTTTCATCTTAACCTATGCCCTCTAGCTCTGAACTCCCCCCCTCCTGGGGAAAAGACCTTGGCATTTCACACTATCCATGCCCTCATGATTTTATAAACCATTGTAAGGTCACCTCTCAGCTTCCGATACTCCCAACCTATTCAGCCTCTCCCTGTAGCTCAAACAGCTGTAGCTGTAGTTCCAACCCCAGCAACAGCCTTGTAAGTCTTTCCTAAAGCACAGCGAGCAGAAATGAAAGCAATATTCCAAAAGTGGCTGAATCAATGTCCTGTGCCGCAGCAATTTGACATCCCAACTCAATACACTGACCAATGAAGGCAAGTGTGCCAAATGCCTTCTTCACTACCCTGTTTATCTGCAATTCCATTTTCAAGGAACGATGAACCTCCAGCCCTAGGTCTTCGACTATGGAATTCTATGGAATTCTTTGCCCAGTGAAGTAGCTAATGCTACATTTTTAAAGCTAAGCTAGATTTTTTTGTACAATAAAGCAATTAAGGGTTACGATGAGAGCGCTAGTAAGTGGATCTGAGTCCATGTAAAGACCTAATTGAATGGTGGAGCAGGCTCGAAGGGCCAGATGGCCCAGTCCTGCTCCTAGTTCTTATGTTCTTATGTCTTTCTCTCTCAGAGATCTCTGTGCTCCTCCACCTCTGGCTTCTTGTGCATCCCCTATCTCATTCATTCTGCAGTTAACAGCTTTGCCTATCTCAGCCCCAGTCTCTGAAATCCCATCAATAAATCTTCCCTCAACTTTAAATCATTACTTAAAACCTACCCTGTTGACCAGGTTTTGGACACCTATCCTGATATCTCTGCTGTTGTTTGATGTATCAACAATAATTAAAGCACTTCACCAAGATTTATGATCTTTGGATGGAAGTGTGTCACTTATAAGCTGTTACTGCAAGGGCAATGACAGAGTACAAGTCTATGCAATATATATGTGGGGCATTATGGTAGCCAATAGGACTCCTTAAATCATAGATAATTATAAGCTGATTAACTCATGGCAGATGTGTTTCTTACATTTGGTTCTTGAACGTATTTGTCAGGCTGCCTGTGATCTGAGTCATAAATCTAATTGCAGACGGTATTCCCATGTCCCTCATGAAGAATATCAAAACACATCATTTAGCCCACTTCGTGTTTGTCATTCTTTTTCTAGAATTGTCCTGCAGGAGAGCAAAACGTAAGAATGTTTTGAATATTCCATTTGTTTGTCCATGGAAGCTAAATTGTTGAGCCCAGGTCTGACCTAAAGAACCCTGCCTGAGTTACAGCACAATTTTTCCTCTTGTTTTAAAAACCCAGGACATCAGGCATTACTTTGTAAGCCAGCCTATGTGATAGAAGCATTCAACTTGAAAAATGTTAAATAATCTTAACACTCATGGAATTGTAGCAGTGCAGTCCATTCAGCCCAGTCTGTCTCTGCTAGCTCTCTGAATAAACAATTCACTTCATTCCATTCTCCCACCTTTTCCTCCTACACTGCACATTCTTTTTTTTTTGTTTTAAAAGACCACCACCAATTAGCAAACAATAAACATTGCCTAACAGACATTTTGCTTTCTTAAAGCTAATCCCATCTAGTTTCATTTTGAACATGTCAGTTGAAACCACAAATACGTAAATAGTCTGTGTTTGGACTATCTCAACAAATCGCATTGGTCTGTGGTCCAAATCGCAATTAATTCAATTAATCTACTCTCAAACATGATGAAAGCTGTCCACTTGATGGGTTTATAGTGATTGAAAGGCGAACAGTGATTGTTTCTGATGAGGTTTTCACTTCCGTGAACTTTTGCGACAGCATTATTTGCATGTTATTTACATGTAGATAATAGAATCCCTACAGTGTGGAAACAGGCCCTTTGGCCCAACAAGGCCACACCGACCCTCCAAAGAGTATCCCACCCAAACCCATTCCCCATTGCTCTACATTGACCCCTGACTAATGCACCTAACATGCACACTATGGGAAATTTAGCATGGCCAATTCACCTTAACCTACACATCTTTGGACTAGGGGAGGACCAGAGCACCTGGAGGAAATCCACACAGACATGGGGAGAACGTGCAAACTCCACACAGGCGTTCACCCGAGGCTGGGATTGAACCCAAGTCCCTGGCGCTGTGAGGCAGCAGTGCTAACCACTGAACCACCATGCTGCCCACATATATGCATTTGTTTATACAGATTAATGTAGACTACCGAAATTCAGTGATAAATGTCCAACCTTTCTGCAGTGTTAAACAGAGTAAAATACATTCTTACAGGCTCCTCCATCAAATCCACTCTGATTCTAAGAAAAAGACATTATAGATAAGGAGGTGATTAAATCTCTAAATGATGGAGGATATGCCTCAGCATGAGCCCTGAGCGAAATTGAGTACGTTGATCCCTGTAATAGCTGCTCCTAAAGTGGCAGAGATTGAACTGACTGTATTTACTACTTCCATTCTGAAAGCCCCTTTGGAGCCTCCAGCCCTGAGTATTCATTGAACAGAACCTTCCAGCTTTCAACTCTGTCAAACTGCAGCTCCGCGGAAAATCTCCGGACCCTTCCAAACGGAGAGACTATTTGCTGCTTCTGCCATCTTGGATCTTCCATTTGAAAGGAATGGGGCCTTTTAAAGCCACACTGTAACTCCATTCTCGGCTGCAGTAAGTGGTTTGAACACAGGGTGGTTTCCAAATCTTCTCACTTGATTAATGGGTGCTCTAGAAGGAAATTGCACAGGGTTACACATGACACGGACAGGCAGAGAATGTCCATTTTTTTCCATTAAACTTGCCCACTCTCAGGAAGGTTGGAGCATTATGATGAAACCAGAGAAAAGGCACAGAATTAATTAGGCCCGAGGCTCACTCGACCGTGAACTAATTTCAGAGAGAAGTGTCCAAGTCATCAACTTCCTCGCTAAAATAGGGGTCCCGAGTTATGAATGCCTGACTTACGAAAACTGGTACTTCTCAATGTGATCCCACACAGGGGTGTAATTTTAAATATACAACTTACCTGTACTTACAAATAGCTGCTTTATATTGTCCTGCATTGTGTTCTGACTTGCGTATAAGTTAACTTGTGAACAGACTCAGGAATAGAACCTGTTTGCAACCTGGGAACTGCTTGCACATAGAATTTAATGAATGTTTGAGTTTCAAGGTGACTAATTCATTTATATTGAGAAACCAAAGACACCCTCAGAGTTCTTGCCAATGCGAACTTACTTACAGGAAACGTGAGTCCCTGTTGTGAAGCTGATGTCTGCCGTTTCAAATTTCCTTACCCATTCTCTGCTTCACCACCCACCCCATCAACTTCCAAAGCCTCCTCCATGGGACTGTGGAAGTTCAGCCTGAACTCCTGATTGGAACACCTCTCCTGTTGACTACCTCATCCACGTGACAGAGTCCAACAACCCCAGAGGGACGGTTTTAGACAGTTTTCTGTCTGATCATCTGACCACCACATAATAATTCACACTATTCCTTCCTGGGCGAGGGAAGGAAAAGTCAACCTCGAATTTCCACTTGGGATAGAAATCCGTAAATCTTGTTAGAGGACATCTGAATGAGGGCATCAGTTCCAAGAGCTTGAGTCTCAGCTGGGATGCCTTTTTTTATTTATTCATGGGATGAGGGCATCAATGGCTAAGCCAGCATTTATTGCCCATCCCTAATTACCCAGAGGGCAATTAAGAGTCAACCACATTGTTATGGGTCTGGAGTCACATGTAGGCCAGAACAGGTAAAGTTGACAGTTTCCTTCCCTAAAGGGATTAGTGAACCAGATGGGATTTTCCTGACACTCAACAATGGATTCATGGTCATCATTAGACACTCAATTCCAGATATTTATTGAATTCAAATTTCACCATCTGCCATGGTGAGATTTGAACATGGGCCCCCAAAACATTCGCTGGGTTTCTGGATTAACAGTCCAGTGATAATTCCACCAGGCTGCCTCCAATACTCTGTAGTTCCATTACTCACTCACATTGCTCTGCAATCTACAGTTCCAATACTCAGATCGAAATAACTTGGTGGGATACTGGAAGAGAGTGAGCATCCACAGAATCTGTCCCTGATATTAGGAGAGAGAAGGGGATAGAGGAAGCGTTAATTAGCTCATGTAAAGATCCGACTCTATAAGCTTAACTTCCCCAATCATGAACTCCCTACAGTCAAACAAAAGAAGAGAAAACAATAGAGTTAGAGGGGTGTAAATGGCCTCTCATTGTGATAACCAGTCATAACCTCAAAACCTTATGGTCATTTTTATTCCAAAATATGGCTTTTAAGAAAGGATTGCTACAGAGACAAGTTAACTGCAAATGTAAAAAAAATCAATGTGGAGCCAATAGGAAGTAATAGCTAAAGGTGTCAAAAAACTGCAAGCAGACAGAACCATGATCTCTTGTGACTACAAAGATAATAGGCTAATGATTCCCTGCTCAACAAGTGACTTCTTGCAGATTATGACCAGTTTATGTTTTTCCCTTTGAAGAATACTCAGAGACAGGATTTTTCAAAAAGTTGCTTCTATACTGGAGTGTGCTAGTGATACTGAACAATGCTTGTATACAACAGCCTGCATTCAAACATTAACACACTGTGGTGGTCACAGTTGAAGAATTAGCCACTCGTCACCCCTGCATTGCAGCTAGAGACCATCTCCTACTCTGAGTGCTGCAAACCAAATACAGGAAGGAAACAGGACAAAAAAAAGTTCTCTCTCTCTCACCCTGAATGCTGAAATACATAATCAAAAAGAATCAGAACAACAGAATCTCAACCAATCTGCCTAACTAAGGATCATGCAGCTGACTGTTCACCGATCAATGTTAAGGCTTCTGATAATCTACATTGCAGTGGCCACAATGGAAACTATCCGCTCTTCATTAACACCTCAGAGACAGATCTGTATCTCTTTTCATTTCCCTCTTATCTATTTGGGCTCATGCCAATTAGAAGTAGGAGGTATTTGTGTTGTGATAGCATTTCTTCTTGTGTGCAGCGATTAAAAATAACTGTCTCTTTTTGTTTAAGTCAAGAAAGCCTGGTTAAATTGCCTTTTCATAAAACATAAGTTCATTTGGGTCTGAGAGAAAACTATCCACAAGGGAAATGATTTATTTTTAGATAAACCTTCCAGCAACCACACAAAAGAGCAAGTGAATAAAGATGGGGAGCTCATTCATCCCTCTTCACCCAGAAGCTTAAAGTTTGGTGGCGTTCTCTCTGGAATCATAACAAATTGGGGATCCTCAGTGGGTTCTGCTCATAACACCCAACAATACAATAGAATGCATTAAACTCCCATGGGAATTTTGAATACATGTGGATGGCATGGTCTCTCAGTGGGTAGCACTGCTGCCTCACAACACCAGGGACCAGAGGTTGATTCCATCCTCAGATGACTGTCAGTGTGGAGTTTACACATTCTGCCCGTGTCTGCGTGGGTTTCTTCCTGGTGCTCTGGGTTCCTTCTACAGTCCAAAGATGTGCAGGTTAGATGTACTGACCATGCTAAATTGTCCAGGGGTGTGCAGGCGAGGTGAATTAGCCATGGGAAATGCAGGGTTACATACATTGGGTAGGTCTGGGCGGGATGCTTTTCAAAGGGTTGATATGGGCCGAACGGCCTGTTTCTGCACTGTAGGGATTCTATGATGCTGGAAAGCTTAATTGCAAACAAATCAATATTGGTAGCTTTCTTGAGCTATCAATAAAGGGATGAATGTTATGGATTTATTTTAACAAAGTAGAGTTGAATATTCCCCTGATCCAAAATGCAAAGTGACTGACAGTTTATGAGCCATATGTCAAGCTTGACTAATTCCTATAGGTTGCTGGTGAAACATTCAATTTTAAAGAGAAAGATAATGATAAAAATGTATTTCATCTTCAAAGTCAATTATGGAGAGATGGTGGTAAATTTAGAACGTCTGCCTCTTTATCTAATAGAAGAAGCATGTACCAAACAGCAGGCAGGAATTAGACAGAACGAATGATACATATGTGGACAAATAATATGTCTTTAATGAGTTGTATGTTTTTTTGTGTTGGATAGCTTCAGACAGGCAATGGAAGACCAGGATTAACTGGAGATTATCACCTTTAAACAGAAGAGGGGAACTCACGTTAAAAAACTATGAACAGGAATATGATCCAATCAGTTAGTCAGTTGTCATAACCAGACTGACCACAGATATGATATGATTTGTTCTTAAGCTCTTCAAGTTCCCTCAGCTGTCTCTTTCTGTCATTCTTCCCTCCGTTCTTTCACACACTTAATCCCTCCATCCCAACATCGGTTTCTCATGTATTTGGCTTTTCGGCTTGGCTCATTCCCTCTTCCAGTGATGCAACATTTCAACTGCAAAAGGAAAGGCTTGCATTTATGTAGCATTCATCTCAGCCTTCAGACATTCTAAAGCCCTGCAAAGCCAATAAATAAATACCAGGAAAGCAGCAGTAATGTTATTGGTCTAGTAATTCCTGAATCCCCAGGTTAATATTCTGGGACATGGGTTTGAATCCCACCAGGGTTGATGGTACAATTTACATTCAATAAAAAGCTAGCACACAGCAAAAATTCATGCATAGACAGCTTGTAAACTCTGTTATAGCCTTCTTGCTGTTCATGCGCACTGGTCCATAACTGCTTTGTTGTTGTTCACTCTATTCTTTCAGCTGCCCTTCTAAGTACAATGGATTCCACCATATTCCAGCCTCTGCTTCCCTCTAGTTTCAATACAAAATTGAAATGTTGACTGGATGCTCACCTTAGATTCTCTACTTGTCACAATGCAAGACAAAGCTTTTCTCATTCATAGTGATTTCTATAACCCATCAGAGTCTTTCAGCTGCAGCATTGAGTCTTTTCCCATTCATCAGTCAGCAAACATTGAACGTAAAAACTCCTCTCCCACATCCTTCTTTGCACTGCCAAGTTTGCCTTCCTAAGTTTTATACCACCATTCTCACCCCTTTTTGTTTTATATTCATTCAAGGGATGTGTGCGTCACTAGCATTTATTACCCATCCCTAAATGCCCAGAGGGCAGTTAAGAGCCAACCACATCACTGTGGGTCTGGAGTCACATGTAGGCCAGTCCAGGTAAGGATGGCAGTTTCCTTCCCTAAAGGACATTTATGAACCAGCTGGGATTTTCTTTCTGACAATCAATTATCATTAGACCCTCAATTCCAGATTCTTTATGGAATTCAAATTTCACCATCTGCCATGGTGGGGTTTGAATATGGGTCTTCAGAACATTAGCTGAGTTTGTAGATTAAAAGTCTAGCAATGATGCCACTAGGCCATTGCCTCCCCCTTTCCTCATATGCAATTTTAGTTCTTGGAAAATTGATATTGAGCACCTGCTAACTTTGTCATTTAGCTCCTAAGTCATCATAATAACAGCATCTAGGGATCTAATGGAAGTGGTATCCATACAGTCTAGATCTTTTTAGTGGGTCATGACCTCCTCTTACATCAATGGGTATCTATACTGTTTGGATTGAAAGGCAATCATGTAGAAATGTCTGTCCTAATCTGCCATAGTTATATGTACCATGAGGCACGCATTCTGCAGCTGAACCTTCTTAAGGTCACTTCAATGAAGATCTTGTGTTGAACAGACTGCTGTATTGTGCATCCGAAACACATGAAGATTCGGATGATTCAAACTACGTCTTGGAGCAGATTAGAACTGTCAAATCCAAATAGGAAAAAATAATTTGCAACTATTGCAGTGAATTCCTCAAAACAAGAGCATTGAGTGAATATGCAGCACCATATTGATGCTGATGTTTCCTGCAAAATTCTGTGCTTCACAGAACTGTGTAAAGTCACACCAGATGGTAATTCAAAAGTGAAACTGTCAAAGGGAAAGTTGAGGCTTTAAGATGGCATGGTGTTCACCCCCAAGAGGACAAATTAATCCGAGAGCCCATTACGTTGGCAAAGCTGAAAGTCTGGAACTCTGGATCTTAGAAACAAAACTTTAGTCACTCAACTCAACTATATTAGATTAGATTACCTACAGTGTGGAAACAGGCCCTTCGGCCACACTGACCCTCCGAAGAGCAACCCACCCCCCCGCTACATTCACCCCTGACTAATGCACCTAACACTACAGGCAATTTAGCATGGCCTATTCATCTAACCTGCACATCTCTGGACTGTGGGAGGAAATTGGAACACCCAGAGGAAACCCATGCAGACACGGGGAGAATGTGCAAACTCCACACAGACAGTTGCCCGAGACGGAAATTGAACCCAGGTCCCTGGTGCTGTGAGGCAGCAGTGCTAACCACTGAGCCACCGTGCCTTCCTAAGCAAGTTGAAAGTTCAGATTAATAACTCTAAACTCTCCAGGGGAGATCAACAGAGTTTCTCAGGACACATCGACTGACGAATGGACAAGCAAACAGCACAGGACAGACAGGGTCAACTGCAGGACCATAAAAGAATCTTGATGCTGATGTCATCAAATTAAATGTCAGACTAGGCCAATGCAACTAAAGGAAAGAGGAGTCAAAGGCACTGGTATAGTATAACAGGGTCAGCTGAGCAGACTTTGATCATGCCAGACAGTGCCTACCATCAGCCATTAGGGAAGACACCAACATGGACACTGCCACAAGATACAAACAATGGATGGAAAGACAATGGATGGAATCTTGTGGGGCCTTGAAAGGAATGGGCAATGGCCAGAAATCTGGGAGAAGTCAAGCAAGGCCAATCTCAACATTGGGAACAACCAACAGCTTTCCAGACATCTACATCAAAATGAGACCCTTGCTCGGGGGTGGCCTATTAACAGGAATTATTCTTATTAGCACTCTTATTAACTGCAAATCTCACTTCATTAATATGCAGCTTCCTATCATTCTGTGGGAAAGATAGAAACTAGATGCCGAGAATTCCCGATATGAAAGTCAGAGTGGGTACTTGGCGACTCGAGCCCATTGCTTCCTTCTTCTGACTGCCGTCTTCAATAGTTGGCACCAATGGACACTCCAGGACTGTGGTTACATGCACCTCAAGTTCAGAGGATCTGGCATCCAACATGTGCCAGCCTCTTCACATTATTGTGGCACTCCTGTGATTCACTTACAGTGCCCTTCAACACTTTGAAAACGCTGACAGCTATCATTACAATGACAGAGAGTTTTGGATTTCCACAATCTTTAATCAGAAAATGTGGCTCCCTGGACATCAGCCCAAGGTCTAATTTTAAGGTTAAGTCCCATTGTTCTATATGCTGCACCAAAGGAAATAGTTTAAGATGATATTTTTAAATGTTGTTGTAATTTTGGCAATAGAATCATTCTGTATGCAAAGGTGACCTTATTGTAGCATATGAGATTGGTAGTGGGCTTGAGAGATAGGTATCAAGACATTGTTTCCCCTTATGGGAGAGTCTAAGACCAGGGCATGGTCTCAGACTGAGGGTCACCCATTTGGGATTAAAGTGAGGAGATGTTCTTCTCTTGGAGAGTGATGAACCTGTGGAGTTCTTCTCCAAAGGCAGCTGTCGTGATTGATTTATTCAGTGTGTTAGGACTGAGATAGACAGATTTATAATTTGGAATCAAGGGTTATGGAGAAACGACAGGGAAGCAGAGTTGAGGATTACCAGATCAATCTTGATCTCATTGACTAGCAGAGCAGACTTGATGGGCTGAATGGCCTACACCTGTCTGTCCCATTATTCTGTTTGCCCCTAGCAAAGGAAACAGTTTCTCTCTCTCTACCCTACCAAATCCACGAACACCTCAATTAGAATAACTGTTTATCTTCGATTTTCAAGTTGGTGAATTTCTGTAGAGTCTTGCTTCTTTGCTATGTTTCGGCAAAAGATATGTGGAAATTCTCGAGAAACAGTAATAGCATTGCATTGGTAGTGGATAGCTGAGAGTATGTCGATAGATCTTCCGCTCCATAGTACAGTCTATATGGGTAGGGAGAAAGGACTGTTAACAGATATGTTCTCCACTTAATCTAAACTCCACCTTGCTCAACCTCTACCGACCTTCTCCTTGTCCCTTCAACACTAACCATGCCTTAAAATGGCAAGATCTATTTAATGAAATTCCCCTGTTAAGCTCCTCTGTCTTTCTATATCACATACCTTCTTTTTTATCCTTTATTAAAACTCTTTGACCAAGATCTCAATTACCTCTCCTAGCCCTCTATCAGTACATCTGCTTTTCCTAAAGACAGGATGAAATGTCATGGCCTATTTATCCACTGGCCCTGCAGTATAAATGAAAGTCATTGATTTTCAATATATACTATCTGCCATACAGTGAAGAGATTCCAACTTGCTGTAGATATTTGGGAGCTGAAGCAGCTTATGATTCGAACCCTTGCCGTAGAGATCTAGGGGTAGATAAATAAATAGCTGCTTTTGTTCATGAATCACTGATTGATGTCTAATCACTGTCATTCCCTTTCCCAGCCTATAATCCTACAATACATTTGTGACTGTCCATCAACTCATACTGTGAGATCACTACAGCAAGAGCCTTTGGGAACTTAGTCACTGTATCCATCGCCTATTATAGTATTGCTCGTCTGCATATAAGGCTACAGGGGGATTACTAGACCAAGCAGAGAACTGGAAAGTGCTGTTCTCTTATCCTCTGCACGTCTTCTGACCTTCTTTACTGAGAGGTAAGTGTCAGAAACTTAAAGACAGATGCCCCATATGTTCCTCTCTGCTTTAAATCACCCCAAACGCTTACACAGCACACGCAGGAGACTGCCTTGAAATTTAGCTCCGTTGTTTTTTGGTCCAGGATTAAAAATAGGAATTTGATGTCAGTTATCTGTTTCAGAAGTCTATTGCTTGATATCAAATGCCCAGCACCTTAATAAAGAACAGAAATATAATAGTGGAATTGTTAAATCAAGGTACAGCACAAGCCACTGTGTGTTAACCTTGGGTCTCTAATTCACTGCAAGGTGATGAAGCAATGAGCTGCCCTGGAAAATTCAAATCTTGTCCCAGTAGATGACTGTTATACTGGCAAAGGTATGAGTACACTTATTTTGACCTGGTGATGCAATGTTTCTATTTATGGGAGAGAAAAATCAACTCATCATCATGTGGTGCGTAGCCTCGATTCCTTTTAACGCTTGCAAAAACAAGTTATTTGGAAAATAAGGTACGTCCAGTTCAGAAAGCACTTGTAATGCTTTTGGGGGGGAGCTTCACAACCTCA
Organism: Chiloscyllium punctatum; assembly: GCF_047496795.1. Lineage (NCBI taxonomy): Eukaryota > Metazoa > Chordata > Chondrichthyes > Orectolobiformes > Hemiscylliidae > Chiloscyllium > Chiloscyllium punctatum. The sequence goes on from NC_092751.1 coordinate 90,768,376, forward strand.
TAACTGCAGCTGAGGCATTCATTCTAGAAGATAGAGTAAGTAGCCAGTCAAAATAACTACCCAAATATAAAAATAGCTGACCAGTCTGTTTGTTTCATCTGTGTGATACTTGACACCAACAGCATTGCAATGCATGTACTGGCTTCCCCATCTGATCAACTCTTTTTGGTTTCTGTTTTCATGGAGTCTATTTAAGTGCCTCTGACTGATGCTGACTCCCCCTGCAATTTTTCAGTCCCTGCTCTTGGTTTGCACAGGAGGTCTGGCGAGTACGTTTCTTTGAAACGATTTTAACGTGTGTAAGATGGCACAGAAAGAGTAACAGAAATCACTTGCTTTTCGCCACAGCTGCCCTGAACTGTATGAAAAGCATTCATAGCTTGCCAGCAGACAAGTACTTGAGGAACTGATTGGAAATGCAAGCACTTCAACTGTGACCAGGAGAAAATGAAAATACAGTGATGGTAAGTCAATCTGATTTATTTTCGTGTAACAAAATTTTGGAGGAGAAAGGGCTCCCTAAATCTCCAGTATAAAAAGCCTGAATTGTAAACAAAACCAAATCTGAGTATAACTAATATGCTTTGCCAACTGGAGTCTATCACATTGTGGATCTTAGATAAATAAATAGATGGATATTTATTTTTGTTGACCGCCTGATTATTACTTGGCCATGTCATAGCCATCTTGCAAACTGCATATAATGTACTGTTGGCAACCAGACAGCTCAGAACCATACACAAGGAAAGGACATGGGTGGTAGCTGTCAAGTGGGCAGGTTAGATGAAATACAAGTTAGCCTCTATCTTTTATTTTGTTTTTGCAGACAAGTTATAAGATGCTTGCACATTTGTTTACTGGTAGTAGTTAACTCACTGTTCATAAGATCATTGTGCCTGTACACTGAGAGTGGATTTTCAGTTTTCACAAGCTGACACAGAAACATATGGTGGTGACTGACTAAAGGCAGAGTCCATTCTTGGTATGAAGAGTAAGTATTACGACGCTTTGGTTAAACTATGATTTTAATGAGAAAATAGGAAAGAGCTCAGTTCAGTCAGCCTTTTGATAAAGTTTCCAAAAGGCAATGAAAGGGTCTATATTGTTTTAAATTTCACTGAAAACAACTCAATAGTTCAGACAGCAAAACCTACCTGTTATGATGGCTGTGAATGTTTGTGAAGCAGCATGGAAGTAAAGGACAGGTTCAAATCCTCAGCTGGGCATTTGGTAATACCAGCATATTATTCTATTTTTTAAATCCACTGTTACAGGATTCAGTCTTTATTCCACAACGTCCTACAGGCTTCAATAATACTTTGGTGTCTACTGTCAATTTATTAAACTTTGCACTTTTTAGACTTGGCTTTCTAGTACAAGTTTATCTTATATAAATAGTCATTTGGGAGAACTTTATTGGAAAAAAGGCACATTTTATCAAAACTTTTCATCTTGCACTCAGGACAATTTGCAAGAATGCCAATTCAAGGAGAAAATCAACACATGGTATACTTAGTGGTTTCCCCTTGAATTAGTGTGTGAGTGTCAGATGAAACACTGACAGTATTTGTCTTTTTTTAGCATTACTCCATTATACTGTGTTAACATTATGTTAACTTAATTCTAACCATTTGACAGATTCTGTAGTCTCACTTACATTCCCTTAAAAAGCTCATCCAAAACACAGGCCTTTTGTTTCGATCACTGTAATTTGTGATTAAACAAGATTAAGTGTTGACCATTTGCAATACTCCATATTCTGAAACTCCAAAGACAACTAAAACTGATAACTTTAAACTGATCCACAGCTCCCAGTTGTAAGACACTAGAAGCAAAGCTTTTCTTATTTGGAGCATTGCCAGGGCCACCCTGTTTTATGAACAATTTCATTCTTATTTTTCTTGGAATCAAGATGGTCCAGCAGATGTTCTTCTTATCCTTTCTGTTTGTCAAGCAAGAAGTTACATCCCAGAGTGAGTCATGCTGTGTGGTGAGGAGGATGATATCCATAATGTCCTTTCCAAGACAGTGCCAAGTTCAAGCTACATGCAATCTGTGATGGGAAAGACTAAGCAACTATGACCTCAAGAGAAGGAATGATTTGCCCAAAGTACACTGTATCAGCATAAGTTGGAACATACTACGATAGTAAACAACTCTGAAGCTTGTCAGTGTTAAGTATCTTGGATATTCTCCTTTGGATTTGCCATTCATTCACTGTGTTTAAATGGATTCCTTCTACTCTCAGCATACTGAATGTTAAAAGTGTGCAGATCCCTGGCAACAACAAGGCCAGGGCTAACTCTGGTGGCCACATTGCTTGAATATGCTGCTGAACTCACAGTCAAGATTCTAACTTGAAGAACAGTCATATTTGTAGAGTGCAGTAAGTTAGCTGTCATGTGTGGATGTAGATTCGGCAGGGTTTTGTATTCCATATTGGAAATTAGAAAGAAGGAGTGTGAAAGCTTGCTAATTATTCCTTTCATGCTTCAATGACACCATCTGCTAAGAAACCGAATGAGTAGATGTATTCTGCACAAGGATAATCTCAAAATAATGGGAGATGCTCTTCTAGCTTTCATGTGCCCATGTGTTAGAGAGGGAGTGATTTATCAGTTATGGTGTAACAATATGCACCAATCTGAATTACAAGAACCTTTACAAGAATTAGCTGTATTGTCACATGAGTACAGCGAAAAGTTTACAGTTGTCACTTATGGCACCATCTCAGGTACCAAGGCACCTCGGTACAAATTCTTAAGTATGAATTCTTAAGGAAAAAGATATTTAAAATAAAGAAATAAAAGGTTCAGCAATGAATTAGAACAATAGAGAAGTGAGAGTTCAGAATATCAGCCCTTCCAAACGAGACCCCGCCCAGCCTCACCTCAAGGCTGATAGTTCCAGGAGTCTGAGTCCACGCTGAGATTGGGGGGTCTGAGTCCACGCTGAGGCCGGGAGTCTGAGTCCACGCTGAGGCCGGGGGGTCTGAGTCCACGCTGAGGCCGGGGGGTCTGAGTCCACGCTGAGGCCGGGAGTCTGAGTCCACGCTGAGGCCAGGGGTCTGAGTCCACGCTGAGGCCAGGGGTCTGAGTCCATCCTGAGTCCAGGGGTCTGTGTCTACCGTAAGGCCAGGAGTCTGAGTCCACCCTGAGGCCAGGAGTCTGAGTCCACCCTGAGACCAAGAGTCTGAGTCCACACTGAGGCCGGGAGTCTGAGTCTATGCTGAGGCCAGAAGTCTGAGTCCACACTGAGGCCGGGAGTCTGAGTCCACACTGAGACCAAGAGTCTGAGTCCACACTGAGGCCGGGAGTCTGAGTCTATGCTGAGGCCCGGAGTCTGAGTCTATGCTGAGGCCTGGAGTCTGAGTCCATCCTGAGGCTGGGAGTCTGAGTCCACACTGAGGCCGGGAGTCTGAGTCTGTGCTGAGGCCGGGAGTCTGAGTCCACACTGAGGCCGGGAGTCTGAATCCATGCAGAGGCCGTGAGTCTGAGTCCACACTGAGGCTGGGAGTCTGAGTCCATCCTGAGGCTGGGAGTCTGAGTCCATCCTGAGGCCGGGAGTCTGAGTCTGTGCTGAGGCCGGGAGTCTGAGTCCACACTGAGACCAAGAGTCTGAGTCCACACTGAGGCCGGGAGTCTGAGTCTATGCTGAGGCCTGGAGTCTGAGTCCATCCTGAGGCTGGGAGTCTGAGTCCACACTGAGGCCGGGAGTCTGAATCCATGCAGAGGCCGTGAGTCTGAGTCCACACTGAGGCCGGGAGTCTGAGTCCATGCAGAGGCCGTGAGTCTGAGTCCACACTGAGGCTGGGAGTCTGAATCCATGCAGAGGCCGTGAGTCTGAGTCCACACTGAGGCCGGGAGTCTGAGTCCATGCAGAGGCCGTGAGTCTGAGTCCACACTGAGGCCGGGAGTCTGAGTCCATCCTGAGGCTGGGAGTCTGAGTCCACACTGAGGCCGGGAGTCTGAATCCATGCAGAGGCCGTGAGTCTGAGTCCACACTGAGGCCGGGAGTCTGAGTCCATGCAGAGGCCGTGAGTCTGAGTCCACACTGAGGCCGGGAGTCTGAGTCCATGCAGAGGCCGTGAGTCTGAGTCCACACTGAGGCCGGGAGTCTGAGTCCATGCAGAGGCCGTGAGTCTGAGTCCACACTGAGGCCGGGAGTCTGAGTCCATCCTGAGGCTGGGAGTCTGAGTCCACACTGAGGCTGGGAGTCTGAGTCCACACTGAGACCAAGAGTCTGAGTCCACACTGAGGCTGGGAGTCTGAGTCCACACTGAGGCTGGGAGTCTGAGTCCACACTGAGACCAAGAGTCTGAGTCCACACTGAGGCCCGGAGTCTGAGTCTATGCTGAGGCCTGGAGTCTGAGTCCATCCTGAAGCTGGGAGTCTGAGTCCACACTGAGGCCGGGAGTCTGAGTCTATGCTGAGGCCTGGAGTCTGAGTCCATCCTGAGGCTGGGAGTCTGAGTCCACACTGAGGCCGGGAGTCTGAATCCATGCAGAGGCCGTGAGTCTGAGTCCACACTGAGGCCGGGAGTCTGAGTCCATGCAGAGGCCGTGAGTCTGAGTCCACACTGAGGCTGGGAGTCTGAATCCATGCAGAGGCCGTGAGTCTGAGTCCACACTGAGGCCGGGAGTCTGAGTCCATGCAGAGGCCGTGAGTCTGAGTCCACACTGAGGCCGGGAGTCTGAGTCCATCCTGAGGCTGGGAGTCTGAGTCCACACTGAGGCCAGGAGTCTGAATCCATGCAGAGGCCGTGAGTCTGAGTCCACACTGAGGCCGGGAGTCTGAGTCCATCCTGAGGCTGGGAGTCTGAGTCCACACTGAGGCTGGGAGTCTGAGTCCACACTGAGACCAAGAGTCTGAGTCCACACTGAGGCTGGGAGTCTGAGTCCACACTGAGGCTGGGAGTCTGAGTCCACACTGAGACCAAGAGTCTGAGTCCACACTGAGGCCCGGAGTCTGAGTCTATGCTGAGGCCTGGAGTCTGAGTCCATCCTGAAGCTGGGAGTCTGAGTCCACACTGAGGCCGGGAGTCTGAGTCTGTGCTGAGGCCGGGAGTCTGAGTCCACACTGAGGCCGTGAGTCTGAATCCATCCTGAGGCTGGGAGTCTGAGTCCACACTGAGGCTGGGAGTCTGAGTCTGTGCTGAGGCTGGGAGTCTGAATCCATGCTGAGACTGGGAGTCTGAGTCCATCCTGAGGCCAGGAGTCTGAGTCCACACTGAGGCCGGGAGTCTGAGTCCACACTGAGGCCGGGAGTCTGAGTCCACACTGAGGCCGGGAGTCTGAGTCCACACTGAGGCCGCGAGTCTGAGTCCACACTGAGGCCGCGAGTCTGAGTCCACACTGAGGCCGCGAGTCTGAGTCCACACTGAAGTTGGGCGCCTGAGTCCATGCTGAGGCCAGGAGTTTGAGTCCACACTGAGGCCAGGGGGTCCGAGTCCATATTGAGGCTTCCATATAGAACCTTATAATCCGACGCCAACCTACCAAATGGATTTGTACTCACTCTTCAAACGTTATCCAATGAGTCCCACTCCCCTTTCCCCAAAACCTTTACATATCCAATTTCTCTTTGGAAGTTCTTATTAACTCTGTTTTCACCCTTTCAAGGACTGCATTTCAGATCAGAATGAGCTATGGAGAAAAATAATCCTCATCTCCATCCCCAATATCTCACACATTATTTTCCTTTCTTTTAAATCAGTATCCATTGCTGCCCAGTCCTCCAAACAGATTATCCTTATTTACTCAATCAAAATTCCTCAGATTCCATCCACTCTTAGTGTATTAATATTGTTACCCAAATTTTCATTGCAACACCAGTCATAAAACATTCCCATGATGGGCTTGTCAAAGATATTTTTGGCTACTTTCTTTATCTCTGCTCTATTGGAATCATTGGGAAATGGAATGATAATGGACTGGAATGGAAAACCCAGGCTTCTGAGTCCCTTTTTAAAAAAATTTATTCAGGGAATGTGGACTTCCCTGGCTGGGCCAACGGTTATTGCTCAGCTCATCCATTTGACACAGATCGCAATGATTATGCTGCCCTCAAGGTCGAAGCCATGAACCTGAGCTGAACAGCTTTTGGAAACCAGGAGTCAAAAAGTGTGGCGTTGGAAAAGCACAGCCAGTCAGGCAACATCCAAGGAGCAGGAGAGACGACAATTCGAGCATAAACGCGGACTCTCCTGCTCCTCGATGCTGCCTGAACGGCCGTGCTGTTCCAGCTCCACACTCTCCGACTCTGATCTCCAGCATCTGCAGTTGTCACTTTCTCCCCTTTGGAAACCAGGAGGCTACTGTATCAGTGAGATTGTACAAGCTGATTTCCACTCTGGCCACAAAGCAGCTATAACTGGGCTCGATAAAATTTAGTGGTTCAGTGTTCAGGAGGCTATTTGAGAGGTCCATTATTCACTCTGAGAAGGAATCAGCTCCTAACATTGACCTTTGATCTGGCCTTCCATACATTGGGATGGGGACCTTAGTCCTTAATTCTATTTCATTTAAACAAACTGCCTCCACAAACAGAATCTATCTTAATACCTTTTAAATCTTAAACAAATCATTCTCGAAAAGATAATCGAAAAGGTTTAAACTAGCAGTTATTTCCATCAGGGTGGTAAAAACAATGACTGCAGATGCTGGAAACCAGATTCGGGATTAGTGGTGCTGGAAGAGCACAGCAGTTCAGGCAGCATCCAAGGAGCAGCGAAATCTATGTTTCGGGCAAAAGCCCTTCATCACCTTTTCCAAAGCCTCATTCTTCTTCCATTGAAACTGATATTCCCGATCCATAATTATTTCCTGTCAGCAAGACCCATCCACATTGATCAGGCTTTATAGGAAGAAGTGCTCCCTGCTATTAATCTTAAATGTATTGTCATAGAACAGAGGCGGGCCATTCAGCCCAACATGCCTTGGTCCTATCTCTCTGGTTAAGCAATTCACCGTTGTGCCATCACCTGAAGTTTTGCAAGCGTTTTCTCTTCAGATAATGTTCCAAATCTCTTTTGAGAGTTGCAAGAGACAAACTTGAGTTTTGAATAGCAGTCCAGTAGCTATCACAATATTGTTTGCCTAATGGTCCCCAACAGATTATCAGAATAATTGAATTTCATTATACAACTTGTGTTTCATAAATTAGATTAGATTAGATTAGATTCCCTACAGTGTGGAAACAGGCTCTAGGGCCCAAGCAGTCCACACCGACCCTTCAAAGGGCAACCCACCCAGTCCCACTTCCCTCTGACTAATGCACCTAACACTACGGGTAATTCAGCACAGCCAATTCACCTGACCTGCACATCTTTGGACTGTGGGAGGAAACCAGAACACCCGGAGGAAATCCACACAGACACGGGGAGAATGTGCAAACTCCACACTTAGACTACGAAATGACACCCTTCTGGTGCCAGGTCCGTAGCATCAACACCACGTGCCCTCCCCTGAAAACTTGCCTTTTTTAATATTTTGTACCTTTATGCACGGTTTATTCAGTAATTATCTTACCCAGCATGTTCTACCAGTATTAGCTGGATTAGCTACCACCGTTTAGCATTGCTCAGACACAGTTTCAAGATAGATGGCCTAGTGCTCTACATTCAGACGGAAATGCAACCTTTTAGCTCTTTCTATCTAACTGGAGCTGTTTGATGCTGTCTCCTACATGTGCAGATGGAAAGTAAGTCATATTACATTTAAACTGAAGATACGTAATTCCAGTAAGCTGAATTGTCAGGATGTTAAGCCTCATTGTCCTGCACCATTTGGTCTCTCCAGTTACTGTGGGTGATGATTAAAAAAAACAGATAATGCTAGACTCTTGATATTCAACCATACCCTCCAGCATTCTAACATCTTCAGAATATTATATCAATGGAGGGACAGAGAGCCTGCTGCGGAATAGACAGGTGTGGGTGTCCCTTGTACATGAAACACACAAAGTCAGTATGCAAGTACATCCATTAGAAAGGCAAATAGTATGTTAGTTTTTTTGTTGAGAGAGAATGGAGTATAAAAGCAGACTATAACTGAGAGAAGGATATGATGGACCAAACAGTCTTACTTTGCTGTCGATCTCTCGAGGAATTGCTGAGACCATACTGGGTGCACCGTGTACAGTTATGATCACCTTATATTTGCGTAGTTCACAGAAGGTTCATGAGATTGATTCCTTGGATAAGGGATGAGAAGATGTTGGATACATTTATCCATTACAGTTTAGAAGAATGTGTGGTGATCTTGTTGAAATGTGTGAGAGTTTTAGGAGTCTTTACCGGGTGAATGCTGGGAGCATGTCTCAAATTGAAGGCATAGTTTAGAAATAAGAGGTCATGAATTTCAAATGGAAATGAGGAGAAATTTCCTCTCTAATAAAGTCAGTTAGCTATGGAATTTTCTTTGAAACAGTAGAGGAGGTTAATGTATATATTCAAGGATGAGTTAGAGCAGAGTTCTGATTGACAAAGGAGTCAGGGATTAATGGGACAAGAAGGAGACTTATGGACTTAAAGGCATTACCATATCAATTATGTTCTTATTGAATGGTGGAGCAGGTTCAATATGTGAAATGACCTACTCGGACTTCTTATGATCTTATGATATCAGGAATACTAGAAGATAGCATATTTGAACAGTGAATATAATTAGGGCAGATTGCATAACTGGTCTGGACTAAAGCTGTCTCTTTAAATTCAGCAAACTACTTTGTACTATACTTTAACCTTGAGTCTGGCAGATGTCCATTAGGCAGGATATGTTTCTCTCCTGTCTAATGTAACACTACATTGAAGTAATTTGTGATCTTCATCCCTGCTCCACTTGAAGAGATATCAAGGGTGATCGGCGAATGCAGAATGGGGAAAGAGAGGACACGAAGTCACAGCCTTGCAGAACCGAAAGCAGTCACTGGTGTTTTGTAGACAAGCCTTGCAGCCACTCCGCATTCAGCAACCCACTCCACCTCCCGACTTAGAGCAATGAGATTAATCTCCAGGAAATTTTCAAAGTGAAGGATGGCAGCCAAAATATTCTGAACACTCCTCATTCCATTCTTAGGCCAATAGTCATAGAGTCATACAGCACGAAAACAGATTGCTCTGCCCATTGTGCTAGTCCTGTAGATAGAAATGGCAGCATCCCATTGGCATTTTAGATTCAGAGATTCATAGAATATACAGCACACAAACAGACCCATCGATCCAAGCATTCCTATGCCGATCATAATCCCAAACTGAACTGGTTCCAACTGCCTGCACTTGGCCCATATCCCTCCAAACCTTTCCTGTTCATGTACCTGACCAAGTATCCTTTAAATGTTGCAATTGTACCTGCATCTACCACTTCCTCTGACAGTTCATTCCACATATGAACCACCCCTGAGTGAAAAAGCTGCTACTCAGGTCCCTTTTAAATCCTACTCCTCTCACCTTAAAAATATGGCCCCTAGTTTTGAATCCCCACCCCACGATAGGGAAAAGACCTCGGTCTGCCTTAAGAGCGGGACTCAGCCCACGAGTAAACCTCAATCGGGACAGCTTGACAAGTTCAATAACTTTAATCTGCAATGATTTGGAGGTGCTGGTGTTGGACTGGGGTGTACAAAGTTAAAATCACACAACACCAGGTTATAATCCAACAGGTTTATTTGGAAGCACTAGCTTTCAGAGCACTGCTCCTATTTTAACCTGGTGTTGTGTGATTTTTAACTTTCATCTGCAAGTTAGCTTCATCCTGCATGTCAGTCTTAGATCATTCAGTCACCATTTTAGTGCATGTCAGAAGATTGTTAGTTCAAACGTTCGGTGTGAAAATGAGAGAATTGTTTTATTATTCATTCATGGGATGTGGACATCGCTGGCTGGGCTCCAGCATTTATTGCCCATCCCTAGTTGCCCTTGATAAAGTGGTGCTGAGCTGTCTTCTTGAATCGCTGCAGTCCATTTGCTCTAGGTATACCCACAATGCTGTAAGGGAGTGATTTCCAGGAAACTGATCTAGTGACACTGACATATTTCCAACTCAGGATGGTGAATTGCTTGGAGGGGGACTTGCAGGTGATAGTGTTCTTACCTTTCTAGATTGAAGTGGTTGCAGGTTTGGATGATGCTGTCTAAAGAACCTTGGGAATTTCTGCATTGCATCTTTTAGATGTACAAATTGCTGTTACTCAACGTTGGTGGTGGAGGGATTGGATGCTTGTGGATATGTTGCCAATGAAGTAGGCTGCTTTACTCTGGATGCCGTCATACTCCTTGAGTGTTGTTGGAGTGTACTCATCTAGGCATCACACTTCTGACTTGTGATTTGTAGATGTTGGACAAGCTATGGGAATAGAGTTCCTCATTGCAAGATCCCCAGCCCTCAATAGTATTTGTATGGCTAGTCCAGTTAATTTCTGATCAAACGGAACCCTGGATGTTGATAGTGGGGTGTTCAGAGATAAAAATGCCATTGAATGTCTACGATCAATAGTTAGATTCTCTATTGCTGAAGACAGTCATAACCTGGCATTTGTTTGGCACGACTGTAACTTGCCACTTGTCAGCCCAAGTTTTGGTGTGGTACAGATCTTGCTTTATTTGGACACAGACTGCTTCAGTATCAGACCAGTTGCAAATGGTGCTGAACATTACGTGGTCATCAGTGAACACTTCAAACATTATGATGGAGGGAAGATCGTTGAGGAAGCAGCTGAAGATGGTTAGGCCTAGGACACTACCCTAAGGAACTTGTGCAGAGATGACCTGCAACTGAGATGACTATCCTCCAAAAATCCATGACTGTCTTTCCTTGTAGCACGTATGATTCCAAACAGAGGAGAGTTTGCCCTCTGATTCCCAATGATTCTGGTTTTACTAGGGCTGGATAGTCAAATGCAGCCTTTATGTGAAGGGCAGTCTCTCTCATTTCATTTGGGAATTCAGCTCTATGGTCTATGTTTGAACCAAGGCTGTAATGAGGTCAAGAAGTGAGTGGCCCTGGAGTCACTGAGCAGGTTATTGCTGAGCAGGTGCTGTTTGACAGCACTGTTGATGACACCTTCCATCACTTCACTGTTGATTGAAAATAGACCAATGGGGTGCTAATAAATTAGTTTGGAATTGTCCTTCTTTGGTGTACAGTGCATCCCTGGGCAATTTTCCACATTGTTTGGGATATACTAGTATTGGAGCTCCAGTCCAATAGCTTCACTAATGACACAGTGAATTTTGGAGCACAAATCCTCAGTACCATTGTTGGAATGTTGTCAGGGCCCATAGCCTTTGCAGTATCCTGTACCTTCAGTTAATTCTTGATATCTTATGGGTTGAATCAAATTGGCTGAAGACTGGTACTTGTGATACTGAGGATCTCTAGAGGAGGCTGAGATGGATAACTACTCAGCACTTCTGGCTGAAGGTTGTTGTAAGTATTTCAGCTTGACCTTTTACACCGATGTGTTTGTCTTCCATAGCACTAAGGTTGGCTATTTGAGGAGTTTCATTCACTAGTGAGTTACTTAAATGTCCTCCATCCATTCATGACTGGATTTAGTCATTTAAATTTTAGCAAAAGCGATGTCATTTATCAAGGATAGATCAGAGCATATTCTAAATGGTGACATGCTGGGAACAGTCATGATCCAAAGAGACTGGGGGATGCGAGAGGGAAACAGATGCACAGATCACTAAGATGGTCACAGACAAGTACAAAAATGTATAGTAGGAAGTCAAGTTATCTCAGACTACAAAGAGATCTTGATCAATTGGATCAATGGTCTGAAGACTGATAGATGGTGTTTACTTTGGATAAATATGAGATGTTGCATTTTGGTAAAACAAACAAGGACAAGACTTCTACAGTTAAAACTAGGGCCTTGGGTAATTAGATTAGATTCTCTACAGTGTGGAAACAGGCCCTTCAGCCCAACTAGTCCACACCAACCCTCTGAAGAGTTACCCCCAGACACATTCCCCATATTTACCCCTGACTCTATGGGCAATTTAGCATGACCAATTCACCTAACCTGCATATCTTTGGACTGTGGGAGGAAACCAGAGCAAACCCATGCAGAATATACAAACTCCACACAGATAGTCACCTGAGGCTGGAATTGAACCTGGATTCCTGGCACTGTGAGGCAGCAGTGCTCACCACTGAGCCACCATGCCGCCCAGAACTAATGTTGTAGAACAGAGAGATGCAGGGGTTCAGGTACATAATTCTTTGAAGTTTGCTTCACATGTTGGCATGGTGGTGAAGATGACATTTAGCATATTTGTCTTCATTGCTCACACCTTTGAGTATAGGAGTTGAGACATGTTGAGGTTGTAATAGGACGTTGGTGAGACCTCTTCTGGAGTACTGTGTCTGGTTCTGGCCATCCTGGTATAGGAAGGATATTTTTAAACTGAAAAGGGTTCAGAAAATATTTACCAGGATATTGCCAGGAATGGAGGGTTTGAGTTATAAGGAGAGACTGGATAGGCTGGGACCTTTTCTACTGGAGCGTCAGAGGTTGAGGGATGGCCTTTATAGAGGTTTATCAAATCATGAGAGGTATAGATAAGGTACATAGCAGGTGTATTTTCCCTAGGGTTGGTGATTTCAACACCGGGGGGGTGGGGGGGGGGGGGGGGGGGTGGAGGGGGGCATATTTGTAAGCTGAGAGGAGAAAGATTTAAAAAGAAGATGATGGGCAACTTTTTTTACATAGAGAGGGGTTCATGTATGGAATGAACTTCAGAAGAAGTGGTGGATGCAACTCCAGTTACAATGTTTTAAAGACATTTGAATCAGTACATGAATAGGAAAGGTTTGGAGGGATATGAGCCAGGAGCGGGCAGGTGGGATGAGTTTAGTTTGGGATTATGGTCGGCATGGACTGGTTGGACTGAAGTGTCTGTTTCTGTGCTGTATGACCCTATGAATTTAAAATGCTACTGGGATGTTGCCATTTGTATTTAGATGACTACTACAAGGGAATAGAGGGTATGCTATAAATACACAAAGGACTGATTAAACAATACCTAGAATACTGTGAGTCATTCTGGGCATGACATCTTTGACTGAAATATTGATCTTGGAGAGAGAGAGAGAGCAGTGCTCCAGCACGATACTTGGACTCCAAGGTTCAAATTGTCAGGAGAGATTACACAAAGTTCGATCAGCCCTGCAGTTTAGAAAGTGAAGAGATGTTTAGATGAAGGTCTTTTTAAAAGATATTCAGGCAGTTGTGACTCACTGGTCAGAATGGTGTGGGTCCAAGCCCCATCAGTGGAAAATCAAGGCGATGGTTAATTAAATAATTAATGACTATCGGAGACCCTGCCTGCGACTAAAACTGATTATTTGATTGTTGTTTCAGTGTGGGAGTTAGCTGTGTGGGCAATTGTTCCATTATTTGGATATTGAAAAGTTTATAATTCATTGATTGTGAAGTGCTTTCAGACATGGAGTTGTGACATATACTGTACAAATGTGCATTTTTCTGTTGTGTGAACAGCATACAAACCAGTGTAGTTGGGACACACAGACTTGTACTTTGTGTGCCATTGAACAGAATTTGTCCCCTCCATTCTTAGTGCTGAGTGTTGGCCACGGTGACCAGGTGCACTTCCACAATTCCAGGAAGGACAAACCTGACTGAAAGCATTAACGATTCAACTCTGTCCTATTCGATTATGATCTAAATAATTGAGCAGATTAGCACTTAGAAATGGGATCATAATAGCAGTGAATTGATTTCTTTCCCCCCCCCCCCCTTGAACTTCTCATGAGCTGTACACCAGAATTTGAAAAGACAGTCATCACATCACCTTTCGCCATCAGTCAGCTGTCCTTCTAAAGAAACTTGCGATAACTCTTGGCTCGATGCTACAGCTTTGTCATTTTATCTTTTTTTTAAATTTCATTGCAGTAAGTTCGCACTAACACAAAGTGTTGTTCTTTTTTTAATTTATCCATCTGCTGTTGCTGCTTGCAAGGCAACTTTCCACCTAAAATTCAGTTACTTGCCTATGTTGTTGATGGCAGTGTGTTTTTCTATGCCAGTGAAAGCAGATGTTTCTAGCACAAATTATGCCATAACTTAAATCCAGTTGGAAATGGCTCATAGTTTTCTTCTCTTAAGATGTACATATTCAGAAAAGCACATCTGGAAAGACTGGGTCTTTAAATTTAATAACACATACAAACAAAAATTCGATATTTATGAACTTGATAAAGCTCGAACTAAAGCAGAAAATGCCCAGGAGTTGTTTAATTCCAATGCAATAATGTCAAACATTGCAGCTCGTTTAGCGTCATAGAGTCATGTGGCATAAAAATAGGCCCTTTGGCCCACCATGTCTATTCTAAACAACAAACACCAAACTATACTAATCCCATTTACCTGCACTTGGTCCATAGCCTCCTAATGGTGAAGGGCTTCTGCCCGAAACGTTGATTTTCCTGCTCCTCGGATGCTGCCTGACCTGCTGTGCATTTTCAGCACCACTCTAATCTTGGCAGTAATCTCCAGCATCTGCAGTCCTCACTTTCACCATAACTTCCTAAGCCTTGGCAATTAAAGTGCTCGCCCAGATGCTTTTTAAATGCCTCCACTACCCTCTTAAGTAGCACTCATTCCATATTTCTACCATCCTCTGAGTTAAAAAGGATTTCCTCGGATCTCCTCTAAGCCACTTACTCCTCATCTTACACTTGTGACCCCTAATCAGAGACATTTCTGCTCTGGGGAAAAGATTCTCACAATCTTCCCATTCTGTGCCTCTCCTAATTTTGTGTACCTCAGTCATTTCCCCCCTCAGCCTCCTCTGCTCCAAGGAAAACAAACTCTGTCTATCTAGTCGCTCCTCAAAACTGAGACTTCCCAGCCCAGGCAACATTCTGGTGAATCTCCTCTGCATCCACTCCAGTGCAATCACATCCCTCGAATCGTGTGGCAGTCAGAACTACACAAAGTAGTCCATCCGTAGCCCAACCAAAGTTTGGAGGTGCTAGTGTTGGACTAGGGTGTACAAAGTTAAAAATCACACACCAGGTTATCATCTAACAGGTTTGTTTGGAAGCACTAGCTTTCGGAGCGCTGCTCCTTCATCAGGTGGTTGACAACTAGCGCTAGTGCTTCCAAATAAACCTGTTGGACTATAACCTGGTGTTGTGTGATTTTTAAAATTATATAAAGCTGAAGCAAGACTTCCTTGCTCCTATACTCTACACTCTGGCTAATGAAGGCAAGCATTCTTTCACCCTGCGCTAATTCTTTCAGGGATCTATGAACTTGTACAACAAGGTCCATTTGTTCACAAAAATAAGAAATTGCTTGAAAAACTGAGCAGGTCTGACAGCATCCACGGAGAGAAATCAGATTTAACATTTCAGGTCCAGTGACCCTTCTTCAGAACTGACACAAAAAAGTAACTCTGATTTATGTCTACAGATGCTGCCAGAATACCTCTGTTTTTCCAACGATTTCTGTTTTTGTTTCTGATTTCCAGCATCCGCAGCTCTTTCAGTTTTAAGGTCTCTTTGTCCCTGAGTACTCCCTAGGGGCCTACCATTCATTCCATATATCCTTTAAGTTTTCAGGACTCAGTGTCAAGTTTTTTTTAATTCATTAACAGAATTAGGGTGTTTCTGACAAGGCCAGCATTTATTGCCCATCCCTAATTGCCTAGAGAACAGTTAAGAGTCAACCACATTGTGGGTCTGGAGTCACATGTAGGCCAGACCAGGTAAGGATGGCAGTTTCCTTCCCTAAAAGACATTAGTGAATAAGTTGGGTTTTTCCAACAATCAACAAAGGATTCATGGTCATCATTAAATTCTTGATTCCAGGTTTTTATTGAAATCAAATTCCACCACTTGCCACGATGGTATTCAAACCCAGGTCCCTAGAACATTATCTGGGTCTCGAGGTTAACAGTCTAGCAATAATACCACTGGGCCATCGCCTCCCCAGTAAGTGCACTTAAACAAGTTAATTGAGCTGTTCAATCGCTTTAAGACTGTATACAACTGTTCAATCCCTTTAAGACAACTATACATGTCTGCAACTTATAGTGAATATATTTTTGTTCTCTGCATGGTACATTTCTGATGGCAATATGGTCACTCCCTAGTGCAGCTTATTGGGAACGCATTTGAAGATTCCTTCTATTTGAAATCAGAAATGTGTTCAAAATGAAATGGCAACCGCAAAGAACTTCATGGATGTGGTTAGGATGGTGCTGCACAACAAACCAAGCCCTTCCCTTTGGATTCAACCTTGAAGGAACTGATTTAATCAGCAACCCCATTTGCTTGTTTAAAACAACCTGGCTTGGCTTATGTTTTTTTAAACTGCTTCCATCTGAAAGTGATTTTCCAAAGAGCAAACCTTTCACTTTTTCTTCTTGTCCCTGGTATTAGCTATGCTTCCCAGTGCACATTCGATACTAGAAACATGACTCTACACATTTGAGTTGGCTGTCCTGTTGACTCTGATATTAATAATGCAAAATATGTTGGAATGTTATATACCAAGACTAAAGATGCAGAACCTGTGATGCATTAATAATATCTACAGTATCCTTCAGAATCTTAAGACTCTTGAAATTAAGGCAGGATGCACAGCCTCCTGATCTACCTTAATATATGTCAGGAGCAAAAGTTGAGAACATGGCAATATACTGGAGCAGGAAATATTACTAAGGACGATCTATCCGATTGTAATGTTTTGGAAATAGATATTTTGGTATTTTTCAGTGACAGAATGTTTCTACTTCTGGGGAAATCTAGAAATAGGGACACAATTTAAGACTAAGGAATCTTCCATCTGAGACTGAGACAGGGAGGAATGTCTTCTCTTAAAGGGTGGTTTGTCTCTGGAATTCCCTTTAGATTCCCTACAGTGTGGAAACAGACCCTTCGGCCCAACAAGCATCCAAGTAGCTTCAAAATCGAAGGGCTTTTGCCCGAAATGTCGATTTCGAAGCTACTTGGATGCTGCCTGAACTGCTGTGCTCTTCCAGCACCACTAATCCAGAATCTGGTTTCCAGCATCTGCAGTCATTGTTTTTACCTTCGGCCCAACAAGTCCACACCAACCCTCCGAAGAGTAACGCGCCCAGACCCATTTCCTTCTGACTAATGTATTAGATTCCCTACAGAGGGGAAACAGAGAGCAGTGAAGGTTGGAATATTCAAAGGTATTCTACATTGAGTTAGACAGTTTTTTTGATTGGAAAGGGAGTTTAGAATGTTAAGAGACAGACAAGGGCATTAATCAAATCAGCAATGATCTTATGGAACGTGGAACAGGCTTAATGAGCTGGATGGAACCACCCTTCAATATGCCAAAAAGGTGCTATCAGTATGGATTAGTTGGTGCAGTCTCAACAGGCCAAAGGTCCTCTTCTGTGCTGTATGATGGCACCCGGATTTTGGGTATAATATTGGTACTTGAGGAGGGACGCAGTTATATTGGAGTCAGTTTAGATGATATTTACTTGATTTTTTAAAAAATATATTTATTCATGGGATGTGGGCACTACTGGCTGGCCAATATTTATTTCCTGTCCCTGGATGCCCTTGAGAAGGTGGTGATGATTGATTCCAGAGATGAGGCGTTTGTCTTGTGAAGAGAGATTGAGTGGTTTAGGCCTATACTCTTGTGCAGTTTGAAAGAATGAGAGATCTAATTGAGGCATATAAGATGCTAAAGGGGGTTGACAAAGTAAGATGTTTCTTCACGTGGGACAATCTAGAATGAGAGGATAAGGAGTAGCAGATTTAAATTAGAGATAAGCAGAAATTACTTCTCTCAAAGTGTTGTGAGTTCACTACCCCAGAGGATGCAGAGATAAGTTAAGGAGGAGGCAGCCAGAGTTTTAATTTTTGATGGATTGAAGGGTTATGGAGAGTGAGTAGGAAAATGGAATTGAAATCACGGTCACATCAAATGACAGTGCAGGCTCAAGGAGCTGAATGGCCTAGGCCTGATTCTAGTTCTTATGTCCTTGTACTCTTATGACTCCCTTACTCTTTGACAATCAACCCAAATTTTGGTAGTCTTTCCATGTCTTTCCCACCCCTGGATGAAATAGTGAATATTTTCAACCTCGTTCTTAACTTTGGAACAATCCACTCATTGGAGGGTCAACAGTTCTGCGGAAGACAAAGGGAATGTTGTGAAGTGTGGGAATGTTGATCCTGTTGACTAGGAGGAGCCTGCACAAGGCTAGGTCTTTAATAATGTGTTAATGATGAGGCAGAGGGCCGCAGAGAACGAAAGGAGAGAAAGCCAATCCTGCTGTACAGAGGCTCACTGCTTTGTGAGACAGCTTCCTCGTGTGTTCAAAGATCTGTGGGGTCGAGAATTGGCCGAGCTCTTCATTTACATTAAGACTTATGGCAAACACACATGACTCTGCACAGAGTTCACTCTTGAAATGAGGGAAGCTGATAATAATGGCAGTCTCGCCTGTTGTGTTTCCGAATCTTAAATGTGCCAATGGGTGCACAATTACGTTTCCCCTTCCCTCTTGTGAACTATTTCTCTGACGTAACCTTGGATCATGATTCAGGTATTTAATCCCAGCATTGATCTTTGCTACATCCAGATGAAGCTGGAGATGAGAGCCAAGAGTATGGTGCTGGAAAAGCACAGCAGGTCAGGCAGCATCCGAGGAGCAGGAGAATTGACTTTTCACACAAAAACCCTTCATCAGGAATGGGCTGATGAAGGGCTTTTGCCAGAAACATCACTTTTCCTGCTCCTCGGATGCTTCCTGACCTGCTGTGCTTTTCCAGCAACACGCTATCGACTTTGCTGCATCCAGTCTAACGCCTGAATGTCCAGATAATCCAGTTATCAGAATTACATACAGGACAATCCAAAAATGGTCAAATCTATGCCACGTGTATGCCCAACAATCATTCCTTAAAAAGTCTGCTCTTTTCCTCTGACTAGACACTGCAAAATTCCCTTTGCTCACTCTCTGCTTGCACTACATTGGTGGCTGCTGTGACCTCTTCATTTGTAGCTTTGTGCCCACTTCCTGCATCCATGATCTCCCCCACACCCCCACCATTACTCTGTTATCTCCTGTAAAATATTGTGGCATCACTAACATTGTTATCTGCTCCAAATTTAACTTTATATTTTTCCGCATTAGGACATTTTGACCTGAGCAGCTCAATCCGACAATCTATCCAAGTCCTCCTCAATTATAACACTCTTTCCTCAGTAATCACAATTCCATTTCCATTATACCCTTCCATTGCCCCTCTCAGTAAGTGCTACCATATACTTAGAGTTTTATTTCTGCTACACTTTCAGTTCATTTATCTGCATTGTAAACAGCAGGACCCCAATGTTGACAGTGCATGTAGCCTACTGGTTACTATAACTGTTGCTGCACCAACTTCCATTTAAAGCATTTGCGCCATCTCAGTCATCCACTTCAGTAACACTTCAACCTGTTCCGAAAACTTGCAAGCACATTGCATTACATCCTCAGCTTTGCTGAACAGAGGAGGAGGAGGAGCAAAGCCTGAATTAAGTTGTAAGAAACAAGGGTCTCTTTGCCTCCACTCTTGATGTCATCCTGCAAAGTTTAAATTTTCAAATCTGGAGTTTGCCATCAATCATATAGTCCTGATTTATCTTCCCTTCTCTAGTGGTTTCCTTCATTATAATCATTGACTCTTCACATTGAGTTCCCAATTTGTATAACAGATGCTAAAAGTGCTGCATTAGTGATGCTACAAATAGCAGTTATGAAATCATATTCTCTGTCTGGATTGATCGTCTCACTCAACCCTGCTCTGAGTGCATCAGATCCGCTTGTTCATGCCTCAGAAAGAGAATCTGCAGCTGTCATGACAACGGATCATAGGCCTGAATTACTTGCAGCCACATTGAACTTTGAAGTAAGACAGATTATTCTGTTGAAACTGAAAGTCCAGAAATAGCTAAGAATGTAATTTGGTGACTTTCTGAAACATTCTTGTGAGTATTACACTCAGTCTTGGCAGAGACCCTGGAATGTCACACCTGAAAGAGCATCAAGGAATTTCAGAACGACCACTTCAGAGGGAGAGAAACAATATTGAAACATGAACCATCTCCTATGAGTTACATCCCCTTACTGTGGGCATATTATATGATAACATCTGTACAACAGAAGTGTGTGTGTGTGTGTGTAGGCACGTGTGAATGTATATCTGGTATTTTACTGCTTGTGTGCTCATACTGAATAAAGTAAGTTGTGAAGGTAAAGCAGAAGGATATCGACTAGACACTCCTGCGCTTGCAAGTGAAATAGAAAATAATGGAAGTCTCCTGTCTCTTTCACTCTCTGATTTGGAAGCCACAGTCAAACTGGAAACCAGACAACTCCTTTTGGCTAATCTACAAAATCTCCAAATCAAATGCTCAACTGCCAGAGTGGATGCTACCAGAATTTATCCAATTTAACGAATACATGTTCCGTCATCTCCTCCATATAGCCAAATTAATTTGTGATGCACATAATTTGTGACAGATTTTTTTTCTCATCTCTTATTTCTAATCTGTGTATGTACGTTATGTTTCATTCTTCATCACATTTTAGTTAACTAACAAGCTCACTCTTTCTTTAACTCAAGAAAGTCTGGTCAAATTGCCTGCTTTTAAGACATAAATAATTTGACATTGGTAAATGTATCCATGGGGGAAGGAATCCTTTGTTTTATGTTAACCTTGTTGCAAACCCAGTGGGGGAAGGCGGTTGAGTAAAGACGAAAAGATGGATCCTTCCCACACATCCATCCCCAAATACCTGCATCATATTGAATAGGGGGCCCTTATATAGGGATTTGTCACAATACAGCTCATACAATACCTATGCATAACTATTAGCTGGTGTTCTTTGAACAGGATCCCTGGAGTTGACAAACTTCATGATAAGCACTTTGAAAAATCCACCTCGGCCACACTTGAACTATTGGTGCCTATTTAAGCGTAATGTTTGAATGGATTGGTACTGCAGTGGTTCAGGTTTGGATTTGAAAACCCATTGCCAAATGCTTATAGAGGCCTATTCATCGGAAATACTCCTTAACTTGATCCATCTTGTTAGTTTGGGAATTTGGATTCGCAGTGTCAAAGGCTTAATTGAGACTGAGAAGAATAGAATCTCAGCCTTACTTCAAGGTACTTACTAAATGCAAAACCCGCAATGTGATTCATCATATTGTCTCACAATTTATATTTTCAAGGACATTGGACTTGCGAGCAAGAGTAAGCCATTTTGCCCTCCGAGCCTGTTCTGCCATTCAATAAGATCATGACTGATCTGGTTGTGAACTACAGAGCACCTTTAACCTCATAGAACACTTCACAGGAGAATTATCAAGCATGATTTGGTGCTTTGTTAGTCAAGTTAGTGGGCAATCTGCTTTATGTACATCATGAACATAATTGCTGTCTAACAATTTGCCCATTCACTTTGCCAATCTGTAAACACCTGTTGTCCTTCCGTGTTTTAAACAAATGTTTAAAAAGATTGTGCTTGTAATGGTTATTGTAGTGAATTTGATTGTAGAATCATAGAGACATTAAAGATTCCATTCAGTCCATCATGTGTGTACTAACTGACCATCCTAATGCCAATTGCCAACACTTGATCCATACACAGTTTCACGTGCAGATCCAGTTTCTTTTTTAAATACATTGACAATTTACACTTCAACTACTCAAACTGTGTAGTGAATTCCAGCCACTATCTCTTAGTGAAAATGTTTTTCCTTTTGTTCCCTCTAACTCTGCTACCCATCTCATTGCGTCTGTGCCCCCTGACCTCCCCACTAGAGGAAGCAGATCTTTCTTGTTCACTCTGTCCAAGTCACTCATTGTTTACAACTTAATTACAACTGCTCAGCTTCCTCTGTTCGAAAGAGAACAACCCTAGCCTATCATTTCTTTCCAAATGCCTGTAATTTTCAAGTTTTGGCAGTATTCTTGTCAATTCCCTCTGTTCTCTCTCTCCTATAATTATATCCTTCCTGTAATTTACTGACCATAATTATGCATAAAACTAAAAAGTGGCCTAAACCGTGTCCTGCATAGTTTTTTTAAAATTCACTCAGAGTGGGCTTTGCTGTTTATACCCACGGTACAATTCAGGAAGGACTCCCAGGATTTTGGATCAAGCAACAGTGAAAGAACAATGACATATTTCCAAGTCAGAATGGTTTGGAGGGGAACTGGTAAGCATCAATGTTTCCATGTATCTAGGGTGATAGAGCCATAGAGATGTACAACACAGAAACAGGCCCTTCAGTTCAACTAGTCCATGGCGATCAGATATCCCAACCCAATCTAGTCCCACTTGCCAGCACTCAGCCCATATCCCTCAAAACCCTTCCTATTTGTATCCCCATCTGGATGCCTTTTAAATATTACAATTGTACCAGCCTCCACCACTTCCTCTGGTAGCTCATTCCATACACGCACCATCCTCTGTGTGAAAACGTTGTCCCTTAGGTCTCTTTTA
This sequence comes from Chiloscyllium punctatum, assembly GCF_047496795.1. Taxonomy (NCBI): domain Eukaryota; kingdom Metazoa; phylum Chordata; class Chondrichthyes; order Orectolobiformes; family Hemiscylliidae; genus Chiloscyllium; species Chiloscyllium punctatum. The sequence goes on from NC_092751.1 coordinate 90,790,900, forward strand.
TATATTTCCCTTCTCACTCTTAACCTATGCCCTCTAGTTCTAGACTCCCACACGCTAGGGAAAAGACCTTGTCTATTTACCCTATCCATGTCCCTCATGATTTTATAAGGTCACACTTCAGTCTCCGACGCTCATTGTCCTTCTAGATTGTAGTGGTAGTGGATTAGAAGTTGCAGGCCAAGGATGTTCGATGAATTTCTGCAGTACATCTTATTGATAGTACACAGCACTATTACTGAGAGGAAGGAAGTCATGGAGGAAGTGAATATTTCAGGATTTGGTGCCAATCAAGTCAATTTGTCCTGGATATTGTTAATCTTCTTGAGCACTCCTGAAGTTACATTCATCCAGGCAAGTGAGGAGTATTCCATCATGCACATGACTTGTGGGCAGATCTGGGGATATAGTATATGAATTACTCACTGTGGGATTCCTAGCCTCTGACTTGCTGTTATAGCCAAAGTCTTTGTCTAGCAAATAAAGATCAGTTTCAGGTCATTAATAAACCCAAGATGGGGTTTTCAGTGATGATGATTCAATTAGGTGTCAGGAGTGATGGTTAGATTTTCTATTGATGGAGATCACCACTGCCTAGCTTTGTCTGGCACTTGTCAACCCAAGCCTGGATATTGTAGAGATGTTGTAGCATTGGGCATGATATGACGGAGAGAAGATCATTGATGAAGCAGTTGAAGATGGTACAGCCTAAGACACTACCCTGAGGAACTCCTGCAGAGATGATTGGCTTTCAACACAACAACTGGGATGACGCAATGGCTCAGCGGTTAGCACTGCTGCCTCACAGTGCTAGGGTCCCAGATTCAATTTCAGCCTCGGGTGACTGTCTGTGTGGAGTTTGCACGTTCTCCCCGTGTCTGCTTAGGTTGACTCCCACAGTCCAAAGATGTGCAGGTTAGGTGAATTGGCCACGCTAAATTGTGCATAGTGTTCAGGAATGTGTAGGTTAGGTGCATTAACCATAGGAAATGTGGGGTGATTGGTGAAGTGGATGGGTCTGGGAGGGATACTCTTTGAAGGGTTGGTGTAGACTTGTTGGGCCAAATCACCTGTTTCCACATTGTAGGTGTTTTATGTTCTAACTGAATTCCTTGTGCTGGGTATGAATCCATCCAGTGGAGAGTTTCCTATGGTTCCTATTGACTCTGTCATGACTTGCATTTGTATTCAATATATGGTTGAATACATGGAAGAAAGCATCCCCTTTTGCTTTGATTATTACCTTATCTACATATCTAAATAGTTCGATTGTAAATTATACATTTTAATACAACTATATTTTGTTGGAAAATGGGGAACAACCAGGTGGAAATTGTAATTTTAGAGGTTTTTGTAAAATAGCTTATAGCAATTAATCTGTTAAATATAGGTTTAGCATCTTTCAGTGTTCGCTTACTCAGTGTTTGACTTTGTGTTGCTGATGTCTGTTCATTGTTTCTTGAGTGTGATTAGTTATGCTTGGGTGTGGTGAGTGAGAAAATGAAACTGCAGAAAGCAGCTGTAAACTAGGAGAGAACAGATACTTTAAAGCATTGAATAGAATTCCTGTCATGCACAAACACTGGTGCATTTTCTCAGCATATCTCCAGGCTTAAAATACAACAAACATCTTCCAACGTTTACTGAAGTAAACGAAAATTAATGTTGGTCAAGTTCTATGAGAGACACTTCAATAGGTATCACCCCTTCTGAACACTGTTGCAAAGCCAAAATTTTCTTTCCAAAACTTTATTGCTCATATAGTTTTTCTAGTGTCAGCTTTGAGTTGTTGTTGTCACTCTGCTTTGAACCAGCAACTTGTCAAACTTGAGACCTCAATGTAGAGTTTGGTCATCCTGTAATCTCAAGTGATACTTTACTGCAATAGGTGTTGCTATTTGAACCATAAAATTCCCTACAGTGCAGAAATAGGCTATTCAGCCCTTTGAGTCTCCCCTGACCCTCTGAAAGGCATCCCACCCAGAACTGTGATCAATCCACCTAACCAGCACATCCTTGGACTGTGGGATGAAACCCACACAGGCACAGGGAGAACATGCAAACTCCACACACACCTGAGGGTGGAATCGAACCTGGGTCCCTAGCACTGTGAGGTAGCAGTGCTAACAACTGAGCCACCATGCTGTCCTTTTGGTATGATGTTTACTCAAAACCTTGTCTGCTAAACTGTAGATTGCACTATCTTTAGAAGAGCACGTGGTTGTCCTGTTTCTGGCGAGCAATCCACTCAAACCCTACCAATTAAACCCAGAGATGGTCTTTTATGGGATCATTCTCCATGTATAAAAATAGCTGTTTTGTTTGCTTACATGTTGCAGCAGTAATCATGTTGCAACAGTAATATGTCAAATGCAAAACCCTTCTAGATGGCTACAGGTATATAAGGTGCAACAACACTTTTCACTGTATCTCAGTACTTGTGACAACAATAAATCAAACTCAAACTCAAGTGTATGAACACTTTCTTTCCATGTACTACTTGACAGAGCTAAAATGAAATCAGTGCTGCAAAGCAATATATCTGTTGAAAACACACACAATTGAAGATTATAGAAATCCGAAAATAATTTAAGTGCAGAAAAATTGTGTTCAATTGGCATTTGTAGACACAGTAAATAGAAATTATAATATGTGGTCATTTTGACATATCTGACTGGGCAGTAGTGAGTAATAGTCTGAATCCAATGTGTCTGTTTGGTTCCTATATCCCTTCATTCTCCCTTTCCTTCAACTGCCAATGTAACCATTCAGAAATGTTGGAAATAGATACTCATCACAGATTTGCTATTTCTTGGTACAAATTTCTTTGATTGTTGACGTGAAATATGGTCTTGGTGCTTTGAGACCTCTAGTTTTACAGTGAATAGCAACTGGAGGTTCTCTCTGAATGGACTGGTCAGATGGCTTACTCATCTCTACCTGTTACTGATAACAATGTATGATGATGCTATTCGCACATCCATCAAATCATTTAGTTCAGAGATTGGATTTGGAAACAGTGGAATGTGGGCTTTGGACTGTATGTATGAAGAAGGCTAATGATTAACTTGTCACTATTTCTGGAACCATAATGTTTTTTTAACCAAACTCAGTATGAGAGTGGGAGATCCTGGTGATTTGTTTGGATAATGGTGATTTGTTTGGATAATGGTGATTTGTTTGCATTGGGAGAGTTTTACAAGGAGACAAAGTAAACATTGAAGAGCATTGGCTCCTTTTAGAATGGAGATAAGGAGAAACATCTTCAGCCAGAGAGTGGTGAATCTATGAAATTAATTGCCACAGAAGGCTGTGAAGGCCAGGTCATTGAGTATATTTTAGACTGAGGTAGGACTTGAGTATCAAGAGGATCAAGGGTTACAGGGAGAAAGCGGGATTGAGAAATGTATCAGCCATGATTGAATGGCAGAGCAGACTAAATGGGCTGAATGGCCAAATTTCTACTCCTACGTCTTATGGTCATGTCGTCTTTCTGTTGAGAAGGATCTGGAGTTTTTTTAAGAGTGCTTTGGTTTTCAGTTTTCAGTCGTCTTGGTTGAAGTTCGATGTATGAAACAGTTTCGTTTCAAGGAAGATCTTAATTTGCAGCTATTAAAAAATAAATTACCTCAGTGTAAGAGTTGGTTAATTATTAATTATTGTTTTTAGTTTTAAAATTTATGTCTCAAAATGTTTGGTTAGAATCCTGAAGTGACTATTTGAAGCTGGGAAAAGTCTAAGATCAATGATGTGGCTAATTACAAAAAATTACTATCAAGCTATTGAGAATAGGAACTGAAAGAAACAGTCAGTTAAACCTATAGATGTGATGGAAGAGCAAACATTCTATCACGTTTGAGTACTGTAATGTGATGGCATTAGATAGATGGGGTTATATTTTTACTGAGTATTCTGAAATCTCTCAAATTGTCTTGTATGTAAATCGTTTGGTTATTTTTTATATTTACTTGTGGCATGAGGGCATCGTTAACTCGCCAGTATTGATTGTCTGTCTTTAGTTTCCCCTGAGAAGGTGGTGGTGAACAACTGAAGTCCTTGTGCTGGAGTTAGATCCACAATGCCATTAGCAAGGGAATTTGAGGATTTCGACACAACGACAATGAAGAAACAGCAATATATTTCCAACTCAGCATGGTGGGTGACTTGGAGGGCAAATTACAGGTGATGGTGTTCCTGTGTCTCTGTTGCCCTTGACATTCTCGATGGGAGTGGTTTTGGAGTGTGGATGGTGCTATCTCCAGTTCTTTGGTGAAACTTTGCAGTTATTCCATCTTATTTTTCACTTTGGTGTTTAATGTAAAACCAAATCTTCAACATCAGATGCCTGAGTTTCAGTGAAAACATCTCATTGAATTTAAAAAGGTAATCAATGAATCCCTACAGTGTGGAAGCAGGCCAGTCAGCCACACAGACCCTCCAAAGAATATCCACTCAGACGCACCCCCTACTCGCTCCCTGTAACCCCGCATTTCCCATGGCTAATCCACCAAGCCTGCACATTCCTGGACACTATGGATAATTTAGCAAGGCTAATCCACCTAACCTGCACATCTTTGAGCTGTGGGAGGAAACAGAGCACACGGAGGAGTGTGCAAACTCCACACAGACAGTCACCCGAAGGTGGAATCAAACCTGGTCCCTGGTGCTGTGAGGCAGCAATGCTAACCACTGAGCGACCTTGTCACTGCGAAGTCAGATTTCAGTCTGGGATGTGACCTTGACAAGTAATAACATCAGAATAGGATCACAGCTATACTCAATGGATCACCAGCAAAGTAGTCCTCAATCGAACCGCAGGAGAAATGCGGAGCAGAAAGTCAGTAAAATATCAGTTTGAGGAAGAGATCTCCTTCAAATGGTTTGACATTCTTGTAACACGGGATGGTAACTGTGAGTGTTTAAAACTTCTGAGTATCATGTTGTTTTATAAGCAATGATGATTAATGGTTGGATAAGATTCTTGCTGGTGCAATGGTCTTGAGTTCATCTGTTGTTCACATACTAACTATAACATCAAGTCTCATTCACTCATTCCCCTTGATCTCACTGACTAACACTGGCTCCTCAGCAGACAACACCTTGCTGTTAAAATTCTCCTGTTTGTTTTCAAATCCTTCCATGGACTTCTACTTCCACCTTCCCTCTCTCTAACCTCCTCCAAGCCTTGGAACCATCTAAGATATCTGTATTTCACCAATCTTGGACACCCTGTTTATTTTTATTTCAAGCTCCACTAAGCAGCAGGTTAAATGCTGAATTACCCTTCATAGTACACCTAATGGAAAGGAAATGAAATATGAAAGATTCGGAAGGCATGAGTGATAGTTTATTGGTTTTGATGTTGTGTTGCCATAGTCTTACCAGACCATAGGGCTGCACTCTCATGAGAGAAAGAGAGATCAGTGGTGGAGATTTAACCTGAGGGCCACCACACCTCAGGCAATGGGAAGAGATTGAGAAGGAGATTTCTTCATAGTTCCCTCAGTCAGTGATGGGGATTGAACTACACTGTTAATATCACACTGCCTCATCAGCCAACTGTCCAACAGAGCTAAACCAACTCAATTGGAAACTGAATCGCACCTTCATAAATGTATTTCCATTTCATGCCATTACCAAACTGCAGCTACAAGATTGAAGCTGCAAAGAACAAGTCTAAGGGAGTGCTACCCTTTCCCTAATGCCCAGTCTGATGTAACATCTTGTCATTGTTCAATGTAGGGACATCGCATGTTGGAAACCTTCAAACAGTTGAAAACATTAATTTTTATTGAAAGGGAAAATGAAGACAAACAAAAAGCTACATAGCAATTAGTGCAACATGTACAGTTCATAACATCCTGAACCCAGGGAAGTGAGCTGACTCGGCAAAGTCTATTGCCTGGGCTGGAGCACTGATCTCATTATGGAGAAATGAGATGAAATGGAGCAATCCATCACAATATATATTGGTAACAACCTTGACATATTTTGAGGATTGAGAGGTCCTGCACAGATCCCCAGTGGATCCTTGGAAATAATCAGCCATGTAAACATTTAGTGTAATTTTATCTTGATGGTCAGTCATATAGGATGGCCAGCCACTCCTTTAGGTCACTAGTCCTGGTTTAGTAGATGTCATATTTCCATAATATTATACCAGATCTTCAGTCTGCAGCTGCAAAGAGCCTTCACTTATCTAGAAGATGATAGGCTCTGAGCATCCAGTACTTCCTCTGAATCCTGAGGAGATCTTCAGCGGCAACCTCTCCATGTTCAGCAGCTGCTGGATGTGACTTCTGGTCCAAGGCTTGCTGAAGCAATTCTTCCTCTTCAACTTCTCTGTGTCTTCAATGTAGAATGGCCACAGTGATGATAACATCTGCTGTGGCTGGACCTATTGGTCATGTTTCCAATGACCTGTGTGTGAAATATCTAAAACAGAACATGATTTCAGTAATGTGAGCAGTCGGTACTCACATCACACACAAACCACATTTAACATAGTCCGAGATAAGTCGTTCATCAAGGTCAACAACAAGGAGAGCCATGGAATGTCTCTACATGGCCCTTTGGCATATGGAACATTATTCCAATGAGTACAGCTCAAGCTGTGTAGTTGCAAATGCAGTAAGAGATTGTAAATGTGATAGGATTACTCAAATTGCTCACTTCCATGACCTACATCATCCAGTAAAGGCAACATAGTATGTGGTCCAACACTTACAGACCAAGATGAGAGGAAATCAACTCTGTGCCCTTGTGCAGCTCAAAGCCCTTGGGTTGTTTTTGTGAATTGTGGCCCATATGTAATACGTTGAGATTGCCCGTGATTACTTCTGTTTCTCAGAGATGACTATGATCAATTTGTAACAACCAATGACATGGTCAAGATTGCTTATGACCAGGTCTTTGTATCCCATGCAGTTAGTCACTGTGTGCCTATCACATACTGAATGCTGGCCACTGTCTGCTGACTTCAGAGTTGTAGGCCCATTCTGTGTGCATGCTCACTCTGAAACACACATGCACACGCTTCCAGACTCGGTATGTCATTGAGTCATGCACAATGTCCACACTGTACATGTGCACAGAACAGGCATGAAATCGAAACAGGAATCAGATGGGGTTGGAGGAATAGAAAGAATGGACGTAGATGGGGGGTTGGGACAATGGATTGGGCTGGAAGTCAGGGACAATGGATAGGGCTGGGGGTCAGGGAGAATAGATAGGGCTAAGGGTCAGGGAGAATAGATAGATAGGGCTGGGAGTCATGGAGAATGGAGTGGGTAGGGGGTTCAGGGAGAATGGATAGGGCTGGGGGTCAGGGAGAATGGACTGAGTAGGGGGTTCAGGGGGAATGGAGTGGTTAGGGGGTCAGGGAGAATAGATAGGGCTGGGAGTCAGGGAGAATGAAGTGGGTAGGAGTTTCAGAGAGAATGGGTAGGTTTGGGGGTCAGGGAGAATGGATGGGTTTGGAGGTCAGGGAGAATGGAGTGGGTGGGGGTTCAGGGAAAATAGATAGTGCTGGGGGGATCGGGGAGAATGGAGGGTTTGAGGTTCAGGGATATGAGAGAAGGTGTGGGGGTCAGGGAGAATGGAGTGGGTGGGGGGGTAAGGGAGAATGGACGGGTTTGGGGGTCAGGGAGAATGGATAGGGCTGGAGATCAGGGAGAACAGAGGGTTAGAGTTCAGGAAGATTGGAGAGGCTGTAGGGGTCAGGGAAAATGGATGGTGCTGTGTGGAATGGGGTAGAGAACAGATGGGTCTCTGGCATGGAGAACAGATTGGAGTGGAGGCTGGCAGAGACAGCAAACTGTGCTAGAGGTGGGAGCTGCAGGGGGAGAGGGAGAATGGACAGGGCCAATTCCCCACCTCCCCCGCCTGGTCTCGACTCCCACCCTGGCCCATTCCGTCCCATGTCAGCCTATCTCTTCCAATCCCTATCTAGTCCAAACCAAGTCCCCTTCCCATTCACACTTTGTTCTTGCCTGTCTCACCTTCCTTAGTTTACTTGGGGTTTGAAGTTTTGTGATGAATTTGTAGGTACCTCAAATTGTGAACTTCAGTTTGCAACAACGTTTACATATTGCTTGGACCCAACATAGCAATGGTAAAGACAAGGAACAAATGAGCATTACGCCAGCCATGCAGTAGCATAGCAATATGGCTCCAGTTCCTATTCCTGGGCTTGCTTTTGAAGTTAAATGCAGCAACAGTTGAGTATGAAATAATTCCGGGCTGCATTTAGTGTTCCCTTTAGCCTCTTCAGGATAGGAGAAAGAACCACCAACATAATCCCTCCATAAAAGGTGCCTGTAATCTCCAGTCCACAAATTGTAAAGATTCAACTTCCAAAAGATGCATGCATCAGGGAAGGGGAGAGATATCCAAACACTTTATTCTAGAAGACCTCGAGGATACGGCAGGGAGAAGACGGTGTGACCCCAAATGAAGCAAGGGGTCAGAGTGTACTGTATTGTGAGACCCTTGGCCATGTGGTCATCTAGCAATTTTGCGAAGTTTGCTCCCATATGGACGATCACAAGGTATGTAGCAAGGAAAAGCAGACTAACCAGGGCACTTTGATTCAAAGCATCTTTCATGTGGTGGTGCAAAAGGAATGTAGTGGCAGTAGGGATAATAAGTAAGGTCTTTGACAATGTTCTGTGCAGCACATTATACAGTTATGTTGCTCATCCAGCACCAGGGTTTAGGGTTCTGTTCTGAAAAGGTGTCAATGAACCTGAAATGTTTTCTCTCCAGATGCTGCTAGTTGCTGAGTTTCTTCAGCAAATCTTGTTTTGTTTCCGATTTGTTGTGGTTCTGTTCGCCGAGCTGGGAATTTGTCTTGCAAATGTTTCGTCCCCTGTCTAGGTGACATCCTCAGTGCTTGGGAGCCTCCTGTGAAGCGCTTCTGTGCTGTTTTCTCCGGTATTTATAGTGGCCTGTCTCTGCCGCTTCCGGTTGTCAGTCCCAGCTGTCCACTGCAGTGGCCGGTATATTGTGCCATGCCTCTAGGAATTCCCTGGCTGTTCTCTGTTTGGCTTGCCCTATAATGGTGGTGTTGTCCCAGTCGAATTCATGTTGCTTGTCGTCTGTGTGTGTGGCTACTAAGGATAGCTGGTCGTGTCGTTTCGTGGCTAGTTGGTGTTCGTGTATACGGATCGTTAACTGTCTTCCTGTTTGTCCGATGTAGTGTTTTCTGCAGTCCTTGCAGTCCGATTTCCAACGTCAGCAGGATTTTTGTTTTTCTTTCCCTACCAGGATTTCAGACATCTGCTCAGTTTTGGACTATAACTTGAATTGGAAGTAGGAGGATCCAGTTGGCATGATCCATTTCGGTGCCAAAGGTATTAGCCAGGACTGGGTCAGAGGTTCTGCTTACACAATATGTGAAGCTGGACATCAAATTGAAGAACAGATTCTCAAGAGTAATAATAGATTATCACCTGAGCCACCTGCCAATTGGCAGAGGCCACATAAGATGAGTGACATGAAAACATGACTGGCATGGGAGAAGTGGGTTCTAATTGAAGACTATAAGACCAGAAGCAACAGGAACAGAGTTAGGATTGGGGTTTGATTTCTTGTACTTTCTCTGTAACCATTGATTCCCCTATTGATCAAGAATCTCTCAATTTTAGCTTTAAGTAGAGATAAGGATTGTGCCCCCATCGCTCTCTAAGGCAAGGATTTCCAAAGACACAATGAGTATTGGGCAAAGAGGGGGATGTAACTTTGGGACAGTCTGCAACTGAGCTGTACAGGGTTCTCATAAACTGCATAATATTTCATATGTTGAATCCCTACAGTGTGGAAACAGGCTGTTCAGCCCAACAAGTCTACACCAACTTTCTGAAGAGTATCCGACCCAAACCCATTTCCATCCCTCTTACTCTACACTACCCCTAACCTACACATCCCTGAATACTATGGACAGTTTAGCATGGCCAATTTTTCACCTAACCTGCACATCTTTGGATTGTGGGAGGAAACCGGAACATCCTGAGAAAACCACACAGACACAGGGAGAATGTACAAATTCCACACAGACAGTTGCCCAAGGCTAGAGTCAAACCCATGTCCCTGGCAGTGCAGCCCTGTGAAGCAGCAGTGCTAACCACTGAGCCACCATTAAGTTAAATAACAGGTGGATGGAACAAATCAAGGGCTAGTATTGAGTCAAGAGAACAAAATGATACCACAGAAGTCAGTGCTGTGTTCATAATTATTTACAATGTATATTAATGACTTGGATGAAGAAAGTGAATGTACCATTGCCAACTTTGTGGGAAGCAAGTGATGCAAATAGTCAGCAGAGAAATATAAACAGAAATGAATGGGCAAAAACTTGGCAGATGGAATATAATGGGGGAAAATCTGAGGCTATGTACTTTTGCAGGAAGAAAAGAGGGGCCGATTATTCAAATGGAGAAAGACTTCCAAAAACTGCACCACAGAAAGATTGGGTGTCCTAGTGCATAACGACAATGTTGTCGAGGAAATTACTGAGGTACAGGCTACTAGACTAGGTGTGATTGAGGTTCACAAGGAGGAGGTATTAGAAATTCTGCAGAGTGTGAAAATAGATAAGTCCCCTGGGCCGGATGGGATTTATCCTCGGATCCTCTTGGAAGCCAGGGAGGAGATTGCCGAGCCTTTGGCATTGATCTTTAAATTGTCATTGTCTACAGGAATAGCGCCAGAAGACTGGAGGATAGCAAATGTGGTTCCCCTGTTCAAGAAGGGGAGGAGAGACAATCCTGGTAATTATAGACCAGTGAGCCTTACTTCAGTTGTTGGTAAAGTGTTGGAAAAGGTTATAAGAGATAGGATTTATAATCATCGAGAAAAGAATAATTTGATTAGGGATAGTCAGCACGGTTTTGTGAAAGGTAGGACATGCCTCACAAACCTTATTGAGTTCTATGAGAAGGTGACCAAACAGGTAGATGAGAGTAAACTGGTTGATGTGGTATATATGGATTTCAGCAAGGAGGAAACCCACGCAGACACAGGGAGAACATGCAAACTCCACACAGTCAGTCACCTGAGGCGGGAATTGAACCCAGGTCTCTGGCACTGTGAGGCAGCAGTGCTAACCACTGTGCTACTGTGCCGCCCACCAGGATGTTGCCTGGTATGGAGGGAAGGTCTTATGAGGAAAGGCTGAGGGACATGAGGCTGTTTTCATTGGAGAGAAGAAGGTTGAAGGGTGACTTAATAGAGACATATAAGATAATCAGAGGGTTAGATAGGGTGGACATGGAGAACCTTTTTCCAAGAATGGTGGCGGCGAACACGAGGGGGCATAGCTTTAAATTGAGGGGTGATAGATATAGGACAGATGTCAGAGGTAGTTTCTTTACTCAGAGAGTAGTGAGGGTATGGAATGCTTTGCCTGCAACGGTAGGAGATTCACCAACTTTAAGTACATTTCAATCATCATTGGACAAGCATATGGACGTACATGGAATATTGTAGGTTAGATGGGCTTCAGATTGGTATGACAGGTCGGCGCAACATCAAGGGCCAAAGGGCCTGTACTGCGCTGTAATGTTCTATGTTCTATGTTCTATAACTCAGAAAAAAAGATGGTATTCAAGTTCAGTAGGTAAGAGGGAAGGCAAATGGAATGGTAGTCTATACTTCAAAGAGAATGAAGTATAAAAATAAGAAAGTCTTGCTAAAACTATACAAGGCACAAGTTAGACCACACCTAGGATACAGTTTTTGTCCTCTTATCTAAGGAAAGATACACCAGCATTGGAGTCAGTCCAGAGCAATGATCCTGAATATGAAGGGATTTTCGAATGAGAAAACATTGGGTACATTTGGCCTGAACTGATTGGAGTTTAGAAGAACGAAAGCTGACATTTAAGATTCTGAGAGACTTAGGAGGGTAGATGCAGAGAGGATGTTTCCCCTCATGATTGAGTTGTGGACTGGACAGCATAATCTGAGTTGCTCAATGAAGGAAGAGATGAGGAGCAATTTCTTCTCTCCAACATTAGTGATTCTGAAGAATTCTTTACCACAGAATCTGGATCATTGAGCATTTTCAAAACTGAGATTTTTTTTTTAGTCAATATGGGGAAAAGGCAGGAAAGAGGAGTTAGGGTTGTCAGATCAGTCATGATCTCATTGAATGGAAGAATAGACCAGATAGACCAAATGGCCTACCTATGTCTTATGGTCTTATAATATTATTGACAATGAAGATCAAAGAAAATTAACCTAAGAACACATCAATAGCAGAACTAGACATTACAAAGATAACAAAACGACAAAACTCTTTGTGTTTGATTGTACAAAGTACTTATATCAAAGTAAATGAGTTGCTGGCATACATTAAGTAAATAGATACAATCTTATAGACATTACACAGGCAAGGCTGACTGATGACAAGCATTGGATCCTGCATATTATGAGGTATATTACATTCAAGAAGAATAGGAAGTAAAGGTGGAAGGGTAGCACACTTAAATAATGATAGCATGGGTGTAATAATTGGTGATGATCTTGGTTCCAAAAACAGGGTATGGAATCAGTTTGGGTGGAGTTGAGGAATAGTATGGGGAAAGGACTCATTAGTAGGAATGGCCTACAGGCTCTTTAACCACAATTTGAACAAAGTATATTGGAAGAACTAAATGTTAAATGAATAGCAATAATTATGGATAACCTTAATCTACATATAAATGGGGAAAAGAAGTCAGATTGGCACTGTTATACACTTAATGGTAAGGTGCTAGGGAGTGTTGCTGAACAAAGAGACCTTGGAGTGCAGGTTTATAGCTCCTTGAAAGTGGAGTCTCAGGTAGATAGGATCGTGAAGAAGGCGTTTGGTATGCTTTCCTTTATACGTCAAAGTATTGAGTACAGGAGTTGGGAGGTCATATTGCAACTGTACAGGACATTGGTTAGGCCACTGTTGGAATATTGTATGCAATTCTGGTTTTCTTCCTATCAGAAAGATGTTGTGAAACTTGAAAGGCTTCAGAAAAAAATTACAAGGATGTTGCCAGGGTTGGAGGATTTGAGCTATAGGGAGAGATTGAATAGGCTGGGGCTGTTTTCCCTGGAGAAAACAGGAGGCTGAGGGGTGACCTTATAGAGGTTTATAAAATCATGAGGGGCATGGATAGGATGAATAGATAAAAGTCTCTTCCCTGAAGTGAGGGAGTCTAGAACCAGAGGCATAGGTTTAGGGTGAAAGGGGAAAGGTATAAAAGAGACCTAAGGGGCAATATTTTCACGCAGAGGTTGGTACGTGTATGGAATGAGCTACCAGAGGAAGTGGTGGAGGCTGGTACAATTGCAGCATTTAAAAGGCATCTGGATGGGTATATGAATAGGAAGGGTTTGGAGGGATATAGGCTGGGTCCTGGCAGGTTGGACTAGATTGGGTTGGGATATCTGGTCCGCATGGACGAGTTGGACCGAAGTGTCAGTTTCTGTGCTATACATCTCTATGACTCTAGTAACCTGAATAAGTTCATAGAATGCTTTCAAGATCACACTGCTTTCAGAAGCTATCAGGAACCAAACAGAAAGCAGGTTAAACTACTGTGTAATGAGACAGGACTCATTATGACATCAGAGTAAAGGCACCCCTAGATTACAAAAACCACAATATCACTGAATTTTACAGCCAGATTGAAATAAAGAAGCATAGGCCTTCACATTGTATTTTAACTTTAAATGAGGGTAAGTATGTGGGCATGAAAGCTGAGGTAGCCAGAGTGAACTGACATACTAGTGAGTTAAAAGGGCATTGGGGAGACAAAACTTAAATACTGTGTGCAGCTTTGGCCTTTTAATTAAGAAAGAATACAATACACTGGAGGTGATTCAAGGAGGTTTTGTAGATTGATACCTGATTGATTGGTTGATTGATTGTTGTTACGTGTACCAAGATACAGTGAAAAGTGTTGCTTTGTGTGCTTTACAGGCACAGATTGTACCATACAAAGTGCATCAGGATAGCAGAACAGAGTGGAGAACACAGTGTTACACCTGCAGAGAAGATGCTGAGAGAGATCATAATCAATATTTCAGATATCTGTTCAAAAGTGTGGTAACAGCAGGGAAGAAGCTTTCTTAAATCTGTTCATATGTTTATTCAAGCTTTTATATCTTCTGCCCAACAGAAGAGGGTGGAAGAGAGTATAACTGGGGTGGTAGGGAGTCTTTGATTATGTTGGTTGTTTTGTTGAGGCATTGGGAAGTATAGGTGGATTCAATAGAAGGGAGGCTGGTTTGTGTGATGGACTGGGCTGTGTTCATAACTCACTGTAGTTTCTTGCAGGCTTGGAAAAAGCAGTTGCCATACCACACTGTGACATATCCAGATAAGATGCTTTCGAAGACACAGTTATAAAAAATTTAAAGAGTCTTTGTGGACATGCAGAATTTCCATACCCTGAGCAATTTGTTTTCATGAGGGTTTGGAAGAGTAAGATGTGACTTGATTGAATGGTCTTGACAAGGTGGAATGTGGAAAGGATGTTTTCTCTTGAGGGTGAGGTTAAAACTATTTTAAAACTAAGGCTTTCCCTTTTAGGACAGAGACAAGGCAATATATTTCTGAGAGTTGTTCCACTTTGAAACTCTGCCTCCAAAACGCTCTGCAGATGGAGTCAGAGAATATTTTTAAAATGGAGCAAGACCTCTGCTAGTAATTTATAGGTTTGCTTTAAACAGACTCAAGCCCCAGCAATTCACTACAATACCAATAGGTGCACCAATAAGTGTATGCTCCCTGCTTGTATAAACATAGAGTGGTGCAGCACAGAAACAGACCCTTCTGTCCATCACTACCTGATTTCCCCAAGTAAATATTCCCATTTGCTTGTGTTTGCTCATAACCCTCTAAACCTTTCCTTGTTCTCCATTGTAGAGTTTCTCCCATGTTACGCTGGAAAAGTAATTTGAATGCTTTGCAAGGCGTATCACTGAGAGAGCGGTGAATTTCAGCTGAGACCTTAGTCCTATTACAGGTGCTTGAAAGCCATTTTATGGCAATATTAACAGATCAAGGAAATTCTCCCCAGAGTCCAGCCAATATTTATCCATAAATCCAATTCAACTGAAGCTGGTTAATTGGTCATGGGCCCCATTGTGAATTTGGAGACCTTACTATGCCCACATTGCCTGCTGCACCTCCTTCTATTGTAATAGACATTGTGACTCCCAGGACTGTGTTTTATTTGAGGTCCAAGCCTTGCGTTGTTTTGGAATGCTGTTGATCCCATGACTTTGTTTTTTTTTTGTTTTTCAGGCATGCTCAGTATGCTCATGCAGACATGTCCTCTATCATTGGCCTGTTCTCATAGCCACACCACCATCCCTGTACCCTTGTCTTACCGACTGGCATCCCAATGCCTAGTTGGAGACCAAGCTGGTCCTTCATTTCATACTCGAGTGCTTGTCACCCTGACGACTTGTGCCCTGGCCCCTGTCTCCGTGTGCTGTGCTGCTCCCACGAATTGAATCCGACATTATTCAACCCACATGGGTCCTGCATATCATGCAGTGTGGTCACTGGGTGCCTGTACTGCACCCGTGAGGTTATTCTACATAGCTATAGTCCCCCTACATTGCACCTTAGCTAAGAGTGTCTTGTCGCCTGACTGTCAGGAGATCCTGTAAAATCTTTATTTACATTCTAATAAACAAATAAGGATAGCAACATTCCCGTACAGCTTCTTCCAATCCTCTCTTCTCAGAGTCATGACAGAATGTGACTGTTGATATCAGATCATGTGCATTAGTTTTATCGACATATCAATTCACTTATTACCACACTGGCAGCAGTAGTTACCTTTCCAAGGCCAAAATACCTTTGGAGGTCATTCTGCTTGTTCTTTCTTTAAGTACTATTTTTATGTCTGTCTGGTTAGTTCAGAGATGGAAGCCTTCCACCCCACTTATTTCTATCGAGTGTGCATGAGCAAAATGCAAATCAGATGCTTCTAATCTACAATTCCTCCAGCAGCCTGTAATACCAGTGCTATTTCTGTTTTACCACTTGAATTTTAACGCCATGCAAATAGACACGTTTGTAATCATTGATGACTACATTCACAATGCATAAGATTAACGATCCAAATTACATGCTAAAACAGTCACAATGGGATGGTTGAAGGCTGGGAACCAACACAAACACACACCACATAAATATACTTTGTTAGTTTGCATTCTTAATACCAGACAATCTGCTACTGAATAACTAACTAGGCATCCAATGGAAGTACGTAATTTGCCAGAGTTGACAAAGGACTGTAGACAGTTCTCTCCATAAGATAGACAGGGAAAGAAAGATTGAGCGATATATTCAATTATATACAGCAAAAGGAGCTCCACTCTGCCGTCATTAGGAAGGTTGGGGAGGCAAGGTCTCCATGAACCATTGCATCTAGTCCAGGAATTGAACCTGCAATATCAGTATTGAATAACCAACTCCCACAATTTAATAATTCAGTGAAATAACTGCACAGAGCCCTGTATCCCATCACTAAGTCACTATTCATTTACATGCAATCAATGCACTAGCTGTGACCAACCAGCTAGGTGTCAATCCCTGAAATCAGGAGACTCTCTGAATCTCCCTGTTTTTTTAATTAAACAATTCAGTTTACAAAACAATTAACACTAACAGCTGTATACAGAAAAACAGCAATTTTACAAGGGAGAGGAGCAGCAAAGCCAGTCCCTCAAACCAGACCGTTCAACCTGTTTTCAGGGAAATGAGGACAAACCCCAAATCCCAGTTTCACTCATTACAAAAAAGTAACAATGACATTTCATACATACAAGACAGTCCAATTACATAAAAAATAGTGCGTAGAATACAGACCCCCAAAAACCCAGCAAGCCCCTCCCACCACCTTCCAGCCACTCTCAGGCAGCCTCTCACTCTGTTATGTCGTCAGCCAGGTCTCCCTGATTGGCCCAGGTTAACAATCTCAATCAAGGATCTGACAGTAAATGAGATCCACCTGGTTCCAATCACTATATTTAGTCCCGTGAGTCTTATGACTGAGCCAACGACATTGAGCCCACATGCACTATTTTGCAAATGTCTAAATGGGTGAGTCGAACTTAGGGTATTTCTTCATAAGTTTGAATTTTGGAGATAGATGAGAACACAGAGCCTTGATAACTAGTCTAATCAACTTGCAACATAAACTACATGACTAAACTACGGTGTTGAACAAACAAAATACAACAACAAATATTGTAATTGGAGAGGTTGGTTGCATTAAATAAAATTAAGAAAGTAAAGAGACAATTCCTTGCAGTTAGATTTGAGGATAAAAGCAAACAGTGTGCATTTAAAGAACTGAGGTAGTTAAATGGCAACTTATACTGAAAGTTGGGCTTCTGCTCATTGGAATTTGGAAGACTGAGAGGAGACTTTATTGAAACATCCAAGATTCTTTGAGGTCTTGACAGGGTAGATTCGCAGAGGTTGTTTCCCATGTGCGTCAATCATTATCCAGAGGGCATCATCTCAGTGTAAGGGTTTGGCAATTTAAGATAACAATGAGGAAGAATTTCCTTTCTCAGAGGATAGTCAATCTGTGGAATACTTTAATGCAGAAGTTGAGTCATTAAGCATATTCAGGCTGAGATTAGTTTTTCTTTGTTCAGTAAGGAATCAAGGGTTATGAGGTAAGGCAAGAAAGTTGAGATGAGTATTATCAGATCAACCGTGATCTCAGTGAAAATTAGATAGGCTGAAAGGCCTACTTTTGCTCCTATGTATTATGGTTTTAAGAAGGACAAGCTCATGCATTGGTAATGAATGTTGGTACATCATGCATTGGTGATGAACACTGGTACATCATGCATTGGTGATGAACATTGGTACATCATGCATTAGTAATGAATGTTGGTACATCATGCATTGGTGATGAACATTGGTGATGAGTATTTGCAAAGGCAAGGAGAGGGGAGGCTCAAGGAAAATGAACATGTGTGATCATGTTAAACTATAACCAATTACTCCTCAAGCAGACTGCTAAGGCAACTGAATGAGACAAGTCCAGTGGCTCACTCTGGCTGATGGAAGCATCACGGAGATTACTGAAGTAAACTCAATGAAACAACAAAAGCTGGCATCAGAGACACCCAGATCAACATTTTGACAGGTTACCAGTAATAATTCTGTTGACTTAGTCAATGGATGCCTTTGTTTCTAGATCTGGACTGTATTTCATAAGCCCAAAGCTTTCCAAATGTCCTCAGTTCAGTTGCCTTGTCAATGGAGATATCCTAATGAACAAATTCACCTGTTGGTGAGTACCCTTTACAAGGGTGTTGTGGAATGGAATATCGCAGGCAGCTTGCCTTTTTGCATGCACGTGGCAAAGATCAACATTTAACACCCCTCCACCTCCCCACTTATGTTTGGAAAACACAGACATAAATCTGTACATTAAAATCTTAATTTACACACAAACTCATAGCAAACTGAATACAGCGTTATGCGTGGCCCAGCAGACATTTAGATGGTCAACCAAGACATAATGTTTTTGGTCCTACACTTCTTGTCCAATTCAAGTAGCTTGCCGATTAGAACTTTATTCTATTTAGTAAACATTTTTGTAGATGCTTAATTAGAGCTTTAATTAGGGAGGCAATGGCTTAGTGGCATTGTCACTTGACTACTAATCTGGAGACACACTTAATATTTTGGTGGCCAGGGTGCAAATCTCGTCACGGCAGATGGTGGAACGAATTCAATTTTTAAAAATCTGGAATTAAGAGTCTACCAAAAACCATTGCTGATTATCAGGAAAACACATTTGGTTCACTGATGCCTTTTAGGGGAGGAAACTGCTTTCCTTACCTGATCTGGCCTACATGTGACTCCAGACCTACAGCAATGTGATTGACACTTAACTGCCCTCTGGACAACCACAGAAGGGGAATAAATACTGGTCTAGCCAGCGATGCCCACATCCCTCAAATGAATAAAGGAATCTGATTCTATATCCCAACCTCCCTCCAGCACCTCTCATGTACTGCCTGAATTTAGAGTCAAGAAAAAAGATCACCTCATGACCTTGTCTTTAACCTTGTTTAACTCAACTAACCAGATTGAAAACAAATTGTAGGGAATCCTCCAGCAGTAATATTCTCATAGTGTAAATAAAATCTATATAACCCTAATTTTGGCCACCTGAAAGACAGCTGAGAGGAGAAATGCTAAATTTCTACAATAATTCAAATATTTTGCTGCATTGTAAAGCTGTGTGATGGCACTGCTGAGTAAAATGAAATAAATGAAGCCTAAGATCCAAGAGCATAACCACAGCTGGTGTGTAAATACAATAAAAATGAACGAAACTGTGCTGTGGGGACATGTTTTCTTGCCGATCTTTTTCAAGAAGTGTCGACAGGTTCTGCTTATGATCCCATGTTATTTTAGAAATTTTTATATATTGCATTTCTGATTGTTCTGATACTCGCAGATGCTGTGGATTCTTTTTGTTCCTTGGTCCAACATTGCAGTGCTCTCTGTTCCCCTCATTTCCCATGTACTGTATATGTTTGGCAAGGAGGCTCAACAATTAGGATAGGGTTGTGTTGGGGATCCTGCAGTTATGAAAGTGTGGCTTCCATGATATCAAAGGTGTAAAGGCACAGTGTATAATTCCCTTTTCTAATGCTTGTCAAATGGCTGGGGACTCCTGACCAAAAGAAATTGGGCTTGCTCACAGCCAGCAGTGTCAACATCGATTAGAGCGTTCTGCAACAACCATTTGTTGGCCTTTGGAATCCAGGGGATTTAAGCACCTTTGAGATGATGATCCCTACCATGGTATTTCAATTCTGGCATCTGTCATGTCCAAATATTGGCTCGAATCCCCCAGCTTTGCCGAAATATATCATTGGGATTTTCTTTTCAATTCTTGAAGGAAACTGATAAGGTCAACATTTGTTGCTGACTTCTAACTGTCATAGAACATAGAACATGGAATAGTACAGCACAGTACAGGCCCTTCAAACCTCGATGTTGTGTTGACCTTTTATTCTACTCTAAGATCAAACTAACCTACATATCCTTCATTTTACTAGCATACATGTGCCTATCCAAGAGTTACTTAAATGTCCCTAATGTGTCTGACTCTACTACCACTGCTGGCAGTGCATTCAATGCAGCCACCTTCCTCCAATCAATTTAAAATTATGCCCCCTCATGATAGCCATTCCTGCCTTGGGAAAAAGTCTCTAGCTATGTATTCTATCCATTCCTCTCATTATTTTCTACACTTCTATCAAGTCATCTCTCATCCTCTTCACTCTGATGAGACAAGCCCTAGCTCCCTCAACCTTTCTTCATGAGACATGCCCTCCAGTCCAGGTAGCATCCTGCTAAATCTCCTCTGCACCCTCTCGAAAGCTTCCACATCCTTCCTATAATGAGGCAACTGGAACTGAACACAATATACCAAGTGTGGTCTAAGCAAGGCTCTATAGAGCTGCAGCATAACCTCACGGCTTTTAAATTCAATCCCCCAGCTCATGAAAGCCACATACCACATGCCTTTTTAACAACCCTATCAACTTGGGTGGCAACTTTGAGGGATCTATGGACGTGGACTCCAAGACCCGTTTGTTCATCCATACTGCCAAGAATCCTGTCTTAACCCTGTAACTTGCAATCAAATTCGACCTTCCAAAATGAATCACTTCACACTTTTCCAGGTTGAACTCCATCTACCACTTCTCAGCTCAGCTCTGCATCCAATCAATGTCCTGTTGCAATCTACAACAGCCCTCCATACTATCTACAACTCCTCCAATCTTTGTGTCATCGACAAACTTACTAACCCATCCTTTCACTTCCTTATCCAAGTCATTTATAAAAGTCACAAAGGGCAGAGGTCCCAGAACAAATCTGACAGAACATCACTGGTCACCGAACTCCAGACTGAATATTTTCCATCTACTACTACCCTCTGTTTCTATGGGCCAGCCAATACTGTGTCCAGATAGCCAAATGTCCTTTTATCCCATGGCTCCTACTTTCTGAATGAGCCGACCTTGGGGAACCTTATAAAATACCTTACTAAAAAGCCTCATATACCACATCCACTGCTCTACCTGTATCAATGTGTTTTGTCACATCCTCAAAGAATTCAGTAAGGCTTGTGAGGCATGACGTGCCCCTCACAAAGCCATGCTGACTATCTCTAATCAAGCTATGCTTTTCCAAACAATCATAAATTCCTCTATCAGAATCCTCGCTAATAATTTGCCCACCACTGACATAAGATTGACTGGTCTGTAATTTCCAGGGTTAACTCTATTCCCTTTCTTGAACAAGAGAAAAACACTTGCCACCCTCCAATCATCTGGTACTACACCAATGGACAGTGTGGGCACAAACATGATTGCCAAAGACACCGTAATCTCTTCCCTCAATTCCCATTATAACCTTGGGTAATATCCCATCTGGTCCAGGGGACTTATCTATCCTCATATTTTTCAAAATTTCCAGCACATACTTTTTCTTAACATCAAACTGTTTGAGCATACCAGCCTGTTTCACATTATCCTCACAAACGACAAGGTCCCTCTCAGTAGTGAAAACTGAAGCAAAATATTCATTAAGGGCCTCCCTGACATCCTCCAACTCCAGGCACAAGTTCCCTCTGCTATCCCTGATTGGCCCTACCCTTATTCTGGCCATCGTCTTGTTCCTCACATAAGTGTAAAATGCCTTGGGGTTTTCCTAATCACACCCACTAAGGTTTTTTCATGCCACCTTCTACCTTTCCTAAGTCCATTCTTCAGTTCCTTCCTGACTACCTTGTAACCCTCTGGAGCCCTGTCTGATCCTTGCTTTCTCAACCTTAAGTAAGCTTTCTTCTTCCTCTTGACTAGATGTTCCCGTCCTTTGTCATCCAGGGCTCCTTCACCCTACTATCCTTTCCTTGCCTCAGTGGGACAAACCTATCCAGCACTCGTAGCACTCCCTAAACAACCTCTTCATTTTTGTCATGTATTTCCCTGAGAATATCTGTTCCCAATTCATGCTCCACAGTTCCTGACTAATAGCATTGTAATTCCCCCTTCTAATTAAATACTTTCCCATACCGTCTGCTCCTATTCCTCTCCATGACTATAGTAAAGGTCAGCGAGTTGTGATCACTAACACTGAAATGCTTTCCCACCAAGAGATCGGACACCTGACATGAATCGTTCCTAAGCACCAAATGCAATATGGCTTCCCCTTTAGTCAGCCTATCAACATATTGAGTGAGGAACCCTTCCTGGGCACACCTGACAAAATCTGCTTCATCCAAACTATTTGAACTATCCTCTGATCCATTGCTCCATTTCCCATCCCCCTGCCAAACAAGTTTAAGTCCTCTCAAAGAGCCCTAGCAAACTCCCGCCCAGGATATTGGTACCCCTCCTTGAACTGTTTGGCTCCTTCTGTCATTTCAGAGTCAACCACATTGCAACAGAATCGCCGTAAACCAATTTAAGATCATTAGCCAGGCCTGCAATGTGATGTGCATTTTAAAAGCTGCTTACAAAAGTATTCAAGACCCTGTTCTGTAATAAATTGGTTTATACATTATGCTTTTTCAAAATAAAAGGAATCATGGAGACAGCCAAGCTCTACTGGATTCCCATGGCAACGCCTTGCCTTATCAGAATCTATTAGATTGACTATTAAGATTGACTGTTAAGTATCTTGATGCATCTTCATGTTATTTACAGCCGAATCATATAGACCCTCTTCTCATTTTTTATAAAATAGTCTTGTGTTCTTCAAGTCTGTTTCGGGAATCCTAGTTCTGATCAGTGCAAGATGAAAAGTTTGAACTTCTTGGCTCCTCTTTGCAATGTTTAAATCACCTTTAGGCCAGATCATGTTAAGATGGAAGATTTTCTCCCCAAAATGACAATAGTGAATTAGATGGTTCTTTTACAACAGCCAATCGTTGTTTCATTCTCAACTCCAGATTATATTAGATTCAAATTTTGCCAGCTACCATATCAGGATTCAAATGTTCCCAGAATGTTAGCCTGGATTACTGGCCCAATGATGATGCCACTATGCCACTGCCTCCCTATCCCTGATTGTTCATGCTATGCAATTCTATTCACTATCTCCATAAACATTAAGCCCTAAAATCACTAGAAGTTTTTTTTTTAAGCAGGCGGAATCATCTGCCCTTAAATTTATTACTTTCCATCTGTTGAAATGACACTCAATCCCACTTTTCAGAAACTATACCTCATAATATTGAGGCACAATTTATTTGGCCAAAAGTGTCGCACAGAGTAAATGTGTGTTACTTTTGAAATATTGGTGTCTGCCATCATGTACTCCCAACTCAATTAGAGCATAAAATCCAATTTATTACCCTAGTCCCACAATTGGCCAGCCCTACCACTCTTTGAGAATTCTACATCCCTCCAAGCCTGGCCTCTTGCACATCCTTTGTTTCCTTCCCTCTACCATTAGTAGTTTGTCTTCAGCTTCCTTCTTAACCCTCCTAGCATCTCCACCCATTACTTCCTTTAAGGTGCTCTTTAACTGGTCTCCTGTTTACCTGCTGAAAATGTGTTGCTGGAAAAGCGCAGCAGGTCAGGCAGCATCCAAGAAGCAGGAGAATCGACGTTTTGGGCATGAACCCTTCTTCAGGCCCGAAACGTCGATTCTCCTGCTTCTTGGATGATGCCTGACCTGCTGCGCTTTTCCAGCAACACATTTTCAGCTCTGATCTCCAGCATCTGCAGTCCTCACTTTCTCCTCCTGTTTACCTGACCTTATATGTGGCAAGGGTGGGGGTGACCTCTTGTGTGATTACACACTGTGAAGCACCTTGAGATGTTTTCCTATGTTAAAGAAAAGTTGTTATTGTTCTTCGTCTTCTACTAATGTTTATGCTTCTTTGCAATCACCTGTCAAAGCAGAATCCAAAGCCACACCCAATTATTGCAGGATAAGTCAGCGGTGAACAAAGCTATTGCTCCAACTATGACAGATCCTCTGAGGAATACAGTCTGCCTAAACACTTACAGCAACATACATTCAATTAAGATGTACTTGTATTTTATTCCTGATGAAGGGCTTATGCCCAAAACATTGATTCTTCTGTTGCTCAGATGCTGCTTGACCTGCTGTGCTTTTCCAGCAACACACTCTCGATTTTATGAGTCTAGTCCTATCTACCAACCCTAGCAAACCTCGGCTCTGTAATATGACACATCAGAGCACTTTAAACTGTGCCCATTGTCACCGCTTTGTGTGAAGACTAACGTTTTATTGCACTAAGAAGGTATCTGTGATCTTTCTTCAAAAATCCAAGCTCCATTCTAGGACTATAGAGGTGTAATCTTCAGAAAGGAATTTTCAGCATGGACATATCTTTATTAATGATAGAAGGCATGAGATGTGGAAAGTGAATGCAGCCTCTGTATAAGAACTATCTGCCTAACTTGTATTGTAAACTTCTGTGTAGGAACCTGTAAAATATACTTCTATAACTGAATTAGCAACCATCTAACATGTAAAGTACAAATCTACTTAAAAAAAATAAAAGTCATGTTTTCATTCATTTGTTGCCTCATGTTGTCAATCTTTTGACTATTAGTGTTACTTGTGGTTTTTGTGTGGAAGTTTTGGAAGAGATCTGATCTGATCTGATCTGACTGGCTAGTGTTTCCAAGGTGGCTCATGGACAATTAGCTCCTGAGAGAGCTCCTCGCTGTGTATATCTATCCTTTGTGGCATCTACTGCCATTTTTTGCCCTTCCTCCTCCCATCTCCCTCTTCCATTGTTTTAACTTCCATCAGCTCAAGGTCCATGTTGAAGGCAAGAAAGAGCAGCAGAGCTGATCTTCATATCCACAGAAATCCAGGAATATGGAGTTTGAGAGAGAGCCAGATTTTTCCCAGAGCTTTCCCAAAGTAAGGATACCGTTGAGCCAGAGGGTTGGTGTCACGGTTTCTTTCTAACACTCCCATGATGCATTATGTGAAACTCTCTCATATTCACGGCAGTATATAAAACAAAGTACCCTTTAGATCAGTGCAGATGTTGGTGGACTGTAGAGATAGCATGAACATCAGCCATGAATTCCAAACTCAAAACGCTTGCAAAAATGTGCTTGTACTTATAACTAAAAAAGCTGAGTATATTGCCTAATTGGAAACTAGCTGTCCGTCTTGTATTAAATTGGTCTGTGATTTGAACAATGTCAGAGAAGGAAACTGGCATTTTTTTTACACTATGCTTTAGCTGTTCTTCTTTCTGTGGAAGGTATGATACTATTTGGAGAGCACAACACACTTGGAGTGAAAAAGCTTCCACAAGATAATGGGATCTTCCCCATGTTTAGAATTTGCCCCTATGCCTGACTTAGACTTCAAACATCCCAGCATTCCTCTGGAGTCACCAGGAATTAAAGATTAGCTTTTATTTTAGCATTAGAACTCTGAATTAAAGGGAGAAAAAAATCATAAGAAGATGAAAAAACATTAGGTAGAATCTTGTTCCCTGACCATTGAAGATTTGGTGGCTTGGGAGTGATTTAATTAGGCAAGAGGGTGGCAGGGATTGTTGGTATCACCATGACGATTAAACACATGGCAGGAAGGCCTTGAGCAACCTTGTTCAAGGGCATTGGGTGTCTGGTCAAGGGAACCAATGAAACGAAGACAAGGATCACTGACTGCCCTAACAGCCCTAGTTGCCAAATCCTAAACTATGACTCGAGAGTAAAATGAGGGACATTTTGATGGACATTTTGGTCTCTGGGCTGTCAGACTCTATGACTCTATGACTCTCTACTGTCCATTTAACCCAATCTCCACCCTCTTCCCCAGAGCGCACACACACTCACACTCACTCTCTCTCACACACACACAAACAGACTCACACCAATATGCGCACACACACACACACTTACACACACACACACACACACTTACACACACACACTTATACACACACACACACACACACACACACACACACACACACACACATACACACACACACACGGACACATGCTCAGTCACACTTTGTCTCTCACACACATGCACATACACACATAATCATATTCTTTCACACACACACATACATAAACACGCCTTGTCAGCCCTATCCCACCAGCGCTCATCTCTCGCCTGGGTCCCATCTCAATTCAAGGTCTCAGGTGGGCATCATGCCAGCAGCAGCCATCATCACAGCAGTGGCGCTGCTGAGCACAAGATGAACTACTAGCCTCTGGTTAGCAGCAGCTTTCAGTGGCTGAGATTCCTACCCTTGGGGCTCCGCTGGAACGATGGGAATGAGTGGGAGCATTGCTTGACATTGGGCAGACATGAGGGCCACAGGTGTAAGTGGGGTCTTGAGGTGGCATGGGAGGTAGATTGGGCAGTAAGGGGGTGAGGGAACATTAGTAAGAGTTGGAGGATCTGTCTGTTTTGAGACAAGATTCCAAATTGGAGACGGGATCTTTAACCCACTCCCCCACCTGGCAGCCTCTGTCGCAGCCACCAGACATTTTCATGAATCATTTGGCATGACTGCAGACCACACTGGCCTCACAACCATCCACCCTCCAGACCCTCCTAGAAGCCAAATTGAGAATTTTGCCATCCCCCCATTACACACCCTGACGATTGAAGTCCAGGCCTACATCACTGTTCCTCCAATGTCGCTGGTTCAAAATCCTAGCATTCCATTTCTCACAGCATTAGTGAGTTCAAGTAAGCAGCTGACCAGCTCATTCCCAAGGACAATTAAACTGTGGGCTTAAAGTGCTGGTCAGCAATACCCACTTCCCATGAACTAATTTTAAAAAAGGACAGTGAATGTGAGAAGCATATGCTATAATAAAAATGGGGTATCATTACTGTCTGTGTGGAAAGAACTGGAAGGGCAATACTGAGAGGAAATCCTTCAGTTTGGAGAACAGACAGGCATTTGTGAACATGAGTCCAGGGTAGTATATTACCTCCTGATGCAAGGATCAAGGATATAACAGAACATCTTTGGAACATTCTCTAGAGTAAGGTATATAGCAGAAGGTCATGGTTCACGTCATAGAATCCCTACAGGGTGGAAGCATGCCATTCAGCCCTTCGGGTCCACACTGACTCTGCAGAGAGCATCCCATCCAAACCCACCCTCCCAATCCCTGCAACCCCACATTTTCCATGGCTAATCCACCTAACCTACACATCCCTGGGCACGATGCACAATTTAGCATGGCCAATCCACCCTAACCTGCACATTTTGGACCAGAGCACCCGGAGGATTTGGTGTTGTGTGATGAGAAAAGGCTTAGCAATCACTATGCAGTAAATGAGCTTTTGGGAAATAGCAACCATTATATGATAGCATTTTATATAAAGTTCAAAAGCAACATACTTCATTCTGAAACTAAGGTCATAGAGTACAGTACGGAAACGCACCCTTCAGTACAACTCATCCATGATGAATATATATCCTAAATGAATCTAGTCCCATTTCTTCAACCTGAGCAAAGGAACCTATGAAGTTGTGTTGGGAAAATTATCTCATATAGATTAGGAAACTGCTGTAAAAAAAATTGATGATAGACAAGCAATGGCTAATATTTAAACAAACACTACAAGGCCTACAACTGATCGTAATTCCTCCACAGCACAAACACTCAATGGGAAAGGTGAATCAGTGAAAGAAGTTAAAGATTGCATATAATCAAGCAAGTGGCTTCTAAGAAACAGTACTAAACCTGAGCCCTGGATTATAACTGAGCAAAGGTGCACCAGGAAACTAGTATGGAAAGGGAAAAGAGAATATGAATGTGAACTAGGAAGAATGTAAAACTCTTCTCTCAAAACGTGAAGGGATAAAGATGAGCAAGAATAATTTGATTTGATTTAATTTATCACTGGCCCATGTACCAAGGTACAGTGAAAAATGTTGTCTTACATGCTTTATAGGCAGGTCGTACTATACGAGTGCATCAGGGTAACAGAACAGAGCGGAGGATACAATGTTACAGCTGCCAAAGAAGTCCATTCGTAAGTCTGATAACAGTGGGGAAGAAGCTGTTCTTGAATCTGTTCATACATGTACACCAACTTTTATATCTTTTGTCCAATGGAAGAGGATGAAAGATGTATAACCAGGATGCAAGGGGTCTTTGGTTATGCTGGTTGCTATCCCAAGGCAGCAGGAAGTATAGATGGAGTCAATGAATGGGGCTGTGTTCACAACTCTCTGTAGTTTCTTTTGGTCTTAGGAAGAATAGTTGCCATACCATGCTGAGATGCATCTAGATAAGACACTTTCTATGGCGCATCTATCAAAATTTGTAAGAATCTTTATGGACATGCTGAATTTCCTTCACATCCTGAGGAAGTAGAGATATTGTTGTGCTTTCTTGATTGTAGTGTCAACATGGGAGGACCAGGACAGATAAGTAGTGAATGTCACTTCCAGGAACTTGATGGTCTCCACTTCACCTCATGCAGACAGGGGCATACCCTCCACTCCACAACTGTGGGCCAATCACATGTGGAGACAGGAGAAGCTATGAACAACAGGCAAATGGCAGGGAGTTAATTTACCTCCAAAGTATTAGGTAACCAAGGGATCTGTGTAATCGAACAGCGAAAATAAATTATTACTATTACAGAGGTAGAACTTGGAAAATTATTTGAACAAAGAGTAAATTTCCTGGACTTTATCCCAGACTGTTGAAAGGAAATAGCAATAGAGATAATGGATGCTTTTGTAGTTAGCTTCCATAACTCTATAGATTTTTGTAAGGCTCCTAATAACTGGAAAGTAGCAGGATTGAAGAGGAGACATTGAAGCTGAGTAGTAAACTGCAGACTTGTTAACTTGACTCCCATAAAAGGAAAGTGTGAAGCTATGATAAAATATGCTGTAACTGAACATTTAGAAAATAATGGGAAAATTGGGCATAGTCAACATGGATCTGTGAAATAAAAATAATGCTTGACAAAATGGAAGTGAAAATGATTGGGAAGAGTAGGTTTTCAAAGGGATCATGATGTCCTTGTTCACGCGTTTGTAAAACTAACATGCAGTTTTACCAAGGTATTAGAAAGGCATTCATACATTATATTGGCATTAATTTCAAGGGGATTTGAGTAAAGATGCCTTGCTGTAATTGTATGGAGCCTTGGTGAAACTGCATTTGAAGTAATGTGTACAGTTTTGTCTCTTGGTCCAAGGACAGATATACTAATCACAGAAGGAGTTTAACGGATTATTACCTGAGGTTATGGGATTGTTTTATTAAGAGAGATTGAGGAAACTTGGTCTGTATTCTCTGCTATTTTGAAGAAACTTACAAAATTCTTAAAGGGCAAGATAGGGGGATGGGTACCTAAATTCAGCAGGGGGGTGGGAACCTAAATTCAGCAGGGGGGTGGGAACCTAAATTGTAGTTCCACTGTCCAGGAGGTTGCGAGTAGTGAGGTTAGAGATAAGGTTTCAAGGTCACAAGAGTGCATTGGCAAGCAGGAAGGTGGTTTGAAGTGTGTCTACTTCAACGCCAGGAGCATCTGGAATAAGATGGGTGAATTTGCAACATGGGTTAGGAACTGGGACTTCGATGTTGTGGCCATGGATAAAGCAGGGACAGGAATGGTTGTTGCAGGTTCCGGGATTTAGATGTTTAAGTAAGAACAGAGAAGATGGTAAAAGAGGTGGAGGTATGGTATTGTTAGTCAAGGATAGTATTACAGTGGCAGAAAGGACGTTTGAGGACTCGTCTACTGAGGTAGTATAGGCTGAGGTTAGAAACAGGAAAGGTGAGGTCACCCCCTGTTGGGAGTTTTCTATAGGCCTCTGAATAGTTCCAGAGATGTAGAGGAAAGGATTGCAAAGATGATTCTGGATAGGAGAGAGAGAAACAGGATAGTTGTTATGGGGGACTTTAATTTTCCAAATATTGACTGGAAATACTATGTTTGAGTACTTTAGATAGGTTAGTTTTTGTCCAATGGGTGCAGAATGTAGACACAATATGTAGACAGGCCAACAAGGCGCGAGGCCACATTGGATTTGGTTTATTTGGAAGTAGGAGTGAAGGAGTAGCACTCCAAAAGCTAGTGCTTCCAAATAAACCTGTTGGACGATAACCTGGTGCTGTGTGATTTTTAACTTTGTCCACCCCAGTCCAACACTGGCTCCTCCACATCATAAAATAAATTAAACACTAAATTCTTTCACACGCTTTAAAACTAGTAGCCAGGTAACTTGTTACCTGATGAAGGAGCAGTGCTCTGAAAGCTAGTACTTCCAAATAAACCTGTTGGACTATAACCTGGTGTTGTGTGATTTTTAATTTATTTTAGTTTTAATATCAATTGAAAATAAGCACCATTAGAGTATTAGTACAACTACAACAGATAGATTTCCTACCTATTTTATATTTTGAATATTTGACTCAGAAACTGAATTGCATACATGTGTGTAATTTTCAGTCCACTAAAAGTAATGTGGTTGACTCTTTAAAGGCTCCAATCTAATGGTTCCTAGGATCAGAAATTCCAAGTCTCTATCATTGCACAAAGCCAGTGTTAAAATTCCCCATGGCCTTCATTGACGTTACACATCAATTATAGATCAACACTTCGACCCATTGATTCAACTCTCCAACTGTGCAGAATCACAGAATTGAAGGAGGCCATTCGTACCATTATATCTGCACTAGCCCTCCAAATGAGCCATTCACTTAGAGCCATCCTTCTGCTTTCTTCCTTTAACTTACATGTTGTTCCTTTTCAAATAACAGTCCAACTTGTTTGAAGCTCTACTACATTGTTAGATATAGCATTCCAGACTCCAACTCCTTGCTGCATGAGAAAGCTTTTTCTGATGTAAGTTTTGCTCCTCTTGACAGTTACATTAAATCTGTGCCCCTTCACTCTTAATTCTTAGTGGGGGCAGTTTCTCCCAATCTGCTCTGCCCAAGCCCCTCATGATTTTGAATAACTCCACCAGATCTCTTCTCAGCCTACTCTTCAAGAAAATAAAATCCTAACTTCTCCAATCTATCTTCACAACTGCAGTTGCCCATCCCGGGAAGAATTCTGGCAAATTAGCACTTCTCCAACCTCTCCAATGTCTTCCTAAAGTGTAGTGCCCCGACAGACAATATTCCAGCTGAGGACGAACCAGTGTTATATGCATATTCAACAAAATCTTCTTGCTCTTGTACTCTATGCCCTATTGATAACATCCAACACACAGTATGTTTTATTATCCTGAACCTGACCTGATGCCTTTAATGACCAGGTCTGGTCTCCCTGTTATAGGAAAGCTATTATTAAGGTGGAGAGGGTTCAGAATAAATTAAACAGGATGTTGTCAGAAATGGAGGGTTTGAGTTATAAGGAGAAGCTGGGACATATTTTCACTGGAGTGTAAGACCTTGAGGGATGGTTTATAAAATCATGAAGATTATAGAAAAGGTGAATGGCAGGTGTCTTTTCCTTAAGGTAGGGGGTTTCAAGACTAGGGGCATATTTTTAAGGCAAGAGGAGAAAGATTTTAAAAAGACTTGAGGGGCAACATTTTTTTACACAGAGAGTAGTTCGCGTATGCAATGAACCTCCAGAGGAAGTGGTGGATGTACAGTTACAACTTTGAAAAGACATTTAGATAAGTGCATGAAAAATAACTGTTTGGAAGGATATAGGCCAAGTGCAGGCAGGTGGGACTGATTTGGATTGGGATTACGGTCAGCATGGACTGTTTGGACCAAAGGGCCTCTTTACGTGCTCTATCATTCTCTGACTTATACAACCTAATTTAAACAAATTCAGCTATTTAATAACACCTACCTACAACCAAACATGTCCACCCCATCTCTACACTCCTGCTGTCACTTTTTCCAAAATAGAAAATGCAGTGTAAACCATTTCCAGACAACAGTTACAGCAGTGGATGAGCTCAGTGCTATGGACACCCTGCTTAACATTAATGCTGTGATCTCGGAGTCAGCAATTTCTTAGCTTTTAATGCAATTACAATGGAGGCCTTATGATCAGAATGTTTCCAGATTCGATCAGCGCGGGGTGAGTAGAGCTCAGGCAGAGCAGTCAGGAGAGGGATATGATCCAGCTGTGCGTCCCATCACCAGCAGGCATTCTGTCAAAGATTGTGAGTATTGTGCAATCATCAGTTAAAGTCAGGACTCAGCTTTACTGTCATATCATTCTGTTTCAAACAGGCTGTCTGCACTGACAGCTTCAACACATGCATGGGACAGAAGGGGGTCCTGCAATTCATGTGGTCCTGGCCCAGCTTGAGGCAATTTAGGAGAATAAAAGGGGATGCACAAAGGGGAAGAAAAACAGAAAGTACTTTTACTAAAAGTAAATTCTAGTCTGTCTTCTATTTTGAAGCTGCCCCTACATGGGATCATCAAATATATCAGGGACAAGCTAATATGTTTACAGTACATTAAGAATTTGAAAGATCAGCAGTTTAAAATTCAATGTGATCACTTTTGTCCAGTATATTAGTTTGCAATCAGCATTTCTGCCTTGGTCCCTTTCCACGGACCAAGAGAGTTCAAGTAATGTCAAAATTGCTGAAGGTCACAGCTATGCTTAATCAAAGTTTTACTAGCAAAGGATCCAGTTCATTGCACTAAATTTAACTTCTCGCTATAGATGGGCAGCAATGAGACCAAATGAAGGTGGGACAGGAGGCTTTAAATGTACAGGAACCCTGGTCGGAATGCACACAAGCCTTCCCAGTACAGCTGACACAGCAGGTATGTTTCAGGAGAGAAACTTTTCGCCAGTCATGTATGAATGTGTGCTATTTATTATTCATTGCAATTGAAACACAAATTACTCATCCGCTTCAAAGTGCCTGTTACAGCGTTATTAACAAGGTCCATGTTTCTATTTACAATTGAAAAATTAATTGATTGATCTGAAAATAAAAATAAGGTCTCACATCTTGTGTTGTTTCCAAAGTTCCGGGCTCAAAGCCTGACCTCTGTCTCTGAACTGGGCTGGGTTTTAACAGCTTCTGGATGCTCTTGGTGGTTGTCCATGAAAAGGTAGTGGCAACAACCATGAATATCTACCAGGCTGAGCTTAGCCTTTCACATCAGAGGAAGGCGCGAATAGCTTGCTCATTTGACCTCACTAGAGGAAGCATCAATCAATGAGGAATTAATGACTCTCATCCAGACAATAATATACGTTCTCCCGGTGCTTCTTGCCAAAATTAGCTCAATTTGTACCTTCCTTTGTCACCAAAGCTCAGTCATTGCAGATGGACGCACTAAAGGAGGAATGCAGGTATCGTAAATCATAGTTAATTTGCAGAGACATAAAAAAAACCATTGCACCTGAGCTCTTGTTTTCAAGCAAAAAGAGTAGAACTTTTCTGTTGCTGATCTAAGAAAAGTCCAGCAATTCACAAGGAGGGTGGCCTGCAAGAGAAAGGGTTAAAATACCTGCAGGATCCAGATTTACAGAATGACTTAAATCTCTGATAAACCCATGGAGGGGACCTATAGAGAAACAGCCACAGGGGACTACATGGGGATCCTGTAGCACCTGTTCCAAACATTTTTCATTACATGCAATGTATCGGTGTTACCAAAGCAGGATCCGGGGAGGGCACGGATTCAGTTTCAGACAGTATGCTTTCAAAACTTTTTCAGATGTTCTCGTACTTTGACACTTCAGTAAGTAGTAGTTAGTCAGGAGATTCTCTACTTTGTGGTCCGCTCTGCCTTCTACTGGTGGGGCAGTTGTCAGCAGATAATCCCTGTTTGATTTCAAGCTTTTCAATTAATTCATTCAATTGTTTACATTTCAATTGTTATTGAGAAAAGTTTGAAAACAGACATTCTACATCATAAAACACTAAGTCATTTTATATTTCAGATACATTTCACACATAAATGTTTGATTGGGTGCCTGTGTGAAATATGCAGTAAATACAACTGTTCATAAGTAAACTGAAATGAAGTATTTTATATTATGACACTAATGAATAAGTGTTTTATTCAAGTGCATCAGATAAATACATTTATACTAAAATGCATTAAGCATATGGCACTGAATTACCATTCAAATTATCCTTCATATTTCTATTGCTAACAGCTAATGTAACAACTAGACCCCAGGTGAGGTTACTGAATTTGTTGCGGATTCAGACAGAGATATTAACCATCTGGACCAAGGAACTGAGAGCATTGTTCCCAAGTTTGCAGGTAACACAAATAAAGGGGGAGGGACAGTCGTCTCTCCTTGCAAGATGAAGGATGCTGTGAAACTTGAAAGGGTTCAGAAAAGATTTACAAGAATGTTGCAGGGCTGGAGGGTTTGAGCTATAAGGAGAGGCTGAATAGGCTGGAGCTATTTTCCCTGGAGCATTGGAGGCTGAGGGGTGACCTTGTAGAGGTTTGTGGAATAATTAGGAGCATAGATAACAGTTCAAGGTCTTTTCTCCAGGGTACGGGAGTCCAAAACTAGAGGGCATAGGTTTAAGGTGAAAGGAGAAAGGGGGAAAGATTTAAAAGGGACCTAAGGGGCAACGTTTTCATGCAGAGGGTGGAGCATGTATGGAATGAACTGCAAGAGGAAGTGGTGGAGGCTGGTACAACTACAACATTTAAAAGGCATCTGGATGGGTATATGAATAGGAAGGGTGGGAGTGGGACTAGATTAATTTAGGATATCTGGTCAGCATGGATGGGTTGGACCAGAGGGTCTGTTTCTGTGCTGTACATCTCTATAATTCTATTAGCGGGGAGGCTGCAGAAGGGCTTGGACAGGCTAGGACAGTGGGCAAAGAAGTTGCAGATGGAAGACAATGTGGGAAAGTGTGAGGTTATGCATTTTGGTCAGAAGATTTGAGGCACAGACTATTTTCAAGATGGGAAAGGCTTCAGGAATTTGAAGCATGAAGAGTCCTATGAGTCCTAGTTCAGGATTCTCTTCAGGTTAACATGTAGGTTCAGTTGACCATTAGGAAGGCAAATGCAACGTTAACATTCATTTCATGAAGGCAAGTCCTTCATTCGAGGATCATTCTTGTAAAACCTCCTCAGAACCACCTCCAAAGCCAGCACGTTCTTCCCTAGGTACGAGGCCCAAAACTGCACACAATATTTCAAATGTGGTCTGACCAGAGTCTTACACAGCCTCAGCATTTCAACTCTGCTCTTGTATTCAAGCCTTTGAGCTCTTTTGACCAGATTGCTAATGTATAACGTGAATAGTTGTGGCCCCAACAATGACCCCTGTGGAACTCCACTCATCACCAACTGGCATCCTGAAAAAGACCCCTTTATCTCCACTCTCTGCCTTCTGCCAGTCAACCAATCCTCTATCCATGCTCAAACACTGCCACTAAAACCATGGGTCTTATCTTATTTAGTAGCCTCCTGTCCATCACTTTTTCAAAGACCTTATAGAAATCCAAATAGATCATATCTACTGGTCTCCTTTGTCTAGCTTGTTCATTACCCCATCAAAGAATTCTAACAGACTTGTCATGCATGACGTCCCTTTGACGAAGCTATGCTGACTCTGCCCTGTCTTACCATGTATTCCCAAGTACTCCAAAATCTAATCCTTAATGATGGATACTTAAATCTGACCAATGACCAAGGTTAGGCTAATGGGCCTACAGTTTCTGCTTTCTGCCTCCTTCCCTCCTTAAACAGGAGTGTTACGTTTAGCCAGTTCCCAACTCAGACCCTTCCTGTTTTCAGTGATTCCTGAAAGATCACACCAATGTCTCCACAATCTCCTCAGCTATCTCCTTCAGTACTCAGGGGTGTAGTCCATCCTTTCCAGGTGATTTATTGATCTTCTGACTTTTTAGCTTCCCCAGCACCTTCTCCTAAATGATGGCCACTACACTCACCTCTATCCCTGACTGTCTTGATGTTCTGGTATGTTGCTGGTATCTTCCACTGTGAAAACTGATGCAAAGTACCTATTCAGTTCCTCTGTCATTTCTTTGTTCACCATTATTCCTCATTTTCCAGCCGTCAACTCTTGCTTCTCTCTCAACTTCTTTATATCTAAAAAAATCTCTTGCAATCTCCATTTGTATTACTAGTTAGCTTGCTCTCATATTTCATCTTCTCCTCCTTTATTGTTTTTTAAGTTATCCTCCAGTGTTTTTTAAAGGCTTCTCAATCCTCTCGCTTCCCACTAATCATCATCACATTGTATATTTTTCCTTTTGCTTTAATGCTGTTCCTGATTATCTTTGTCATTCACGGTTGCCTCATCCTCCCGTTAATATAGTTCTTCTTCCTTGATGAATTTCTGCTGTGTTTCCTGAATGACCCACAGACACCACTGTCAATGTTGCTTCACCATCCTCCATGCTTGGCTCCCCTAACAATAAATTCTGGCCAGCTCCTCTCTCATACATTTGTAGTTACCTTTACTCAAATGTTATGTGATTCTATCTTCTCCCTCTCAAACTGCATGGTGAATTCTTTCACATTATGGTCACTGCCCCCCGAGGGCTTCCTTCACTTTAAGTTCCCTAGTCAAGTCTGCCTCAGTGCACATCATCAGGCCTGTTCACTTGTTGGGTCGACTGCAAACTGCTCCAAAAAAAAACTAGAGACAAATTCCTTTTTGTAGGGATCCTCTACCAATCTGATTTTCCCAGTCCACCTGCATGTTGAAGAGCCCCGTCTTTATTGTAGTAGCGCCTTTCCTACGAGACCTTTCTATCTCCTGATTTATTTTCTTCACCACATCCTGACTACTGCTAGGAGGCCTGTACAAAACTCCCACCAGGATCTAGTTTCCTTTGTGGTCCTTCAACTCTACCCACACAGATTCTACACCTTCCAATTCTATATAATTTCTTGCTGTTGATTTAATTTCATTTCATACTAAGAAGGCAACCCTGTCCCCTCTGCCCACCTGCCTGTACTTTCAATAGGACGTATATTCTTGAATGTTTAATTCCCAACCTTGCTCCCTTGCAGCCACATCTCTGTGATACCAAAATCAGCCCTGCCAATTTCAATGTGTGCTACAAGCGCACGTACCTTGTCTCATATACTACGTGCATTTAAGTACAACACCCTCAGTCCTGCATTTATTCCCCTACTTTTCGTAGTTGTCCCCTCATCTGTAATGCCTGAGATTAGATTCCGGGCCCTTTCCACAGCCTCTGTCTGATTATTTGTTCTGGAAACTTCAATAATCTCTGCTAAGCTTTTCCAAAATCTTCCATGCAACTGAACCCACCCTCCAACTATTTAGTTTCAAGCCCTATCCACACCCTTAGTTATGTAGTTCGCCAGGACTCTGATCCCAGCATTGATTCAGATGGAGCCCATCCCATCGGAATAGCTCCCTCCTTCCCAAGTATTGATGCCAATGTCCCATGAATTCATGCTGGTTGCTCCCACGCTAATCTTTAAGCCACACCTTTACCTCTTTAACCTTGTTGATTGTGTGCCAATTAGCTCAGAGCTCTGGAATTTATTACCTTGTCAGTGCTGCTTTTCCAATTAGCCCCTGGCTGCTGTTATTCCCTCAGCAGAACCTCTTTCCTTTATCTACCAATATCGCTGGTTCCTGCATGGACCATAAGAACTGGATCCACCCCTCCCACTCAAGTTCCTCTGTAGCCCAGATAAGATATCCCGATCCTGGGCACCAGGCGGGCAATGCAGCATTTGGGACTCTCGATCCTGGCCACAGGGAACAGTGTCTATTCGCCTGATTATATTATCCCCGTTAACAACTATGTTTCTTCCCTTGAATGGCTTCCTGTGCCAAGGTGCTATGGTCAGTTTGTTCATCCTCCCCACTCTGGTCCACACAGGGAGCAAGAATCTCAAATCCGTTAGATAATCTCAGCACTACCTCGTGGATCCTTCTACCTGCCTCATTCATAGGAGAAAGTGAGGTTAAAATCAATCTGGTCCTCACCTTCCACCCCACCAACCTCCAGATACATTACATCATCCTCTGCCACTTCTGCCACTTACAAACAGACTCCACCATCACAGATATATTTCCTTCCCCACCCCTATCTGCGTTTCAGAGAGACCAATCCCTCTGTAATGCCCTTGTCAGATCCACCCACCATCCCACACCCCACACCCAGCACTTTCCCTGCCAACACAAGAAGTGCAAAACCGGCGCCCACACCTCCCCCTTCACCTCCATCAAAGGGGGGCACAAAGGATCCTTCTACATCCAACAGATATTTACCTGTACTTCCACACACATCGTCTACTGTATATGCGGAAGAATATCTCTGAGACATGTGCACCAACCAAATTCACTCCCCGTTAGCTGAACACTAACTCCCCCACCCACTACACCAAGGACGTGCAGGTCCTGGGCCTCCTCATCGCCAATCCCTAACCACCCAACACCTGAAGGAAGAATGCCTCATCTTCTGCCTTGGGACCCTGCAACCACACGGGATCTCACCAGTTTCTTAATTTCCCCTTCCCCCAACTTATTCCAGTCCCAAGCCTCCAACTGCCCTCTTCACCTGTCCATCTTCCTTCCCAACTATCCACTCCAACCTCCTCTCCAACCTATCACCTTTCTCTCCCCCCACCGCCTTTCATCTACCTATCACATTCCCAGCTACCTTCCCCCAGATCTACCCAGCTCCCATTTATCTCTCAGGCCCTCGGCCCATAAGCCTCTTTCCAGATGAAGGGCTTGTGCCTGAAATGTCAATTCTCATGCTCCTCAGACGCTGCCT
Source organism: Chiloscyllium punctatum (assembly GCF_047496795.1). Lineage (NCBI taxonomy): Eukaryota > Metazoa > Chordata > Chondrichthyes > Orectolobiformes > Hemiscylliidae > Chiloscyllium > Chiloscyllium punctatum. Next base: position 90,829,656 of record NC_092751.1, read on the forward strand.
GACCTGCAGTGCTTTTTCGGCACCTGACTCAACTCTGCCTCACACTCTCCTATCCCTAACCACTGACCGAATTCGAGGCAGTTAATCTAAGGGGTGTGACTGCTTCCTGAAACACAGAGTCCAGGTAACTCTCCCCCTCCCTGATTGATCATAGGGTTCAAAGCTCAGAGTCTAGCTCATCAAATCTGAGCCAGAGTTCCTCAAGCTCTTGCCAGAGATGTTGTCACTATGAACCACAATGCAGTTACCAGCTCCCACATACAGATGTAACACACCTCCTGGCCCTGCACCTCTCTTTTAATTACTTAGTTATAATTTGATTTTTTAAAAATTCTTACTAGTCTTTTAATTTATAGCCTGTAAATACTTACCCTATTTACCTTTAATCTGACAGTAATAGACAATCAAACTAGTAACTATCACCAACCAATGAATTTATCTTTGATGTCACTCCTTTGTGCTGAGCCCCAATCCTAAATTTCAATTTATTCTATTAAAAATAAATCTTTTAGCTCTGAGCCAACAATTGGAAGCAAAAAGTCCTTCTTCCCTTCTGCACAGATTTCCCACATTGCTTCCAAATTCTCTGCGCTCTATACTCACTGAGACCGTGTGTCACTCCGGATGTGATCTCTCTTTCTTGACCATGCTCAACTTACACTGGATACTCCCAGATCAGTCAAATGCATTTTGATGGATTTTAAATTGGTAGGTATCAGTTGGGAGACAAATAGGAATGTTGCTATTGGCCATCATACTCTAAAATTAGGGAGAAGAGATAACTGACCAGATTCTCTCCTTCTTTGTTTCTGAATATCATGACCCATGAAATTAGCCCCAGTGTGTCTTCCTAAGAAAACTGAGATGTACATATTCCATTGGTAAAGTACAACTAACAGTTGTTAACGTGAGACTCCATCCACTTTGTCAAGTGGCCTTAACGGAACAGTTCGAGGAGAAGTGGTAAGGTATTTCAGAAACATAGAACATAGAACATAGGACATAGAACAATACAGCACAGAACAGGCCCTTCGGCCCACTATGTTGTGCCGAACTTCTAACCTAGATTAAGCACCCATCCATGTACCTATCCAAATGCCGCTTAAAGGTCGCCAATGATTCTGACTCTACCACTCCCACGGGCAGCGCATTCCATGCCCCCACCACTCTCTGGGTAAAGAACCCACCCCTGACATCTCCCCTATACCTTCCACCCTTCACCTTAAATTTATGTCCCCTTGTAACACTCTGTTGTACCCGGGGAAAAAGTTTCTGACTGTCTACTCTATCTATTCCTCTGATCATCTTATAAACCTCTATCAAGTCACCCCTCATCCTTCGCCGTTCCAACGAGAAAAGGCCGAAAACTCTCAACCTATCCTCGTACGACCTACTCTCCATTCCAGGCAACATCCTGGTAAATCTCCTCTGCACCCTCTCCAAAGCTTCCACATCTTTCCTAAAGTGAGGCGACCAGAACTGCACACAGTACTCCAACTGTGGCCTAACCAAAGTCCTGTACAGCTGCAACATCACTTCACGACTCTTGCATTCAATCCCTCTGCTAATGAAACATAGCCAATGTTCCTCCCTCATTCACCAAGTTATTCCAGTGATATAACCAATGTTCTTCCCTCATTCACCAAGTTATTCCAGTGACATAACCAATGTTCCTCCCTCATTCACTAAGTTATTCCAGTGACATAACCAATGTTCCTCCCTCATTCACTAAGTTATTCCAGTGATATAGCCAATGTTCCTCCCTCATTCACCAAGTTATTCCAGTGATATAGCCAATGTTCCTCCCTCATTCACCAAATTATTCCAGTGACATAACCAATGTTCCTCCCTCATTCACCAAATTATTCCAGTGACATAACCAATGATCCCCCCTCATTCACCAAGTCATTCCAGTGACATAGCCAATGTTCCTCCCTGAATCACCAACACCAAAACAGCTTATCTGCTTATTCCCTGTTTCAAGAACTTTGCAATGCACAAATTGGATGTTGCCATTTCCTACATACCAACAATGAGTGCACTCTAAGTTTGTTGGTTCTGAAGAGCTTTGAGAAGGCAGAGAAAATGAAAGGCACATTACTAAATGCAAGCCTTTCTTCTTACTTTATTAACAATGTACCATGGTCGACCAGGATCTTCAACTCTTGCCTTATTGCTCAGTTATGAAATGGGAATCATTGCAACAAATGGAAGGATAATAGATTGATCACATTTTATAAAATATGGAATGGACTGAAGGGAAATTACAGATAAAAAGTGAGCACAAGATTGCCATAGACAAGCTACAAAAACTAATTGTTTCCAAGACAGGAACATCAAGCTCTCTTCCTAAAGACAATCCAACAAGGAACAAACTGCCAAAGGAAATAGTCACAGCCATATCACTTGAAATTTTCAAGACCAATCTCTTGATTATTTCTATATATAAACTTCTTGTTGCCAGGGCTACTGTAAAAGCAGGTCATGTCTGGTTTAACTATCATCAACCATGCAAATGTTGAATGTGGATGTTAGTCTATGCTACAGACACGGTCAAAATAGAAGGAGTCTGGGTGGGGTAGTGAAAGGGTTAAAATTACCAGCGATTTTATTGGGTTCCGCCTCTCCATTCTCCTTTTATTTAACTAGTGATAGGGAGAATGGTACTTAGGGTTGACCATCAATTTGACAGCATGATTATCTCTCATTTAATATTTGCAAAATGTCATATGTCTAATCACCCTACCACACTCTACAAGCTTAGCTAACTCGTCACTTATTGTCAAGCACTGCACCATTCATCAGTTCCCTGAGTTAGATACAGGAAAGCAGCCAGCACCTCTGGGACAGAACTGTCGTATTAAACAGGATTTTATGAAGATAAAAGTAAATGTGCCAACTCAGGACTTACATTGTGGAAACTGCTGTCAAAAGCCCACAGGTCAAAGATAAGGCTGCAATGTTTTAAACCTGTCTCCTCTCTGTGCTTTCTAGAGATGGAACTCTTTATAGGAACCACAGAATTAACTCTCAGGATTTATAAGAAGGCAGTTTGTGACAAAAAAAAGTTTTATGTTTCAAATGTTATGGTCTTACTTCAAAATCAAATTTAAAATCAAATCTATATTAGTTCACCTGACCTATGGACTAATCTATTTCACAAATACTTGTAACTTTGTTAAAATAGTACTATATCATATCTTATTTTGAGAGTACCTGCAGATGCTGAAGCAGTCCATGTCCAAATGCAGCAAAATCTGGACAATATCCAGGTTTGGGCTGAAAAGTGTCAAGTAACATTCACACCACACAAATACATGCGATGATCATCTCCAACAAGAAAGAATCTCGCCATCGGTGCTTGACATTCAATGGCATTACCATCGCTCGCTATCATATCCTGAGGGTTACCATGTCCAGAAACTGAACTGGACTTATATAAGTGTAGGGACTATAAGATCAGGTCAGAAACTGGGAATACTGCAGCGATTAACCCACCTCCCTATTCTGTAATGCCTGTTCACCATCCATCAATAGTGTGCTGGAATATTTCCCACTTGCATGGATGAGTGCAACTCCAGCAACACTCAGATAGCATAACGCCATCCAGGACATCTCAGCTGCTTGGCTGGCAACAAGTACACAAACATCCATCCCCTCCACCTCCAATGCTCAGTCAGTGTGTACTATCTGCAAGATGCACATTAGGAATTCACTAAGTGTCATTAGATAGCACCTTCAAAACTCACAAATAGGGCCTTCTAGAAGGACAAGGGCAGCAGATACATGGGAACACCACCATCCACAAGCTCCCCTCCAAGTTACTCACCATACTGACTTGGACATATATCGCCCTCCCTTCAATGTCACTAGTTCACAATTCTGGAGCTCCCTCACTAAGGAAGGGAAGCCTTGTGTATTTACCTACAGCATATGGGCAGTACTGGTTCAAGAAGACAGCTCACCACCACCCTCTGAAGGACAGCTAGGAATGAGCCATAAATGCTGGTTCTGGCAATGATGCCTGCATCCCATGAGTGAATTAAAATGAAATCGCAATCTGTGTATAATTCAGTTCTCCATTCTGCTTCTCTTGTACATACATTTTTAACAATAAAATGAGCAAAGATAGATTAACATACTCATTAATATATTATAATCTATATATAACAAATTAAAAATTAAAACACGCTTTCAGTTACTCAAGGCAAGTTTGGACAGATTCAATTCAACTCTTAAATCACCGACATAAATAGCAAAAGAAAAACATTTTGTTGAACATTGTCAACATGGTATATAATGGCAGTGTAAGTTATCAATATCTGATAATAGAAAATCAATAACTTTTTAATAACAATTCTATTAATTGTAATGAGTTGCATAAACTGTAATAATTTGTGCAAAGCTGCTAATTGGGAGAAACTAAATAGAAATCAATTAGGCTGTTGAATCAAAACATTCTCTATGTATCACTCTGTTTTCAATTAAGAATGTGACATATTTCCTCAAATGTTCTTACAATGGATTTGACCTATCCCCATACACCATATCTCTGGTTTAATGCAGAGTAGAGAGTGAAAGTTAACAAAATTGACAAGTTTGTGCAGACTGACTCCCAGTGACCAGGGAAGATAGCTGTCATTGGCAGTAATGATTGTAGAAGGTGGGAAAGGAAAATGGATGAGAAAGTTAAGGTCAAGGGTGATTTCAGTGAAGAATATGAATAAAGGGTAAGCTCAAGAAACCACGTGTTAGTGTTAAATGTCTTTAGTAGGGCTAAGATCTAAATACAGAATATGTTGCAATGTCAGTCAGTAGCTGAACATAATGTGGAAATGCCAGTGTTGTTTTGGGGTGGACAAAGTCAGAAGTCTCACGTCACCAGGTTATAGTCTCCGAGGGTTTATGTAATATCAGAAGCTTTCAAAGTGCTGCTCCTTTGTCAGATGTAGTGGAGGTAAGCACACAAAGACAGAGTAGAAAGGCAGTAGCTGAAAATGTAGCAAATGTGGATAGGTTTATACCTGGCCATAATGTCTCTTTTGCTTTGTTGAAATGACCTCAAAAGGACAAATCTCTTTGATCATTCCTGAGCTGAAGTTCTGCAAAAGAAAAGAAGGTTCCAACAAGTTTATTTTCAATGTTGAATCAGTTGGTGAGCTATTGAAGAAGAGACAAATGCTTAAGTCCAAACCTTTCCAGGTTATTCTATTGATTCCATTGCATAGGTAGATATTATATGTTTGTCTCCCTTAGCAAGTTTTGAGAAGATTTGTAGAAAGCAGGAAACATCAGCAGTGCTTCGTCCAGAGGCTCACTGAGGATGTTACTGAGTATGGTGATGAAATGTCTGAAAATGAACCTTCCAGCTTAGGGAGCAAACGTACATCCATTCTCTTCTTAGCTTTCACCTTGTTCTGGTCAATTTTAAATGCTGTTCATCTGTAATGAGCCGTAATGAGGAAGTGTTCTATGCTGAAATATTGGCCATATTCTGTCGACTAGTGCTGTCTAAGCAGCAGCATGCTCCAATATATTCAATTGCATCACAGATTGACAATATTTGTCATCATTTGTATCTTCTATCTCAAAATCTAAAATGCTCGCAAGATCCGTACTGTAGTATTGCTTAATAAGAATACAAGTGTTAAATTGCAGTGTCAAATTGTACAGGTCTTATTCACTGTTAAAATGTTATAAAAAAGAAATAACCGTATGTTTCTTTGCACAGGGAAGAAGCCCTTCTTTCACGACTTGGTATCTGAATGGATGAAGAATGAAGAAGCTCCAGAAATCTTAAGTACGAAGCCAAATGTTTTAGATACCCAAAGGAGAGTAGAATTGAATGTGTGTGTGTCAATAAAAGGGATACTGGTGAGCAGCCCAGTATTATTGACCTTTTGGATAACTGGGGTACAACAAAATCAAAGATCATGCAAGGACGTCCGAAATACGTGGATGGTTTTAGTGATACGTCAAGCGCTGGAAGCATTTTGGATGAGGCAGACAGAGAAGTGAGTAGGCTTACAGAGCGTGCTTTTAAGAGCTTGTGTGTGGCAGAGGAAGGCATCTGTAATGACGTGGATATTCCCAGCTCACCATCGGCTGTCAGTGTGAATCAGACAGGTGACCCCCCAAGTTCAGACAAGGGCAAGCATTCTACGAGCGAACTGAAAAACTGTAATAAGTCATCGAAGCTACTCCAGAAACAACCAAAAGAATTACCTGACACATTCCACGAATCAACAGTCCAGTGTCCTGTTGAAAAAAACGATGCCAAAAGTGGCTCACAAACTGGCTTCTCAGGCGAAACTATTGGCTCAGATCAGCAGCTGGGCAAACAAAGGTCAAAAGTTTCTTCTCTGATTGAAGCTTTTGATCAAAGTGATAATGATTTCACAGGAGATATCACGGTGAGTGCAAAACAAGTTACTGTGAGTGGACACTCTGAATTGCCAGGGGGCAGTGATATTAAGGACATTGCACAATGGGATTCTTCAGCTATTATCAACTTGCACAAAGAGAAATCTAACTTCTCTGCTGCTTGTCAAGAAAAATATTGGGCAAACAAGAAGCAAATTCCACCAGGGAAAGGCAACAAAACCAATATTTTGAGCTACATGAAAACTGCACAATACAAAAAGGAAGGCCACATAACTGACGTGGCAATTCCTAATCATTCGAGTAAAAAGCTAGACAAAAGTTTATCTGAAATAGTCAGCAAAGTGAAGAAACCCGATTCAAAGAGCAACTTCCTTCACAGTGAGTGCAGTGCATTCAAATCCTGGCACGATCACAGTAAGCTTCTATTTGAGGGGGATAATCATGTTGAGAAATTGACTGCTAATCTTCAGTCCAGAGCAGAGATGCAAAACTTCTGTGATGATAATACAGTCAGTTATAGAAAGGTGTGTTCATTGGTGAAAGTGCAGTCTCCAAATGAAGTTAAAGTTAACACAATGCAGAGGCCGGTGAACTGTTCACCCAGTTGCAAGGATTCAGATTTTCATTCATTGCCATCTGAGTATAGTGTCAAAGCAAATGTAAAGCAACACAATAGTTTGCAGGTAAATGAGCCCGAAAAGAATAGTGGTTGTGCAACAGAAAATGGGGATGAGGGAAAGGGCTTTCAGCTGTGGAGAAGTTCAAGGAATCCACGATATAATAGGCAAACAGCTGCAGAGCTTGTGAGTAGAGATATTAGCTCCACAGAATGCTACCCTATAGCTGACCTTAAAGAGGCTCCAACACAGGCTGAACAAATCCCTCAAGAAGAGAGTCCCTCCTTCAGTATTTCAAAGCTTCTGACCCCAAATATTGTCCACAATACAAATGAGATGGACAGGTCAACACAACAGCCAATTGTAGTGACACCTCCTGTCATTCAACTTCCTGTGACTCAGGGAGATGAAGCTAGAGGTGGTGCTGATTACCAATATCGTGAGAATTATAAATCCAAGGCTTCAAGCCTGCTTTATAACCTCAAAGATGTCAGAAAACGAGTAAAATCCACCTACTCTAATGCTGGTACACCTCAGAACCATTCTGAACAAAGCAAGAACAAGGATTATATTTTCCAAAACATACATCGAGCCAGTGAAAGAACGTCTTCCGCACCTTTAAGACTAGGCATTAAGGAAAACCACATAGCTAACTCCATTGAACAGGAAAAACCTGATAAAATGCCTAATGCCAAAAATGTGACTACTCCTTCTGGGCATTTCAATAAAGCTACAGTTATCCATAAAGCTGAGCCAGACTCGTGGAAGAATGATGACTATCTCAACTTAAGGTCACCACAAACCGTTAGTGAAGCCAGAACGCAACCCAACTGGCGAACAAGAACTGCAAGGCCCCGTTCGGCGATGGTTACGACAGAAATTCGTGCAGAGAGAAGCTTGGACAGAAAGCTTGCGGTTCAACTGAACAAGGTCAATGAGAAGAAGGAAACGAGATGTCCTTCCACAACCTTCCAGAAAACATCAGCATCGGCGAGAAAAAGCCCAGAGGAGGCAGAGGCGATGCCAGAAAAGGCAGATGAAATGAAAAGTAGGTTCCATCACAGTAGAAAACTAGAGAGTTCCTCATTCAGCCACAGGAGCAGAACTGGCTGTCCAAAAGAAAATCATTTCAGAGAGCAAGGTGGTAAGTTGGCATTGCAAACAGCAGAAGACATCTGTCGACCAATGTTGGAAGCGAATGTATCAAATAACTGGATAGCTTCCCATTCTGCCAAAGAAGACAAAGGTACACAGGACATAAAATCACCAAACCAGTCCTATTTTGTCCTAGGTGATGATCGCTATCAAGACACAGAAAACATGACGGTTGACGTAGCGACTGAAAGGGGCACAGGTGGCAATGCCAAAAGGAACTTTTTGAATAGTTGGCCTGCAGCTGAGGAGGGCAAAGATACTGAAAAGAATGAGTTGCAATATTATGCACTCAGTGACACAGCATCCAATTCTGGGAGGAAAGCTGAGAATCAAAACTCACTTCTGGAGAATCAAGGTCACCTGCAAGAGAAAATGGCAAGAGATTTACCTGGACATAGAACGAAAGATGGTAGTCCCTTGGATATGACGTGTGAAGAAAAATTCTACAACATTTTCTCAAAGCAAGAAATACAAGGGCGTACAAACTCACCGAGGTCTGGTTTCCTTAAAAACAAAGACAACATGGTGAAAACATCCTCAGTAAGTAAAGGGGTGAAGCCAGCTATCCCCACATCAGTTCCTGAGGGTGTAGAAGCCAATACCTTTAAGGAAACACCAAACATGTTCCTGTCAGAAGGAAACCCAGAGTGTGACAAACTCGAGATTTCTGTGGAAAGATCAGCAGCAGCATATCCTCGGCCAGAGTCAACATGTAGCATCGATTCAAAAACAGCGGGTAAGCCTCCCGTTGTTCCTCCAAAGTCGGAAAAAGCATTACGCCGAGCCAAAAAGCTGGCCACCAGACGAAAAAAGGCTGATGTCAAGCAGAAAACACAAAGCATCGATGACACAGAAACCAGTGCAACTATATCCAATGTACCAGTGTCTCCCCCATGCGTCCCCATATCACAGACGCCTGTGGTTTGTTCTCCAGAACCAACACAGCCAATGGATTCATGTGTAATTCCAGCAGTACCCAACATCATGACATTAAATAGCATGCAGCCCATTGCATCTGTACATTCATTTCCATTAAGCCAAAGAAAATTGCTTCAAGATCCTGAAACCGGCCAATATTTTTTTGTAGATATCCCAATTCATGTACAGGCAAAGACACTGTATGACCCAGAAACTGACAAATACTTCCAGGTGTCCATACCCTCAACAGGTCAAAATACATCACTAGATTATTTTAATAATTCATATGTGTTATATCCTGGATTTCTGTCTTTTCCTTTAACTTCAGTATCATCTATCAGGTCACCATCTCAAATGTCAGCACCTGCAATTCTCCTGGATGTACAAGACAAGAGGAAACCTTTACATGAATGGACAAACACTGAAATGGGGCGCACAGGGGTTCAGGGAAATGAGCCATATATTGAGACACTTTTTGATCCTCACACTGGATACAGGGCAGATATTGAAGATGTGACTTGGTGCAATGCAATGAACAGTCAGTTGCAACCAGAAGGCCATAATTTGGACTTAATTGTAATGGGGGAGCTGGAGGATATTGCCGTAGAAAACAATTAGCAAAAGGTAACAAAGGCTGTGATAATACATGCTGAAGGAATCTCAGCCTTTTAAAGATTATGTTCCTGTCTGCAGAATAACTCAGAAATGACATCTCAAGTGATTCATACATGTTACTGCTTTGTAAGGTGGTTCATAACTATTCAAATGTTAAAGTAGACGTGGCATCAGAAATTGGAAAATCAAATAAAGAAGCAAAAGGGAAATAAACAATGCATCATTTCTTAATGATAAAGAAAAAGAGTTAACAGTTGCAAAAATTAATGGGCTTTGAAGCTAGGATAACTAAAACATACAATATATTTTAAGTTTCAGAGAAAATATGCATTGTGTGATTTTTGTTCCCATTATTTTACCTTTCTCTCAATATATCTGTAATAGTGAACTTTCTTCAGAAGTGTTCTGAAGAGTCGTATTACACTTGAAATGGTGACTTTGATTCTCTCTCCACAAATGGTGCCAGATCTGCTGAGTTTCTCCAGCACTTTTTGTGTTTGTTCCAGAATCTGCAGTATTTTTGCTTTTATGTCTGTAATGTTGTTTTCCCCTGAAGGTTAAAACTCACAGTTTTGATAAACTGAGGATGGTCTTGGCTGAAGTAAGCATTGACTATTTTTTAACATTTGATTTAAGTTTATTAAAATAAGGAGTGCAATGTTGATCCTAAAGTAGTCCCATGTTTTCTATTGCTAAAAATTGACAACATTTCATAAGTCTTGCACCAATATTCTATTCCCACATGAGAAAAGTGAGCACCTTCTTCAAACCATACCTACATTAAATCATTCCCAATCAGAACACTTCTGAATACAGCTTAGCTTTGTCTCAACTGAAATGTGCATGTGCTTCTCCAATACTCTCTCTGAAAGCTAACCTGTATAATTCCCTAAATGATAACCCTCCCAAGTTCCCAGCTCTTGCTTCATGTATCTCCACTATGCAATGATTAGACTAGATTAGATTCCCTACATTATGGAAACAGGCCCTTTGGCCCAACACGTCCACACCGACCCTCCGAAGAGCAACCTGCCCAGACACATTCCCCTACATTCACCCCTGACTAATGCACCCAATACTACGGGCTATTTAGCACGGCCAAATCACCTAACCTGCACATTTTTGGACTGTGGGAGGAAACCTGAGCACCCGGAGGAAACCCACACAGACAAAGGGAGAAGGTGCAAACTCCACACAGGCAGTTGCCCGAGGTGGGAATTGAACGGGGGATCCCTGGCGCTGTGAGGCAGCAGTGCTAACCACTGAGCCAGCGTGCCACCCCAAATGTGGTGAAACTTTATTCCATTAAGTTTTCAGGATGCAATAGCACCAATAATAATAATTAAGATTGTAATTTATCGATTATTTTGTAATCTAAATTAAGAAAAGAAGTATATGAGATAGCAACCCCTTCCACCTCTGAAGTTGAAGGAGGTGGGTGTAGAATTAAGCAGAGCTTGTGATAAGGAATTGGGCAGTAAATGGCAGGAGAGTTTTAGGCTCAAGATCTGAGCTGTGAGGTTACAAGGAACTTAGCTGATTCATCTCTTAATACCCTTTGCTCTGAGGGGATCCATATACTTCCTGGAAATATGTTGGTGACTAAATAAAATCTCATTGTGGTTCACTTGTCCACCAGCAACACAGATCTCAGCTGGGACTGTGGTGCACAGGTTGTAATTACATTGATTTGAAACAGAATAAGAGCCATCTCTATCTCGAAACGCCTGTTGCTCTTGGGCAGACACTGAATGAGGGCTTACGTGCATTTTATGCTTCATTGTAATTTTCTCCATAACTAATTAACTCACTGGCAGTTGAGCTTCAACAGCAACAGCTTTATGTCCCACCTTTAATATGCAATGTCTCGTTTCGTTTCACACGTGCGTCATCAGGAAGAAAAATCAGCACTGATGTAGAAAACAGGTGGACAAAAGTTGAACCAAAAAGATTGGTTTTAAGGACCATGTTCCAGATGGAGAAAGAGGTAGAGCGTAGATTGATTTAGAATGGGGATATAAGAGTGTAGCACCTAACTGGCTGAAAGCACAGCTACAAAATGTGAGACTGGAACTTGAAGAAAACCAGAATTCTCTGAGAGGTTGTCAGACTCAAGGAGGTTACGGAGATATTGTGGGAAGAACCAGATGAATGCAAAGATAAGAATTTTAAATTGGATACATTACTGAATAAAAAGCCATGTAAGTCAATGCGCTCATGGGTGAACACTTAAGACATGAAGAATGTTCACGTGGATTATGCTCTGGAAAGATATTAGCTCCTGTTCAGCTACACACTTGAAAAGAAAAAGAGGTGATCGTATCAAGGTCTATAAAGTCATGAGAGGCATTGATAAGGCAGATAGTCAAAAGCTTTTCCCCATGGTTGGGGAGTCTAAAACTACAAAGCACAGGTTTAAGGTGAGAGGGGAGCGATACAAAAGGATGCAAAGGACAAATTTTCACACAGAGGGTGGTGAGGGTCTGGAATGGGCTGCCAGACATCGTGATGGGGGGCGTGTACAATTTCATAATTTAAGAAACATTTGGAGAGGTACATGAATGGATAGATTTGGAGGCATATAGACCAAATGTAGGCAAATGGGCCTAGTTTCACTGTGAAAGCTGGGCAGCATGAGCCAGTTTCCATGACGTAAATCTCTATGACTCTATCACCCTGTGTAATTTCAATACTGTCAACAAAATTTAAAGATTTCAAGTATTCTATTTGGGTTACTTCCCACTCTTTACTATTGCAGAAAGGAGATCAGTTTTGCTTGAAATGGGTGTTACTAACTTGTTGGAGTTTTCTTTTGAAGAGATAACAGAAAAGGTCAATGAGGTTTTGTGTCACATGCTTGGACTTTCAAAAGGCATTCAATATAGATCCAAACAACAGATTCGTGAGAAAGTTGTAGCTTGTGAAATAAAAGTGAACTGTAGCATCAAGGATATAGAAATTGATTGATTGTTAAGAAACAGAGAGAAATGGTCAATAGATACTTTTCAGGCCAGAGAAAAGTTTATAGATGAGTTCCTCAGGTGCCAGTATTGGGATCCTAGCTTTTCCTGATATGTATTAATGATCTAGATTTTGACAGAAGGGGACGTTTGTGGATTATATGAAACTCAGAAGTATTGGAAACTGAGAGAATAGCATTACAAAACGCTACAAGAACTAGAGAAGTTGGTGGAGTGGGCAGAATGGTGGCAGATGAGGTTCAATGCAGAGAAGAATGAATTGATGCATTTTGCTTGGAAGAAGATGGATAGACAATAGGAAACCAATACTTAAGAGGTACAAGAGCAGAAGGACCAGGATGTGCATATGCATAGATCACTGAAGGTGGCAGGAGAGGTGGAGAGAACAGTTAATGAACCAAACAGTATTCTCAACTTTGTTAATAGAGATGTAGAGTACGAGAGTAAGGAGTTTGTGCTGAATGTATACACGACATTTGTTAGAGCTCACCTGGAGTATTGTGTACAGTTCGGTGTGCCTCATTATAGGAAGGATATAAGTGCACTGGAGATGGTGCAGAAGAGTTTTACAAGAATGGTTCCAGGAATGAGAAACACCAGTCATGAGGATAAATTGGAGAGGTTGGGACTGCTCTATTTGGAGAGAAGGAAACTTAGAGGAATTCTGATAGATGTTTTCAAAATTATGAGAGGACAGGACAGAGCAAAGAGAGAAAGAAACTGTTTTTATCCTAAAAGAATTAAGACTGAGAGGGCACAGATTTAGAGTGATTTACAAATGTTGCAAATGTGATGTGAGAAAAGTCTTTTTCAGAGGAGCGCTCAGGTCTTGATTACACAGGCTGCTTGTGTGATGAAAGCAGAGTCAACTGAGGCATTCAAGAGTTGATTGTTTAAATAGAATCAATGTGGAAAGGGTTTGAGGAAAATGTGGAGAATGGCACTAATTCATGACACTTGTTGGGGAGCTGGTCGGCTCAGTTGTGATGCAAAGTAATGCCAACAGCGTGGGTCCAAATGCCACACCAGCTGAGGTTACCACGAGGGACTCTCTTTCTCAACTTCTCCCCTTGCCTGAAGCATGGTGACCCTCAGGTTAAACCACCACCAGCCCTCTCTCTCTCTCTCTCTTTTTCTGTCAAGAGAGCAGCCCTCTATCCGGTAGGAATATAGTGACTTTACCTTTGCCTTTAAATACATTATGGACTGAGTAGCTTTCTGAGGTGTATTACATCTGTGATTCAGTGATTCTGGTAAATGATTGAAATTATATGGTGCATGAAAGTTGCAAAGAATAATCAGTAATCAAGTATCAATCTGGACTTCAAAGGACATGGTGATTTCTCATATGTTCCTGTGAAAAGAAAATGTAAGCCATCTTCTGTTGGCAAGATAAGCAATGCTGTTACTGAAATATCTTTTCACAAACACCAGTTATTGAATAGACTTCGGTGGTGCTGATCTCTGCCACTAGGGGTCATGCAGCAATGAGAATGTTACAGAAATAAAGCATTGTACAATGTTTACAGCACAGAAAGAGGCCATTCAACCTGTCATTGCCTATGCTGGCCCATTGAAGGAGCACTTCATCTAGTGACACTCCCTGCCTTTTGCTCATAGGCATGCAATTATTTTTTCCTTTTCAGATACTGATCCAATCCCCTTTTGAAGGCCTCAATGATCCCAGTTACATAGTCCAAATCCTGACTGCATGAAAGAGCAGATCCTTATGTCACCATTATGCCTTTGGCCAAATCTCTTGATTTGATGTCTAAATTCTCAATTCTTCCACAATAGAAGTAGTTTTTCCATTTTCACTCTACCCTTATGACTCTGAGCACCTCAAGCAAATTTCCCGACCTTTTTGATTTCCAAGGAGACCAGATTTTCTGATCTTTCTACGTAACTAAAGTTCCTCATCCCTGGAACAATTCTTATGAATCTTCTCTGCACCCTCTCTATTGCCTTCACATCCATCTTAAAATGTGGTGCCTAGAATTAGATGTAATATTCCAACTGAGGCCAAACAACTGTTGTATACAAATTTAACATCACCTGGAGTCATAGATTCATACAGCACAGAAACAAACCCTTGGGCTCAACCTGTCCATGTTGACCATAATCCCAAACTAATCAGTCCCATCCACTTGGGCTTGGTCCACATCACTCCAAACCTTTCCTATTTATGTGCTTATTCAAATGTCTTTTAAACACTGGAGCTGCACCTGCATCCAACACTTTCTCTGAAATTTCATTCCGTTCATGAGCCACTCGCTGTGTTAGAAAAAAGGTCCCTCTTGTCTTTTTTAAATCTTTCTCCTTTTATCTTAAAATTGCCCTCCAGTCTTGAAATTCCTAGGGCAAAACACCTTCAATTCTCCTTTTCTATTGATCTATGATTTTACAAACCTCTTAAGGTCAGCCCTCAAATTCCAACACTCCAGTGAAAAGTGTCCTAGCCTATCCTAGCCTCTTCTTATACCTCAAACCATCCATTTCTGGCAATACCCTGGTAAATCTTTTCAGACTGCTCTCCAGTTTAATATCTGTCCTATAACAGAACTGAACATGGCACGCCAGAAGAAGCCTCACCAATGTCCTGCACAACCCCAACTCCTGTATTTAAAGGTCTGAGCTGAATATCTTTGCTTTTATACTTTATGCCCCCTACTGATGAATCCGACTATTATCAACCAGTCTCTCAAACTGTTCTATCATCTTCAAAGACTAATGCACAAACCCAGGTTTGCTTCTCTAATCAGTTTAGAATTATATTGTCTCTCCACAACTTTCATACCAAAATGAATCATTTAAACTTTAAATCTCATCTTCCACATTTTTGCCTATTTCAACAACCTGCCTATGCCCTTTTGAACTTCTTCATTATCTTCCTCGCAGCTCATGATACCTCCGAGTTTCATATCATCTACAAATTCTTAAATTGCACCAGTAACACCGGGAAATAGCTCTTTGATATGTGTCAAGAATAGCAGAGGTCTGACCACCAGTTCCTGGGAAGCTCCCAGATAAAATTTCTTCCAGCCTGAAAAGACAACTTTGGACCACGATACCCAGTTTCCTGATACTCAGCCACTTTCATATCCATGTTCCTTTTATTCTATAAAATCTAACTTTGCTAATAAGTCAGCGTGGGGCATACCTTTTCAAAATGCCTTTTGAAAATCCACGTCCTGCACAATAATAACATTACTCTGATCGACCCCTCTATTACTTCATTAAAAATTTCAAACAAGTTAAACACAATGTTTTCTTAACAAATCCAAACTGGTTTTCCTTAACAAAAACTTGCATTTGCCAATGTGATTATTACATTTGTCTCAACTTATAGTTTCTAAAAACCACCTCACCAGATTTGGTAAAGTCTTGGCAAAGACAGATACAAGGTCTTCCTGATGAGGAGCTTATGCTCAAACATTGACTCTCCTGCTCCTTGGATGCTGCCTGACCTGCTGTGCTTTTCTAGAACCATACTCCCAACTCTGATCTCCAGTATTTGCAGTCCTCACTTTCTCCCAGATACAAAGTATGGTAAGACTGACATATTGGATCAACTGGGCTTGTGCTCATTGTAATTTAAAAGAATGATGAGCTCTTTTTCTGCGTGAGTTTCCTCTGGGTGCTCCAGTTTCCTCCCACTGTCAAAAGAACAGGTTAGGTGAGTTGGTCATGCTAAATTGCCCATAGTGTTCAGGGAAGTGTAGGTTAGGTGCATTAGTCAGGGGAAAGTAGAGCAATAGGATAGGCAAATGGGTCTGGATGGGTTACTCTTCAGAGGGTAGTGTGGACTTGTTGGGCCTAAGATTCTATGATTCTATGAAAATTTTGATGGAACTGGATAGGGTAGATGTGGGAATAGAGTTCCCAAATTTGAGGAAGTCCAGACCCAGAAGTCACAGTCTAACAATAAGGATAAGCCATTCAGGGCTGAAGTGAGGAATAATTTCTCGACTTGGATAATTGTGAACCTGTAGAATTCTCTTCCTCAGAAAGCTGTTGGGGGGCCAGTTCATTAGATATATTCAAGAGGTGAATATGGCCCTTGTGGCTAAAGGGATCAAGGGGAATGGAGAGAAAGCAGGAATGGGACACTAAGAGTGCACGATCAGCCATGATCATATTGAATGGTGGTGCAGGCTTGAAGGCCTACTCCTGCACCTAATTTCTACGTTTCTATGTATCACAGCCAATCAACACCACCCCTCTGCTTCCTAATCCCTACCATGAGTTTTAGTCTGGAATCAGTTCCAACTTTCTTCTGATTACCTTTTTATTATTTATATGATGATAGAAGACTTTTGAATTTTGTAATATTAGTTTCTAATCTCGTCTCATTATCTCTCTTTCCTTCTGGTATTTGTTTAGCGGATAGTGCCAAGATTCTTGAACTGCACCCATCCGGGCAAGTGGGAAGTATTCTATTCACACTCCTGACTTGTGCCTTATAGATAGTGCACATGTTTTGGGGATTCAGGAAATGTGTTCCTCACTGCAGCATTCCTAACATCAGCCCTGCTCTTGTAGTTACTGTATTTATATGGCTACTCCAGTTCAGTTTCTGGTCAATGGTGACCTCCAGGATGTTGATGGTAGTGACATTGAATGTCAAGGGCCAGTGGTTAGACTCAGTCTTGTTGGAAGTGGAAATTGCTTGGCATTTGCATGGCATGAATGTTGTTTGCCACTTGTCAACACAAACCTGGATATTGGCCAGTCCTTGCTGCATTTGGACATGGACAGTTTCAGTCTCTGAGGAGTCACAAATGGTGCTGAAGACTATGCATTTATCAGTGAATGTCTGCATGTCTGACCTTATGGTGGCAGGAGGGTCATTGGTGAAGCAGCTGGCGATGATCAGGCCTAGGACACTACCCTGAGGAACTCTTGCAGAGATACCCTGGAGCTGAGATAGTTGACTTCCAATAACCACAACCATCTCCCTATGTGCCAGGTAGGACTCAAACCTTTCTTTGAAAAAAAAGACCGAATATTAAATATTTCTGCAAAAAAGGTGTTCAGAAATGAAAGGATGGGGAATTGGAAATGAGCTTTACACCATTAAAATAAATATGGTTGATTTCAGGCTAGATTTTCAGAAGATGTAAATGTAGGTGCCACAGGGGAGATACTGAAAGAACGTTGTCTGTCCTTGGAAAACGTAACGAGAACAGTCTCAGAATAAAGTAAGAATTGCCAAACACAGGAAATGCTGAAAGCAAACACAGAAAATACAGGAAAACCTCTGCAGGTTCCGTACTATCAATGGAAAGAGAACGAGAAATTTAATGTCCATCATCACTCTTCTTCAGAATTTGTTCCGAATAAGGAATCTCAATCATTTAAGACTGAGATGAAGAGAAATTTACTTCAGTCAGAAGTTTACGACTTTTTGGAATTTCTATCAAAGAGGGGTTGTGAATGTTGCATTACTGAATGTATTTAAGGGGGAGATGGACAAATTTATAATCTCTCAGGGATTCGAGAGATATGGAAAGTGGGTAGGTAAGTGAGGCAGCAAAGTGTATTGTCTAGGGGAGAAGGGCAAAGGATCATATGATCTACTCCTACAGCTATTTCTTAAAAGAAATTCATCATAGTTCAGCCATGTAACATTAGAGAGGAAATCATTGCCTGACAACACAGATGGATGGGGAGGAACTTTTTCAGATGGGATGGATATAGATAGTGAATTTTCCAAAGATTGGTGTTATGGACCAGGCCAGACCTCCTCAAAACATTTCAAGAAAGTTGCCCAGACCCTAACTTTGCTAGTTGTTTTAAAGCAGGTGTATTGTGGATATTCCCGGAGAGATGCAGCTGGTCAGACCACTTAGTTTTAAACAAAACAGAATTTATTTACAAGATTGCTGAATGAAACACAAACAAAAGAAAACAGAATACTGAATAACTTAACATACCTGAAAACCCAACAGATTATCCCAACCTAATGATGCTGTTCCAAATACTTGCAACAATCTCCGTAAACACCCCTTGGCACAAAAGGTAAAATTAAACACAGAGTCTTACAGGAGAGAGAGAGAGATGGCAATATGGCACACCCTCTTGGATCAGCAGCCTCAAACTGAACTGACTGCTTTCAGTGGACAGCCAAACTGCGAAAGCCAAACCAGAGAAAATCTGAGCTGTGAGAACTGGTCACTCCTTTTCATTGTACAAGTTTTTTTAAAACTTGAAAGAATTCTCAAGTTGATCAACCACAGACATTTCAGAGACCGTGTCTTTACAATCTCCTGGAAAAAAAACTAAGGACGGCCTATCCTTGTTAAAGGAGCAACAGCATTACATTGGGCTGAAACTTCTTTTATTTTGTATTGTTAGAAAAGATTTGGATCAAGGCACAGAAATGCAGGATGGGTTGATGGTGGGAGGCATGACAAACTGTGTGGAAGAATGCAAACATTTGCAGAACATCAAGGATTAATTTAGTGAGTGGTGGCTCATTCCTTTGGAAAAAGAAAGTGAAATATCTATGTAAAGGTATTTAATAGTTTGGAACAACAGAGATATAAAGACCAGAGTCTGAGATCATTACGAAATTGACAAAATGAGATTTCAGGTGTAGGCAAGGGAGTGTTTGAATTTGTACAAGACTGGTCCATCAACAGTTTAAAGATATAAGCATTAAGTTAATTAGAAGGCAAAGGGATAACTGAGGTACTTGCATCTAGACCAGTTCTATTCCTTATGCCATTGAAGTTGGCTTTCCCCCACTTAATTACTCTTGCTCTGGAATGTACTTTATCTTTTTCCATAGCCAAGCTAAATCTTATGATGCAATGATCAGTGTTCCCATAATGGTGCTATTCACTTGCTAAACCCATTTCCAAGAATCAGGTCAAGCAAGTTCTCCTTTCTCATTGAAGTGGAAACAAACTGCTGTAGAAAATTCTCCTGTTTATATTCTATTAACTCCTGGCCCTCCTCTGTACTTTACACTTGTAATCACCCAGTCCTGCAAGGTCCTTAAACTCAGCAAAGACCACCTGAATCATCAAGATCTCTCTACCTCCCTCTCCTTTAATAAGGTGCCTTTAAAATCCAGCCCTCTCAACAAGCTTGGGGCCATCTGTCTGAAAATCTCTTCCTGAAAATTTTGTTTAATAGCAATTCTGTGAAGTATTTTAGGATGTTTAACTGTGTCTAGGCAAATTGTTGGTGCTGTCTTCTGAGAAGTCTCATATTAAATACAATTGTTCAAACATTTCAGCACACATGCCCGTTGATCATTCCTAATCCATTCCTTCAATTGAGTCCCTTTCTCACCAAGAACAGTTAGTATGTTTGCATAATTGTGCAAGGGCTGTGTGTAAGGAAGAGAAGAAAGTGGACTCAAGGCTGACAATGAGAGCAATCAAAGGGGAAAGAATTAGCAGTGCAATGATAGAGGTTGCATATCTCAGTGGGTCACAACAGGGCTATGAAGAAAGAGGAGATTGAAGGGCAGGTGAGCAGTGAAGATGTGAGGATTGCCTAAGTGGTTTGGATTAATATGAAGAACTGCCATGGTGGCTGACAAACAGTTGATTGCCCCCACAGTAAGTCAGTGCACCTACAGTGAGCAACAGTTAATCTGAAACCGGGACATGAGCCAATATGCATACAGTCAATCACTATCCCAGTCCTCCAGCATCACAGAAAACATTTATCACCTCCATTAACACCAGAGTAGCCCACTGCATCTGGCATGAGGTGTTACAAAAATCAATCAAAAACTTGACAGTACATTTGTCACCAACAGGAGTGCTTAGATCAGTAATTTTGCTCAGATCAATGTGTTTATTAAACATTAAAATACTTTCTGAATAAGAATTGCATTAGGTGACATACACCAATGTAGCTTAGTTCCTTCGATTCTTGGTCCCGTTCCTTCACACCAGTTATGATTTCTTTGGACATTGTAGATGCACATGAATAAATGTAAACAGACTTCAATTTTAGTTGTTTGATAAGAAAGGTACTCAAGCACTGTTAAGAATCGGCTAACAACACAGCATGGTTAGAGGGATCGGTTTATGTGTTGGTTTCTATCTACACTTTCAGAAGATGTAAATTTAGGTGCCACAGGAGTGATGCTGAAAGGTTGTTGCCCATCCCTGAGAGACCTAAAACGTAGGAGAACAGCCTCAGAATAAGGAAATAAATACCAAACACTGCAGATGCTGAAAACAAACATGAAGTTCTCTAAAAACTTTGACGGCATGGCAGCCGCTATGGAAAGAGAATGGACATTATGTTTTAGGGTTGAACTTGACTCTTCTTCTGAATAAATGTTATCATCCTTTAGGGCTGAGATGAGGAAAAGATTACTTCACCCAGGGGTTTGGGAAAGATTGGAGTTCTGTACCCAAGGGAATTATGAATTGTTGATCACTGAATATATTTAAAGGTGAGATGGACACATTTACACCCATTCAAAGCTTAAAGATGTAAACATTAAGTGAATTAGAAAAGTAGGCAATGAAGAGTAGTCACTTTCAAAATCAATTCAGCATTTGGTTACGTATCGGACAATGTAGTCCGGAAAGACTTGGGTTATGGGTGAATCAAACAGAAACCCTTTCGGCGACACAGATAAAAACTGGTACGATTGTCCAAAGCCATTCACTGCAGCCTCACTTCATTACTAGTTGGGTTCCTTCGGGTACGTTCTCAGATGTTAGTTCACCAATGGTCTAAACAAGCTCAGGAGTGAAACTGTTTTCTGGTTGCACATTATTCACTCCCATTCACAGTCTTCCAATAAGACAATTTAATTTCGATCCTCTCAAACCAAAATTGTGTCAATACTTGTGGGTCACCATTTGCATTAGATTTGTCTTTATTCAATTTACTGAAAATCTTAGATATTTTCAAATATACAAATATAGAACCTTAATGGATTACTTTCTGTTATTGGTATTCCCAGCAATGAGCTCACTCTTCACTGTAGATAATTGCATAATAATTCATTAAATATGGCATTATTGATAACAAGACAACTGTATTATTTACAGTATGCATGAATGACTTGCATGAGGTAAGTTAGTATTATTGCCAAGTTTGCATAAAAACATTTGGGCAGGCAAGTAGTTGTCGCAAAGAGCCGACAGCGGGTGGTAGACAAATTAAGCAAGTGGTCAAAAGTTTGGCAGATGGACTACAATGTTAGGAAAATGTAAGTTTATGCACTTTTACAGGAAGAATAGAGGGCCTGCACCTTACTTAAATGGAGAAAGGGGATGGAGTATAAAAGTAGAAAAAGTTTGCTAAATCTGTACAGAACAGTCGTGAGATCACAGCTGGAATACTGTGAGCAACTTTGTGCCCCTTATCTAAATAAAGGTCTGCTAGCATTGGAGGCAGTCCAGAGAAGGTTTGCTAGGCTACAACCAGGTATGGAAGGATTGTCTTATGAGGAGAGGTTGAGTAGATTGGACCAGTGCTCCATTGGAATAGAAGAATGAGAGGTGACCTTATTGAAATCTGTAAGATTCTTAGAGGGTTTGACAGGGTTGAAGTGAAAAGATTGTTTCCCATTGCAGAGGGCATAACCGCAGAATAAAGAACCACACATTTAACACAGAGAGGAGGAGGAATTTCTTCTCTCAGAGAGTCTTGGATCTGTGGAATTCTTTATCTCATAGGGCTACTAAGAGTGGGTATATTCAAGGCTGAAATAGACAGGTTTTTAACACAAGGGAAATGGGAATAAGGCAGGAAAATGGAGTTCAGCTTTAATCTCATTGAATGGTAGAACAGACTCAATGGCCTGAATGGACTACTTCTATTCCTACACCTTATGGACTTATGAATATAAAATCGAAAGAGAAATTAAAGACTCCTTTTGGAAAGCATCCCCAGTTATTATTCTGAGGACTAAATGCAGTTGAAGCTGAAGATTGTGGGGTCAAGTTCACAATAGGAGTTGAACACAAGTCTAGACTGACACTGGGTGGAATGTTTGTGTTCTGCTCATGTGAATTAAGAATGGATGACCACAACCTAATCATATACCATCAGTCTGGATCATGCCGTCTGCCTGGAATCCAAACAATGGAAGTGGAGCAATGCAATAAAAGTGCAGCTGATAAAAGGCACCTCATTGTTTTGACATTCAGAAGATGCTGAACAGGAAGAAATGATATGGCCTTCAACACTGTAAATGTGCAACTATTCCTTAAAGACTCTCTAAAGAAAGTTTGTTATGTTTGGTTTCCAGGTGAGTTATTTGGACAGTACAACTGGTCAGGGCAGAGTCCTATGTTGAGAGATCCTGGGAGAAGATAAGAGAGAAGTTTGCTAACTTCAGAATAACAGCCCCTAAGAGATTTTCCTAGCAATCACCTACACAGAAAGTCAAGAACAAGATGTTTCCTTATCACCAGTTGTAACACAACTAAAATCTCACAACACTTTTCAACTCCTCAAGCATGTCCACAAAGTGTAAGAAAATTGAAGCATTAAATGGGAACTTTTATAGCACAAACATTACCAGGAATAGGTCCACATGGCAAACTTCAACAAAGTACAACTGCCTGATATTCAGGATGGCCAAGATAGGCACGTTAGTGTTAATTTTCCAAACCTCCAACATCTCAAAACAGGACCTAGACTTGGGTGACACTCAACAGAGAGAAAGCAGAACTGAATACAAGGAAATTTCTAAAGTATATTTGAAGAGGTTGCTCTGGATCTCTTATGCTTTGAAACCGAGAGAGATTAGGGAAGGGTAATTATCAAAGTATTTAGCATGTGTGATAGGAAGTGAATCTTGTCCACAAAGAGAAAGATCCAATGTGTCACAGAATCATAGAGTCATAGTGATGTACAGCACGGAAACAGACACTTCAGTCTCATCAGTCACCTTGTGCACAGGCTTTATCTGCCAAATAGGACAAAGGCCAAGTCTTGAAACTGCCAATCCTAAAGTTACAGTGCTAAATCCTCAAAATAAACATGTGGGAATGATAAGATAAAAGTACGATGTTTGTGGTACAAAAAAGGGAAATGTGCATCAATATAATATCCCTTGTATCCTCCGAATATCCTAAAGTGTGTTTCATAATCAATGGATTACTCCTTAAATTATACGCTTGATTAGATTAGATTCCCTGCCATGAGGAAACAGGCCCTTCAGCCCAACCAGTCGTCCAAAGAGTAACCCACCCAGACCCATTTCCCTCTGACTAATGCACCTAACACTATGGGCAATTTAGCATGGCCAATTCACCTGACCTGCACATCTTTGGACTGTGGGAGGAAACCAGAGCAAACCCACACAGACACGGGGAGAATGTACAAACTCCACACAGACAGTCACCCAAGGCTGAAATTGAACCTGGGATCCTGCTACTGTGAGGCAGCAGTGCCAACCACTGAGCCACCATGCCACCCTATGGTGCTATACATGTAAACCATTAACCATTTTGAACACAGCAAGGTTCTGCAAACAGAACTGAGATAGATAGTCGGTTAATTTGTTTTGATGGTGAAGGGTGGTTAATGAGACCTGGCCAGAGTAAGAAAAGGTCTTCCCTGTTCTTCATTCAATAGTATCCCCCAGGCTGCCCCATACATTAACTCGAAGAAACGGGTCTTGTTTTACCATTCAGTTGAAAAGATGGCACCTCTAACAATGCATGACTTGCCTCAAAGTCAGGCTAGGCTAGAGCATCCTTCAAGTCCTGTCGGGGGCTTAGTTTGACAAGATTTATCTCAAAATACATTTACTCTTTGGTACATTTAAAACAGACCTTGTGGTTGCAATGTGCACCATTGTTGTGGAAACAGGAACATGTTTCCTGCATAAATTTAACAACATTGTCCTTAAGAGGACTAATATTATGTTATACAATCCCTTGGCTGTCAGGATCGATTATCACTAATAGTCCTCCTCATTATTACATATTATTGTCGTTGTGCTGTTCGTCATGTATGACAAAGCTCATTCAGTGAATGCAGTTAGGCTGAAAGCATCAGTTAAGGTTCGAGATGCAATTGTCTCTTTGATGCAAAAGTGCTGTATCTCAGGGATATAATTCAATATCTTAACCACACTATCTCTCCACTTCCTGATTCCTCTCTGAGATTTTCTTTAAAACTATCTCACTGACCATGATCTTAGCTACTCCTTCCAATGGCTTCTTCTCTGCCTTGCCACCATATTTGATTTTGCCACTGAGATATTTTTTCTATAATAAAAGTGTTGTATCGAAGCAAGTTGCTAAACCTACAGCATTGGTGACATTTTATCAGTGTTTCTTGTCAAATTTACAGCTACAATATTATGTACTTTGCCATCTTATTCTCTCCCAGAACAGAGCATCTTTAGATAACCAATGGCCTATCAGTTCTGATTTATCTTACCTAACATGCTATGTTCACAACACAAATATTTGCTCTCATGCCAACTATACTTATTGTTAAGCTCCAATTAAAAGCGAGTTTCATCAAGTTAAGTACAGAATTCCAAGTCTATTTGTTCTCTGTGAGTTCCAGCTTGGCACAGTGACCACCGGAAAACTGCTGCTGCACAACGTCATATACCTCCAGCAACCTTATAGTAACAGAAAAGTACAGCTTTCACACAGCAGTCCCTCTTCTCTCACATCATATCCTGACAGGGTGCAAGTTTTGCTGTTGGTCACCTTTGCCTCCAGAGTCCTGGTTAAAAGGGAGATCTTCAAAAGGTAACAGTTGCCTCACGGCATCAGTGCCAGTGAACATGGCAACATGGCATTTTCTATTGGTTTATTCATGGTAGTGTTACACAAACAAAAAAGTGTTATAGTAGCTCCCTAACCACTTGGTCACAAGGTGCCAAAGTTACAGCTGGTAAGTGACAAACTACCTAATCATTAATTGTGAAGTAACCCTTCCTACAGATGCACAAGTGTTTGCCCTTCAACAAAGCACCAATATGGGACTAATTAACTGCTCATTATGTGAGACTGCGTGGAATTGGACCTAACCCAAATAAAGTTCTTGCAAGATATTCTGGCACGATTTGGTCCCTTTCCTAGCATCTTCTGCATTACACAAATACTAATTCTGCCATGTGGTTCATCACAATAGAAAATAAAGCTAAGATTCACTTCGGAAAAGCTACATCATGTTTGGCATTCCTGTACTGCGATAACTATGCTATTCATCAGGTTCCTACAAAGGGATGGCAAAACTAAGATACATTATGCACTATTCAAATGAAATCAAGTTTTTCTATGATACAAATGCACTTGAGGTTATTTTATTCTAACTTGCATTTGAAAACCTGATAGAATCGAGTGAAACACTGTTTTGACTCCCGCGTTGAATTTCTTAGGCAAGATCTAAGTCTAAACTAAGAAAATATAAAGGTTTATGCATCTGCTGTTGGCATTACAGTGGTGTAATGTTTCCCTAAGTTAAAAGTAAATCACAACTGATAGGGAAACATGATTTGGAGATGCCGGTGTTGGACTGGGGTGTACAAAGTTAAAAATCACACAACACCAGGTTATAGTCCAACAGGTTTAATTGGAAGCACACTGGCTTTTGGAGCAACACTCCTTCATCAGGTGATAATGGAGGGCTCAATCCTAACACACAGAATTTTTACAGCAAAAATTTACAGTGTGATGTAACTGAAATTATACATTGAAAAATTGATTGTCTGTTAAGCCTTTCATCTGTTAGAATACAGTGATAGTTTCACTTCTTTCATGTGTAACTCACAAAACTTTTTTTTAATAAGTTGCATTCTCGAGTTAGCTGTTAACAATGGTGATAGCTAGACAATATGTTGAAGGTGTTAGCCCCCTGTGTTCTCTGTCTATGCCATGATGTTTAGATTGATTGTAATCTAAAAAGTGAGATAACAGAGTTTTACATAAATTCATACAGTTTTTGAGCTTAGAGTTCTACATGAATGTATGCAGTTTTTGAGCAAAGTGCAATGTAAACAGCATGACAACATTGCATTCTTTTATAATACACAGGAGATCTGGCTTCAGTTTTATGCTTATGAGCATTATATTGTGCTATTACATTTACAATCCTTGTCGAATAGATAACCAGTGCCAAAGTTAACTACAGATCAATCATGTACAAAGTCCTAGAGCTAATGGAGCCCCTGTTTGGGCCAGAAATCAATATTATTTCATTTTGTTCCAGAATGCCGATAAACAATTAGTGTTACTTCAATAAGTGTTGTACAGGATCCCCAAGGCAGGTAAAGATGGCACCAGGTATAATCTAATGTTATAACCTTACATATTAAAATTGCAAATAAGTTACAATCAGACAAGACAAAGGTTTGCACAAATGCAAATTAATTTCAAAACAATGGGCCAAAGTCACATTGATAAAGCAAATGTCAATGCTTTAATTCAGTATAACCAGTATACTTTCTGTTAAAAATGCTGCTATAACTCTGTCAAATTCAACAAACAAACGTATCCATTTTGAGGTCAGTTTCAGCTATACTATAAAAACCATAGATTCTTTACATATGAAGTTCCTTGACTTTCGATTTCTGATTGACATTAACTCCCCCCTGTCTACTCATAAATCCCTCATTGCCTAGCAGGAGATTGATCAAGATGAGGCCTGAACTGACTTCCATTGTGCAAGATTGCAAGTCTCAGTCCAGTTGGAAACAGAGGCCTCAAGAGCACCTAAGAGAAAAGCTCCCAGGTTCCTGGTCCTGATTGCTATCTGTTGGCTGCAGTCCCACTGGACTCATAATCCAAAATGATAGGTTAATGTCTTGGGGACATGGGTTTGAACTCCAGCATGTTGCATTAATTCAATATTTGAATTCAGTAAAAAAAAAGACTTTGGAATTAAAAGCTAGTCTAATGATAGCCATAAAAATTATTGTTGCTTGTTGTAAAAAAAACCCATCTGGGAAATCTGACATTGTTACCTGTTCTGACTTACATGTGACTTCAGACCCATAGCAATTTGGTTGAATCTTAATTGTCTTCTATCATGGCCTAGCAAGCTATTCAGTTCCAGGGTAATAAAGGAAGGGCAATAAATGGTGGCCGAGCCAGTGTTGGCCATATCCCATTAACAATTTTTTTTAAACTGAAATGGAGATAACAATAGCTGAGGCATAGTTAGGATCAGCTAAACTGAAAGATCCTTGGCATGTGCTGTCCGACATGCAATGATGACTTGAGAGAAGTCGAATGAGTTTGGTGATGAAATAACTCCACAAAAGCCAGTAGGCCATCACCAAGTCACCTTTTATTTGCACATGCAGAATACATGACACTGATCCAGCTAGCTCAGAGAATCCCTGACACTCCTGTCTATATCTGTCAGGCAGGACTCGCTAATTGACCAGGTTAACACCCCCAATCGGGAAAGTCATATTCCACCACCTGACTGATCTCATTCCAATCACAGCAGGTGATCCATTACATCATACTACTGCCAGTATCTCGTGAAATAGAGTAGCAAAAATTACAACAGATACGTTGAAAACAAAACATGTCCCAGTTTACCAATCTCCCAAACATTGTGACTACAATGTCAGAGCCATGTAGGTTTTGTTCCAAAGTTGAAAACCAAAATAATAACCACCTGATAGAAAAAGCATGTTTAGTTGCTATTCCTGTCTGCATTAAACGATAGCTTATTTGGAACAGCAACTGAGACATTAAAAAAAAACCTGCAGCTCATATTCTAAATCATTACTTGTGCTTATTCTTTTAAAAATGAGAAAACAAACTGGGCAATACATTTTAATTAAAGGCAGAGTCTGCAGATAAAAGCTCTGCTGTTAAAATTCACACATGATGAAGTGATCAGTAAACGCTGCTAATATTAAAACTTAATTCAACCACTAGCTTTCCACATATGAATGAATAATTATGTTGGGGGCCCAGGGGCAAATATCTGTGGAACCAACAAGTAGATCTTAATCATTTCTTTTGTGACACTCAAACGATTGAGTTGTACTTAGTGATGATCTCATTCAGTGTGGAGATGTTTTGAATATTCAGGTAGAACCATCAAACATAAATGTGTTATTTTGTATATACAACATGTGATTCTCTGAATAATACTTTATGAGACCTAATTAAACCAAGGGGATTGTGGTATCTATTAAAAAGCACTTCTTTGCACATTAAGTGAATTTAATTCATTTGTTGCATTATCCATATATATCACATGGCATTTCTTCATTTATTCCTTTGGTAACATTGTTCATACATAGAGTTTCAATTAACAAGTAATAACAGAAAAATGAAATGAAGTGGACAGGAAAAAAAACAATAAGGTGGAGTTTTTTCTTTCTTGGCTGGGATCTCTGAAATGAAGCTAACTTTCTAAAGTTAATTTGTGTTTAAAAAAAATACTCCTGGAGATTAATGGGTAATATGGGTACAGTTTCAAAGCCAGAACATGTTTACAATTCATTCTTTCGCGTTTAACAATTAAGGGACTGACATCAAATGGTTACAGGTTTTCTTAAAATTACTTTCTAATTGTCACCTACTCGCAGCACCAAAGTTGTCAACAACTGGACTTTAAACAAAATTGGCATTTATTTTCATGTGAAGAAGTATACATTGATGCAGTTACAAATACTCTTCTGGCATCGTTGTGCCAAAGAGCAGGGAGCCTTACTCTGCATGGAGCCCGTCCTCTGTCTGACCCGAAGGTGCTGGATGCTGGTGTTGGTCTCCAAAGGAGAGCAATGCACCCATTCCACATCTTGCTTCCTACTAAGCAATGAAGAACTGATCAGAAATCAGTGTTACATATGACAATGAAGAGCACTTAAAAGAAAAGTACATTTGTTGAAAAGATTTGCCAAACTAGGACCGTGTTAAGTGCTGGATGAACAAAGAATGATGGTCCACCTCATTAAGAACATAAGAAAGAAGAACAAAAATAAGCAATAGTTCCTGCAAGCCTGTTCTGTAATCTAATAAAATGATTTTCAACTTCCTATACACATAATGGTAAGATCCTGGGGAGTGTTGCTGAACAAAGAAACTTTGGAGTGCAGGTTCATAGCTCCTTGGAAATGGAGTCAGAAGTAGATAGGATAGTAAAAAAGATCTTTGGTATGTTTGCTTTTATTGGTCAGTGCATTGAATATAGGAGTTGGGAGATCATGCTGCAGCTGTACAGGACCACTTTTGGAATATCGTGTTCAATTCTGGTCTCCCTGCTATAGGAAAGTTGTTGTGAAACTTGAATGGATTCAGAAAGGATTTACAAGGATGTTGCCAGGGTTGGAAGCTTTGCGCTAAAGGGAGAGGCTGAATACGCTGGGGCTACAAAGGCTGAGTGGTGACCTTAGAGAGCTTTATAAAGTCATAAGAGGCATGGATAGAGTGAATAGCCAAGGTCTTTTCCCTGGGATGGGGAGTCCAAAACTAGAGGACATAGGTTTAAGATGAGAGGGGAAAGATTTAAAAAGAATCTAAGGTGCAACTTTTTTGCACAGAGGGTGGTGCATGTATGGAATAAGCTGCCAGAGGAAGTGGTGGAGGCTGATACAATTACAACATTTTAAAGGCATCTGGATGGGTATATTGCAATGGACCAGGCCAGACCCCTCAAGATATTTCAAGAAGGTATCCCAGACCCTAACTTCGCTAGTTGTCTTAAGCAGATGTAAAATGAATACTCCTGGAGAGAATCAGCAGCTCAAACCATTTCATTTTAAACAAAACAGAATTTATTTACAATATTACTGAATAAAATACAAAGAACAGAAAACAAAATTCCAAGTAACTTATCCTATCCGAAGACCCAACAGATTATCCCAATTTAATGATGCTGTTCCAAATTCTTGCAACAATCCCCATAAACACCCCTTGGCACAAAAGGAAAAATCAAACAAGGGTCTTACAGGGTAGAGGTCAGAGAGACAGTACCAGCCTGGACCTGCTTCTTTGGGTCCAGCAGCCTTTCTTTTCACACTCCTGCTTTTTAAAAAAACCAAACCAGAGAAAAGCTGAGCTGAGGAATCCTGAAGAAGGGCTCATGCCCAAAACATCGATTCTCCTGCTCCTTGGATGCTGCCTGACCTGCTGCGCTTTTCCAGCAATACATTTTCAGCTCTGGTCTCCAGCACCTGCAGTCCTCACTTTCTCCTTTTCTGAGTCTGTGTCATTTACAACCATTCTGAAAAAAAAAGCCAAGGACAACATAACCTTG
Organism: Chiloscyllium punctatum; assembly: GCF_047496795.1. Lineage (NCBI taxonomy): Eukaryota > Metazoa > Chordata > Chondrichthyes > Orectolobiformes > Hemiscylliidae > Chiloscyllium > Chiloscyllium punctatum. The sequence goes on from NC_092751.1 coordinate 90,860,509, forward strand.
TTAAAGGAGCATCTTCATCACAATATGAATAGGAAGGTTTTAGACGAATATGGGCCAAATGCTGCCAAGTGGGACTAGATTTATTTCAGATATCTGGTCGACATGGACAAGGTCTATTTCTGTGCTGTAAATCTCTACGACTCTATGACTCGATGTCCATATCCCTCAATCCCCTTCGGGTCCTTAAGTCTCTAGAGCCTTGCCTTCAACATACGCAATGACTTCTGTGTGTTCGAGAATTACAAAGATTAAGATCCCTGTGTGTGAAGCTATTGTTTCTTCTCTCAGTCATAACTGGTCAACCTTGATCTTAAAATTATAATCCAAAGTTGTACACTGTCTGGCCAGGGGAAACATCCACTCAGCATCATCATTGTCAAACCTTCTCAGAATCTGCCGCTTTGTTTATTTCAGTGCCTTTGAATGAGTGTATCGCGGTGGACCTATAAGGAAACTCTGCTGCCACTCATATGTCCATACATATTTGGGCCTATTCTACACAATTGTTCCTTGCAGGATAAACCTCTCATCCCAGTAATCATTTTACCTTCTACCATCCTGCTAGAGGCATTGTACGATGATGATCGAGTTGTTGACTAATCATTGCAATCAATCTCTATCAATTTGTCTTCAACAGACAATTAAGGAGCTTGTTTTATATTCTTCTGTTTTAGTTTCCTAGCTGATGAGCTCATTTGTTTCAGTCCAGTTAAGACCATACGTTGCCTTGTCTTCACTATCATGTCTGATTGACAAGAGCTAGCAATTTCTGCATTTGTATGGACATATGAGTGGCAGCAGAGTTTCCTTATAGGTCCACCGCGATACACTCATTCAAAGGCACTGAGTGCTTGATCCTCAGTCTTAGTGGCACTGAGGATCAACACCTCACCCTTTTGATCCTTTTGATCCTTCCTTTTAATCTCAGGGACCAATCTGTTCTCTGTAATCCCAATCCCACCTCCTGTGGTTTAGGGCAATGTAAGATGCTAAGGGAGGCAGCAACCTCTCGCTGGTTGTCCCATCAGAGGGCGAGGCAGTGCTAGTTTGGATTAAAATATGCCCAAGTCTTGCTCACCGATCACCAGTTTATATTGGCTCCATATCCCTGAAACACCTCAGATTGAAAATGCTCATTCTCCACAACCTCATTCCATTTTGTCTCAGGCATCACCCCTCAAACCCCCAGCAAACCACATCATCTGTCTAAAACTGACCTTTTATGTACCCATCCCTTTAATCGACCATTAGCTTCACAGACCTCACATTCTTCAATTCTTTCAGTAAAGCTTTCAAACCAATGTACTACCCTTTAAGGACCTCATTAAAACTAATTTATGTTCATAATCTTTCAGTCTGCTGTCCATTTTGGCTTAACATGCTAATTAAAATATTTTTCACCAGATTATTTTTATAACTAATCTCAGGGAATTTTTATATTTGTCTGTTAAGATTTATTTCTGATTGGAGGAGCTGGTGTCGGTCTGGAATGGACAAAGTTAAAAATCACACAACATCAGGTTATAGTCTAACAGGTTTATTTGAAAGTACTTTCAATCAAGATTTATCTAACTTTGAAAGGAGCTGTTCAGAATAATTTGATTACTAATAATTCTGTTATGAACCTGTTAAAATCTAAAAGCTAGGTTTATCTGTTATCCATCCCTCTGAACGTGTGTCTCCATAGTCTTACCAGACCATAGGGCTGCTCTCTCGATAGCCAGGGACAACTGGTGGGGGTTTAATGTAAGGGCCACCACACCTCAGGCAAGGGAAGAGGTTAAAAAAGAGAGTTCTTCATGGTAACCTCAACCACAGCAGGAATTGAACCCATGTGGTTGGTGTCACTCTGCTTCACAAACCAGCCATCCAGCCAACTGAGCTACATGAACAAAATTAATATGGTCACATATTATGCAGCAGCACAGCATTTTTTAAAGTCCAAGTTCTAAGAATCTGTGGGGCAAGTCTCCCTGACAAGTGTGTTCTATGGGGTAGGTGGTGCACTCACATTTCCACCCAGCAATGAAAACTTGTGAATATTGCAGAATGCCTCCTTTGGTGCAGCTCAGCTGAAAGAGCTTCATCTCCCAGGTGAGGGGAAAGGCAACTGCCAACTCCACGTGGATTCCGAGCACTGACATCTAAGATCAATTTAATTAGACAGTAAGGTCTTTGGCTCAACAGTATCGTGTATAACCTCTGCAATCAGTACAACCCTCAAATTGATATGGGTACTCATTCCAATCCTTGTAAAAACTTTATGACCATATATTAATAAATTAACGATTTAATAATTAATTATCTCCTTAACAAACTAATTGCTGTTTTCCTAGGAGGATTTATGACCTTGTGCCTTCAAAGCACTAAAGGTGATGTCATGACATTTTGTTTATGCCAGATCAGTAAAAAAAGATTTACAGCAAGATTTCTTTCAAACTGTTTTCATCATAATCATGATCCATTTTCAGTAGCTAGTTCATCTTTAGTCCTTGTCTTTCTTCTTTATTTTAGAGTTGTCATGTCCTGTTCAATAGCAGCAGACTAGTTAGGCTCTCTTTAGGTGAGCTTGGGTTGCAAACCTACCTTTGAGAAAGAGAGACTCCAGGACTAAAGCCCGGGCAAGAGTTGTTAGTAAAGGAAGATGCAACCAGCTTCACACTGCAAATCGAGAACATTGGAGTCCCTACCATCACTGTTACTCACTCCATGATACAATATGCAAGTAATTTAGATTTAGATTTAGATTTAGAAACAGGCCCTTCAGCCCAACAAGTCCACACCAACCCACAACCCACCCATACCCCTACATTTACCCCTTCACCTAACACTACGGGCAATTTTAGCATGGCCAATTCACCTGACCTGCATATCTTTGGACTGTGGGAGGAAACCGGAGCACCCGGAGGAAACCCACGCAGACACGGGGAGAATGTGCAAACTCCATACAGTCAGTCGCCTGAGGCGGGAAATGAACCCGGGTCTCTGGAGCTGTGAGGCAACAGTGCTAACCACTGTGCCACTTTATTCCGGATGCTCCTGGCATTGAAGTAAACACACTTCAAACCACATTCCTGCCTGCTGGTACACTCCTGCAATCTTGAAACCTTATTCATGACCTCACTAGTCTCAACCTCCTGTACACTGGAGCTACAATTCGTGTTCCCATCCCCTGCTGAGTTAGCTTAAATCCTACTCATAGAGTCATAGAGATGTACAGCACTGAAACAGATCCTTCAGTCCAACCCGTCCACTCAAACTTCCTGAATGAACACAAGAAATTTGTCCTTTTTTTATATTCACTTGTGGGACGTGGGTGTCACTGGCTGGCCAGCATTGATGCCCATCCCTATTTGCCCTTGAGAAGGTGGTGGTGACATTCCTTCTTAAATCATTGTAGTCCTGTAAGTTGGAAATTCCAGCATTTTGATCCAATGACTGTGAAGGAATGGTGGTATATTTCCAAGTTAGGATGGTGCATGGCTTGCAGGGGAACTTGCAGGTGGTGGTGTTCCCAAGTACCTGCTGTCCTTGTCCTTCTACATGGAAGTGTTTGTGGGTTTCTAAGATGTTGTCTAAGGACCTTTGGTGAATTTCTACAGTGCATCTTTTAGATAATACACACTACTGCTACTGAGCGCCTGTGGTGGAGGGATTAAATGTTTGTAGATGTAGTGCCAATCAAGTGGGTTGCTTTGTCCTGGATGGTGTTGCTGAGTGTTGTTGCAGCTGCCCCCATCCAGGCAAGTGGGGAGTATTCCACCACACTCCTGACTTATACCTTGTAGATGATGGATAGACTTTGGGGTGTCAGGAGGTGAGTTACTCACCACAGTATCCCTAGTTGGCAATCTGCTCTTGTAGCCATTGTGTTTATGTGGTGAGTTAAGTTGGGTTTCTGGTCAATAATAACCCCAAGGATGTTGATAGTGGGGGATTCAGTGATGATAATACTGTTGAATGCCAAGAGACAGTGGTTAGAGCGTCTCTTACTGGTGATAGTCATTGTTTGGAATTTGTGTGGCATAAATGTTACTTGCCACTTGAGTCTGGATATTGTCCAGATCTACTGGGCAACTAAAACTGGAATACATTATCAAATAAAAAAAGTACAAGAACCAGAACAGAAATAAAATACTGCCTTATTTTAGAAATCTAAATTAAACACAGAAAATGCTGATGAAACTCATTAGGTTTGGCAACATCTGAGGAGAGAGAAACAGGGTTAGTGTTTTGAGTTTGATATGAATCTTCTTCAGAATTTCAACAGGTCTGGCAACATTTGCGGACAGAGAGCTAGCATTTCTGAAGTTCTGAATCAGAGTCAAATTGGACCGCAAATACTAACTCCATCTCTCTCTCTCTCTCTCTCTCTCTTTCTATAGAATCTGCTAGGCTGGCTGAGTTTCGCCAACATTTTCTGTTTCTTTTTGGTTTTAGGAGATGAAGTGGATCTCGGATGAATGGACAGTGTGAAAGCTGGGCTTTGAAAGGATACAAATTAACAGAAGAATTGAGTGAGTGAATGAAAGAATGTTCAGCATTCTGAAGTGCTTGGAAGATAGGGAACTATATGATACTCTGGTTTTCAACAGAGTGAGCAGGGAAGGAGGGGAGAGATTACGGAGCATCGTGTCTGGAACTTAAGGAGGATCAAAAGAGAAAACTGTAAATGAATGCTGAGAGCTGTATTGATATAGTCATGGGAGGTTCTGATCACGTTTCTTGTCCTGAGAGTACAAAAAAAGATATTTGTGAATTGTTTGCTCCAAAAATCATTGTCAAACTAATACGTTGTTGTAAACATAACTGATAGAATTAGCACCAAAAGAATAGGGATACTGAGGAGGATACTCTCTCCTCAGATGTTGCCAAACCTAATGAGTTTCATCAGCATTTTCTGTGTTTAATTTAGATTTCTAAAATAAGGCAGTATTTTATTTCTGTTCTGGTTCTTGTACTTTTTTTTATTTGATAATGTATTCCAGTTTTGGTTGCCCAGTAGATCTGGGCAATATCCAGACTTGGGCCAACAAGTGGCAAGTGTGTGATACAGTTAATAAACAGAAAATATTCATACAGCACCTTTGAAGGCCTAAATATGTTCAAAAGCACTTCACATCTAATTAAAGGATAGTTACAGTAAAGAAATGCACTATTTGGTTTTCATGTTGTTAGATCCCAGGAACAGCAGTGAGATTAATGAGCCAATATGCTGATTTTTCAGTGACGTTGATTGAGGGATAAATATTACCCAAGATATTGTGAGAATCTTACTGTTCTTCTTCAAAATAATGCCCTGGTATCGTTTACATCCAGAAAAGACGCCAATGGGAATCTCACTTTAATGTTTCATTTGAAACATGGCACCACTGAAGACTAGCCTAGTTTGCACCTATCCTTTTTCTATTAGACATAAGTTTAGACTGTCTCAATATAAATATCACAAAGGTTGTTCATAATTTGGAACTGTCACTCAAAAACCACTGTCAGTGTACATTAATAATGCTTAATTTTATGCAGGTGTTGGGCTTTTATTATAAATAACCACAGACTGAAATTGTGGTTGTTGGGTTAGGAGGTATATGCTTGCATTGTGTAGCTCAGCATTTAAATATTTGTAAAAGTGTATGAAGATTGGGTCCAGTTCTATCCTCAACCAGCTGGCTCTTTGGAGTGTAAAAGCCACAGAACAGAAGTGCCACATTAATGAAATACAAATTTTCTTCTCTAGTTCTCCTTAAGCATTTGTTTTAAGCAGATGGAGCTACACACTGCGGTTTTCTTCACCTAGCAGTGTGTGACAGTGCATTATTGAAACAGGAAAACTCCCACTCACCTCATCTTGATGAACATGTAATTGCGCACAGAATGCAATTTGTTTTATTGCTGCTTACTTATCAATATCATTGCAGCAGTCATCTGCTGGGTTCAACAAAAAGGAAAGTCACATCAAATCACAATGCAGGGGGTGCAATGATTGAGAGCAGGAGAAGAGTGACAGTTCCAGAACTCTATCAAATTTACACCAAAATGCAGTTTCAGGAAGTAGCCCTAATTCAGTGTGTGTGCTTCACTGCATTTCTAGGCACCAAAATTCACTTGGGTGACCGAACGTCCATATAACAGTTCATATATGGAGCTTTGTGGAAAGGAGACACGACCATTAAAGCAGTGCCTATTAGCTACTTCTCCTGCATTTCTTTTTTCGGTTTTTACTTTCCAGAGAAGGCTTGGATTCTATTGAACTTTAGCAGTCAATGGTAGCTTAATTATTATCTCATACCTGTTCTGTCACTAAGACTTCCACCCTAGATTTGTAGATGAAACGAAATGATGTCCATTCAACCACCAGCACCTTTAGAGATGGACAAGCTTTGACAAGAAATTAGTTGCACCGTGACTCCTATTCCAAAGGAAGTCAAGACAACAAATCCTGTCAGATAAAGCAATGGCTTACTAATATCCTTTGATGTACCCTATGTGGCTTGTCACACAGTGACGTTGCAAAAGGGAGTTTCAACACAGAAGCACATCCATATTGCTGGACCTGCCAAACAGACCCTGGCACACATAAAGAGGGCAGATTTCTTAACAAATTAGTGATAGTAAACCCTGACTTTCTCCCCCTGCAATCCAGCAAGCAAGCATTAAACTTGGAAGAAATAATAGGTTGATGGTTCAGAGTTGCACGCAATATATCAAAAAAGGAAGAACGTTAATATGGCACACATGCAAATGAACAGAGGCTGTTCATCTTGATTGAATAGAAGGTGATTACAAAGCAGGAAATGGCCACTTGTCTTGAAAGCAATGGCTTAACTGAATCAGTCTTGGATGTGCATCTTTGAAATTTCGAAAGCACCACCATTTTGGTCAGTGTCAGTAGAGTTCTCCTGATATCCTGGTCAACATTTATGCATTACCCAACATCACTAAAAGTGATTGGTTTATCATTATCACATTGTTGTCTGTGGAATCTTGCTGTTCACATATTAGCAGTCACATTTCCTACATTGCATGTTTAAAGATGCTGTTGGGCACCCTGAGGTTCTGATAGATGGTCTTTAATGTCAATATTCTCTGACTCAAGTGAGTAAATCTTTGTCAAATTCACTGTAAATATCTGACTGAAGTTTCATCTTTCTTATTTTCACATGCCTGAATTACAAGAAGGTAAAGCAACTTTACCGTGCACATTATTGATTTGTATCTTTCACTCTCTGTGAAAAGCAAAGGATTCACATATCGTTATCATCAACAGCACAATGTCTGAAGTCACTATCTGATTTAAGCCATTATGAAACTGCCTGTTAATCTTAGAAAATTGTGCATATAAAAAAAAATGATTTCACTACTTTATTTCGGTGTATGTTTAAGTCTCATCAATGGAGATTTTATTTAATGAAGTTATATGAAATGGTTGCAGAAATGTAGGATCCTTCTGATGTCTTTATCTAGGTATGTTTTTGAGTTGTTCCATCCTCTGTAGTTGTGCACATGTTCCATGGACAAGTTAATGCACTGAAAGGTATTTTGTGTTGTGCAATAGTACATAAGGTGTTATTGTGAGTTGGTTCCTGTTTCACATCACTCACAATTTTACCTGCATGCCTGCTGGCTCACTGTGACAAATTTTATTTAAATTGTGCATGAAGTGCTCTGTTATTTGTTACAAACGCAGTATGTAGGACATGAATCTTCATTTAAGGTGACCCTTTAGTATTACAGATGCAGAACTCATACTTTGCTGTTGCATGAATCACAAAAGAGTAGTTTCCAGGTACAGCAAGTAATTAGGAAAGCTCATCGAATGTTATCATTTATTGCGAGGGGAATTGAATGCAAATGTATGGAGATTATTGGGGTTATATAGGGCACATCTGGATTACTGAAAACAGTATTAGTTTTCTTATTTAGATGAGGATAGCAATGCATTGGAAGCAGTCCAGACATGATTTACCAGATTACTACCTGTAATAAGGGAAGTTTGGACAGACCAGACTTGTAGTCCTAGACTTCCCACATTGATGCAATGGTCAAGAAAGCACAGCAATGCCTCTTCTTCCTCAGGTGACCTTAGGAAATTTGGCATGTCCATATATATCTCACCAACTCATACAGATCCACCAAAGGAAATATGCTATCAGGTGCATAACAGCCTGGTACAGCAACTGTTCTGCCCAGGACTCTAAGACACTACAGAGGTAAAAACAATAACTGCAGATGCTGGAAACCAAATACTGGATTAGTGGTGCTGGAAGAGCACAGCAGTTCAGGCAGAAGGGCTTTTGCCCGAAACATCGATTTTGCTGCTCGTTGGATGCTGCCTGAACTGCTGTGCTCTTCCAGCACCACTAATCCAGTCTAAGACACTACAGCAAGTTGTGTGCACAGCCCAGACCATCACGGAAACCAACCTTCCATTCATGTATTCCATTTATACCTCTTATTGCAGTAGAAAGGCTGCCAACATCATCAAAGATTCATCCTACTCTGGTAAGGCTCTCCAACAAACTCTTCCATCAGCCAGAAGACCCAGAAGCTTGAACACGTGCACCAAGAGGTTCAAGAATAGCTTCTTCCCTTTCATTATTAGACTGACGAATGGAGTCTCTATCTTCAAATAATGTTGAAGTTGTTAAAGTTGATCTTGCTTCATGCATCTCCTGTGCAGTGTAACCTGTATGCCTCACTCTGCCCAAGTTTCTATCACCCTGTGATCTGTATGATCCACCTATACTGCTCAGTTTTCACTGCACTTAGGTACAGGTGACAATAAATGAAATCAATCAATCAATCCATCCACTTTTTATGTTTAGAAGAGTCAGCTGATTTGGTAGACACACGCAAACTTCTGAAGCATCTTGAGAGGGTTGATGTGCAGAGGATGTGTCCTCTTATGTAGAATATAGAACTAAGGTCACTGTTTAAGATTAAGGGGCCACCCATTTAGAACAATGATGAGACTCATGGTGGGGGAGAGATGGTGGGGGGGACTGAGTCTTTGGTACTCTCTTCCTGAAAGATGGTAAAATGCCTTTGAATATTTATAAGGAAGCGTTATCAAGGGTAAGTGGAAACGTGGATTAGAAGTTACAATCAGAACAGCCTTGATCTTGTTTGATGTCGGAGCTGGATTGAGGAATCAACTGATTTCCTTCTGCTCCTTGTTTTTACATTTCGTGATAAAGAGTCCAGAGCTAAACAGGAAGGACACAATAAACGGAGACAAAAACCTTCTTCCATGGAATTAATTTTGTGCTTAGTGGGCACAGGTTGAAAAGAAATATTAAAAATCACACAATACCAGGTTATAGTCCATTAGGTTTATTTGGAAGCACTAGCTTTCAGAGCACTGCTCCTTCATCAGGTGGTTGTGGAGTATGAATGATAAAGGAGCAGCGTTCCAAAAGCTAGTGCTTCCAAATAAACCTAATGGACTACAACCTGGTGTGGTGTGATTTTTAACTTTGTACATCCCAGTCCAACACCAGCACCTCCAAATCAAAAGAAATGTTGTGATATTGTGAGACTTTGCTCAGATTATCGTGAAGATATTCAGGGCTTGATTAAACATGTGGGCAAACCAATCCAGACAGCCGACAGATAAGGGTTTGCATGTTGATGATCCATTTCTAACCTAGATATTGAGCTTGAGGACAGGGCAGGGTGGTGGGAGTGTCCTGCCCACCCACCCTGCTCTGGAAAGAAAGTCAGCTGTCCAATTAGGAGCAGAAATTGGCCATTTGCCCCCTTGAGCCTGCTCAATAGCTCAATAAAGTCACAGTTGAATGGATTACTCCACAAGCCTGCCAACTCCAACATCCTTTCACCTCTTTCTTTATTGAGAGTCTATCCATCTATCGCTACCTTAAAAATATCCCAGAAGCAAATATCCCAGGATGCCATGAAACCTGAACACACTGTTTGGGTGGGGGGAGCAGCTAAACTCACTGAGAGTGGGACTTCAGACCCTCAATGAGAGGATGACCAGTCCATAAGACTTCCCGACCGGTAGATCCAGTAGCACCAGAACCCAGTAGTGAGTGGTGCTATCCCAGCATGGAGCTCCTGGAGATTGAGGGTGGATCCCAGATCCAGGTATACCTTGGAGTTTTGGGTAGGCAATAGTAAGTGGGGAGAGGATTGAAGGTTAGATGTGTTGGTACAAAGGGTATCATCGTGGTTGGGCAGGATTGCCCTTCAGGTGCACAGGGAACTTCCAAAGGAGGTATCTCACTCTTTCCTTCCAAACTTTTAACCAATTGAATTATAAAGAGTATCTTCTGACTCTCATCCATCATCCACTGCTCAGGATGCTATGGCAGGGCAAGTGAACTGGCCTATTTCTCCTCCTAATTGGACAACCGACATTCTTTCCAGAGCAGGGTGGGTGGGCAGGACACTCCCACAACCTTGACCCATCCCCAAGGTCAATATGTGGGTCATCAACATGCAAACGCTGCTCTTATCTGTCAGCTATCTGAAGTGGGCAATGATTGGTTACTAAGGATCTCTGCCATAATATGGGGAAATGGGTTGGGGTGGAAGGAAAGGTGGTGAGCTAGTCATTCAACATATTCGACATTTCCATCTCTGCCAAAATACATATCCAACAGTGAACATGAAACCCAGCCCAAAGTCTCCCACCTGAGAATCATCAGATAAAATAATTAAACACATATATCTGAGGACACGTTCTAAAACCATTCTAATATTGACATAATGTAACTTAAAGTCACTACCTTCCCACCACATCCAGTAGAATAGGTGGAGCTCCATTCTTTAAACTTTCAACCATGATCTACTTTTCTCATCAGAATGAACACTTCCAGA